>NC_092829.1:0-640000 GCF_039878825.1 Excalfactoria chinensis | reverse complement strand
CTATGCAACTTCACAGGCTTTTGTTTTTGAAAAAGCTGGAGGTTTTCTTTGGAAATCCAGTGGGAACGACCCTCCCTCTATAGAAACAAAATTAAATCTTCTCTTTCACAACATAGTTCTGCCTTGCACACTGTTGGCTATTACATGAATCTCCTGTATGTGCCAGTTTCCGTGACTGTCTCTCTGGGTACTATTAGTGATTTCAGATAGCCTGCCTGCTGTCCCTCTGGTTTTATGTGGGGAATGGCTTCACTGAGCTGTTGTCTGTCCACAAGGCTGATCACGGCCAGGCCTGGTGCTTCCAGCATGAAGCTGCTTCTCTGCAGCACAGGTGTGCAGTCAAATTTGGAATCCACTCCTGCCCCTGGGAAGAGATGTCTGCAAATCTTCTGGGGCTTTCAAGGGGAATTATGGAGTGCCCAGCGCAGCATGGCCTTCACAGATAGTGAAAACACGGAGCAGTCAAACCCACAAGCTGGGCAGCATCTCTTCGCATTGCTGCCCATCCCAGCTGCCAAAAATTGTCTTGAAACAGGATTGTTTGTTGGCATAAGCAGTGCTCTGGATGGGGTTTTGGTAGCTGCAGTCCGGGCTCTCTTCTCAACATATAATTTATACCATGAAGGGGTTTTGCAGATGGTGTTGCAGTATAAACAGACAACAATTTGCATCTGCAGTCATGTCAACTTGGAGGGGAACCGAAGGTGCTTTTCCCGCTCATGCTGCAGAGAGTCACAAAACTAACGTGTCATTTTGGGTGGCAGAGGAGAGGAAGCAGGGATGGGGCGTGCATGTTGTGCAGGTAGTCACAGTGCAAGCCTTCTGTGGGGGGTGTTGTGATGCAGCTGCTTGTGCTGTTCGTGTGCCCATCCCATGGATAATTTTGCCACGTGAAGTGTTTTTGCTCCCAGGTGTTGGCAGAGGTGCTGCTGTGGTGCCTTTGGTGCCGGGCAGGGCAGAGTCCCGCAAGGAGCACATGCACAATAAGGTCTCACTCATGTTGGCTTCTGATGTATCAGCTGCTTGGAATTTTTCCAGTGTGGGTTATTTTCTTCCTGCGAGCAGTTACATTTTTAATGTTAATATTATACTTTTTAAGTACTTGGATTCATTGGACTCTTGTTGCTTCTATTCAGTAATTTTATGACAGCTAAGCTGGAGCAGAACAATGTTTTCTTCTTGGTGTGCAAGCGAAACTGGGCATTGTGGAGGAGGCAGCAGCTCTGCCTAACACCAAGCAGCTGGGTAACACTCAGGGCTGCGGGTTGGGGGAGCAGCTTGATTTGTGGCTGGGACAATACAGGAAACCCATGAAATCTCATTCAACTTTGCATGGGAAATGAAGGCTAAGAGAAAAGCGGTCTGTCTGAAGGGACAGAAGGGGCCATGGCACATCACTGCTGCCTCACAGCCCGTAGCTCCCACTGCTTAGATGCAGATCAGCATTGGCTGATATTTACTTTGTCAACATGCTCTGTAAATTAAAGCTGCTCTCTGTTCAGCCTTGATTGCCAGAGAGCCTTGACTCCTGTGTTTTATCCCATGGACTTCAATGAATCTTGTTAGAGTGAAGCAAATTCTGCAAAACATGTGATTTTCCTTGTCAAAACAATGTGTGTCAATGCGAGATTTCAACATGAGCGTATCGGAACAAAACACGTTTTGATTGGGTACCTTAAAAAACCCTGCTATTTATCAAACACGTCTTCTCAGCCTCGAAGGCAGTGCAAAACAGTGACTGATACATGGCTGGGAGCCGCTCCTTCCATGTCACCGCCTGTCACTGCAATGAGCTGCGGCTCAGTCCATGCTCTGTGCATTTTTCTTCCATGAAATTTCACAAGGTCAAAGGATTGTCAACAGAACATCAATATCGGCCATCCATTACGTCGCCTCTTGTGAGCGAGCTCAGAAATAACAAGTTTGCTGCCAGCTTGGTATTACCAGCTCACGCCTGTCATTTATCAGGAGCTGGAAGTGATGAAAAGGAAGTATCTTGCGGGCGCTGCGACGGAGCGCTTTCCTCATTGGGCTCTGTTTGGTTCTGTTGATTTAAAGCTGTCAGTCCCGTCCTCCTCAGCAATGCAGCTGCTGCCAGTGGGAGGCTCGGAAATGTTAATTTTCAATTTATAAATATTCTCAGTTTAGCTTTTGGGTCCACCAGGGAGTATTTTATGGGGTCATTAATTCTTGTCTTGAGTGTGATGTGTTGGTTTCTTCGTTCCCTTGGGGCACTTTATTAATAGTCCCATGAAAGATGCCTTGAAGTATCTAACAGCAATTAAAACACGTCCCTTTGTTCCTAAATTAATCTTTCCAATTCTCTTTTGAAAACAACTTGCTGAAGAGCCCCATGTTTAGGAGATGCCTTGTGTTCCAGCTGCAAATGCTTCCAAAAGCCACCCTTGGACTGACGGCCTGCGGGTGGGGGTGGTTCCAGCTATAGGGTCAGCCACTGCCACCACCAGCAGAGGAACCTGATTCCCTTCCACTGCTCCTCCACGACCACAGCCAGCTGCTCTGGGTTGTCTTTACCTTGTTACAGTCTTTCTTTTGTCTTTAACTTGATACAGTATTTTCTTTTCATTATTGCGCAAGGTAGAAAAAAACTCGAGGCCTCAGAAGCTTGTTTGAGATACATCAGGAGGACAGCAGCAAGCAAACCATGTGAGGGCACTTCAGTGCTGCTGAGGGAGTGCACTGGGTCTGTGCATGCACAAAACGGGAGCAAATTTTTGCTAAGCACTGCCCTTTAGCTAATGGTAAAGGCCACGGTTAGGCAGAGGTAGTAATGTAACCACAACAGTAAGTTAGTGAGTGAGATGTGTCTTTAGTGGCACTGAAGTGTTAGTCAATGAGACTCAGGCCTGCTTTGAAATGACACTGCCAAGGAAGGAAAGAAGGTGCAGACAGTATATGCATAAATCAGTGGTTGGGGAGGAGCTCCCAAAAGTGGCTTAAAATGCTAATCCCATCTGTGCTTTCTGTTTAAAGTAATCCCAGGTTCCAGTAGTTCCGGTGTGATTGATCCCATTCAGTCTAGCACACTTAGCAGCTCTGAATTGGGCACCATCCGGTCTTAATGTTCTCTGATGAGCTGCGCCTGCTGGAGGGCTGTGGCTTCCAAGGAGGCAGCCTGGGCTGTGGGCTGCTGGCTGTGGGCTGAGTGGGTGCTGCAGTGCCGAGAGGTGCTCCAGAAGTGGGTGAGTTTCTGCTCCTCCCTCTTTTAGTAGAACTGCCTTTTTGTATTGCGGTGCTTGAGGGTGACTTAGAGCTAGGCTGGAGCTGGAAGTGTAAGCATTTGAAAGTCTGAGAAGCTGATGGACATAAAGCTTGTGCACTTTCTTCTTGTGGCAGAGCTTGAATGTGTACACAGGCCTCCTCCTGATTCAGGGCAGTGAATCTCCATAGCTACTTATACGGTACCAGAGGTCATGCACACAGCTACTCGTTACATTGGTTAGTTCTCTTATAATAGAGATGCACTTCTGGGTTAGTTTCTGCAGAGCCAGGTGGTGTGAGGGAATGGCATTACCGATGCCCTGCTTCTCCTCAAGCCCTTGGGATGAGTTTCTCTCCCATTCACGTTTGCTCTCCTTTAAGCTCCCTGAAGTCATGTTGAGCTGAGCGGTGTTTCTGTCCTTTCCCAGTGTAAGTGAGCATTTGTTCAGCATGAAAAACCATGCAGCCACTGGATGCCCCCAGCTCCAGGTTGAGGTGCACATGAGTGTTGTGTTCCCAGACTGTGAGGAATTTCACAGCTGAAGGACAGAGATGGTGGATTTAACTCACTGTGAAGATCACTTTTATTGTTGTTCTGCTGTATCATTTTCTCAACCCGATGCCTTTGGTTCCCACCATCGTTCCTGCTATTGACTTGTTTGCCTCTTTCCACAGGCAATCAATTGTAAGTGGGGATGCACTGAGGGTCTGTGCTCCCTCCAGAGGGTTTCGTTCTGCACAGAGCACCTTATTTGCAGGGTGCTCTTTAAAATTACATAATCTTTACTGTGCTGATATCGACGTGCTTTTATAATAGGGTTAAAAGTGACAGAGCAAAGCAGTGCGTGGACTCAGCACAGCTGCCTACCGAGTTGTTCACGTGGTTCAGTTGCTGATCTTGGTGTGATCCAGCAGGCTGCCAGCATAAAAGGAACTGGTGTTGTTTGAGGAAGGTGCTGTGAGGTGTAGAACCTCAGGGGAGAGGAGCGGGGCTGCAGAGCTCTCGTAGGTGAGGTCTCAGACCAAGAAAATAAAGGCTGTGCTGCAGTCTGGCTTGAGAAATCTCGAGCATGTGGGGTGGGGGCAGCCATGGCGTGGGGAGGTGGGGCAGGCAGCAGATGTGCAAACTGAAGGGAGTCTTTCCTGAAGAGCATCCCCAAAGGCATGGAGGAGTGCAGCTTTCCAAAGCATGGAGGAGTGCGGCTTTCCAAAGCATGGAGGAGTGCGGCTTTCCAAAGCATGGAGTGCTGCTTTCCAGGTGCCTGTTTGGAGCCTGGCAGAACTGCGTGCTGAAGTTCAGCTTGGAAAGAAATGTGGCCCAGCAAGGGAATCCTGCAGGGCTCTGGGAAATGGTCAGGAAGGGACTGCCGGGAAAAGTTGGCATTTAAATACTGAAGTCTTGCCCCAAATACAAACAGGAAAGCACGGCAGGCTGGATGTCAACAGGTGGCTAGGTTACTAGGAGAAGCTTCTTTGCAGATGGAGGTGCCAGAGCACCCACAGAACTGTGCTGGGGCATCCCACAGCCCACGGAGGAGTGATACTGTGGCAGCAGTGTCCCTCTGCTCACTGTGGCCCTGCTGAAGGCAGCACCTGCAGGACCTGCCTGCACCAGAACCTGCACTGCTGGCACCGCGGTGCTGCTCAGAACTGAGCCGATGGGATGCAAAGGTGAAATTGCTCCTTGCTGGCAGTTACAGCAGTGTAGGGCAGCCCTGGTAATGTCAGTCTGCTCACAGGAGCACAAGGTGCCTCCACACTGTGCTGAGCTCTACAGTTCTCTGAAGTGGCCTCTTTGTGTTGTGCTGGGGCTGCCCTGCTCTAGGCTGGGTTTCATGGAGGAGCCTTCCTGGCAGTTACAGCCTGTGTTCTCCTCTGAAGGATGCACTGGTGTGAATGAGGCAAAGCCAGTTCTGTTTGCTTTGACTTCTCCAAGTCTCCATCTGACTTCTCTCTTACGCCGAGAGCACAGGCACTACTGGCATGCCCGTGCCTCTGCAGCCCCTTACAGCCCCCTACAGCCCATTACAGCCCCTTACAGCTTGCCCGCAGGTGAGCAGGCTGACTGATCTGCTCCTGCAGTGGGCATTTTCCCCATGTTAAAATTCCTCCGTTGTCTTTGCAGTGATGGCCTTCCTGCTGTTGCAGTGGGAAGAAAACACTGTGTGTGCATTTTCACCTCAACAACCACTGAGATGTCTGACCAGACTGGGCAGATCCTGTGATGTGTGCAGGATCCATCTGAGGAGAGTTGTCTTAACTACCCCGAAAGCTGCCGTGCCCCTCCAGAAGGAAAGAGAGATGTTTAAATGCCGCCGTCCCGTGCTCCCCTGGTGTTCCTGGGTTTTCTTTTGGAGAGACTTCAAAAGAAAAGTCCACCCCGTGTGCTCTGTGCTGGCCCATATCCCCGTTAGCAGCACGCGCTGCTCTGCAGGCCGTGACACTGCAATTAGCTGTGTGCCCTGCGTCCTTCTGTTGTTGATGGAGGATATTTTTCTAAGCTGGGAGAAAGAGAGGTTGTGCACAGCAGTGCACTTGAGCAGGGATGTTGTCCTGAGGACACTGCATAAATGGGATGATTGCCCTTCACTCGACTCCTGTGAGCTTTGCTGGGAGGAGGAGGCTCATTCTTTGGCTTAGTGCTCTTAATGCTATTTAGCTGAAGAACAAGCTTTTAATCCATTGCTTTTCTCTGTAAAGTACCAGGAAGGAACAGAGGAGAGGCTCAGCTGGACTGCACTATAAAGAAGATGACGTTGCAGCCACTTTACTCCAACTCCAGCACTGCCCCACTTAGCTTAGGGAAGGGTCCCCAGAGCATCTGCATGTTGGTTAAACAGCTCAGTTATCACTCAGTCACTTTTAGCATTGCACCTTTGGCACAGCAGACTGAGGAGGCTCATGTAAGAGGAGAAGCAAAGCTGACATGCGGTGTGTCTGCTGGTCTTCCGAAACCTGTGAGCTCCCTTTCCCTCCTCTCTTCCCTCCCTCACAGCACTTGGTGTGAGGCTGGAAGAAGCAATTAATTTTCTATCCCTATTTCCATTGCTAATCTTCATGCTTTGCCAGAATTGCACCTCCCTTGTCTGAGCAGTCTGACACTTACAGCCTATTTCCTTTGTCTGCTCTGATTTCTGATTATTCAGCCCTAATGAGGAGAGACTGCTCCTCCTGCTTATAACTCTGGGTCCGTGGTGCTCTGACCATGAGTGCATTTCCCTGTTCCTGGCAGTGATGTTCTTCTCTGTTCTTCTCTTAGAACTCTCTGATACACTTTTGGGAGGACCATAGCAGAAGGAACCATCGCATCCATGATTTCTGGCCAACTACCAAGAGATCTCTTGATACTGGGAAGCGCTGTGGGGAAGGGGATGCGGTTATATTCCATGGGCTGCTCTTCAGATGTGTGTATCGAATCTGGAAATTGGGGGCGATTCAACTACAGCATCCACCGAATCTCCCTGCAGCTGTAGAGCTCCTGTGGGCTGTACTGCAGGCTGAGGTGTGCTGGGCTGTGCATGGCATGGATGTGGCACCAGGGCTGGGAAAGGACCTCTTCTTGAGACACTGGCACAGCATGGTCAGGGGTGGGACCGGAGCTGATCTCCCTCCTCACCAAGACCACTCCTGGACTCCTGAGGAGGGTCTGGTGGTGGTGCTGGGTGCTGCTCTCAGCTGTAACCTCATCAGCCGTGTCAGCATACAGACACACATGGAAGCAGCAGCTGTGTGCCCTGGTAAGGTTCCATAGGAACACAACCCATGGAATCTCCTTACTAAAATAACAGCTGCAGTTCTAGGATGGGACTCAGTGGGAGGCTTCTGATTAAGAGCAAATTAGTAGATGGCATGAATAAAACAAGCAGTACAAGACTGCTTTCTTTTTAAGATATGCTGGGTGAAAATACAACTGATCCTTCTTGCAGTTTCACGACTAGGGTTGAAGGTTGTGTGTTTTTATGGCCTGTAAGGAAGAAGTAGGAAGTGAACAAGTAACAAGGTGCTTGGGTTCTGTTCTGTTAGGAGAGATACCAAACGGACCGGAAGCAGAGAACAGATCTCCTGTCTGACAGGTCTAACTATCATCAGGCCCAGATTTAGGATTATTTTGGAGTCCTTTGGAAGTGCTGCTGAACCTTGCTGGCAATGGGCACCTCCAGCTGCGTGATGGCTGCTCCCCAGCACTGAATCCATCTGTGCTGAACTTCCTTTGCTGTGCTGGAGAAGGCAGCCCTGTGCTCTGCTACCAGCGGAGGTGGTAATGCAGTGTTGGCTGCATCCAATGTCAGTGCCATTAACAGCATCAGTGGTGTTGGGCACCTCTGGAAGCACCAGCATTAGCGTGGCTTGCTGTACCTGTAGCTGCTTCTTGCTTTATGCAGAGCCCAAAGCAGGTGGCACCTGGCCAGCTGTGTGCCCTTTGCCTGCAGTGTGTGCACCCCGAGTCATATTTCTCCCAGGGGAGCCTGATAGTGCTGGTCTTGTTCTGTAGTGGGGTATTGACAGCTCTGCAGTTAAGAGGTTCTTTCCATCTCACATAACCCGTCTTACCCCTGGAAGGGTGAGAGCAGGGTGATGCTGCAGAGATGTACCTGGCCAAGTGTGGTGGCTGTCAGGCATGGTGGGGGTCTGCCCACCAGCTCTGTGCTGTACAGCAGCGCTCTGTGCAGGCAGGAATGTCCCACTGCACTGCTGAGCTGAGTGCTGCTGTGTGCTGAGCAGGTGAATAAAGCAATTGCACAAGTGCACCAGGTGTGGCAGCCACGAGTTTGGTACCTCAGGGTTTTAAAGAGAGGAAACTGCATGGATTTCCAGCTTCAGGCAGCAGGTAGCTGCTCTGCCTGGCCCCTGCTACAGCCAATGTGGGCATCTTAGGGATGGCCCAAGGAAGCAGCCCTGTGGTAGGAACCAGTGCTATTGGGATGTGTGGTCTGTGTCTGTTCTGTGCTACCACACATCTCAGCTGTCCCAAAAAGCAGAGCTTCCTCACAGAGCACACTAAGGCTGAGTACTGCCTTACCAGAAGCTTGCCTTGCTGTGAACAGAGACCTCAGCAGGTGAGATTGCATTGCACTGTTGAAACCTCTAATGTTGCCAGATGTTAGCTGACAGATGAACCTGTGTAACACCATACGGGTTTACATTTCTTCTCACAGCCTCCCTGGTCTCTTTCATGTGGTTACCTATTTGATAGTGGGTGTATGCAGCAGCTGTGAAGGAACATCCTGTTGCTATGGCATGTTCTCCAGCATGTGAGGCCATTGGCAAACTTCAGCTCTACAGCTTGGATAGGGACTCAGTAGCTTGTAGCTACTTCACTCTTGCTTTTCCCATGAGAAATGTATGGTTGTGTCCTCCTGCCCTACTGAGTAACCTCCTGTGAGGCCATCCTTATTTCTTGTGTTTGTCTTTTTTCTTCCCATTCTGTGGACAAAATTCTGGTTTTTAATGAACTCACTGGGAGTTCAGCCACTAAACTTAGTGGCCAGCCTTAATACCTTTTCGTAATTAGGCTTTATGCAATTCCTTGCTATACCAAAGAAGCGAACTGCCATAGGGAGTAATGGATGACATGAATTTTTCATATGGAATAAAGAAAAGACATTTAATTTGGGTTCCAGAGAAAGCACCAGGAGTTGGACTCCATGGCCCTTGGGATGTTCCATGAATTCTGAAGAGTTCTGCCTAAGTTAACACATTAGTCACCCCAAACAAACAGAACTCCTCAATATTTCTTTGCTTTATTAGTGGATATGGTTAACAGTATCTAAATCCATATACGTCATGGCAATAATTCATTATCTTGGTGCCTGGAGCAGTGTTCTGGTTCATGTGTCAGTGTTCAGACATCTGTTTTATGGACAACTCACTGGCTAGTGCAGCCTTAGTCATTTTATTATTTAATATTAGCGTTTTTTTATCTTAAAAGCATGCTTATGGTGATTGCTTCTGTATTACCTGAGTAGTGCTCTGTGTCTCGTTCTTAACTTGAAGGCATTTAGAAGTGATCTGAGAGCAGAAGCAATTGCAGATGCGGGAGAGTGGACCTGACGAGCTGCACATCCCTGGGATTCCCACATTTTCTGGTCTGTCTGCCCCAAACAGCACTGCTGGTCAGGCAAAGTGGTTGGCACAGCTGGGTGAGGTCTGCCCAGGGATGGCTGCTCCCTCTTTCCAGGTGTGCTCTTCTCTAACATCCTGAAACAAAGACAGGTCCCAAATCTGTACGCAGCATACAGCTGTCTCTGAGCTGTGCGAGCACTTGGGCAGGGTTTGCAACAAGGATACTTTGCACTGAGTAATAGGAAAGAACTGAGAGTGCAGAGATGCACCGTGGAGCCAAATGGAGCTGAAATGTGATGTTATGGCTGTTAGTCCCAGGACGCTGCCCTGCTCACTGCTGCCAGCTCTGGGCTGGGGGGCCCTTCCAGCTCCACACTGCAGAAGCAGCTGGTTTCGTTCAGAGTTTTGGGAGGTGTTTTGTAATTGTGATTTATTGGGGTGAACTCAAGCTGTTTCAGTTGGTCACACGGATCTGAGGACATTTCTTCTTATGAGAGAAATAAAACACATTTAAAGAAGATGGGTTTTATTGCTATGGCAAAATGACAGTGACCTGTTTATTACATCTGGAGTAAAGTGAACCTTGAAGGACTCTCTTGCTAGTTCTGATTACCCCCTTTGGTTGGGACAGGAGAGCACGATGGAATGAATTTCCTTCCTCTCACCCTCAGGAACAGGAGCAGGGACCGCAGGGGGTTGCCACCATTGCTGGGGCTGTTTGGGGTTTGGGATTAGGAGATGTGCTGCTTCCTCCTTAAGGGTGGAGCATCTCCTTCTTTGCTGTGGCACTGTTGTTCCTTCTCAATCCAATCTTCACTTGCTCATCTTCCTCTTAAAGTCACATGTAAGGTGTCATAAAGAGTCTTTGCTGCTTGCATTCATTACCCTTCAGCTCTCACATATTCTGCATCTCCTCTGTGAGCATCCCTCAGTGCTCCCACTGGAAAACCCCTTTCCCTTGGCTTTGTGTTGTAGCTGTGTGCATCCATCCTGGATGGCAATGTGCTGATGTTTGAGTTTCTCTGAAGCAATTGTTTTCTTTTTCTCGCGGACACCGAAGCAAAGGCATTCCATCATTCTTAACACTCGAACTTCTTCTTCTTCCAGTTCTTTAGCTTATCTGCTTCATTGTATTTATTCTGCCCCGTGCTCTGTAATGTTTGTATACGGCTTTTTGTGGCTTTGTTTTTTTTTTGTTCCTGGTTGAGGGATGGCTGTTGGAGGCAGTTGCTGTGCTGTAGGCAGAGGAAACAGGCAGAAAACGCACAGAGCCCTTTGGCGGTGCTGTGTGCTCCTCCTGCCCGTCCCTCCCAGCGCTCCTGTGCTGATCCACAGCTGATGATTTCAGTGGGAGTCATCGGCTCTGTTTTTAAATCTGACATTTATTAATTCATCAGCTGTAAAAGCTTCACACAGTGACTCTGAGCAGCATTGAACAGCGATGGTTAGGAAAGTAAAAGAGCTCTCAATGAAACTGCAGCATCCTTCGTGGTGCAAAGGGGTGAGTGAGGGAAGAAACAAACAAACGTTAACAATTGGAAGCTATCAAAAATCAGCATTTTGCACGGGTGTTTGCAGCTGATGCTTTGGGCCCATGCTTTTGGGACAGCTTGTGGCTGCAGCACCAGTGCAGCCCTTCAGCCCCAGTGCTGTCAGAACTAGAGCAGTTCCCCCTTCCTCCTCTCAGTGCGCAGTATGAGGCCGCTGCTGTCTGCACTGCTCCTGCTGCAGCTGTTTCATGCCCGAGGCTTAAATGTTCTGGACCAGCTCTTGCTAATGTTCCTAATGTAATATTTATTGTAACCTGCACAGCAAAGAGCCCACAGACCCCAACAGCTGCAGCTTCCTTTTCACTTCTCCTGCCTGCTTGCTTCTGGTGAGGCCAAAAATGGGGGAAGTGGGAGTGCTGCCAGCAGTGCCTCGCCGTGCTGCTCACAGTGCTGGTTTGCTCTCTGCTAATCTGTTCACCGCAGCCTCTCTCCCAGCCTTTATATGGAGTTATTATGCACCGGCAAATAACCCAACCTGATGAATGTTGGTATGTAGCAGGACAAGAATTTCAGCTAAATCAGTTTTGGGAACAAAATCAGTCTCGGCATGATGTCAGGTCTGCCCGCATAACGCAGTTTGGTGGTTTTATTGAGGTGCTGCTCAGCCCTATGAAGTGCGTCATGCCCGCAGGCAGCGGCTGCTCTGATCGCTTCTGCTGCACTCAAGGTGCAGCACAGCATTGGTCAGGCACAGGGCAATGGGGGTTTTCTCTGCTCCGTGTGCAGTTTGGTAGCTAATGGCTGAAAACAGGACTACTGTAGCTGACCTCAGTCACAGCTTTGTCTCTGCATCACAGCTGGGGTTCGGCTGTGTGACTTCAAGGCAAAGAGATCTTCCAGTGGAGGAGCACCAATAAAGAGGCTGAATGCTGATAAAATGTATGTGATGCAATCTGAATTCTAAATATTGCGTGCAATTAAAAGGAGAGCCCCTTTTGGGGCAGCTCAGCATATTCCAATGGGTGCTCTGCATGACAGGAGACCATGGAGGAGGAATTCAGGTCTGGGTACCAAACCCAGATGTGCAGCCTGCTGCCGCCAGGTGCTGTGGTCTGAATCACTTGCATGCCATGGGCAGCTGCTGCCCTTGTGCCCTACAGCAGGTGCCTGGGCTGCCCAAGGAGCCACACACAAGGGGCTGCATACAGCTTTGTCTCCTCACTCAGCTGGACCTGCACTGCCCATTGTGCTGCTGTGAGCTCAGAGCCTCCGTGCTCTCATTTGTCTGCATGGTTCTTGTGGAGAATCCCCTGCTTGCTGTGAAAGCCTGTGCTACAGATAATAGGGAAAACAACTTCCAGCGCATACGCAATAATGGTTTCATCTTAGCACTTGTCAATTGTTTCCCTTTTAGCTGAAACGGGCTTTTTTAGGGGAAACCCATGTTTGAAAGTCTTAGCTGGTATTAAAACGGTTTCCCTTTTGAAGAAGAGAGGAAAAGCTGGTTGAGATGCTGAATATTAAATCTGATCCTGTTTCCACGAGGACTGAACAAGAGAAATATATATTCACAGAATGAAAAGAAAGAAGAGCAGAGAGGTTAAAGGCAGCTTTGAGTCTGCCCAAATCAGGATGGGGCTGCTCTGGTTCCTGCAGCAGATAAAGCTGCCTCAGTGCTGGGCTTTGAAGGGCATTGCAGTCACAGGAGTGGCATGCAGGAGAGTGCCGTACTGCAGCAGCTCCACAACTAGCCCTATTTCTGAAGAAGCAATGGAGAAAGGAAGGGATAGAATGAATAAATACAAAAAATAATTGAAACACAAGATGCAAATCCATGCTGCAGTGATGTACTGTGAGTGAAAGTGTGGCCTTGCTGCCACAGGTCCCCCTGTGCCTCCTGCTCTGCCTGGGGAGGTCCTAGTTGGAGCACTGAGTCCCATGCTGGGCTCCCCAGTTCCAGGCAGGTGTAAATAACACAGCACTGCATCCTTACTGACACCCTCAAAGTTGGTTCTCAGGGCCCTTGGGAATTTAGCAACAAAGTCTGAGTTGAGCCATTGGCATGTAGTCAAATTTTCTGCTCAAGTGAAGTGAGTTTAACAGATGTTTATGCAAATAGGTGGAAATCAGAATTAAAAAGCGATTAAGCAACTTATAAGCAAGACAGGAAGGTGCTGCCCATTGCCCCCTGCATTGGGTCATGGTGTAGGGCTGCTCTGTGGGATGCACGTGCCAATAGCATGTGGCTCATTGAGCCTCACCCATATGGGCACTGCTAAGAACTAGGGATGAGCAGCCTGTCCTGACCTCTGGGCGGTTCTGTCATAGAATCACAGCATGGCCTGTGCTGCAAAGGCCCACAGTGCTCATCCAGCTCCAACCCCCTGCTGTGTGCAGGGTCACCAACCAGCAGCCCAGGCTGCCCAGAGCCACATCCAGCCTGGCCTTGAATGCCTGCAGGGATGGGGCATCCACAGCCTCCTTGGGCAACCTGTTCAGTGCGTCACCACCCTCTGGGGGAAAAACTTCCTCCTAAGATCCAACCTGAACCTCCCCTGTCTCGATTTAAAACCATTCCCCCTCGTCCTATCACTGCCCACCCTCACAAACAGCTGTTCCCCCTCCTGTTTATACACTCCCTGAACCTCTGGACAAACAGTCTGACGTACGGAACAAGAATTGTGCTTCATGTTTGGTGTGGTGCCCTTGGATCACAGAATCATTAGGGTTGGGAAGACCTCTCAGACCCTCAACCCACCCCCTCCATGCCTGCTGACCACATCCCTCAGTGCCACTCTGCAGTTCTTCCCCTTAATGAGAGTCACTTAGAGGTATTCGTAAGGAGGCTTGTTAAAGCAGCAATAACTAATGCAGTAATGTTGCAGCAGTGGCTGTGAATGTTACTTTATTTACTGGAGATGCACTTTTTCCCTTAGACGGGATTTTGTTGGTAACTCTTTAATCCCTCAAATGCTGTGTGGACTCTGCTGTGCACCAGCTATGTGATGCATGCATAGCACAGGTCGAGCTGCAGCTCAGTGAAAGGGTGTCCTGGGGCTTCTCTGCCTGTACCTACAATGCGTTTTCCCTTAATTATCTTGTCATAATAATTCCCCTTAATTATCTTGCCATAATAAATTCAATAGGTGAATTAATGCGGAGTTGTCGCTACACAGCGCTGCTAATTTCAACAGCTTTGTTTTCGTTGTCGGTGTTTTTGCTGAGAAATCAGAATCCTTGTTCCTTCCACAAAGAGCCCCTCAGTGTTCACAGTGCCGTTTTTCTGACGTCTCTATTCCTGCACCACAAAGGAAGGCACGCGGTGCTCCTTTCGCTCCCCTCGGGGTGGAGGCAGAGCTGGAAATGAAGTTTTGTTACTTCAATGGAGCAGACCAGCTCTGCAAACTTTAGCTGGAGCAGCTGCCTGCAGCCGTGGTTTAACATCTCCTGGATGCATTTTGGTTTTCGGGAGGAGGGGGAAAAAAAAAGCCAAAATAGTTCTTTTATATAAAGATTTGAAAGAGTTGAGATCTGTGCAGGACAACTGGAGCTTAATGGGATGCAGTACTTTGGCAGCCCATAGCTGTGGTGCAGCAGGGCCGTCCCTGTGCTCTCCTCCTCCCTGTGTTTTCTGGAGGAAGTGGGGAGAGGTCTGGGGGGTGGAAGAGCCCCTTCCCCCCATTACTGCCCGTGCAGCACTGGGCCGGGTCCTGCAGCTATGGGCTGACCAAGCACAGATGATAATGGTGTCATCCTCCTCCTGGCTTTTCCAAAATGAGGGTTTTGGCACTCCCTCCCCCAGGACAGCACATTATCTCTGTGGATCCCAGGCAATGTATCAAACATTCTCAGCTCATGGTAAAGCTGGGAGTTCTAATGGCATTTCCCCTGAGGTGGTACAGCTCTGAGCTTGCAGGGGGAGAAAAGCTGGGGCAGAGTAAGAGGCTGGTGAGCACCACTTGGAGCCATGGGGGAGAGTAAGGCCTGCCCAAGTCCCACTGTATTTTCAGACAATCCACATGTGGAGAAGCACAACTTTGATTTGGGTTCACTCAGATGTGGGCATTAGGGCAGAGGCTGGAAGCAGCGCTGCTGAAGGGGAATGTCTGATGGTCACAGGAGCAGTGCTGGGTTGTCCTGTACTGCCCTCCCAAAGAGCAGGTGAGCACCAAGGGCTGAAGCTGGGCAGGGCTGTGCCTGCAGCGCGGTGGCAGAGCGGTGACCCGCACCCCATCCCCAAGTGGAGCTGATTTAATGAATCTCTAAATTTGGTCATCTGCTAATAATGATAATGAAAGGAAGCCCCATATTTAGTTCTGCACCCGAGGTGCCAAAGGATAGCTTCATTTGCTGGGTAGGTGTGACCTCAGAATATCACACCAGCATCGATCCTATCACAAATTGGAACATTTCCACAGCATTCCCACACCCGTACACGACTTGCTGCTGGTTTCAGATGCTGTGAATGCACACAGTCACTGATGAGGCTCTGCAGAGAGCTGCACAGCAGTCTCGAGCAGCCTTCCTTAATAGCTCAGCGTGTCAGGGTCTGCCAGGATGTGCTCCTCAATTTGGAACCGCAGCCCGGACTCTCCCAGAGATGTGCTCCTTCCCTCCTGGGGCTCACTTAGCCACACTGACCAGAAAGCTCTCTGCATTGCTTTCCATTCGTTATATGTGTTTTAATGGCCACGGGGTTACAGTTGGACAGCAGCTGTCCGTTTTTCTGTTTCTATTTAGATTCCTGCAGGTTGGAGCAGAGCACCGAGGGCACGTGGGGTGCTTTGTGCGGCTGCAGGCAGCCGGCTGTGGGCAGAGGGCACTCCCAGGTGTCACCTGGTTCCATTGAGCATCTTGCACCGCTCACCTTCAGCAGTAGCTGGAAGTTGCAGTCTGGAAAATAAGCTGTAATTATTGAGCTGCTGTTTGGGTGATTTGGGAGGTTTTTTCTTTCCGTTTCTGTGACTTTGCAGAGTTCCTGTATGCTTTGCCCACACATGAAATGGATACGGTACTTACCCATCTAACAAAGCCCGGAAGCTTTTATTTGTGTAAAGAGGTGGTTTGAATTGCTCAGGATCCAGGTACAATGCAATCAGTGCTTCCTCCCTCGTGGAGCTTTGAAGCCCTGCTGTGCCTCCCTGCTCGGAGGGGCTGGACACAGCAGGAGCTGCAAACGTGGCTGTTTCTGCTTCCGTCTCCACTGCTAGCAATTAGGAAATAGCCAGGAACAACCCCTGAAAATCAGTGTCATGAAGATGGATGAGGAGTAGATGTGAGCTGAAGGTTTGTGAGCAATGGCGATTCGTGTTGGTTTCCAGTTCCTATAGGGAACCTTAGGCCAGGACAGAAGCCGCTGCAGCACACGCAGGTCAGGGTAAGCAATGCTGCTGAGACCAAAGGCACGTTCTGGGTTTTCCTATAAGTTTTACAGGGGCAAAAGGTCAAAACATGCTGAGAGCTTCATTTTTATCAGGGAGAGAAAGAGAAAAAAGAAGTTCTGCTTATTATAGCAGAGAAAGGAAACTAAAAATGTAACAGTGTTCAAACTCTTGACTTCTTGATCCTTTTCCACCAGCTATTCACGCTAATGGGAATCCTTTAGTTTTGCTGATAACCTCCCCGGCTGTGGGATTTGGGCCCAGAGAGCCCCTTATTAGCTCCTGTTCCCTCACTGGAAGCTCTGGTGGGAAAAGAATACTGAAAACCGAACACAACAGTCAACAAAGCTCATCTCCTGTGGTTGCTAAGCAACAAAGTACAGGAAAAAAGGCCACGTTTTGGGTGCGCTCCCTTCTCCGTTCAGTAACGCGGAGCACTCGGGCACTGCTGAGCACGCGGTGCTCGTTCCTCTCTGCAGCTCCTCCACGTGTTTGATTCAAAACTTACCGACTTCTCCGGACCTGCAAAAGCAGCAGAGGAAAGTGCTGCGACGCGGCTCGTTCAGCCTCCTGCGTGCAGCAGTAGATCAAGAGCCCGCTGGGCGAGCCCTGGGAGCGGAGCTGCGGGTTATTTACAGAGAAGCCGCTAATGAGCAGCACTTCAATGGAGCGGAGCCGTGCTTTGAGGGAGGGCCGGGGAGTCACGGCTGCTGAAGGATTAAAGCACCTTCGCCTTATTGCTGCTGCTCCGAGCGGTTAGCTGAGAATGGGGGAATCCTTCCGCAGGGTGTGACTTGGGTAGAGCAAACAGAAGGCTTACGGAGTGCTTTAATGGTGGTAATGTGTTAAAAGCGGTGAGAAGTGATGGGAAGGGCTGCCACTCACCCCCGCCCCGTGGGTGCCCTCCCACAGCATTACTTGTCACCGTAAGCAATAGTGTAAGACAGGAAACCCATCACTGACAGTTCTCGTGGTGGATGTTAATGGGACCATGGTCACCATATCGACGAATCACAGCATGGCCTGGGTTGCAAAGGCCCACAGTGCTCATCCATCCCAACCCCCTGCTGTGTGCAGGTCACCAACCAGCAGCCCAGGCTGCCCAGAGCCACATCCAGCCTGGCCTTGAATGCCTGCAGGGATGGGGCATCCACAGCCTCCTTGTGTAACCTGTTCCAGTGCGTCACCACCCTCTGCGTGAAAAGCTTCCTCCAAAGACCCAACCTGAACCTCCCGTCTCAACTTAAAACCATTCCCCCTTGGGCTGCTTTCTGGCCACCCTCTTTTTCAGGGTGCAAGACTGCTCTGAAAAGAGTGGCTATGGAGCCTTACTCGCATCTGCCATAGAGATCTATCTGGGGTGGTTTCCTACTAAGCTGTTTGACAACTTTAAATGTTTTTAAACAAAGCTGCTCATTTTCACCTAGAACAAAGTGTTCCTGTGGCAGAGCCCAGCTGCCCAGTACTGCAGCATCACAGGCAGGCAGCTGGGTTCTGCGCTGCTGGAGCTTGTACCACTCACCTTACCTTTGTGTGGGTGGGCACAGCCAAGAGGGACCCCAAAGCTGCCCTGACTGCCCATCTGCATGCATGCAGGGCTGCAGCTGCTGCTCCCTGCTCTGTTAATTGCTCCTGGCCTTGCATGCTCTTTTCATTGCTGCCAGCAGCAATCTGCCGAGTTTGAGCAATCTATGTTTATAACTTCTCAGGAAGTGACATTTAGATGAATAGAAGATGGTGATTTTTTTTTGCTTTTAGAGTTTAAAAGTGCTGTTAGCTTCCCTCTAAATGCCTGTTGTTCGATTTAAATATACGGCTTGGTCGCTAGGAGTGTTTTCCTCTTTAAAATATATTGCTGAACAAGTAGCAACGAGGAATTAGAAAGGCACTAAAAGCATCACAAGTCACCCATCTATCCAACTCCTCCATTGACCACGGGAGCTCCAGGGCTGTCCCTTCTGTTACATTCACAAGGATGAGCACAACTGGCCTCTCAGTGGCTTCAAAACCCCCGTTTTTATAAAAAGGAAGCAAAAACAAAATAGCCACGTGAGGACTCCCATAGTTCATGCCCTGGGTATAAGTAAACACCACTCGTTATTTCAGTCTCCTGTGGGCAGTGAGTTCACAAAGTGGAAACGTTTCCCTCAGAACGGTGCTCAGCTGAGCAGCACGAGGGCTTTAATGCAGGCTCCCCGAGGTGCTTGGCCTGCCTGCCCTTCCAGCGCACTGTCTGCCCCACAGGAGCTGTGTGTCCATCAGCAGGCTGGGGCTGCTCCGCCGCCTTTTCATCCTGAGGCCAATCACTGCAATTGCGTTTAATTGCTTAAAGACTGCTGCATTGATTTTGCATCTCTGTGCTTTCTTAGTTAAGAAACTGAATGGTGCTGACTCGAATTTTAGGTGTGCTATCTCAGGGCCGATCCGTTTATCAACAAAATCAGGTAACCTTCTCCAAACAGGAGAGTCCTTAGATTATAGTCAAGATGATTATGGTCACAAGTTGGAGTTAATTGTCATTGATTATATTATTCAGATTAATTATGTAGCCACATTTCCAGCCTTTCTGTTACTTAAACTGTTTTTTTCCTGTATTAACAATGTTTGGGTCACGGATCATTTTTATTCATTCTTCTAATTGTCTCTGGGCAGCACCTGAGCAGATGGTAAGAGGGGCCAAAGGGCTGTCAGGGCTGATTAGCTGATGAGGCAGATCTGCACACAGCTCCAGGCACCGTGCTGAGGGGGGGGGGGTTCCCACCTCCCTTACAGACCTCAGAGTAGGAGAAATATTGCTGACACCAATGGCAGAGAAGTCAAGGAGTGGGGGGGGGTTTCCTCCAGGAGATGGGGAACTCAAGGCTGGCAGAGCCCTCACATCCAGCAGGTCTCCCACACTGCCAGAAAGCCAACTGCATCCTGGGATGCACCAACAGAGGGGCTGCAGTGGGCAGGGAGGACTGTCCCCCTCTGCTCTGCGCACCTGCAGTGCTGCATCCAGGCCTGGGACCCAGCACAGAGAGATGTGGGACTGTTGGAGTGAGTCCAGAGGAGGACAGAGAGCAGAGGGGGCTTTGCAGCCCATCCCAACACACCAAGCTGCCTCGCTCTGTGCACGGCCACTGCCTGCACCTCTGGGTAAGGACAGGAGTGCAGGAGGAGGTCCTGCTTGGCAGCAAACAGCAGAGCTGATGAATGATATCACATGACATTTCTGTAAAGCATGCACTGCCTTCAGTGTGTCTTGCCAACAGGCCACTGTTGCTGCTTTGTCTTTTTCCACTAAAGCAGTGCAGCAGGAACCGCTCCATCCCGGACCCCAGAAGCTGCACTCTCAGCCCGGGGCTTTGGGGCTGCTTTGCTGTCACTTGATTGGCCTTCCATAATAAATGTGATAATGGGGTCTGGGCACCTGGACTTTACTTTCACCTGTTGAATGGCATGATGAGCTCCCAGCCCAATTAAAGATCCTAACAAACATCTTTTGGTGACACTCAGGAGCTCTGGGATAATTACACCTTCAAGTGGGGAGGTGAGATCAGAGTGAAGGCCGGGCTTGCAGGGCTCTCCTTTGGTAAATGCATTTGGAAGGAATTTATTGGAACAACATTTTTTCACGTTTCCATTTTTCAGGTTTTCCTGGGCTTTTATGAATTTAATGTGGATGAAATGCATGGATGAAGCAGCACAGGGAGAAGCTGGGAAGCCCAAATCTGCCTTTTGTACTTCGTAAGAGCAGTGGAAGCGATGAGAAGACTTCTTGAAACAAAAGAGAACGTTGGGGCATTGCAGTGCTGCTGCAGTTCTCTACACAAAGCATTATAAAGCTGAGTGCAGTTGAAAAAGCCTGCCTCCAAAAGTCTCCTCTGCTGTTTTCCACCACCTTGTTTGTCAGAGCTCACTAAGCAGCCAGAGGGAGCATGAGCATGGCTGGCTGTACTCTGCAAGCTCCTCTCTAATGCAGAATCACATGCATTAAACAAACATTAAATGGCAACGATTATCGAGCAGTAGCTGAATGTAGCACAACGCTGAATACACAGAAGTAGTGTTGGTTCTGAGCTCTCTGGCCCAGCACTGAGCGGGAGGTCATAAAGTCATAAAGGTGAAGATAATTACTTGGCTTCAGTAATTATAGGGTAAATTAAAGACCACAAAATGCCATCTTTCCACATCGAAGTGTACCTCATCCACTCAGAACGCTTTGGTCTGGGATCCCCATTGCTGAGGTGCCCATGGCAATGGATGGGGTCCTGGACACAGCCCACTGCAGGGGGTTGGAACTGGTAGGGCTGTAAGCTCACTTCCAAGCCAACCTTTCTGTGATTCTATGGTTCTATGACCTTATGATGCTGTGTAGCTCCCGTGTTACAACTTGCAAGACTAAAGGAACGCCAAGAAGGGTGTCTCTGCTGCCAGAGTGTCAGCCATGCTGGGAGCACAGCTGGGGCAGGGCAGGGACAAGGCACACGGAAATGTCAGGTTCTGCACAACGTGTCAGTGTGGCTCCTCAGCACCACTTTTTTTTTGCAGGGCAGGACCTGCACTTACACGAGAGACGGGCTGCATGTAGGCAAAGAGAAAGTCAGCGCCCCGGAGCTGTGTTAGGGGATTAAGTAGGATTAAATCACTCTGTAGTTTAATTGCTCTTCAATCAAAAAGATACCGCAAAGAGCAAAGATACCCTAATTCTGCTGCCTGTAAAACTTATCAATATTTATCTCTCATTTATGTTACTGAAAAAAACATAACCTAGAATTTGACATGTCTATAATGCACCGTGATCTCCTTTCAGAGTACGTGCACGTGGATGGGGGAGGATCGCTGCACTCTCAGCTGAAAGCAGGGCTACCTCAATGTAGACAAAAGAAAGGTGTGTGAGGACACGGGCATAACAGTTCTATGTGAAGAGGGGCTGTGTAGCAAATTGCCTCATTTAAGACGGTTCTCCTCCCCCTGCAGGTCTGTGTGTGAAGCAAACAGCATTTCAGAGCCCACCACCGTCTGAGCAGAAATTTCAGTTTTGGAAAATGATCACAGCCCCACAACCTCAGAGCCTGAGTTACAGAACAGGAATAAGAGGCACAACAGCTGCTGATATTTCATGTTTTTGTTTACATTCTTGGTCACGCGTGTTCCTTTCACTTCCCTCCAGCTCATGTCTTTTTCTCTCTTGTCTTTTTAGTAACGTGTATCATTACAGTACATCTATGCTTATTGTAATGAGCTGCTGATGTGTCCACATCACCTCTCACATGCACCAAGCTGGCCAGCTGCTGATAAAGTGAGTTAGAGGGAGTCAGCTCTTTGAGAGGGCAGATACCAGCAGGACAAGGGGAAATGGATTGAAGTTGAAGGAGGGCAGATTGAGGTTGGATGTCAGGGGGAAGCTCTTCACTGTGAGAGCGGTGAGGTGCTGGAACAGCTGCCCAGAGAGGCTGTGGATGCCCCGTCCATCCCTGCAGGTGTTCAAGGCCAGGTTGGATGGGGCCCTGGGCAGCCTGGGCTGGTATTCAATGTGGAGGTTGGTGGCCCTGCCTGTGGTGGGGGTTGGAGCTTCGTGATCCTTGAGGTCCCTTCCAACCTGGGTCATTCTGTGATTTCTATGAGAAAGGGAAGGGAAGGGAAGGGAAGGGAAGGGAAGGGAAGGGAAGGGAAGGGAAGGGAAGGGAAGGGAAGGGAAGGGAAGGGAAGGGGGAAGGGAGGAAGGAAGAGAGAGAGAGAGAAAGAAAAAGAAAGAAAGAAAGAAAGAAAGAAAGAAAGAAAGAAAGAAAGAAAGAAAGAAAGAAAGAAAGAAAGAAAGAAAGAAAGAAAGAAAGAAAGAAAGAAAGAAAGAAAGAAAGAGAGAAAGAGAGAAAGAGAGAAAGAGAGAAAGAGAGAAAGAGAGAAAGAGAGAAAGAGAGAAAGAGAGTAGATACAATTCCAGAATAATAAACTCCTGAAGTTTAAAGAGCTGTTGGCTTGCATTCCATGTAGAGGATGTTAAGCAAATTGGCACTCAGCTCAGAATCGAGTCCTGAAGTCTTTACTCAGCTCTTAACCAGCCCTTGTGCAAGAGAAGAGTATCATGGGTGCGGATATTATGGAGTTTGCAAATCTGAAGAACACCAGTGACCTGTGTAATGTACAAAGACTTTCCTAAAGCCTTTGCTTCAATAGAAAATCCTCTGGTGTCCGGGGTAAGAAGTTATGAAAGCGGGAGTTAAATGAATTAAGAGCAATGAAAGGGAATAACTGCATGCAAGAAATCATCTCTGTGCAGAAATGTTTGCACTGAGACTCTGTAGGGCCTCTCCAGCATTTGATTCAATCATTTTGAAGGATATTGCTGTTGATTAAAATGAATAGAAAATCTAGCAAAGCTGTGGTAGCCAGCACTGTGCTGACACTGAGCAGGAGTCGGTCAGAGCACTACGGATCATGCAGTAACCTGGGACTACTTGGAATAATGCACTTGTACTGAAGCAAATGCAAACACCTGCCTGGGGCTCAGCAAGGACAATGGGTGGCTGTATCTTCGTTTGGGGGACAGGAAGAAGCTGTGGGTTTGGTTCTATGGGAAATGCGGTCATTGCTTGGAAAGCATCAACAGTGGGGGGCAGCTCTTGTCCTCCTGCCATTTTGCATGTGGGATTGCTGGGACCAACTCCAAGGGCTTTCCATGTCCACCTGATTATAAGGGAAGAAGCACACTGCATGGCCATGCGAGTGCTTGGGGAACGTGTCTCAAATGAGCACACTCAGAAATACAGCCTTGTAATTCATTGAGAAGGCTGAAATGGCTTCAGTATATTCTGCTGTGATCGTTGTGGGGAGAGGATCTTGTCTGTAAGAGTGTGCTTTGTTCTGGCAGGGAAAGGCAGAGAGGAACTTGTGATGCAGCAGGAAAGTCAACAAGTGCAGCCTGCAGAGGAGGCCTGCTGCAGTGCTTTAGAACAGGGCATGGCTGGGCTCTGGCTTTCCTACCTGGGTGCTTTTGGACCCAGAATGAGAGTGACATCCTTCTGCGCTGCAGCCAGAGGAGTAATGGTGTCAGTGGCATGCAGCCAGGTGAATGCTGATGGAATAAAAGAAGATAGGGGTGCCTTCTACCTCAGAGTCTGTCAATTTATGACATAATTGCTTCTGCTTTTGATCCAGAGTAGGAATTGGCCTCGGGAAGATGACCCAGCAGCCTTTCTGTGTTGGAAGAGCAGTGATGTGAATGCACCCTGATGGGCACAGGGCTTTAAGCACGCAATGTTGTACCAGTCAGCACCCACAGTCACACTGCAATGTGCACCAATAAAGCACAATTTCCAGTTGTTGGGAGGGGATTGGGCTGCTACCACTCTTTTCTTTCCCTTGCTATATTTGTTTCTGTAATTAAACATTTTCCCCCCTGTATTATGGCTAATTTGAAAGCCTAAATATTCAGAGGTATAGGAACAAGTTAATTGATGTTCCAAAATATCACAATCCTTCAAGCCAAAAAATAAATGAAGTGCTTGATATTAAGCCATGCGCACAGAATTGTTACATTTGTGTGCTGCAGCTGAAGCTCGTGATTGATTTTCCCAGTGCAGACTGCAAACCAAGCACGATCTGTGTCTGTACCTTACTTCGAGGAGCAGCCATAGCAAACTGCTGCCCCAGGGCTGGCGTGGGTCAGCCTTGTCACAAGGCTGGGTCTGACAGCACCCAGTGAGCAGCCTTTCCCCATGTTTGTCACTGCTTTTGGCACACCAGCACAGAACGCCCCATCCCACACTCCCATCTCACGGGAAAAGAAACATGAGGAAAACCCCTACTGAGACTGCTGCTGCCAAATTCTTCATTAGGCAGGAGCTCTGATGCAGACAGAGCTGAGCAATGCAGGCTCACAGGCGACTGGTAAAGGTGATCCAAGCACTGCCAGCCAAGAAGAGACTTTTATCTCAAGTTTGTTCGATTTCTGGGTCTCCAGTAATGAGGGGGTGGGAAGCAGAGCTGCCAAATCTCTTCGAGAGCAAAGCCCTCAGCAAGCACCTATGTCAGATGGATGAGGGCTGCAGGGCAGCTCAGCACTGCTGCTGCCTCCCACGCTGTGTCTCAGCACTGAGCATCACACTGCACAGAGCAGGGCCAGCAGCACAACCAGCACCTTTGGGTTGGGAGCCGCTGGTTGCTGCTGTAGCACTGACAAAGACTCCATAGTGTGCTGGTTTGCTGGCTGTTCCCTGCACGTATGGTGCTTGTGGGGTGCTGGAGTGTATTCCTCTGGACCATCCCCATAGGTGCTGCTTGCATGCAGCTCATGTTAAGGCACTCATCTCTCAGCACAGCTTTGTCTCTATCATCCCACTGCTTGTCTGAGGCGTCTGCTTGTCTCTTTCAGTTAAACATCCCATTTAAAGATAGGTGCTGCTGCTCATCACCCCAGAGCTGACCATAACAACATATTTTGTGGCTGCTGATTTGATGGTATTATGCAGTTTGTTTTATCACAGACCCTACCCATGAAACCGGAGCAAGGACTGTTGTGCTGGTGGTGGTGGTGGTGTGGAGGTCCAACATTTTGCAATAAGTCTGCTGATATCCTCTGAGCAGAGTCCGTGAGGGGCACAAATGAACTTCCCTGGGTAAACTGGGAGGGTGGCACCATGCAGTTGGGGTCCTCAGGTGCTGGCTGCCTGAAGAGTTCTATTGCCCAAGGAGGCTGTGGATGCCCCATCCCTGCAGGCATTCAAGGCCAGGCTGGATGTGGCTCTGGGCAGCCTGGGCTGCTGGTTGGTGGCCCTGCACACAGCAGGGGGTTGGAGCTGACTGAGCACTGTGGGCCTTTGCAGCCCAGGCCATTGTAGGATTCAGTAATTCTACGAACACGTCACCTCGATGCCTCTTCAGTTTTCCAAATATTCCTTCACTTTTTGCTCGTGTTTTCACAGAACAAACGATGGAATGGCCAGAGAGTCTCTGCAGTCTGTGTGAGCCAGCAGGGCTTGGAAGGCACTGCTGGACAAGGCCGTCTCCAGACTAATTTCTGATTCGAGGTGGCACGCTTGAAAGTGACTTTTTCATTTTGCCCCTTGTTTTTGCTTTTCATTGCAAACCTGGCAAGCTTAATCTCAGAGGGTGAGGAACAT
Organism: Excalfactoria chinensis; assembly: GCF_039878825.1. Classification (NCBI taxonomy): domain Eukaryota; kingdom Metazoa; phylum Chordata; class Aves; order Galliformes; family Phasianidae; genus Excalfactoria; species Excalfactoria chinensis. The sequence goes on along the minus strand of NC_092829.1, from coordinate 614,740 downwards.
GACAAACTCAAGGAAGATACACCGTGATCCATCCTGCAGGAGGAGGAAAGAAATGTAACCGTGTGATCTGTCTGTGGGCTGACACTGCTCTACGTTTCCCATTCATCACCTGCCGAATATATTTTCTATAGCATTTGCTTGCAAATAGCTTCTCTGCCTGGGATTACTATTCAGCAGAGTAACCGCCTTGGCTTGGGTTCTTTAAAAGAAAAATTTCCACATGATTGCAGTGAGGAGCTGCCAAAATTACCTCTTGGTTGGAGACAATGTGCTCAGAGGAGCAGCAGTAATTGTTTTGCCTTTTCTCAGGAGGAACTGAAGATAAAGCCGGATGGGCTTTGTTTGGAATGCCAGTTCTTCCAGCCTGCCCCGAACACGAGCCTTTGCAGCGCCTACCAAGTACTTCCATTTTATGGGCAACGAGTGGGCAGAGCCTCGAAGTCACTATAGAAAGTTTGATTTTTCAACCCCGTTGTTCTTTTTCCCGGTCAAACTGTAAGAGAGTTTATGGTGATCTTTGTAAGACTTTGTTTGTTTTAGCAATGTAACCTCCATAGTGTGGGGGACCTACATTTAAAGCTTTCCTCCGTGGGAGAAGAACGGTGCAGAATAACTCGTAACCTCTGCTGTAAAGCAGGGAGTGAGAAATCCCATAGAACGGAAGGAAAACATGTAGGTCTGGCTGCAGGGCAGACCAGAATGTATGATGAGATTTGTGCAATGGAAGAAATAGGAAAGGAAGGAGCAGTGCTACGTGGCAGCGCTGATAGATGCAGCCTGGAAAAAAAGCTCTGCGAAACTTGGGCACTAAGAGTACATTTGGAAAACATCGATTCTGTGCTACAGCAGAGATTGTGTGGGGCAGGATTTATACAGGTGCACCAGACTGTGCAGGCTGACTTAGAAAGACTATGGCTATTATTTGTAATGTTTGGAATGAAACCATACGTATGTACTGCATACAAAAGAAATCTGCATTGATACACGAGTCACTGGCCAAATTCTCACTGAGTCAATGATGCTGAACCATTCCTCATAGCCACCGAATTCAGCAATCATCTGCAGGATGAGACTAGAGGGTGAAATGGTTTTTATCTCCCAAGATGGTTATTCCGTTAATGATCATCCAGAAGGAGGAAAAGAAAGGGGAAGGGGAAGGGGAGAGAGCAGAGAGCGGAGATGAAGGGAAAGGGAAAGGGAGGGAAAGAGGAAAGGGGTAGGGAAAGGGGAAAGTGAAAGGGGAGGGGGAAAGGGAAGGGAAGAGGAAAGGGAAGAGCAGGAGGAAAGGGTAGGAAAGGGAAGGAGACCAAGTTTCTTTGGTAACAAGTCTAGTTGCAATTGATATTGCATTATTGAGGAAATGGAAGGCTGTAGGTACAGGAAGAAGGGTTGAGGGGGAAGCTAACAAACTGGGCGTGATGTTTTGGAAGATTCACATTGATTTGTACTTAATGTTTTCATGTTTCTCCTCCATCCCTGAACACTGAAGTGCTCTGTGAGCCCATGGGGCAGGAGTCACCATGCACAAAGTGATACCATGTTTCAAACAAGGCCTGATGGTGGAATGAGGCCTTGCAGGTGTCCTACATGGACTGTGGTTAGGAGACATAATATGTGGTGTATAAATAAATATGAATGATACCATGGAGGTAACCATTATCTATGAATACCACATCAATAGTTGTAATCTGCTGCTGCAGCTGTGATGATGGAGGGCTATAAAGGAGGCAGGGTTTGTAGGGGTAGGTAGTATCTTTTATTAGTCCCAAATCCGTTACATGGATGTGATAAAAATATTTGTACATCTAAAAGCTGTCCTGATGTCACTTGCCCAACCAAACACGCTGCCTCTCCCTGCAGCCTTCTCTTCCTGCTGCAATGGCAGCTGTGAGAACACCATCTCTCTACCAGGAGCAGCCCATCAGTAACTGTGGAGACTGGATTAAGGAAACTCTTAATGCTTCCAAAAACAGATACAGAAAGGGAGAGAAACTGTATGGAAGTTACCTCACAAGTGGAGAGCTCTGTAGCTGGGCTGGGCTCAGCCCATGCTCTGCCAGCAGCACACAAAACAATGCCCATCTGCAAGGCTTCCACGCTCAGGGTGATCCCTGCAAACAGCAGCACGCCTGGCACGAGGCTGATGAAAGTTAATCATTCTGCTGATCTATACTGAGCAGGACTTCCCTGTCCTGAGACAATTAAATGGCCTTTCAGCTGTAATCTTCTGTCTGCCTGTTTGTGTCCTCCCTTCTAGTTTAAGGACATGAATGGTGCCAATGCTGCTGAAATGCATCCAAGTTGAGACTGTTAATGCTTTCTTTGTCTCTTGTCTAGGAGATGGAAGCTGTCATCTGGACCACTCTGCCACCCGGAGAAAGGCAAATTTTCATGAAGATGAGCAGTGTAGAGCTGACTACGCCTGGTGCAGCGCTATGTAGGAACCTTATTCTCAGTGGCTTGCAGCGTGTGTTTTGTATTCTTTGCAAATTTGGGTATTTTTAACCACAAAGTGCTGAGAGCACAAAGCAGCTTCCAGGCTAGGAGCTTCACTATTAAAAAACAAAACGAGTAGCAACAAAAATCTTGCTGGATGATGGGATGGTTCGGCTTTTGAGAGCTGACTGTGGCCAGACTACAACTGTGTCTGTGCAGAGCACACCTGAGCCAGCCCTGCAGAGGTCTGTGTGTGCTGCCCTGCAGCTGTCAGCGTTACCAGGAGCTGGGGTGTGTGTATTAAGGGCAAAGAGTTGGCTTGGAACAGCCAGCCATGTTTCTCTGCATCTGAAATAGGGCTGAGCAGGGATTGGTTTAGTTTAGAGAAGACTCTGGGGAGACTTTATTGTGGCTTTCCAGTACTCGAAGTGAGCAGATAAACAGGTGGGGGAATGGATGTTTACATGGGTGTGCAGTGGTAGGACAAGGGGGAATGGTTTTAAACTGAGACAGGGCGGGTTTAGGTTGGATCTGAGGAGGAAGTTTTTCACTCTGAGGGTGGTGATGCACTGGAACAGGTTGCCCAAGGAGGCTGTGGATGCCCCATCCCTGCAGGCATTCAAGGCCAGGCTGGATGTGGCTCTGGGCAGCCTGGGCTGCTGGTTGGTGACCCTGCACACAGCAGGGGGTTGGAGCTGGATGAGCACTGTGGGCCTTTGCAACCCAGGCCATTCTATCACTCTATGATTATTGAAAGGCAGTAGCAAGCACTTCTGCTCAGCTGGGGAGGGAGAGGCCAGCTCATGCTGGGTATGTGAAGCTGCCTTGAAGACACAGATGGGAGACAGATGGAACTGAAAACTTTCTACTCAGGGATCTGAATGTATACATATCCTGCATACGTACCCCATATACACACCCTACGTATGTGTCCCACATATACATCCTATATACATATCCCCCCCACACACCTCATATACATATCCCATGTGCACATCCTATATCCGTATCCTATAAGCACATCCCACAGACAGCCATTCAGGGCTGCAGGCAGAGATAACCACCCTGTAGCTGGAAGGAAACCAGATATACCACATTTATTTTTTTTCCTACTTCAAAGGAGAACTCCAGAGGGTGCAAAGGGGCTAAAACCAATCAAAGCATTTCTGAGCTCTGAATTTCCATGCTGGAGCTTCCAAACTTCAGTTTTCAGAACTCGAAGCGTTATTTCTATCCTTCCAGGGGGATCATTTCCATAGTTTGTTGTTCATACGCTCTCTTACGAAGGAGCAGCCCTACACTGACATACCATAATATGGTATTGGTGCTGAAATGCTCTTATTTTGGCCATTTCACCACTCTGAGGGCTCAGGTGGAGTGCCAAGCACTTCTCCCCCTGCGGTTACAGCAGAGCAAGGTCACAGTCTGATGCCAGCTCCACGCCAGCTGCCTTCTCCAGAGCTCTCCTGGTGCTCGTTCTGTGAGGGTTTTTTTATACCCCCACCCATGGTTATAAAAATACATATTCTGGGGGCTTAGAGCAGCACTTATGGCACTACTTTTCATGTCCCGAGACTCTAAGAAATACACATACTTTGATTTAAAAATGCCACCGGGTCACAATTTATGCCCCCCTGAGCCCAGTTCTTTATGAGCGTTTCGCATCGGAATATTGCTCTTATTTATTAAATCCCTGATAAAGCTATGCTTAATGCTCCCATAATAGAATATGCATCTTTAAATCTGCTGAGTATGTGGTTTGTCACTGATGCAAAGTGCATTGATTAATTAAATAAGACTTAGAGACTCATAAAGCAATTGCTCCAAAATGAAATGTTATTTACATCTAAGTATATTATCAGTTATGCAAACTTAATTTTTCCCTTATACAATCTGTCTCGAATTTCCACTGATATTGTAGCAATCTCATATGACTTAATGAATTAAAACTAATTCTCAGTATTGAACACGCCTGCAAAAACCTCCGCAATGTTTGTCACAATCAATAATGTTGATATTTGGTGTAATGGCAATTTGCAGCTTTTAGTGGGGAAGAAGAGAACAAGGGAAAGAAAAGCAGCTGTGAATCCCTGTCCAGTTGGCTGAAGTGAATATTTATCTATCAGAGCTACAGTCTGTAAATGTGGATCCTTCTATCACCATGAGTTTTTGGTAATACAAAGGTTGTGTTTTCACTGGTAGCGCTTTCCAGTTGTCTCAAACTCTGCTCTGTGCTCTTATTATCTATCAGCTGCTTTCTGGCACTTAATCAGCCAACAGCAGTTCAGTTCAATCCCTTATCAAGGACTTTATCACAGCTCATCAAATGGCCGGGAGACAGCTCCATCAGCCCAATGGGATCACACTGCCACAGCCCCATTAGCTCAGCTGTGTCAGTGGGGGAAATAAAAGAGCATAGAAAGAGACAAAACTTCATTCATTCAATTCCTGTTGTTTTCTCTTTTTCTCCCCTTCACCAAGGTCTCCATCTTTAGGTTTCCTTTTCATATAATTACTGTATTTACAGATGAAGGGATGATGGTTTGCATTAAATTTGGGGTTTCAAAAGCCCGGTGGTGATTGATGAGTGGTGCCCTTCAGAAAGGCATTACCCAGGATCTGGTCTCTGGCATTTTCCTCGCTCCTTTGATACCGCAGCTCCTGACAGCAGCTCTCTCTGCTGGGTCTCTTACCCTCTTATCACTCACAGCTCAGAAGTTCAGCAGCAATCCTGTTCCCAAGGCCTTGCACCATCAGTAGGAAGCATTCCCATTGCTGCTTTAGTATTAAGATACTGCCACACTCCAACCATACACAACGTTTGTACTTAACATCTATACGTAGCATTTCACCATCCCTAGAGGTGCTCAAGAACTCTTTAAATGAGGGATGTGGTTTGGTGGGGAAATACTGGTGGTAGATGGATGGTTGGACTGGATGATCTCAGAGGTCTTTTTCAGCCTTGGTGATGCTACGATTCCATGATTTATTCATTAAGTTGTTTGCTTATGAGTTGATGTGACATGGTTCTCCTTCCAGCCTGTCCCAACAGGTCTTTCAGACCTTCTGCTTTTACCACTTTCTATGTAGGGACCAGAAGATGTCTTATGACCTTCGGTTTTCCATCTTTCCTGATGCCACCCTTAGGGCTCACCTCCTGCTTTAGGAGCATTGCCCACCAGTAACTCAGCGCTGTGTGCTGTGACTGGGAGAAGCCCTCAGCCTTTTCCCCAACACACTCCACCCTTCATCTCACCCTTTGTGAGACATCCAGAACTTCCTCCCCATAGGAGGGAGCAGTGAGGTTTGGCTGTTCTTCAGTTTCTTGGAAGAGTCATCCCATCTTCATCAGTAGAAGGAAAATAGGAACCGTGTTCTACAGGAAGATGGTGAAGGCTTAGACTTCATCAGCCATCTTGTTTTAGTTTAATGTTTTTAAAGAGGTTTGGAAAACACTTTTAATCTCTCTGAATGATGACAGAATCCAACACTAAGCGCCTGGGGATTAAAATGCTTTGTTTTGGTGACACTGAGGGACCTTTAAAAGGGGTTTTCTGAGCACACAGCTGCTCCCCATGGGCTCTGTCCCTCTGAGCCCCACTGCCCCCTCCTCTGCACCTCCCCCCGCTCAGCCCCACGTGTCTCTTCTCTCCTTTGTGGAGCGCTGTGCTGCGAATGTGTGCCGAGTAAATCTGTCATCACGACTTTTATTATGCAATTCTGACGTGCAAGAATAGTATCTAGGCTGTTTAGAGTCATTGATTGCTATTGAGCTAATGAGCCAAGTGCTAATCAATTCTCTAGGAACTGCCATGAAAAACTATTACACCTCCCACAGTGCCTGCATTGACTGCTTATTGGCAGAGTGATTGTGTTATCTGCTTCCAATTCCACCGTACGGACTATAATCATCTAGCAAAATAATTTACCGTCAGCGCTCCGTAAGGCATGCCTGAGAACGGCGAGGGAGAGTGAAGCCGAGCAGCGGCTGCACGGAGCCTCTTCGTTGCCCAGCGCTCGAGCTGCAGCCTCCTCTGTCCTGCTGCAGAGCACAGGGCATGAATAGGAGATCTTTATAGGCACCAGCACTGGGCAGTGTGCAGTGCCTCGCCGCCGTTACTATAAAGAAACCTATTTTCTCTTGTGTCCAGCCTAAATATATTTAACGCTGTGTATCTAAATGAGGTGGTAAATATATATAACAAAGAGCTCGTATAGTGCTCGGCCGTGCGGAGGAGTCCGAGAGGAGGGAGCCCTCACTCACCGGTTCCAGCCCCAGCAGCAGCCGTGTTACGGCCAGCCTTGTGGCAGCAGCTGTGCGAGGGGAGCCCAGGTGGCTTGTTGGGCAGCTGGCAATGATCTTTTCAGGTCAGTGCGTCAGAAGGCGAGTGCTGCACACTCCATATAGTGCATAGAGTTGTGGGTTTGGTTTTTTGTTTTGTTTTTGGTTTATTTATTTATTTATTTTTGAAAGCAGAGGCAATGGCCAATTAGCCCGTTTCCTTTCTGTTTGTTTCCCTGCAGTTCATCACAGAACCTCCCCAAACTTCTTTCCCACTGGGATCCGCCCAGCTGCTGCTCCTGCCCACAGCTTCTTGTTATGCCTGCCTCGGTTAGATTAGAGAGACCTTTAATACCTGTTGTTTTCTCCCTGTGAAAGCACTTAGATACTGTAATCAAGGCTTCTCCTAATCGTCTTTCTGATGGACTGAACAGATTAAACCCTTTAAGTCTCTCTGGGTAAAGAACTTTCTCTAATAGCCAAATTATTTTTGCGGCTCTTTTCTGCCCTCTCTCTAATTTGTTGAAGACTTTTTAGCACTGGGAAGTTGGACTGCGTGGTTTTGCAGTCCAAGCAGCATCAGAGCCTCTCGAAGCCCATTGGAGAGCTGCCCCCAGCCTGGTGTTCAATGCCAGTGCAGGAGAAACATTTGTGTTAATTGTTATTACTGTCCAGACCTCCTCAGGTATCTTTCAAACTCGTTGCATTCCAGGACTACAGAGCTGGATGTCTCCATCCCTTATGGCACTGCTGTTGACATCCTCCCCACTGTCACCCACAACACCAGCACTGAGTCCACGTCCCATCCTCCCCATTGTCACTCATGCAACCAGCACTGAGTCCATGTCTCAATGGTTGAGCCACAGCTGGCACTGGTCCTTGCAGGTCCCTCCCCAACACACCCCTTCATCTCCTTTAGTCCCATTCCTTCCCAGCGTGGAGTTTGTCTTTCATCAGTGGTTATTTCAGGGCTCCCATTTTCACAGAGCCAAAAGCCTGGAGAAATTCTGCATCCACCCGATGCCCAGCCATCCTTCTTAATTCTTAGTGTCAGGAAATAATAAAATCTCCCCCTTTTTACTGCTCACGAGTTTGAGTTTTTCCATAATAAAACCATGCTGGCAGTCTCACTTGTAACCACGCTCTCAGTTCACTGACCTGAATCTTACTGCTGCTTTTTAGTTTTTCATCTGGGATTTATTTCTGACCAACAGATCTATTTCCACTCCAATCTGCCTCTTGGAACACTGACATGTATTTTGGCCTCTTGCACTTTTCTCTATATTTAAATGTATATCTAAATGTATACGTGTGCATGTGCATTATCCTATTGACTTCTTTACTCACCCTGCTTTTTGCAGCGAGCTCTAATATATATATATATATATATATATATATATATATATATATATATCAGTATTAATAAATCTTTATTTCTTGCCTGTGAAGGCACCTGGAAAGCAGTTGACCATCTTGGGGTGAAGCAGCACGATGGTTCCTGTGCCTGGAGGAAGCGACCTGACTCAGTTCCACCGCCTCCATCCCATGATGTTACACAAGCCTGACTGCTTTCTCCCCATTCTTTTGCCAGTTATACATCAGATGTTTCAGCCTCAGTGTCCTCAGTCTCCCTGTGGGAGGAGAAGGGCTCTGAGAAGATGCTTGTAACTGACTTTTCTACATTTCTTTGCCAGAAAGAAATCAAAATACTCACTAATTTGCTCATCTTCATTCTCCCTCCAGGCAGTATTTTTGCTTTTTCTTGCAGCACAGGATGAAAATCAGATGAGCCAAGTATTGAGAGAAGTGTTTTGAAGTGTTTTGCTTCACAGAAGCCATTTGGAGGTACTGGCAATAGTGAGATGTGGTCTAAGCACCCAGCACAGCTCTCGTTGCCTTCTGGTTGGATGGCAGCACAGCCACTGTGCATTGTTTGCTGCACATGGATGGCAGCCAGCACTCCTGGATGGCAGCTGCAGCTCCTGGGCAGGGGGTAGAATCATATCACAGCATGGCCTGGGTTGCAAAGGCCCACAGTGCTCATCCAGCTCCAACCCCCTGCTGTGTGCAGGGTCACCAACCAGCAGCCCAGGCTGCCCAGAGCCACATCCAGCCTGGCCTTGAATGCCTGCAGGGATGGGGCATCCACAGCCTCCTTGGGCAACCTGTTCCAGTGCGTCACCAGCCTCTGGGGGAAAAACTTCTTCCTAAGATCCAACCTGAACCTCCCCTGTCTCAGTTTCAAACCATTCTCCCTTGTCCTATCACTGCCCACCCTCACAAACAGCTGTAGGTCTCCCTGGAGCTTTCTCTTCTCCAAGCTAAACAAGCCCAGTTCCCCCAGCCTTTCCTCATAGCAGAGCTGCTCCAGCCCTCTGACCATCTTAGTGGCTCCTCTGGACCCGTTCCAAGAGCTCCATGTCCTTCCTGTGCTGGGGGCTCCAAGCCTGCATGCAGTATTGCAGATGGGGCCTCACAAGAGCTGAGTAGAGGGGGGCAATCACCTCCCAGTCCCTGCTGGCCACCCCTTTCTTAATGTAGCCGAGGACGCAGTTAGCAGAGAGAGGGCATGTCTTGTGTGAGGTTAAAGGGAAGAAGCTTTCCTCTCAATCACATTTCAGACACTGTTTTGCTTTTTATTCAGCAGAGAAAGGATGAAGGTGGAATTTGGCCACTTCCAGGCAGGTCTGATATGCATCACACATGGACGGCAGTGTAGTGGGGCAGAACTGGGCTCAACCTTCCTCAACCTTCATCATCACCCGCCTGCATTCCCCCATGGCTTTAACACCACTGCCATGCAGCGCAACAGCCAGTTGTGTTAATAGGGTATTAATGAGAGCAGCCACAGTGCTCCCCAGTTACTTGCAGCTAAGCAAATAGCGATTATTTTGCTGTTAACAATTTTGTTGTACTAAGATAGCTCTACACCATTGTGTTTTCTCCTCTGGGTCCTGCTTTCCAGCCAGAGCTGGCTCACATGAGTACACTTCAGTTAATTTCTTCTTCCCTCTTGCCATTGAAACGCTGAAGAAAAATACTGGATGGGGAGCAGGCAGAAGACGAAGGCTTGGCCTATTAGGTGCCAATGTTCATAACGTGGGCACCTCGACTCATAAGGCTGCCTGGGTTTTCACCTTTCTGCCTCTCTCGTTTATCACATGGAATTCTTTTCTTCCTTTCCTTTCCTTTCCTTTCCTTTCCTTTCCTTTCCTTTCCTTTCCTTTCCTTTCCTTTCCTTTCCTTTCCTTTCCTTTCCTTTCCTTTCCTTTCCTTCCCTTCCCTTCCCTTCCCTTCCCTTCCCTTCCCTTCCCTTCCCTTCCCTTCCCTTCCCTTCCCTTCCCTTCCCTTCCCTTCCCTTCCCTTCTCTTCCCTTCCCTTTAGCAGAAGAAATGAGGAAGAAATGTAACAAGCACATTTTTCATGATAAAGAGGGAGGTTTTGGGAAATTAAGGACTTGAACCGTGACTGATGAGTTTGGGTTGAGTTCTTGCCTCACCCAAGGACTTCTTGTACAGCTCGGATAATTAAATTCCTCTGTTCCATTTTGTCCCTCTACAGCTTTTCCTTCTGAGCGTGCACTACCTGCATGAGTCTGATGCTGACGCCGGGGTCACCTTCCTTGGCACCGCTGCCTGTTGCTGTAGGCAGCAAAGTGTGTTAAAGTAGGATGGGAAAAGCCGCGTGGAATGGATCCAGCCGCAGGCGCAGGCCGGCTGAGCGGCAGAAGGCTCGGGGCTCCTCCTGGGCAAGTCAGCATTTACTGCAGTGCCTCCTGGTGGACGTGCAGCACTGTGAGCCCGGCACTGCCACTCACCTCATCTCCTTTCCTGAGTCAAACAATCGCCATCAAGTAACACAACTTCCCAACTGCGGTGCTTGCTTTACTTCCAGGACTCGACTCTCCCATGTTCTGTGCCTTGTCCTTTGTATTGCAAACTGCAGGGAGAGCCTGCTTTACTGATGGGCAAAGCTGGGGTACCTCCTGTTTCAGTGTGGTTTACATTGGCTTGAATTACTGTTCAGTATTTGCACTGAACCACATCTTCCAAGACTCAGGAGTATGAAACAAATTAAGCATCTGGGGCAGAAGAAGAAATGCAGCATAATATTCTTGTTTTATTCCCATTAGTTCTTTTCTCTATAAATAGTAATTGCGTGGTGTGTAACGCATTCCCTCACGTCAGAGTTTATCAGGGAGGTGCTTTGGCTGGGCGATTGCTGCGGGAAGTATTAAGGGCTGTGCCTGGTTCCATCAACACCTCTTGCTTTCGCTGTTAAATATTACTGTTAATAAAAACAGATTTTTATGTAGTAGTCGAGCTGCAAAAATCCAGAACAGAGCCTATGTTCATTGCATAGGAGGATTCAGCATTGTTTGATGAAACTGGAGTAGATCACACGGTAACGCTAATTACTAAGCACCGTTATTAGAAATGCAACCAAAAATTAATGAGCACTGTGGTGCCACCAGCTTCTATCGGCTTCCCTGTGCAAACATGCCCAGGATGGAAGAGAGCTGCAAAAGGCGCTGGCTGCTGCACGCTCACTGCGAGCCCAAAGGAATGGAGACCACAAGACTGAACTGGTCTGAGAAACAGGCTGCAGTTCAGGCGCTGCTTTTACAGCCTCGCAAAACACTTCTGTTTAATGCTGAGGTTGAAGTGAGGTTCAGCACAGCATTTGCTGATTGAAGTCAGAGCTTCCGGGGCTGTTTCTCCCAGCAGAGCTCTGCAAAGGGACCATCCACCTGCCGAGATGCTGCAGAGCAAACCGGCCCTGTGAACTGCTCCCCTGTGTGTGAGCGCCCCGCAGCCACCCCTGTGGCATTGCAGCACATCGTGCAGTCAGACAGCAGACTCCTGGATGCTGCAGTTGTGATCACTGGAGAAATGATTCCTATTTCCCCCTTAGTGATTCCACTCACTTGTTAAGGAAAGGAGGAACTGACCCTGGAGGAGAGGCAGCCGGTGCCATCCGTGGCACTGCTGGGATCTGTTCTGCAGGCTTGTGGCTGATTGCTGGCGGGGGGTGGGAGCTCTGCAGGGTGCTGATGGAGCGGCTGCGGGAGAGGAGCAATCACAGCCCCAGCACCGGGGCAATGCCATTAGCATCACCTGGCAGAGCCCCGGAGAAGTGCTATTTCTGGCAGGCACCTTCAGTTCCAAAGAAAGGAGCTGATTTATGATGAGAGGCTGCTGGTGGACTGGCTCGGTGCTGGACAAGTTAATCGCTTGGTATGAGGATCCCGTGATTTGTTTGATGCTCCCAACTTGGGCTGTATAGATTTTGTGTCAGGCAGCGTTTATGCGGGACTAAAATGAGCCCTAATCCCATTTCACTTTATTTGAAGCCTGTGGGGATAGATCTGAAGCTGCTTGGTGGTAGGAAGCCACTGGGATCAGCAGCAGCTGGCAGGGACTGCAGGGAGCCCTCACTGAACCCCACAGGAAAAACAGAGCCTACAGCTATGCTGGAATGGAAGCCCTCCCTGGGCTGGAGCTCTGGGTTTCCTAAGGGTCTTAAACTGAGGGGAGGTGAGTGTGCAGCATGTCCTTCTGTGCTTCTGAAGTCATCTAAGTGAATGCTCGCTGGCAGAGCAGCTGCCTTGGCTTCCCTGGTCCACACAGACTGAAAACTGTCAAAGCTGCTTCCCTGGGAGGTGTGATGGCCGGGGTCACTGCACATCACAGAGAGCACCCAGAAATGCTCCGTGGTTAATGCTGGAGGATATTGGCATCAGCTTTCACAAAAAGTTCTCACCCAGGGCTGAGCTCTTCCATCTGATCTACTATTTGACCTCATGGCTGGCAAGCCTGCCTGTGGCAGGGGGTGGGAACTTGATGATGCTTGAAGTCCCTTCCAACACAAGCTACACTACGACTATTGGGACATTGAAACCAAAGCAAGAAATGTATCTACCCAAGAATAGAAGTGTTGGGGTTTAGACTGTCCTGTCTGAGAGCAAAGAGGTGCGGTGTACAGCAGAGGGTAATTAATACTGGCAAAAACTTCAGAACCAAGTGGCCAAAAGGCTGAGTTCCAATTGAACAGGTGAGTGCTGACAGCATCTGCAGATCAATTCTGATTGCTAAAGCAGAAACTGTTCCCACAAAACATGCTCTGAGAGGGGGAAACAGTTTGGCTTAACATGGGTAATGATGCACTTATGTGTGATACAAATACTTTATTATGAGGGCATGGATTTGGAATTAATGGAAGAGACGGTAGAGAATGAGCAGAGCTGGTGGCCTATGAGAATGGCTGTTTGTGCTCATCTCCCACAGACCCACTGGGATCTGGGAGGGCACATTCACTCCACATGCAGCAGTGCAGTCCCAGGGGTGCAGGTCATCCCCTGCGTTTGCATTCAGCCCTGTGAACATGCATTGGCTTTTCTCTATTAAGAGAAATTGCCAGAGAGCCCATTGGAAAAGCACTGTGAAAGGCTTCTTTAGATTTGATATTTACCAAAGGCTGGTGGGGACACTGAAGGCAATTTGGGTGATAAGGACCATTAAAAAATGATAAAATGATGGAATTTGATCTTCTAAAGAAAGTGAGAAAGACTGAATGAAGGTGATGGAGCTCAGAAATCAGGTGGCAGTGAGCTGGGGTGGCAGCAGTGAGGGTCTCTGTGTGGCACCATGAAGAGGTGGAGTGGTGTCACTGTGTGGAACAACACAGGAGATCCCCAGGCCAAATAAAAGGCGTCCTCCAGAACCAGAAATAGAGACACACGGCCGTGGGTGAACTGCAAGGAATAATCTCTCAACTATGTGGATATAATCAAAACACATGAGGCATAAAAGTGGCCAGGAACATAAAAGGCAAGAGGAATGACATCTCTACACGCATCAGAAAGAAGAAGACAAAGGAACGCATAGCACTGGCATGGAGCAGTGAAGGGAAACAAATGAAGGCTAAAATTCAATACTTTATTATTTCAGACTTTGGAAAAAGTTGAATTGTTACCGAACAGCTACTGCAATTAACTGTAACAAAGAGAATAGCAAAGACAGGGATGGTAAAAGTGTATTTACATAAATTAGAAGTTTTCAAGTGATCAGAGCCTGATGAAATCCACCCTTGAGTATCTGCCACTTACCCTGAGATCCTCTGCAGCAGTGGTGGCTAAGGGCAGGTAGAGTGTGAACAGGGCTCTGCTGAGCAGGAAACCAGGCTGAGCCGGCCTTAGCTTGTGGCAAACAGAGCAGTGTGAGCCTCAGGAGTAGCTCAGGCTGCTCCAGGGCTTTTGCATTGGAACTGTGAGCATTTCTAGAGAGGGAGGATCCACAGCTTGTCCAGGACCTTGCACCATTGCAACCAGCATGGAATCACAGAATGGCCCGGGTTGGAAGGGACCTCAAGGATCACGAAGCTTCAACCCCCCGCCACAAGCAGGGCCACCAACCTCCACATTTGATACCAGCCCAGGCTGCCCAGGGCCCCATCCAAGCTGGCCTTCAGCAATGCTACAACCCCAGAAGTCAGAGGACTTTGTTCAGATCTCAGTCTCTAGAGTTTTGTAGAGTAAAAGGGGTCATTACCTGTTAGCACTTCTATATACATGTTATACCACTGCAAGTAGAGTTCATGTTGTAAATGAAAAAATATAGTAATGGTACAAAACGCTTTTAAAATTAGATGTTAGGATACTGGTTTGAGGAACCCTGTAGTTCAGGTGATGGCAACATCCTAACTTAGATGGACTTTGACTTGTGAGGTTCCTTCATAAAACATCCTTCCACACAAAGGCATTTCGGAGGAGAGCCATGAAAACCTTTTACATTGTTATTGGTTTGGCTCAATTCTTGCTGAAGCTCTGAATCGACACATGCTGGAAAAAGGTGAATATTCCTGTGCCTCGGTAGCGTATGAGACATATCTTGCATGCTTATAACCAACAACTATTCTGGGAACAATGTGCTTATAACGTCATCTTTCTGTTGTTGTTGTTTCTTTGAGAGGCTTTTTCATTATTATTATTATTATTTTTTGCCTTTTGCAGAATCTCTTTGATATAAAAGCAAGACATCTGAATGAATATTATATGCTCCTTGAACTGCTCAGGCCTTTGAAATAACTCAGCTGGAAGTTTTAGTCGATATGAATGGAGACATTTAAAATATCTTTGTGCTCTTCTGTCAATAAAAGGTGGCAAAAGGCTAAACAGATGGAATTAGACAGCAGAGTTCAAATTCAGCCGGTACCGAGAATCCTCCACAGAGAAAAAGCCATTCCTTAGTAATCATAATTGAGAAATTTCATAGGAGTTTATTTCAGTGTTTGTAACTAAAGAAACAGCTTTCATACATGAGTGATGTTAGGGGTGGAAATAGATAAATCTACCTATTAATGATTAATTCATTGCTTGAAAAGTTCTGAATTCCATCTTTTTCCAACTCCATTTGCAAATTCAGTGTTCTCTGAAGGACGCAGCAAGGAGAGCAGTTGGCCGTGGTGGTAAGCAGCAGTGAGCAGACATGCTCATGTGAGCCATCATACAGCAATGGTGGCCTTCGTGGGTGGGTGAATGCAGGAGTGCGTCCATGGAGAGGAACTATAGAACAACTGTGGAAGCTCCAAGCTGGAGGAGTTTTGGTAGTTGCATCAACACCTCCTGCCAGGGGCCTGTTCCAAACATCAGCAATGCAGCACAGTGTTGCTGGAGTGCCGAGTGCTGGATAAGATGCCTTTTGAAAACAAAGTCTTCCAGCTAATCAGCAAAGGAAGTCAGCACTGAGGAAAGAGGATGAGGTGGTGTTGTGCCAGACAACTTTCATAGCCCTCAGACTTTCCCTAACAGCTGAGGGTGCTCCAGAGATCAGCACAATGACTTGTGCCAGTATATGCCCCTTGACTTGATTGGGTCTGATCCTTGTGAATTGTTCGAATCTGTAACGCAGCTGTGGCAGAAAGTTTTGAGATGGGGAACTTCCAAACAACTTGTGAGCACAGCCCGCAGCCTTGTCATGTCAGAGGTGTTCTGGGAGAGGTCAGCTCATCCTTAGTGCTTCCCAAACCCTGCGCATGCATAGCAGAATGTTGATAAATATTTTTGATATTATAGATCATAATATTATTGATCATAATATTGATATTGAAATTGGTCAGCATCTGACCGATTAGAACAGGCTGATGGCAGCTATCAGAGCGATGGGAATGCATGTAGATCTCTTGCATAGCTCAGACTTAATGTTCATAAATTGAAACCAACAACTTTGGTTCGACCCACAAACAGCTCATGGTGCTCTCAGTGGTTTGCACTGACTTTGTAGCAGATACTTCAGGATTGCCAGGAAAATGTAGCTTTGTTCCTCCTACCTTTCCTTTAGTGAAAAATGCTTGTCAGGCCTGAACAGGTAAGATGGGACCTTGAAATGTTCCTGCCCATAGGCCATACCTGGTACATGGACATGGGCATCATTCAGCTCACTCACACTCTTCCTGTTCTCAGCTGGGCTTCAGCTGTGTGAAAAACAAAGTTGGATTCCATGAATGTTGGGAAAAGCCACCCTTGACTCGTGGTGTAGAGGTCACTATGCTATGACAGCTATGACAGATAGCCATTCATCAAGGCATGCTGTCTTGTGTATCTCAGAGAGGCTGCCTTGCTGCATTGTTTTCACCTCCGTGTTCTCCTTTGCCCGCTGAAGAGGAGCCCTCTCCCATAGAAAGTCAATCATGGAGGTGTATTATCTAAAATAACACCTTGTCTTGTGGAGGGTCTATAGAAAATGCATTATGAGGTAGTTAAGAGAGAAGCACCTGTGCTTTCTTCAGTGGGCACTAGGCAGTGGATCACACTAATAGTGCTGTTTGCAAATATCAAATAATAATGGAAAGCATGACAATAATGAAGTAAGTAATCAGATGAACTGTTGAGCACAGGTGCCTACATTTACAACTCTTTCATCAAAGAGAAAATTAAGCGCTCTCAGAATATTACTGCAAATTGCTTGCTGTTATATGACTGCTAATCAGGTGGAGTACATAAATGCATCAGGAAAAATCTTCTTGAGCAATTATGGCAGTAGATGATTAAGGCTCACAGCACAACATGGGACAGAGAATGGGCTCCTTTCTTTGCACGCAGATGTGAATGCTCCTTGCAGAAACCCTTTAGAGTTACCAGCAGCTCTGATGCAGTTTGGCTGATGCACAGAGTGTGGCAGAACGTGGCTCCTGTGTCACCGCTCTGGTGTCACGCAGTGCTGGCACTGCATGTGGCCATCTCTCCTCCTGGGGGCTGGGGTCTTTGGGGGCTCCCAGTAAAGGTGTGTGAGTGGCTGGGATGTGGGGCACCCTTATATGCAGCACCACAGCTGGTAGTCCGCTGTGTGAGCTCATGCCCACACACCCCCAGCACCATGATGTGAGGTCCCTTCCAACCCAAGTATGCTGTGGTTCTATGAGTCTATGACTCTAAAAATCACTGTGCCTTGCCAGCCTCCTGGCTACAGGTGTGGTTCAGGAAGGTTCTTCCAGCAGAAGAGTATTGCTGTGAAGAAGCTGTGATAGCATTTCCCAACAAGCTATGCATTAACTGGGCAGATGTGACATAGAAAATAGCTCGCATTGATACTTTGTGTCACATTTGAATTCATGACCAAACTGTTTCTTGATATTAAGAGACTGTGCCATTCCTGCAAGATATGGAAAATCTCCTTTAATTTAAAGCACGCAGTGGCATCCCTGCAGTTTATCTGCTGCCAGTGCTACCATGAAAGCGTTCTGTGTTCTTCTGCCATACAGACTGAGCTCTCCGCTGCACAAGCCCTCTGCTCATGTTGTGCTGAGCATGGATTCTTGTGTTGTAAGAGCGTGCAAGCCCTCTGTCAGCCTCAGTGACTCAGGATTAGTATGGCAAGCCATAAAGAAAAATGAATTGGGTTTTGGATATCTCAGGATAGAAGATAATATAATCCTATTATTAAAAAAAAAAAATGGTATCTTCATCTGTTCTTCTCTACTGCTTCCTCTGCTCTCTTTTATTGGGTTTTATAAATCCTTCTATTTCCTTTCATTTAATTTCTGGTGAGTTTGGGATTGTGAGGCTGTTCCCATACTGACGCTTGAATAGCAGACGTGCTAATATCTGCATGTATCTGTTTGATCCATGCATGAAAAGGAAAGTCGGTGGGTTGTGGGTTTTTTTTCCAGCTGTGTGCTGGTCCCCAGTGGCACTTGTTGCCATCCCAGCCAGTGCATCACACATACAACCCATGATGGAGAAGAGCTGGAGCCCAGGCAGAATGCTGCTGAGGCCCCCATTCTGCATGGCACGTCCTGCAGGGGGTGGTACCTGGGTGGGTGTGATGGGTGCCCAGGAAGTGCCTTGTGCTCTCTGGGTGAGGCCCTTGGCAAAAAGCTTCCCAAAGCCTTGGAAATCAAACTCCTCCCCACCCCAACAGGCACCTCCTGGCCAGTGCAGGACCTGACCTGCTCCTTAGGGAATCGATATCTCCATTTCTCCTGTGACCAGGGTGGGCTGCAAGCAGCACTGAGCCTCAGCACTGCCACCTCTAATGCCCATGTGAAAAAACCAGCAGACCTCTAAATGGAGCTCATAGACTGTCCATAGACTGCCCAGTTTTGGGCACCTCAGCACAAGAAGGACATGGAGGTACTGGAGCAGGTCCAGAGAAGGGCAACGAGGCTTGTTAAGGGCTTGGAGAATCAGCCCTATGAGGAGAGACTAAGGAAGCTGGGGCTGTTTAGTCTGAGGAAGAGGAGGCTGAGGGGAGACCTTATTGCTGTCTTCCAGTACCTGAAAGGTTCTTACAGTGAGAGTGGGGCAGGTCTATTCTCACTACTGACTTGTGACAGGACGAGGGGAAATGGCCTCAAGTTGCGCCAGGGCAAGTTTAGGTTGGATATTAGAAAGAACTTCTTTACAGAAAGGGTGGTTAGGTACTGGAATGGGCTCCCCAAGGAGGTGGTTGAATCGCCATCCCTGGATGTGTTTAAGAGCCGCTTGGATGTGGTACTCAGGGATATGATTTAGCAGAGGTTTGTTGTTGTGGTATTGTTTTGTGGTTGTTTTTTAAGAGATAGGCTACTGGTTAGGCTGCGGTTGGACTTGATGATCTTCAAGGTCTTTTCCAACCTGAGTAATTCTATGATTCTATGATTCTTTGCAATGCTGCTTCCCCAGTCCTCAGACATAAAGCAACATCTGCAGCACTCTTCCTCTGCTGCCAAATGGTTATTTTAGGGATACGCTCGGCAGCCCCACATATTCGAAGGCTGAGCACAGCGATGTGCTGGGAGCCCCCAGCACCCCCTGGATTTATGGGAGCGCTGCCTCTCAGCAGATTATCTCACCGAATCCTGCAGACAGCTTCCCCGGTGGGACCACTTGCTTCTGGTAGGTTTGCAAATCTATATCTTAATTTGATAGCAGCTGCTAGCAATATAGCTTTGACACCCCTACATCATCCCTCTTCTTAAGCCACGAGCTGCATCTCAGAGACACTTATAAGCTTTTCTAAACATAGTTAGAAAAGGAAAGAATCCGATTATGTAGCGTTTGTTAGACCACGAGGATTTCTTAAAATCTTCAGGGTTTTGAGTTGCACAAAGAAGATCGTTACCGCTGTAATTTCTACAGCTTGTAGTCTTAGAAATGGGAAGCCAAGATGTGGTACGGCTCCATGTGTCTGCAGCAGCATCTGCTGCTGGCTGCGTTCCATGGAGAGACCGACGTGCACCGGCAGGAGCTGAGCAACACAACTAACAACTTGTCCTCGGGTCTGCAGTTTGTAATCTGCTCACATCCTTGCAGAATCGTAACCCACAAGTACCAGCAAACCTACTGGCTCCTCAGAGTGGTTGTTTTTTGCTGTCAGTAAAGCTGCTAAATGGAAAGAGACAGACAGGAATATTTGCTTGTAATTATTCACAGTGCTGCACATGCAACTCTCTGAGCAGCTTCCATGAGCAATGCTCACAATTTGTGACTTCTCTGCATCCAGTGTGAGTTGTTTGCACTGACCTCTGGTGCAAGTCCCACGAGTACAACCAGTACACACAAACACTGTGCATGTGCACGTACCTGCTTGCACCTGGGTCTGCTCTGGTGTCTACAGGCTCACCAGGGCTGTGTGGTGTCTCTGTGTGATGGAAGCTCACAGCATATAGATCTGGAACCATTCAGGCTCCTGAATGATCTGTGCACTGCTCCTTCCCCTTTGGAAAAGTGCACGTTTGTCGCACAGTAAGTAAATTCTCTGCCTGGTGTTTTAGCAATGTATTAGAAGCATTGAAGACATTATTGCTGTAATACAGAAGGCGTGCAGTAGTATTCAGCACACAGCCAAAGAATAAAGTACTTGCCAGTGTGATAACACAATGGAAAAATTCTCTGTAGAGTCAATCGTGGTGATGGAACCAGTTTGGATATGGCTGCTGCAGTTCCTGTTCTTGTGGGCATTTCTGAACAGTGCAAATCCTGGGTGTCAGTGCACTTGAATGGTTCCAGGTTAAGAGTGGCAGGAGTGATCTGAGGTCCAGAAGCCTTACCTTACACTGGAAACCAAACCAGCTCAATCCATCCAGTTTACATAATGAAAGAAATGACTTCATCTCTACGTGTGGGGGAGAAGATTTCTGACAGCAGAAGGGCTCTTAAATTGATCAGGCAAAGGTACAGCGAGGTCCAATGGCTGTTTTAATGCATTAGTGCATTATTAACACGTAGTTTTTTTGTACAAACCCTCCAACCTATGTGTGTGTGGATATGTATACAGGTGTGTTTTGTATATAACACATCTGTTACATGCCCTGCCAAAAGCCCATCTGCTCCCACAGCACCATCTCACCGCTGACCCCTCTCCATGCCCAACTGCAGGCAAATGCACATGGGGGCTCTGGGGCTCCCCAGCATGGGGTAGGACACCCCGGGTCCCCAGGGTGGAGTGGGGCTCTGGAGCTGCCCCCACCCCTGCGTGGCTGCGGCAATGGCTGCAGCCTCCTGCTGCGCCCAAGGCTTTTTCTGTCAGTTTTCTCCTTTATATCCACAGCCACTCAGATAACACGGATTTAAAAGTGTTTTATTTGCTTTGGTGGAGCTGTTGGGGCATAACAACATTTAAAATTTCCTTTTGTTTTTGCTCTTGGTGAAATCTGAATTTAAAGGCTTAATCATCTTCCATTTCTTTATTTGTTTACTTGTTTATTTATTTACTTGGTTTCCTTCTTGCCTCCCTCCAGCCCTTCGGGTTTCTGTGGAAAAGCAGAGATAAGTTAATCTGAACAGAACATGGTAATGTTTGCAAAAGTCCTCCCCGTCCAATCACAGGGAATGACATCTACTTTTCATCCACGTTCCCTGCTGTTGCAGGCTCTAATTACAGGCTCTGTCAGGCACTGTGTGCCAGGCAGCATTTCTTGTCCCCACGAACCTGGCTGCTTTCCCCCCGAGATGACCAGACCCAAAGGCCCCAGCAGGCCCTGCATCTCCAGCAGTGGTGCTGATCAAAGGCTCAGCAAAGAGCTCCCTTGAAAAATCAGTGGGATGTGCTTTGCTTGAGGGTCTGTCTGGCTACAAAAACCTCACTGGGATGTTTGTACCCATCTTTAGTTTCAAAGATG
The DNA here is from genome assembly GCF_039878825.1 of Excalfactoria chinensis. Classification (NCBI taxonomy): domain Eukaryota; kingdom Metazoa; phylum Chordata; class Aves; order Galliformes; family Phasianidae; genus Excalfactoria; species Excalfactoria chinensis. The sequence continues at coordinate 593,424 of NC_092829.1, read as the reverse complement.
GATATATCTTGTTGCCTTTCCTTTACACCGTTAGTGACATCAGCATTGAATTCAGTGTATCATATCATGGGATCATCAAAGGCCCTGAGAAGGGATCCACAAGGATCACAGTGCACCACCCAAGCCCTATGTCAGAACTATAGGCTGTCACAAGGGCCACCATGAGATGTAGGGCCACTATGGGATGTAGGGATGCCATGGGGATCTGTAGGGTGCCATGAAGAGCTGTAGGACTGCCATGAAGAACTATGGGCTACCATGAAGAACTGCAGGCCTCCTCTGCTCTGGGCTGAACAAACCAAGAGAGCTCAGCTGCTCCTCATACACCATACCTTGCTCTCTTGCTGTTCACCATTTTCATAGCTCTACTTTGGATGCTCTCTCACAGCTTTATGTCCTTATGTTGTTGTGCCCAAAACTGCACCCTGTGCTCAAGGTGAAGCCACACGAGCAGAGTATCATTAGGTCATAGAATCACCAAATAGCTTGAGTTGGAAGGGACCACAATGGCCACCTGGTCCCACTCCTTGCAATGCACAGGAACACGCACAGCTCCATCTGTGCTCAGAGCCCACCCCCTGGCCTTGGCTGTCTGCAGGGATGGGGCAGCACTGCCTCTCTGGGGCAAATACACTGAGCTAAGAGTTGTCCTCCACACAGCTGTGTTTTGTAAAGCTACAGCTGTGCAGGCCTTATGGAGGTTATTTTTTGTTGATTATTTTTTTCATGACATATTTATTTCTGCTTTTATTTCCTAACAATAGATAACTCCGTAGCATTATTTGTCACGCCTTAAAATATTTATAGCCCACCATGTGAAGGAAGTCAAGGGATGATTTTTCTCAGGAAATTAGAATGCCGGCTGGAAACCTGAACCATTTGGGGTTTTGCAGATAAATAAACCACTCTCTTCCAGGGCTGCTCCTTGAAATGCTGTGCAGCAGCCGGGTGTTATTTTTAAAGCACTCAACTTCCCAAACCCAAACTCCAGGTAGGAAGAGAGAGGAATTATTTTAGGCATTCTGCCTCAGACCGAACAGAAAGAAGCTCACCACCCATTATCAGTGAGAGGGAGAGAAATACAGAGCAGAAAAGAAGGAATGTTTGAGTGTTAATAAAGAGAGCAAGTTAAAAAAATGGCAGCAAAAAGGAGATTGGGGATCATCTTTGTACAGCAGTGATTCTGCTGTTCTATTGCTACTGGCTCTGTAGGAGCAGAGGCACAGCTGCATCCTGGGGGGGAAATGCAGCCTCAGGTTGGGATGGAGGCACCCAGGTCTGCACTAAGCAGGGTTAGAAAGCAAGCAGATGTGAACAGAGAAGAGACAGATGGCTTCTAACGTGCTGGAGATCAAAATATCAGCCATGAATTTCTGGCCCTATGAACCTGACCTTTAGACCAGCACTGTATTTCTGACCCAGCTCCACCCAGAACCCAGCAAAATCAGGTTATACCTTCTGCCTGGTCTTTCAGAACAATAATTAACAGTAGTGCTCTGATCTCTTTGAACTATCTTAATGAGGAAATGTCAGAGCAGGTGTGAGCCATGGGATCTCTGATGGGGACCACCTGGCAAAGGTCCCCTTTAAATTGAACCACAGACCTGTTTCTTTGGGTGAGGTTGGTGCTTTGGTCTTATTCCAGAAGGTGTGTCACAGTGTTTTGCTTTCTAGCATGAAACTACCCAAGCCAATATAAATCTGTAGCATCTTGGGGACACACCAAGAGAAACTGTTGTTGATCTATGTGACAAAGAAGTGTTCTTGCTGCTGTACCTCGGCTTGTGGGGAGCAGCATGGCTCAGGTCTGCCTTTGGCTGCTGTCACTGTTTTATGTTCCTGCTTCCATTTGTATGAAGTTGGTACACCTGGGCTGCTGGTTGTGTTCCCTGGGACTCACCTCCTTGTGATCCTTCCTGGTGAGGCTCTGCCATGCTTGAACCAGGGCATCCTTTCTCTTGTTGAATCTGAACAGCTCTGTTCTATGTTTTATAACATAGAATTGTGAAGATTTATGACCTTTGCTGTGTGTGCTGCTTGCTTTGCTCCCTCTTCCTTTCACTCTTGGCTCTCCCTAGTGGAAGTTCCCAGCCAGCTGAAAGCTTGTCCTTTATTCCTTACCATCTTGCACTTTTAATTGCTATCTCTACTTCTAATTAATGCTGGAAACTAATAACCTCAGTCCATGAGGTTTTGTGTTCTAGCCAAAATGAGCCCTGAAGGCAACAGGCTCTTACTAGAATGCAGTATCTGTGTGGAGCTGCTGCTCGTGTCATGTCCTCCATAGGGGCAGGTGTCTGCTGGCCAGCTGCATCTGCTTGTGATGACAACGTGTGCTGCAGTACTGAGGCATGGCCACCATGCTAAGGCACCGCAGCACTGACTGGGCCAGATAAGGCTGGGTGAAATCAAAACTGCTTTGAACTAATTTTGTCTTGGATGTGTGGTGTTTTAAATACCATACTGAGGTGATGCAAACAAGGGGCTGTGTGGGAAGCCTTTACACCATGAGAAGCAGAGGGTAAGGGAGGTAACTGGAGTGACTGTTGAGGAGGGGCTCAGAGCCCTCACTGCCTTTGCTACCAAAGAGGGGTGTTGGGCTCCCCGCCTCACCATGCTTGTCCCCAGGCACCAAGCAGAGATGTTCTGATGATACTTGTCACCAGCAGCAGCTGAATCTGTTGTTTCACAGCCTTGCCTGCTGTGCAGTTTGCAGATCTACATCATCCCAAAGAGAGCTTTGGCCACAGGGATAGAGTCATAAGACGTGAAGCTCCCAGAGAGTCCAAGTGGGTTCTAAGATCTTTCCTTTAAAAGGCAGAGCAGTCATGGAAACAAGCATCAGAGCCCTTCAGCCTTTCTTGCAATGAATGTTTCTGGAAAGCTGGCTGCTTGTGCTCCTGAGAACAAGTGCTTCTGTCTGCTCTGCTTCTGCTAAGCTCAGGCAGAGCCAGCTGCTCCCAGCTCTGCCCAGGGCTGACACCTCTCTCCATCACTGCATTTCTCCATGATGTGCCCCTAAGCAGCTCCCTGTTGGCCTCCCTGACCGAGCAGAGCCTCTCAGCAGCAGGACTTGCTGAAGTGGGTGGTAACCTCTGTGCAGATTCTCAAGGTATCATCTCTATATATCAGTGTTTCCTACTTCTAAGTTGTAAGTCAATGCCCAGAAAGTGCTCCCTAGTTTAATTCAAAGATTACTTGTGGTGATTTTAATTCAAAAAATTTAAACTAACTCACAAATTAAGTAATACTGACAGCTCTCCGCCTGGTAAGCCCCTATTACCCTTTGTTTGATATGCCTGTATTTGAGCTAAGGATGATTTTTAACCCAATGGAGGCCTGGAGGATTGCTTCTGAGCATCTCCTGACCTTTCCTTGTCTGCAGCGTTCAACAGAGCCCCACATCTGCCACAGATTGGCAGAGGGACAGCTGAAAGCAGAGCTCTGTGCACCCGCCTGGTTTACTGACACTGCAAGTGACTTTGTCTGCAAAGGTTACCCAGCTAATATAGCTGGACAGGAGAGAAAATGCCAGTGCAATAATCTCTGCAATGGTAATGAAGTCTGCATTGCTGCATTGCACAGCATTCCCAGCCATGGGTATGGAATTTGTGCCTGCTGAAGGGACATGGAGTCAGTGGTATGTGCCACTTGTCACTAATTAATAGCTGCCTTCTACTCCAGCAGAGCTCGAGATCAGCAGATTCTGTCAAAAGGAAGCAGTAGTTTGGGTTGTTATAAGAGAAAGCAACACAGCTTGGCAGTGTGAGGGATAATTGTCATGGCATTTCAAAGACTGCTCTGAGAGCACCCAGGTTGTTAGTGTGTCTGCAGACCAGAAGCCTATTTTCATCCACCCTCTCTACCTTTTGTTACCCACAGTCAGCCCTGCTGGTGCCATTCCATCGGGGCGCTGAACATCAGAACGGCACTGGGCCTCCACAAAGCTCCTTATGAGGACAATGGAGGAATGTTGGACCCTACATGTCTGATGTGTGGATGAGGTATCCAGATGCAGTGCCATCCATTCCCAAGCTTATCACAAACCCTGCTATCTTTTCACACTGATAATTCAGAATGCTGCTTGGAGTGGGGAGGAGCTTTTTGGCAGAGCAGCTGAATGGCAGCCAAGGAAGGGTACACGACAGACTGAACAGTGTTCATCACAAACATTACGCAATACTCCCCTCTAATAATCACGGTGGACTCACATTTCCTCTATTGCACATCTGTCACCCAAATCTAATCTGAAAGTTTGGGCTTCTGGCTTTCATACCAGTGATATCAAATGGAGCTGAATGCTAAAAATGAACTTCTTCAATAATCCAGAACAAGGCCAAAGGAGCCTGTAATACAGAAGGAAGTTCAGGATGCTTGTACTAGTGCTGGTGCACACTCATGCCCGCTTCACAGCATGCTTTGGTGCTTCACTGACACAAACACTAATTGCTCTAATGACAGAACTCAGCACTGTCGGTACCACGCTTCATCCTCATGGATGAAGATGAGCCAAGGTAACACGGAAATGCAAGTTGCTGTTCTGTCCATTGTAACCTTTGTTATACTTTGAGAAACTTTTTTTGTAAAAACCAATTTATTTCAAAGAAAGCATTAAAACTTTACAGTTATCATTATTTTTTATGTGCTGGACAAAGAGTGCCCATTAGAAAGGCTGCTGCCGCTCTTCCAACACGATGTGGATATACAGTATTTACCACAAAAATCTGGCTTTTCGGCAACTCCTTATGAACCGAATAAGCAAAATGTTAATAGGAGCTTGTTAACCTGTGAAAACCCTTCATCTGCATCAATGGAGTGGCTGGCAAATAAGTTGGGGCCTTAGACAGGACCTGAGCATCAGCATTTCAGTCCCTCTGTCCCTTAAGGCTGCCCTGGTAGCCAAGACAAAAGCAAGGGAACTTGCAAACACTTTCCTTGCTCTTTCCTGATTTTCTTCCGTCTGGGTTTCCTCTGTTCCTCCTCCCTGCCCCACACGTGTCCCATTCAGCTTTGTTATTTTCAGCAGAGCTGGCTGAAATCTTTCCTTGCTGTGGGTTCAGCGTTTGCTCCTGGGTTATTTCTGATCTGTTTGTCATTTCTTCAAACGCGCTTTGCTGCCTCATGTTGGAAAGGATGCCAGAGGACTCATGGGCTGTGTTTCTAGACAAGAATAATCTTATTTCTGCAGGACTCTCACTTTAAATCTCTCACATTACATTTCTGATACTCTTAGTTTTAATATCAGCTTTTGGTTTTAATACTTAAGTAATCTATGGATAGAATCCATTACATTTGAAGGCAAAAGTCAGATTTCCAACACGAGCTAATGGCCTGGACAAACAGTTAGCTACTTATATCTTAAAAGCTGATAACTTGGCGATTTAATACTGGCTCCCTGTGCTGTGGGCAATAGGGAATGGAGGAATAGTCTGACTGACACGTCATAGGGTAGCAACTTGGGTTTTTTTTCACAGAAAACTAATCCTTGACAGCTACCAACTGGAAGTTCTTGGGCTTGCAAATGAATGTGGGTATTTTCATCAGACGTTCGTAATTTCTTCAGTAACTGTGAAATCAAAAGCACTTCTAAAAATCCACCAGGAACACTTTGGAGTCGTGGGGAATATCCGGTTTGGTCTGCTAGGATTACAGGATGGAAGAGAGAGTGGCCAGGCTGGTCTCAGGTAAACATGGCTGAAATGGGTAAAGCCATTATGAAAACCAGTTTACCCTAATAACCTGTAACTGCATAAGCTTTTTTAATTGCTATTTCTGGCCTTAGAGCTCTGTATGATTAATGGATCAAACAGTGTAAGCTAGACCTGAAATGTCTGCTCAAAAATATCACGTTAAACGCTGCTGCTCATTTTCATACTGTCTGCCTGTTAATAAAGTCACAGGAGAGGAGGAATGCTGCAGAACTGTCTTATCTGTACAAATAACACCTTGTGTTTTGGAAACAGAATGATCTGCTTTGGAGGCCTCTGCTACAGTATTAGATGACCACAGAGGATGCTGCTTTCAAAAGCAACACTGCTGAGCCTTCTGCCAGAGCCCTGCTCTGTAGCACTCACATTTAGTGCTGGGCAAATCAACCTATGGTGTGTTTCCCATGGTGCTGTGCAACCCCTCTGAGCTCCAGCAAGGAGGACTTAAAAAGAAATAGAGCAACAGACAAGGACAGATTTAATGAGGGTTTTTGCTGTGCAAAGTCTATGGCAGTAGGGCCGAACTAATGGGGAAGGAATAGGGCGGTTTGCACAAGGCAGGCACTGTGCTGCTGCGCCGCTTCACCCTGCTAACGCTGTACAATAGGATTCTGCTGGAATTCGGATGTTGGCGAGCTCTGCTCTGGCTTCCTGCACAAAGACAAATGTTGTGCTACTCTCAAGTGTGCCTGGAATGTAATTCTGCTGCCCTGCCATTCGTCTGTGGTACCTTTTCACATTTGTGCTAATGAGAGTTTTTTTCCAGAACACCAGGAAAAGAAAACAACCCAGCAAAAAACTCCCCCGAACCCTCACTTGGATGGTGTTTGCTCTGTGAAATAAACATTTATCTGTGCTTTGGAAAGCTTTCTATTGCTTTCTGCTTTTCGTTTTTCAAAGCAAAATTTTTCAGTGAATGGGGCTGCGATCCAATTCTGGCTGCAGAAAGTAAGCAGTGCTTCTCTGCTGTGAAGATCAGGAGGCACTGCGAGCTTTTCAAGAAGCTTCTTTTCCCAAGAGATCCTCATTGGTGTTCCCATCGCAGCCTCTTCCAAGGACGAGGTTCTCCATCCCACTCCCAGGCACTGAGATCGCTGCATCCTGCCCTCAGCTCCCCATCAGCCATGGGCTGGGTGTTGGTGACCACTGTGGCTGTGGTGCTCTTCGATTACAGTCATCAAACTTGGGAAAGACCTCGAGGATCTCCAAGTCCCAGCATCAGTTCTAAACGTTCCCCTTCTCCATTTCTGAGCCCGGGACTCTCTGGCATCTCAGCCCAGCAGAGTGGAAGCAGCAACGACCTGAGAAAAATAAAGTACATTTTGCAGTCAGAGCTTAGGGAGGAAAAGAAAAATCAGATGAGGCTTCCTGGAGCTCCGCAATCTCTTGAAAATAAATGAACAGATTGCCATGAATGAATAAACTGCTTAAGACGCTAATTCACATTCAGGAGGCCGCGGAGCTGAGGGTACCAGTGAAGATGACAGAAACATTTCCCTCTGATTGTTCCTGCATCGCGCCGTCTCATTGCTGAAGGTAGCAAACAGAAGGTAGCCGTGCTTTGCACACAAACCTCTCTGCACAGATGGCTCCGGGTGCGTCTGTCGGCTGTGAGCTCAGAGCACATTGCTGCCCACGGGAACTGCAGCACTGTCTCTGGAGAGGAAAAATGGGGAAATTCGGTCAATAGCAACCAAAGGGCAACGAATCTCAGGGCCTGCAGGTGGGTGCTCAGGCACCACGCATGCCATGGTGGCAATGGCAGAAGGGATCCATGCCCTGTGCCTGCCTCAGCATGGGGCTGTGCAGTGGGGATGCCTCAGCCTCGCTGAGCCCTGAGGAAGCAGAGGAGTCCCACTGCCTGTCAGCAAGGTGAGACTGCCACAGAATCATACATGCATTCAGGTAGAAGAGCAGTTCTAAACTGTTCTTTATTTGATCTGACGCAGCTCTGGAAATGGGGTAGTTTGACAGAGCTGGGACTTTTTAGATAAGCCATCTCTATTAGCATTTCCTAGTGGTGTTTTGGTAGATTCCCTGAGACGTCAAAATGGACAGACTGAAAAAAATCTGTGCAAAAGTAATAACTCGTTATGGAAATCCTTGAGTTAAGCTGCATTCGGCAGAGCAATTTATGAATATGCAATTCAGGCTGTACCTGCTGGGCACGTAGGTTGCCACTGATTTTAGCTTTCATGTGCAGACAGCCTCATTCAGCAGAATGGCATTCTGACATCCAGAACTAACCAGCTCTTACCATCTAACAATAGATGACATTGAATTTTGCTACGACTTAGACCTTTGCAACAGCTAACACTTCTATTTGCTTAGGGATAGTCAAGGAGAGATGCTCCTTGGTGCATTTAGTAGAGAATGCTGATCACACACCAATTAAAGGCATCTGTGTGTGATGGCTCCCAACACCACACAGCTGACACTAATGGGAGCTCAGGCACTGACACAGGAGGTGCTCACCTTGCTGTCTGTACAAAACTGACCTTCCAGAGCAGCCTTGGAGCTGCTGAGCTTTGTCTTGCAAGGAATCATCAAACAGGCAGACTGAGGGTAAATGCATGGCAACAAGTGTGGAGATGCTCAGGAGCCAGCTGTGCACAGCCACGGCTTGAGGCCCAGTCAAGTTTGCCAAACTACTGAGCTGAGATTTATAAGACAAGCAACAGTGCTGTAACCAAAGCAGTGCTATCAGTTACTGTATGCAGAGGTGAATAATACACGGCTGGTGGTCTGCAGCCTGTTGAGGGTAGCACAACCCATCCCAATGCCAACAGCCTTGTGTTGCTGCCTAAAAAACCTGTCTTATGGTAATGGTTCTTCAGGTTTGTTACTTCTTATTCTTTTGGACTGGGTTTTGTAGTTTACATACAAAACATAGATTACTTCTTCCTGTGGCTTTCTCTGTGCTTCCCAGTAGCTGAATGACAGGCTTGCTGTGATATGACTGGGAGATGTATGGTTTCAGTTTCAGATGGTATGGTCCAGAGTGGGAACAGCGGGGCACTACAGAGTCTGTGGAGGTTTGGTACTGCAAAGTACTTGCAGTCCTGGTTCAGGCACAAGGCATCTAAGAGTCTGCATTCAGCCCTGCAGGCACAGGAGTGTGCCCACATGTAGAGGTGTGGGTTGTGGTTGGGCCACGTGTGTAACGAGAGAGGAATTCAGTCCTAGGGAAGCTCTGAAATGCATCTGAGTTGGGCAAAAGCAGTTCTTTCTTTCTTGGCTCTGCAGCTGAGTTGCTCTAATTTGAACCAGGTGGAAGCCATTTCTTATCAACTTGGAAGTCATAACAGCCAGCACTAGTGAAAACTCTTCTGAGCAAGGACCAAGAACTGCTGCCGTGAACACATCATTTCTCCTGCCATGAACAAAATATGTGATACTGTGTTTTGGGCATGAGAGTGATCTGATAGGGACAGGCCTCCTGGGGCTGAGGACTCTGCTGAAGGGCAAAGGAACACGGCAGAAATAACATTCCCCCATAAATGGGGGCAAAGCATTGCATGGACACTCAGTGCTCCTGTTGGAAGGAATAGGAGGAAAATCCAGCAGGAGAGCCATCATCTATGAGGTTTCCTCCTTGCTTGTGGAATGCTGATCATGTATTAAATACTGAGGGAGGTTTGGTGACTGCTTGGATGCAGGTAACTAGGAAACAATGCGAGAGGTGGTTTGAAAGGGTCATCTTTCCTGTAGCTTTTATTTTCAGCTTTCAGCCGTCGGTGATATGGGAGATTCTTGGCCATTGGATTTAATAGTCATCAGTGGTCCAATCCTCCTCAAATCTCCCTGAATCACTTTTGAAGCCAGTAATACCTGGGTGTTACCTGGTGCTAGTAGGTTGCACACCTTTTATTATCTGCTAGATGAAAATGCCTCTGACTTGTGTTAAATTTCTTAGGAGGTCCTTCTGCTATTCACTCCACCTGAGAGTGGAGGGCTGTGTGTGTAACTGTGTGTGTAACAGTGGAGGTCACTCAAGGGTTGGAGAGCAAAGAAAAAGCATGGACCCAAAGGAGGCGGTGGGTGGAAGTCTTCCCTTTCCCTTAAATTGAGTGCATGCAGAGCTTTCCAGCTCAGCTCTGGAGGATATCCAAGAAGCACAGCAGCTATTTTTGTTAAACTGTTTTCTTGAACAGCTGCCTACTTGTGAGAGTCCCTCTGCATTTATTTTCTGTCTCGATATTCCTCTGGTAATAGAATATAGTCATTTAGGCTCGAATGGAAAAGGAATTAAAAGCCTGGAGTATACACAGGTATGGGTTTTCTCAGTACTTTTCTGCTGTTGCTGAGGGCAGTTGAATTTAACTCCTAATTACATGGGAGAATTTTGCAGACTAAGCAACACTGATGGCTTAAAGTAAATTCCTATCTGGCAGTTCAAAACAGTTCTGCAGCCTCGTTTAGGGGCACAGAAGATCTTCAGTGTCTGTGTCTTTATCAGACTAGTTTGACTTGAATTTCACTTTGTTATTTTGCAACCAAGGTGTTAATATTTCTGTGTACCTGACTGTCACAGTGAATGTTGTGTAAGAGCATTAAATGTCACTTTCATGCCTTTATGTAATATCTGAGGCTCTGTTCATTACAGCAAGATAAACATGCATAATAAATCAATAAAATTCAGGGTTTCTGTAGCACTTACAAGAACAGTCTGATTCTTGGTATTAAAGATGCAATTATTTTGGGTTTGCTGGTTTGAAACTTCCATAGACTCCACAGAACAGGCAGCCCAAATCTGATCTGAGCGCAACACCTGCTTCAGTGGAGCTTCTGTGGGGCAGGAGGGCTGTGTTCCACAATGCACCATCCATTCTCCCAGTGCCTTTTCTCAGATTTCTCATGCACTCCAATCCCATTCGCTTCAATAACACAAAGATTCATTGCAGCCAACAAGAATGAAGTGTGCTGTTCTGTTGTGTGCACACCTGACAGACAGATGGAGCTGAGCTGAACCTGGCCCCTCCACCATCATGCATGGTGCAGCCTTCCACGCTGCTGCTCACTGACCTGAAAGCAGAAAGACCTCATCCATTTTCCAACCAGCATAGTTCATTTGTCTGGCTATTCAGGAGCCGTTCTCATAAGCCAGTCTCGATCATTGCTAATATCAAGATAAGTGGCACTCAGCTTCCTTCTGAGCAGCTCTGCTCTCAGTTGGAAGGTCAGGCTTGTTTGGCAGGACTTGCTCTTGACAAATCTACTTTGGTTGCTGCTTATCTTGTTATTTCCTGCAGTTTGCAAACCTGCTTGAATTTTGCTTCTCTATTTCTTGCGTTCGAATTTAAGATGATAGCTCTGTAATTATATTGACATCCATTACTATTTTTTTTTCCTTAAGATTTGCATGTGTTATTAATGGAATCTGTTACACAAATGAACATAAAGCAGCTTGTAATTATTGGTCCGGGAAGGTATCCATTAAATCCATCTGCTGGGTGCATCATTTCCACATTTAGCAGCAGAAGACCCTTGCAGTACTGCTGAGCCAGGAACGCAGTGCAAACTGTTTCACTACGTGGCCCCATGAAGCCAAGGAGAACAAGGTGTAGCTCAGGGCAGGACACAGCCTGAGGCTTGTGATCCAGCGATCTCATCTGACCATATAAATGGTCTGACAGGTGGTGACGTGATCAGCTATTCAAATATGGATGAGGGGTTTTTTCACTCTCGCTCCCAGCTAAGTGCTGAGCTTAAGCAGATCGCTTTGTCACGCCGTTTGGAACTGCACGTTATTTTCTCACTTTCTCTTGAGTAATTTCTCATACGTTTCCTGCTTACCTTTGAATAGAATAGCAGCTACTTTGGTCATCCATCAAAGCAGAGCTTGGTGACGGGAAGTTTTACAGTAATACTGGCTGATTCCTGGGCAGAATAGACATCAGCACTCTGCAAAGATAGAGTTGTCAGCACAGATCAAAAACCTTGGCAAAACGAAATGATCCTTTCTTCTGCTGTCAAAGTCAGAATTAAGAAGACAGCAGGAGGGATGTAACAGTATAAATAGCATGCAGACACAGAGATGTAATATTTGGGATATTTCATGCCTTAAGGGTCAGGAGCCTGGTGCTGCCCCTCAGAACACCTGCAAAACTGGGGCATTAATTAACTATTAATTGGATTATTCGTTTTACTTACTAGAATCCTACAATGGCCTGGGTTGCAAAGGCCCACAGTGCTCATCCAACCCCCTGCTGTGTGCAGGATCACCAACCAGCAGCCCAGGCTGCCCAGAGCCACATCCAGCCTGGCCTTGAATGCCTGCAGGGATGGGGCATCCACAGCCTCCTTGGGCAACCTGTTCCAGTGCGTCACCACCCTCTGGGGGAAAAACTTCCTCCTCAGATCCAACCTCAACCTGCCCTGTCTCAGTTTCAAACCATTCTCCTTTGTCCTATCACTGCCCACCCTTACAAACAGCCGTTACCCCTCCTGTTTATATGCTCCCACCAAGTACTGCAAGGCCACAATGAGGTCTCCCCACAGACATGTGACAGGGGCTCTTTGGCATCATGCATGCTGCAGCTCTGGATTAATAGGAGCAAAGCCAACAGCTGCTACCTGAACGGACCTCTTTGCAAAACTTCCTATGCCCTCAGCTTGCTCTACGGCTAAGGAAAAGCAATGTCTTCCTCCAGGTTCCTGTGGAGATGTGCAGCAGCAGGACAAGCAGAGCAGACAGCTTCTGTCACCCCAGGCGGGTGCAGACGGTGCTGGGTGTCTGTGTTCCTCCTCTGCTCTGCTCCGTGTGGCACCCAGTGATCCGGCAGCTCAGGGATGTGGGCTCTGATGGGCACGGCCGCTTGCTCCTGTCAGAGCGATGCAGCAGGTCAGACGTATCCTGACAAGGCAGGTTATTGTCACCATCCTGACGCCTCATCAGCAGCTCCGTGTTGGCAGAAATCTGTCAGTTCTGAGGAATTCAAAGCAGAGCAGGAGGGCTGTGCCAGAGCTCCGGAGGGAGAAGCAGCAAGGTCACCATGTGTGCCTCAGCCTGCCCCTACAGTACCCAGGGCCCCATCCAACCTGGCCTTGAACACCTCCAGGGATGGATGAGGCATCCACAGCCTCTCTGGGCAGCTGTTCCAGCACCTCCCCACTCTCGGAGTAAAGAACTTCCCTCTAACATCCAACCTAAATCTGATAATGCTTTGGAACCCAAAGGGTCACCCAATGAAGCCAAACTCACCTGGTCGTGGGTCTAAATCCTCCTAAATGTCCTAATCTCACTTTCCCTCCTCTCCCTCTAGTTCTCCTTTGATCCATAGGCAGATTTTCATGTCATTTAGAATAGAAAACCTGAAGATTACGAGGATATCTTCCATCTCTTTGTCCTTGTAAAACAGACCTTCTTGCCGAACTTGTGAATGGTTCTACCTGTCCAGGTTCCATCTGTGTCTGCAGCTAGTAAGTCTATGCTGGGCAGCTCTGGGTAAGTTGACATGAGAACTATTATTAATAATTTTGGGAAGAATTCAATGATTTGGATGACAGATATTCAAAACAACAAATCTCTGAGTATTTTAAGAAATAGAGCCATTCCAGATTCGAGACATTATTCAAAACGTCCTTTCAGTATGCATTCAAAATGGAACTCTTTGATTCCTTCCCCAAGTACTTAACAGGGATTGTCATGGTGGATAACCTGCTTTTTTCTCCAAGTTACAAAATGCAAACATTAGGTTGCATAACCTATTTTTACTTACTGAAAGAAATTGAACAAGAAAAACTGTTGGCTTTTTTCTTCTGGTTGTTTTTCCAGGGTTCTGCAAATGAGGGAAATCCAAGCAAGAAAAATGTTTGGAGCCCATGGGCTCCGGGTGATGTTTGTTTCTTAGAACATTCTGTTTGCAGATGCAATTATAATGGAAAAATGTAGCTTTTCCAGAGACCAATTTTATGTGTAACAAAACTTTGATCTATGATTTCTGTTGCCTGTTCATGAGGGGAAAGAAAGGAAATATTGCAGAGGGAGTCCAGGGGAAAAGGAGAAAAAAATCAATATGAGAAACATAAAGCAGAAATATATTTAAGATGGGTCTGTGGCAAACCGTTCTCAGCATTAAGCTCTGCAAACAGCACGTGCCTGGATGCAAAGAGTCTGAGGGAGCTGGTGGTGAGCAGGGATAATGCTCAACAGTTGATAATGCAGAAATCTGCCTTGCACGCAGAGCAGAACTTCCTGATAACTCGAGAAAATGAGGTAAATGTTAGAAAGGAAAAATTAAAGTTCTCACGGGAAAAAGGAAACGTATCTCCACCGTTCTGAAGTGTGATTTTTGCTGCTCAGTATTGTGAAGCTCTTGACATGACCAAAGAGGTGTAAATCCCATCCCAGTAAGAGACTATGGCTAAGCCAGTGTGGGGCTTGATATTGATGACAACAACTGAAGATATTTCACCCTAGGGAAGCTGAAAACACGATACATGGGCACTTAGGGTGTATTCTGAGAAGCTTTGTATGCGTGTCCTCTCACTGACCTGCTTTCCAGCCTGCTCCCAGCATGGAGATGTTTGGGAAGATGTATATGAAGCTGATCTAAGGTACATCTACTGTAATGCAATTCTGATTCTCCTTTTTTACTCTAGCTTTTATTTCCTATACTTCCTTCTCATCTGTTTACGAGGGTGGGCAGTGATAGGACAAGGGGGAATGGTTTTAAATTGAGACAGGGGAGGTTCAGGTTGGATCTTAGGAGGAAGTTTTTCCCCCAGAGGGTGGTGACGCACTGAACAGGTTGCCCAAGGAGGCTGTGGATGCCCCATCCCTGCAGGCATTCAAGGCCAGGCTGGATGTGGCTCTGGGCAGCCTGGGCTGCTGGTTGGTGACCCTGCACACAGCAGGGGGTTGGAGCTGGATGAGCACTGTGGGCCTTTGCAACCCAGGCCATTCTGTGATTCTATCATTCTTCTCACAAAGAGGTGCCTATTTTGTCTGCCTGGCAATTTCTTTATACCGTATTCAAATCAGAAACTATCATTTCATTGCTGTTAATGTAATTACGTTGTTGGTGATGTATGCACTAATTCAGAAGTTAACACCTGGGCAAATACTGGTTCCACTTTGTTGTACAGGAAACCTACAAAAGTAAGGACTAGGATACTGCTCTGCAATGCTTTTTCAGAATTTGTGATTGTGTATACATGTTTTAATCACCAAAAAGCAATTTTCACATAAGAAGGGGTAAAAAATCACCCACCAAACAAGAAACAAACTTTGATCTGTTCTCTTTTGTTTCTGCTCTCCTTAATATCCACCCCACACTTCTGTGGTGCCAACAGTCCTTCTCTTCAGCACTTCATCCCTCTAATCCAAAACTTTTGCCCAGAAAAAGCCACTCTTAGCAACATCTTGGTACCATTCGTATAATTCTATCCACAAAGCCATGTATGTGCACACACACAGGAAGCCCCAATAACCTTCAAGATCACGTGTTCCTGTGATTTGCTTGTGGTATCTGTGACAGTTTAGGATTCTTATGTGCTTCAATAGAAGAACACTTGAAATCAAAGCTCATCGACTCAGTGAGGGTTAGTTTTACATCTACGGTAAGTGTGCAGCATATTTTCCATTATTAGGCTTCTGATGAGTTAGAAGAAAACGTACAGGCATAACTTTGGTTGGGTTGGAGCTTGATGATCCCTGAGGTCCCTTCCAACCCAAGCCATTCTATGATAACTTTCCCTTTTGAAAATAGTTTGTAGCACTAATTGTATGTTGTCAGAGTTGATGATATTCTTCCATCTACATCACCACAACTGCAGCCAGTTACACATGGCTGACACCTGGGAAACAAAGCAAGCATAGAAAAGTAATGTTAAAATAAACAGCTTTAATTGAAAATGTGACCCTGCCTCTGAAAAAGAGTCAATCTGTAACAAATGCTCGCGATTGCTGCCAGTGCAAATCTGCCTCCAGAAAGGTCTTCATCCTCTGTGCTCAGGAAGCTCTAACAACCATCCCTCACCCTTCACCTTCATCGGCTTTGCATGTGGTAATGCTTTAGAAATTGAATTAGCTGAATTTGTATTTGGAGTGATAAGATCCTCAGTGTCAGCTGTGTCATCCTGCAGGCACGGGCACTTGCTGGCTGTGTTCAAGACTGTCATGTCCCAGCTAAAGCACGGTGCTGCAGGGAACATCCTTCTCAGGGGGTGGCTGGAAGGCTTTGATGCAAGTGGGCTCCACTTGTGCAGATCTGCGTGGTCCCTGAATATCTGTATGTACACCCGCACTGAGGATGTTTTCAGGTGTAGTATATTTTTCCTTGCAAACTATTGTTTGTGTAGAAAGGAGTGCTTGTTGGGGAAAATAAGCAGAAGAGAGGATAGGGTGGTCAGGATGCTTGGGTGTCTAGCAGAGGATGAAGGGAAGACTTCATTGTCACAGTCTGCTTTCCAAATCCCCCGGTTGCACGAGGAGTCTTTAATGATCCGAGCCCAGGCCCAGAGGTTTCTCATGGGTTTTCAGACCCTGCCATGAGCACAGTGCCTCCAGTGTCTGTAACCCACAGCAGGGTCTGATTCTGTGGTGTTGCTGCTGCTATTTCTGCTGTTTCCTCTTTGGACTTTGAGACTTCCTAAGACTTTGAAAGGTCTCGTTTCAATCTAAAGTGTGGAGGAAAAAAAAAGGTGTGAATGTTTCTGCACAGGAGGATTTGTTCATTGCCAGACAGCCTTGTTGGCCTGTGCCATCCCGGGTGTCACTGGTGTTGGAGCTGTGCCTGGGAACTGAAGGGAGGAATGAACCCATCACATTTTCATGCTTCTGTAAAGCCAAGGAGGAAGAGGTTTTTTGCCTGTCAGACTTGCTAACTGCATGTTCCTTTGCAGAAAGGCTGGTGTGGTTTAGTAGAGAGATGGTTTAGCAGCTTACTGGGTAGTAATGCTGATAGGAGGACGGCTGGACCGGATGATCTTGTAGGTCCTTTCCAGCCTTATGATTCTATGATCCTGCACTTACACACATTAGGGACCAGAGGCAACGTCTGCCCAGGCCACATCCTTGGCACAGTCTGGTACCTGGTGCCTGCAGCAGTGTGAGGGCAGGGAAAGCACACAGCACTATCTTTCAGAATTGCAGCTTCCAGCTGTGCTGAATTCCAGCTTCTCTGTGCTGAGGTCAAAGAATTCTGCAGCCATCAGCTCATGTTTTGTTGGTGGGTCTTTCTGGACACCCACAGTTGCTGCAGCAGGGACCCCTCAGCCCAGCTGTGTGACATGGGGATGTGCCGTGCCCAGCTGTGTGACATGGGGATGTGCTGCTTTCAGCTTCACTGTGCACCTCCCCTGCAGAGCAGCGTTTGCCTCCAGCTCCCAGGAAAGACAGAGTACCCTTCCCTGTTAACCTTGCCAGCCCTTCACAGTTGTGTTGACCTATATCTTATTCCCCTCAATTCTCTCCTCCACTCTGGCAGAGCAGTTTATCTGGGGAATATATATATATTTATATATATAAACAACCTGAAAATGTAGTCCATGACAATATTTCAAGCTGATGGCTCACACATTATGGGAGCCTTTAATCTTCCTTGGGATAAAGTAAAGCCTAAATTACCAGCTGGCTGGGAAGCGCTGTGATGTGGAGCTCAATACCAGGCTGGGCTGACTCTGGGCGCACGGCCAGGAGATTATTTGCCTGACAGCATAAAGCCCCCAATGCTGTTCAGCCTCTTCCTTGCCCCCTCAATCTGCCTGCATGGCTTTATAGGCCCGATTTGCAAATATTTAAGGTCTGTGTTAAAATTAGCAAGAAAATATTACTTGTTTTCTAGCTGAATAATTAATGAAATTACTGAGGAGTGCTGTTTAGAATCTTATCTTCACCTCAGTCCTTGAAAATACCTTTTAGGTTAATGCTTATTTCAAAGTAGATGCTCCAGATTTAAAATTGCAGCTATTAGGCAACTGAGGTTTATGTCCTACACTTATGTGTCTCCTTATGACGCGAATGGAATTGCAGCTGATGCTCGGTGCTGTGCTGCACTTGTTTCTATATAATTTTATTATAATAGAGCAGCATTTTAATTTGTCAAGATTGTCTCCTAGCAGGCACTTCCTCCTAGAGCAGAATTTCAGTCGCATTTACTCAGGGTTTGATAATTTTCTTTTTGCTTACAAATAACAACAGTTTTCTCTTTTCACGTTCCTAAGTTGGGAACATTTCAGAAATGTCAATAGCCAAAAATAATACTGACACGTTTGTACACAGTGCAGCTCGGCTGTAAAACGGAGCCTTTTCCTTACTCAGAAGTGCGACGTTTCTATCAAACATATCTGTAGCAATTCCATCCCTGCATGTATTGTTAACTGTCAGTGGAAATAAGGGCTGATTCCTGCAACAAGTTAACTATTAAACTCACCCAGGGGGTGGTGACTGGAACAGGTTGCCCAAGGAGGCTGTGGATGCCCCATCCCTGCAGGCATTCAAGGCCAGGCTGGATGTGGCTCTGGGCAGCCTGGGCTGCTGGTTGGTGACCCTGCACACAGCAGGGGGTTGGGATGGACGAGCACTGTGGGCCTTTGCAACCCAGGCCATTCTATTTCAGCTGCTGCTCATTGCTTTTCTTGGTGGTGGTCACAGTCTGAGTTTCAGGGCTCCAAAGCAACAGCAGTTCTCAGTTTGCATGGCTGAAGAGTGAGGCATCCTTTGTTCCCCAAGGAACTGCAATGGAAAGGGAGCTCAGGCAGCATCAACAGTCTGCAGGAAGGCAGGCTTTTTTTTCTTTTTTTTTGCTGAGATGTGATTCTTCATCTGCAATTTTTCAGGAGCTTAAATCCTGAATGGCAGGGCAGGGTAAGTACAGCTCAATTTTCAGGCACAAGTGGTGTCATACCATATATCTCCCTGAAAGACTGCCAAGGGTCTTGGGAAAAGGAGGAAAAAAGTACTCAAGAACTTGACATTTTAGAGGAGTGTAAGAAAAATGGGAAGAGGGCCCTTTGGGTCTGTTGTGCATCTTGTAGTCATTACCACCGCTGATCTTCTCAGTGCCAACAGAAGGACAAAATGATAGGCAGAGCTCTACTGGGGCCATGTTCCTGTTGCCTGCTCTGCCGAAGCACATCTTCCCCTCCCCTCGCTGGGACAGGAAGAATAAAGGTGAAGAATGCAATTACCAGAGGGGTTTGTGCCAAACCTGCTGCACGGATCGCTTGTTCTGAAGGAGGTATTGTCTGCAGAAAGCTTTTCAATGGTTTCAAGCCAGAAAAATTGAAAAGGCTCAACAGCTACAGGAAAGATAAGATAAAGGAGGGGAGGGAGTGTGCTCAGTACTGCGGATGCCGGTTCCCCTGGGCTGGTGGAGGGAGAACTTTTCAATATCTAAGCCAAGTTGTCATGCAGTAGGAGGCTATGGAAACAGAAAAGTCACCCCTTCCAAGCTGGCATCATCTTCCCCTTCCAGCTGCTGGTATGGATGGTTGCAATGAGGCATCCCAAAATCTCATGAGAAGTCTGAGCTGGTGGAGAAACAGAGTCACCATATAGCTGGGCAAGATGAGGAGTGGGCATAAGAAAGGTGTGTATCCATTCTAGAACCAGGGGTTTTAGTACTCGTTTCAGCTGTGTGTCACTGGGGAGAAATATATCAGAATGATTATCCTCAACTTCATGTTTTTGGTGGGAAGCACGTAGGCTGCAGGAAGAAGACTGTGGTTAAACTGTACCCAAACCAAGGGGCAGCTGGCACCTGTCAGTGGAGCCTGATGTGCAGTGCTGTGTGCTCTGAGCTGCCCTGGGCACATGGCCATGGAGCATGGTCAGTGCTGTGCAGTGCTGGCAGCTCTGTGCATTGCTGTACAACTGGTGGCACTGGGAGCACGGTGTGATGTGAGCTTTGCTGGCACTGATCTGCTGAGAAGAGCTGCAGCTTTTACTCGAAGGTTGCTGAAAGTCCATCATATCAATATTTGCAAGTGAGAAAAAGTTTCTGAGCAGTGACATGACCTGCAGAGTTTGCATCAGTAAGCCAGTAACTTGCCTTGGCACTTTGTTGAGTATCTCTGTCACCATCACCTTGCAGTAGCAAATCTACTCGTCCCTCCTGCAGCGTGCTGCATTGGTTGCTATGTTCTCGTGGAGACCCAGCACAGCAGGGACTGGAGGCACCTCTGGAATCCTCTGAAGCTCTGACCCAGCACCACAGCCAGGGACTTCTGGAGCTCCCCAGAGAGGAGATCCTACACGCCCTGTGCTCACTGCACCAGCACTCCGGCATCCCCTCAGCTCAGGAATGTTTCTAATGGGCAGGGGGAGCTGCTGGGCTCCTGTCTGTGCTCAGTGCCTCTTGGATGCCTGTGTCTTTTTGGCGTCCTATCCTGGAATGAAGTCAGAGGTGAATGGGGATAACATTTTCACAGCCCCTGGGTGCACATTAGGATCTGATTGTCAGGTTTGGTAGAGCAGTCTGAAAAGTGTTTGTTTTTTTCTCTCTATGTACCTGGCTGAAGATTTTCTCACTATTTGCTTTCTTCACTGCTGGTTCGCTTCATTTGCCAAACTATCTCCTGCTGTTACAGCATGTGGCTTTACTTACTGCTTTCTTTCAGCCCCTCCTTCCCTGACACTGTCCCTTTTCCTGTGTGCTCAGAGTGCCAGCAGGTGCCCAATGAATGACAAAAGGGGGACAGGGAAGGGCTGATGGGGGCAGCCAGGACAGGGAATGTCAAGCAGGCTGCTGGGCTTCCAAGCTGGATGTCAGTGCTTTGTGCAGGTGTGGGAACTGCATGGAGTGCTGCTGCTCACTGTGCATCTTCTACTGCAATCTCCTGGGCTCTCTGCAGCCCTGCTGCCTGCAGTGTCTGCACAGAGTGTGAAATCCAGTCCTTTTCTCTTAAAAATGTCTTGCAAATATCACCACCCAAGCTTGGTAATTCCTTCTGCCACTTCAGTCCATGGTCATTGTATTCCTCCCCATTTAAATCTTTAGTGGCTCCTAGGGAAGAAAATCAGAAAATAGAGCTTGGTCTGTTAAGAGACTTCAGTTTCACATTCAGCCCATGTGAAACGCCCATCAGTACGGTCTGTGCTCGCAGTGCTGTGTCATGTGCTGCCCTTGGGACGGCCCGGCTGGTTGCTCAGGGCCAGGCGCTGGGCATGGCAGCCATCCGAGTGGAAGAGGCACTGCGTGTGTCCTGTGTGATGGCAGCCTGGGGGAGGTGGAGGGTCACAGAGCTGCCTGCCCATCCCAAAGCTCCAGGGTGCGATGCCACTCAAGAAGGCACAAAATTGCAGCTAATGAACAAATAAAGTGAACACAGCGATGCTTTTCATCCCCGTTTTTCTTTTCTCAAATTTGACACTTCACTTGTGCAGCTGAGCGGTACATTTGCTTCCCCCTCTGCATCTCAAGGTCTGGCTGTTGCCGTTAGGCATGCAGCGCAGCGTCAGCGCCGTCAGGGGGAGCAAGGACCCGAAGTGGTGTGGATTCGGCATAGACAAGAGGTTCAGAGCAAAGCTTACTCAAGCAGTATGGAAAAGACAAGGAGATAAGAGCCAAACACTTGTGTCGCAAGGCTTGGTGCCAAATGTGTTTGAGTAGGCTGTACTGATGAGGATGAAGTTTTTAATACATGTGCATGGTGTGGGGCAGATGCCATGTGTGGATCCACTGCACACAGAGTGCAGTGTGGGGGGCACGAGGGTCCAGGTGGGCCTGGCCCAAAGAGAAATGGGCCAAGAAATCTCTGCTGCGATGCCCAATTTGATAGATAACTGCTGGACTGTGTGTGTTTGTGCTCTCGCAGCCATCCCACCCGCCCCCCCTGTAACACCACGCTAAATGAATACGTTATTTCATCGGTGAAGGCCGTGCTACATAATATAAAGGCAATCAATACTAACGGCAGAGCAAAGCCTACAATTCTTATTTCCATCTTCTGTTGGGCCATTATCAATATCAAAATGCTCCATCTATCTGTCTGTGTATTGAATAATTCAGGGGAAAAGCAGTGGTTGTAGACATCAGCAAGTACAGCTGGTCAGTAGGAGAGCACCTTTGGTGCTTTCCCTGCCATGGGGCCCCTCCTGGTGTCGGGGGCTGCAGCAGGGTGATGCTGTGTGCAAAGCCAAGGCTTCCTGCAGGGGGAGAATTTAGGTGGAGAGACTCCGAATTAGCTAAATTGAATCAGAACATTGCAATGCAGTTCAATAATTGCATTTACAGCAAGCAGGCTTCAAAATGAACAAATCATTTTGACAGAAAACCGAGCAGCTGATGATAAACTCGTGTGGAAGTACGAGGTTGTGCATATGAAACTGATCGGGTTTAAAAAGCCTTGAGTACATCTTTTGCTATGGCCATTAATGCAGCATACGTTCAGGATACTTCTACCAGGGCTTTCAGTTCTCTTATTTTGTTTGTTTAATTCCTATTAAATGAAATGTTGATGGAGGATGAGTAATACTTTGTCTTTGGGCGTCTCGATAGCAATCATTATTTTCCACTTAAAATTAAATTACATTTAAATTTTGGTTATATACTTTTTAATAGCTACAAATGATGGCGCCATTATCTTAATACGGTGCCATTTATCACCTATGAAAACAAATAAATAAATAAATCGGCTACAGAGAGGGAGCAAAATATGAAGGGATGGAGACTGAAGGAGAGAGGGCTTTGGGTGGGAGTGAAGGTGCTGCGGTTCAGTTCGCTGCTGTGTGTAACTGGGAGGGGAAGGCACCGCAGAGCAATGCTTCGTGGGAGGCGTGCAGGGAAAGGAAAGTGTTTGCTGATGTTTTCCTTCCAGAAAACGCCAGTGAGGGAACCTTCCTAAAGGCCGGCTTTTAATTCAGCAGAGCTGTCCCTGCAAAACAATTGTATTTTAATCCTTGAGAGAAAAGAACCTTTTAAGTCAAGTGGAAAATCTTAATCAACTTTCATGTTGGGAGGGTTGTTTTTCTTGCTAATTCAGTAATGATCGCTGTCAGCATCTTTCTCTCCCTGCTGGCACCTCACCAAGCTCATGCCCAGCGCTGCTCCCAGCCCTACAATGCCTGCTTATAACCAGACGCTTCAGAACCAGTTGGGTGCTCCCTTGGTGCGGTGGCCTGTTCAGCATGTGCAGATGGGAGCCATGGGGTGAGACCCCCAGAGCTGGAGGTGGGGAACCCCCAGGGCATTCTGTGCCTATGAGCATTCCATCTGGGTGTGTGTGTGCAGGGTTGGGCTGCAGCTGTCCTGTCAGGGTGGTGATGTGGGTGCAATACCCAACTGCCTTTGCCAAATGCAACGTCACGCTGCGTCTGACAGACATGAAATGCAATACTTTCCTCTAACTGATATGTGCTGTCTTATTCCAGCCTTTGTCCTGCAGCTCCCTCAGTGCTGCCCCATGCCCTGGGTTCAGCTGGGACAGAGCTGCTTCCCTTCATAGCATCTGGTGTGATGCCATGCTGTAAGAAAAACTACGTAGACAACACACTGCCATTCCAGCTGTTGCTGAGCAGTGCTGCACAGAGTCGAGGCTGTTCTGTTTCTCTACTTTGGGCTGGGGGATGAGGAGCTGGGGTGGATGGAGCTGGGGCAGCAACCTGAAGCACAGGGATGTGGCACAGCACATGGCAGTGTGTGCAGTGACTGCAGGACTGAGGTGGCCAGGGGATTCGGGCTCAGCTCAGGGACTGGTTGGGCATTGGTGGGCAGGTGGTGAGCGTTGTGTTATGCCTCACTTGTTTTGTAAATAAATGTTATATTATATTCATTACTGTTATTATTTTCCTTTTCCCTTCATTTTCTGCCTTATTAACTAGCTCTTATCTCAACCCGCAAGCTCTATTTTGTTGTTTCCTCCCTATTCTCTCCCCCATCCCACTGTATGGGGGCAGTGAGTGAGCAGCCATGTGGTGCTGAGCTGCTGCTGGGTTAAAACCCAGCACCCCATTCCCAGACCCTTCCCTCCCTCCATTTTGACCCTCCTCAGGCTGAGTTTCCAATGCCCTGACAGCAGGCTCCCCGCTGCAGCCCCTGGGTGCAATCTGCATCACACCCTGCACACCTTTCCTTTCAGGCACACCCAGCCTGGGGCATTCACTTGGTCTGGAAAACATGATTTTATCAGCAAATAAAGTTGTGGTATTAGAGGTGAGCACTCGGAAAGTTACAGCTCAGCTGTGCATCAGCGATGGGCTGCACAGCTTATTAAGCCACTGTTCTTTCTCTTGTAGCCATTTTCTGTGCACATTAGGCACCGTATGCTCTGGCTGGATGCCTGCACTTCAGCACAGGCTGACACCCTAATGATGGAAATGGGAAAGACAAGTGATTCATTTCTCAGAACCGGAACACCCCCACGTTTCAGAGAGCTGGGCATGATAATGCCTTGCACAGCACCTCAGCCGTGTTACACGTAAGACTGATTGAAAGCTGGAAATGAGCCTTAAAGAAAATGACATCAAACTATTTACCCTTATTCAGCCGCGGCCAGCAGGACTTCGTGCTGATGTACTGTCAACACGTCTCCTCTGCCTTATGTTTAATTCAGCACGGAGCTTGCAGTGGAATAACATCAAGTCAAGCTTTTATTAAAATTTCCTTCCTTGAAGTCTCAAAGCCACCGGTGTCATTAGAGTTTAAGCATGGTGGTGCATAAGGAACCGGGAGAGCTGTTAGGAGCAACGAGCGCACTTCTCCATTAGTGCCGGATTCAATTAGCTGCCTGCTCTCCCAAGGAGCCCTCAGCACGGCGGGCTGGGGGCTGTGCCCGCTCCCCACAGTGCTACACATGCTGTGGTGGGACAGTGGCTCCCATCCCCTTTTTATCTCAGTGCACACCTCTGACATCACTCGGTCCTGTGAGGGGTTGCTGTGCTTGCAGACCAGAAGGGAGCTGTGTGGCGCGGTTGGCTGTAGTGCGTTGGTTTGCTTGTTCACTTTGATCAGCAGCTGTGGTGATTTCCTCTGATTTGAATGGCTGAAAGTGCTCTGCTTTAGTAGCACAAGGTAGAAAGAGCCAGTGATGTGGATTGGAGAGAGCAAAGCGCCTCAGAAACCACACAGTCATTAATTACATGGGAACTATTAATCACTGGGCTCATTTTGGAACAGTGACTCACAAAGTCCAGTGTTAGATGGAAATGATCAAAGGAAGAGCAGTTTTTTTGTGTTTTGTTTTGTTTGGTTTTAAAGAAATAAGAAAAAAAAGGCAAGAAAACTGAAAGTGCCCCCAGGAAGGTAAATATCTGCTGTTAGAACCTGAGTAATCTGGGTGGGGAAAGATGGATTCCTGGCACCAAGAATCCATGAGCCCCCAGCTGGGTGAGCTGGTGCCCCCAGCCCCAGGCTGATGGCGGCTGTGAGGAACCTTGAAATACCCACTGGAGTGGCACAACCCCATCCCTGCCTCCATCCCCATTGCTCCTGCCCCAGGGCTATCCCCACTGCCACAGGGAAGGCAGGATGGAGCCCCTCAGTTAGATGGAAACATATTGCTTGCAGATTCCTTGTATACCTGTCAAGCACATCAGCATAGAATAGCAAAGAAAAAGCAGTTTGATTGCCAGGTTGGTTCTCTTCTCATGATGACTCATAGCAGTGCTGTACCTCAAGCATCAGCCGTGCTGCTTGCTTAATAACAAGGAGGGAGCAGCTGAGGCTCTCCTGAACTTTGTGGTGCTGAGTTAACATATGCCGCCGGTGTCGTCTGGGGCTTTGGTACATCAAAGACAAAAGCAACATTTTTTCTGAGCGCAGCTGAGACAAATGGGGCATTTCCAGCTTCCCTGTCACTCATGCAAGAAGCAGCAGAGTGCTGTGTGAAAAATGTTACCTGCACCTCTTGTGAATCCTTAATGAGAGGAACCTTGCTCTGTTTTGAGGATGCCAAGTCACCTGCTTCATGCAGGAGATGCTTTGGGGAAAGCCAAGCAGTGCTGGGGCTGAGTCCCCACCACCACTGCAGCCATGCCCATTGAAACAATGCGTTTTTCTGCTTCTATGAATGAGACAGCACAGGGCAGCAACAGCATGAATGGGATTCTTGCTCTGTTTATTCTTAGCACTTTATAAAATCATAAAGTCATTGAGGTTGGAAAAGATCTCTGGCATCACCAAGTCCAGCCATCAGCCCTCACCACCATGCCTGCTGGCTACAATGAAACTCCACAGAACACTTGCCTCTGGGCATGTTCATCTCTTGCATACAGACCTCAGCTATGTGTTCCCCTGATGCTCACATCACACTGTCCCCTGCTGATCCCAGCCATTAGCACTGGGCTTCTCCCAGGTGTTCTCCTGCCCATGAGCACCAGGATGCTGCAGCAGTAGGGCTCGAGCAGAGGCACTGCCCAGGATGATGGGACCTCAGCACCTGGACTGCAGAATGAAGCCATCGAAAGGAGAGCAGTGAGGATGGGAAACAGGATGTCTATACAGCAAATCTCGTGCTTTCCTTCTCCTTGTGGCAAGTGTTTTCCACAGTGTCTCACAAAATCACATGTTCTGAGAGAAGGGGAGCACACTAAAACGTGTTAGGTTGTTGAGCTTCATTCCTCTTCAGTTCACCACTCACAGTTGGTTCAGTTTGCCACTCACTGCTGGTGCTTTTGGTTTCAGAAGGGCTTCTATACTGTCCAGCCTTTGCTGTACTCACCTTGGAGAAGTTCACTTCATGCACTGAGGCCAGACACTGGGGAAGATGAGCTACAGAGTTTCCTTCTAACCTGTTGCTGTGTGATTCTTTTGCACGGTCTTCAGCTTCTATAGTTGGTCCCTTCCTCACCTGACCTACTGACTGACACTGTATGTTCCTAAAAGAAAACTGCTCAGCCTCTGATGTACAGAGGCACTGCTCTGTGTGCATGGAGAAAGGAAAGGTGATCTCTAGAGGTCCCTTCCAACCCCTACAATTCTGTGATTCTGTGTGATGTTTTGGGTCTGATACACATCCTTGGATGACATCCCAACCTCCTTGCTGTGGACAGAGTGGGACAGAATGCAGGACTGGGGGGGTTTGGAGGAGCTGGCAGCATCCATGCTTTAAGGTTTGGTTTTCAGGTTGGATGTTAGGAAACATTTCTTCTCCTAAAGAGCAGCCAGGCCATGGCACAGCTGCCCATGGAGTGGTGGGGCACCATCCCAGGAGGTGTCTCAGAGCCGTGGGGATGTGGCAGTGAGGGATGTGGGCAGTGGGCACGGTGGGGTGATGCTGGGGAATCTCGGGGAGCTTTTCCAACCAAAATGACTGGGATTCCATGAACGTGGGGTAATTCTTCAGACAGTGTTTGTAATTTTGGAGTTCAGGAGTCTGGCATTGTAACAGGTGAATGGGAGCTGAAGTTAAACAGTGACTCACTCTCTGAAAGGTTTGCAGCTTCAAATGTATTAATTATGACAAACTGATTACTTCGGAGGATTTCACGGTGCTTGCAGGGAAAGCTCTTTGGTGGCTTATGTGAATAGTCTCCTCTCAGCTCCTTGAAGCTCTTTCTCTTAACACATTTGGCATTTTGAAATGCTGTCACTTTGGGCAGTTAGAAAACAGACTATATAAACATATAAACATAAAATAACTACATTTGTGATCACAAAATGACACAGTAGATAGACTGTGTTTGCATTTCCTTGTCAGGATGCTTTGAGTTCCATCTGGACCACAGCTCTTCATATTGGAGCTGTTGGCACCGTTTGCCAAGCCCTGCTCAGGGCTGCTCCTGCATACCCAGTGCAATTGAGGTTGCACAAGTACCCATATATTGTCCACTGGTGAATACGGCAAAGAACACCCATGTTTGTTTTAGTTTCAGTGGTATGTAACTGTTGGAAAAATTTTACCTTGGGGTAAAAATGGTGCTAAACTTCTCCAAGTTGTGTGAAGTTAGAGCAGGCTGGCTGGGCTTAATGCTGTTCTTTGCACAGCCCCAAGGACCTGGGCTGTGGTTTTCACCAAGTTCTGAGGATGAAGGAGGTCCCCCCAATGCCCTCTGGGAGGGCAGGATGGAGCCAGGAGTTGGCAGCTCTGCACTAGTCCATGTCTGGCTTCCAGCAGCTTCTGTAGCCCATTTTGGGTCTGGTGCCATCAATCAGTGTGCTGACTGCATGGCTCAGGACACATCTTGTCCCTCTGCCTCCAGCACCTGGGCTGACAACCCTGTGCCACATGGCTGCTTCCACAGCTGCTTCAGCATTCTACATGGCAAACTATGACCCAGACAACTCAGGTTTCTGCTCTGTTTGCAAGCAAAACACTTTCTTGCAGCACAGCAGTGGAATATCAGCGTTCCAGAGGCAAGTGGCCACAAAACAGTCAGGAAAAGCAGAGTCTGCCACTAAGAGACAGTATTGTTCCCTGCCAGACCCAGTCAAAGCACAGAACTGAGTGGGTGAGAACTTTGAACCAGGCGTGTTGCTCTTTGCCATATTTCTACCAGTTCTGGCCCACAGATCTTCCACAGTGCCATTTTAACACAGTGATATTCAATGTTTGGGAACTGTAGGCTGAGATCTGATGGGTTCTATTTCATGGCTGAACCAGCAAGGAGCAATGTTGTCTTGTGCTTTTCTGACTTAGAGCTTTTAATCACCTTAAATAGCCCTTTCCGTTATGTGGAAATCAGTTGGTGGTTGGACTTGATGATCTCAGAAGTCATTTTCAACCTTAATAATTCTATGACTCTATAATTTGGGACAAGAGGCGATGGCCTTATGTGGCACCAAGGGCGGTTCAGGTTGGGTACTAGGAAAAAAGCATTCTGAAGAGTGGTAATGCATTGGCACAGCTGTTCAGGGCTGGAGGGGTTACCATCCCTGGGGGTGTTCCAGAACATGGTGATGTGGCACTTGAGGGATGTGGTTGGTTGTTGTGATGAGGTGAGCTGATGGTTGGACTTGATCTTAGTGGCCTTTTCCAACCTTAATGATTCTATACTTCTATTCCACAAATCCTGCGCTTCCAGCTCTGCCTCCTTCCTCCTCGAGGGCCCTTGCTGGGGGTGTTCTCACATCAACCTTCCTTCAGTCCTGTGGTTGCCTTTGGGTGTCTTTGTCACGTCTCCCCACACACACACCGCAGCTCCTCTGGGCTGGCACCCACCCTGCTCCAAAGCTTCAGCTAAATACCAACGCATGGTATGTAGTCTTCCATTGATTAACAGTCCTGCACTCTAAAACAAAAGCAACCACCAAACCTAGCCCTCCACCAAGAGCACAAACACACGGATTTGGGGTAAAGGAGCCTACAATAAGCCATGTGGGTGACCTTCCTTGGGGTCTGAAAGCAACGTTGGTAAAACATTACCGAACAACTGCACTTGCCACTGAAACCTTATTCCAATGGAAAGTTTGCAGCCAGCTTGTTTAATTGATTACAAGTATCCATTGGGTTATTCAAAGGAATAATTTCCAGATTATGACTGTTTCTGTGCAGTCTATTAATCATTTACTATTCATTATTTCTGAACTGTGACTGACCGCCTAAATTGAGTGCACTATTTCTGTTCTTCACTTAGGTAATTGAAATGCTCTTTAGATCGGAGTAATTAGCAGTATGACTTTTCAGCTGAATTATTATTTACCCTAAACTAATGGAAAATTCTGGGAGTTGTGAGCTATTATGCCCATTATTTGGCAGCGATCTGAATTCCGTCAGATAAGGAATTTGTGAATCATCCCGAATAAACCTGACAGCTTCTGTTTGTAAAAATATTAACAATTCTGCTTTTTGATAACTCAGCCAACTCGAACGCTTCAGAATACTTCAAACGCAATTTGTAACCAACAAGGCATATTAGTTACAGAAGCCTCGAGTTTGGTGCCGGCATACTAATGTCAGCCCCTGGAGATGGAGGGGAAGTCTCATTGTTATGCCTCCCGCCTTCCGCTTGGGTGGGTGCACCAGCAGGACAGCAGCTGATCACACGGGCTGCTCGGCATTCTCCATGCGCTCTTCCAAACGTCTCCGTCAATTTGTTCTTGCTCCCACTTTGTGCTCACGTGGGGAATATTTTCCGGCGGACGGTTTAACCACCTCAGACTATTAAGCTGCTTTATGGAAAAGGAGATGATTGAAATTCACATTTACGTGTAGCTGTGGTGCACGGGCGGCGCTGTGCCTTTGGCTGCAGAGCGCTCACCGCATGGTGTGAGCAAAGGTGGAGCTTCTATGCCTAAATTACATTCAGGCTCAGATTCAGCATATATTATTCAAATTAAATTAAATTAAATTAAAAAAAGAAAAAAAAAATCCCATAAATATTTCCATCGGACCTCAGTGGAATTAGTCATGTGTTTAAAGTGAGCACCAGTCACTACAGAGCCAAGTCCTGGTCCCTCTGCCTTGCAAACATGCCCTGCAAGCTGCTTCACATGAGCACTTCGTAATGCATTTTCTGCCCTTTGCCCACTTGGACAGGAGAGCCTTATTTAACAGCACACCTCATCACGCTGCCATGCCCGATGTGGGGCAGCACTCCAGGCACTGCTCTGGGCTGTGGCCATGGGCAGCAGCAGGTCCTGGGCTCTGCTCTACGCTGGAAGGAGGAATGTGCCTGAAAGGTTTTGTTCTTGTTGTCATTCCCGCTTGTATGGCTATTACTGCTATTAATTACCTGTTTATGGAAATTGCAGAGCTGCCTAAAAAGTTTCTCTTATCTGCGCTGCGCACTACTCCAATCTCTCTCTCTCTCACTTGCTCTTTATTTCCTAGCTGCAGAGCATGATAAGGAAGCATTGTAGGGACAGCTACTCCTACTTTGCATTCAGAACACGAGGCTTTATGAGAGGAAATGTCTTGATGTATCTGCTGTTTTATTTTTAATGAAAACATTTCTCTCACTGAAAAAAAGAGGTCACAGCACATCTCTTAGAGTACAAATTATTGCATATGCAGAGAAGATGGAAAAGCACCGAGGATGGAGTCGGAGCACTAAATTCCCCACTCAATAGCACCTTCATAATATGCAAATAAGGTGAAAACAGACACCATATTGTTGGGGTTGGAGCATGTAAAAATATCATCCCTGGAGCAACACCACTCCCCTGAGACTGCACTGCAAAACACAGGAGGAGAAGTTTTCTTTTTGAGAAAGACTCACAGGAGAGGAAAAACCACTCATGGACAAAAGACTGAAGGCTGTGATGCGCCAAATGCCCCCTCCATAAGGACAGGCACATAGGCACAAGGACTGACGTGCATTTATCTCAGAGCCTGAGCAAGGAGCGCTTCTGCTCTCCTGGGATCCCTGGACTCCCTGGGCTCCCTTGGCTCCCACACTGAAGTGCTGCTGCTCCTCACTGCAGCCCGGCTGAGCCTCTCCCTCTTCTGAAGGAATGCAAGAACAAAAGCTGCTGCTTTTTCTGTTGGCCTGAGTTGTTTGTTCACAGACCTTTATGGGCAAAGTTGAAAAAAAAAAAGAAAAGAAAAAGAAAAACACACCCAAAAAGCAGCACTAAGAGCAGAGAAGATTTAATACAAATTGAGGGTGTTCATTTGGAGTCCTGCCCAGCATGGTGGCTCCAGGAGCACACACCGAGTGAGCATTAATGGGCATCTGGGCGCCGGGAAGAAAACCAGGAGCAGAACCTCTCCTTGCTGTGCTGGATTGATACGATATGATATGATACGTGCCTGCTGGTGTCACTCTGCATCGAACAAAGCTCTGGGCACTCCTTCCATCGCACCCTGCCCATCTTCCCAGCAGAAATAACGAGGTTTCTTTGCTCCTGCACTGTGGGAAGCGGTGATCCCAGGGAGCAGCTGTCACTTACACATCACTGCCCCACGTCCCAGGGCTCTCTGTGTGCAGAGCAAGCAGGAGGGGCAGTCGGGATGTGGGAGGCGGCAGAAGGGGCTTGGGGTGCACAGAATGGGTTCAGGGTGCATAGAAGGAGCTCAAGGTGCACATAAGGGACTCAGGATGCACCTGAGTAGATATCCTGCTCAGGAGAGGTGATGACCACTGAACCACATCTTACCCCACACAGAGTCCCAGTGCCATCCTCCTCTGCTCCTCCATCCCCCACTCCAAACAGCCACAGATCTGTAAATGCAGCATTTTTGCATAACGGGGCTGTAAGAAGCACCGTATTAAAGTACTTTTTTTCATTTAGGTTTCTGTCATAACGGACAGGTTGAAAGACTTCAGGCAGGGCTCATAAATCTCCTTCCAGAGCTATTAGTCAGTTCAGGGCTGCACGTCCAGCCCCGATTCCAGATGGAGGCAGGAGATGCTGGCAGCTCTGAGCCCCGGGCAGGGCAGCAAGCCAGGGGCTGGGCAGGAGGAGAGGGCTGAATGGTCAGGGGCAGCCCTGCCTGTGGGCTCCATTCCCCAGCCCCAGGCCAACCCTTCCCCATTGGATTCCAGGCGACTCCGTGCCTGAGGGTCAGCACCTCATGAGAGAAGGTTTGACATTGTGTTTTCTCAAGGATGCGAGAAGCAGGGGAGGGATTCTGAGTTGCATCTTCACTACTGAGGTCTGGTGACTGATTGCTGCTGCTGCCATGCTCAGCTCTTCCTTCTCAGCAGCAGCAGTCACTAGACTTGGTCTTTCAAGCTGGTATCACTAAAACTCATCGCTGCATGTCTCAGTGTCCCCCATGGCTCATCCAAGGGTGGAGATGGAGGCCATGAAGTCCCATCTGGCTCTGGGCAATCTTGTCCTGTCACACAACAGCCAAAGGCACAGCTGCAGCAATTAGCACATCGTGCACAGCAACGCTCACAACTCTGATGCTGAAAAGCACCAAGATAAAGCATCATGTTAAATATATGCCATGCCATATGTACGCAGCACGTGTGCATGCAGGTCATACAAGGCAATGTATAATTTTAAAGCATTGTGTCATCCTATCAGAATCTTCTTTGCCAGAATAAGTCTTTATAAAAATGAAGAGCAAGGCCCCGTGCCTTGTCAAAAGCAGCATTCCGTTTCACTGTTGTGGGTAACGTGCTCTTCATTTTACACTTCCTATTTCACCGTCAGTCAAGGCTCTTATGTGGCTCAGCTCACTGCTGGGCTCCAGGAGTTCCTGCCCTCTGCTTGTGGTGCTGCTGCCTCTGCCACACTTTCCCCTGGGTTTCTGTTCACTAAAATTCCTCAGTTAGCATTCAATGGAGCCAAATTTCCTGAAGAATCTCCTGTTCGTGTGTGGCAGCAAATGCCACCGCATTGAAATTCCAACCCAGTGCTTCAGTTTCAGCAGCTCTGTCTCATGTCTGACCCGAGTGTTGGTGCCCTGCTGAGGTGCAGTGTGGGGGTGGTGCTCCTGTGGCAGCTGCTCAGGTTTCAGTATCTCTGCACTTCAGTACTCAGCCAAAACTGCACTTTGCTGCCAGCTCTGATGAGCAGCTCCTCTTCATGTCCCCTCGCTGCCATGGGACCAATCGCCCCATCACCTCTAGGTACTTTGGCCATGTATTGCCTGGATACGGGTCACCACCCCGAGCAGCTCCCTCAGTCCCTGATGCCCCATTTTCGTGGACTGAAGAGCATTTCCTTCAGGTGAAAAATGAGGAAGATCAGTACAGTTAGCACCATAGACCTACGGCTCTGCCTCTTAACCTGAGATATGTTTAAGAACAGTGAGAGGCTCTGTAAAGGACCACTCATTCTACACAGTCCAGCGGACATCTGCTGCTGCCTGCAGCTTTGCTCTCTGCTGCACCTGTGGGCTCCATGTTGTCTGGCAGCACTTCCCAGCTACACTACTCAGCACTAAACCTAGACTGGGCTCATTTTTTTCCCAGGCATTTCATGATAGCTTTTTTTAGGCATCTTGTGGACCCCGAATACTTGCAGCAATAAGGGAAAGTAAAAAACACCTTTACTGTCGGGTGGTTTTGAACACGCATGCATCCTTCTGCTCCACCCACTGCTGCAAAAAGCGAGAGTGCAATGGTTCAGAAATGCTTATGTGTAAGAAACCGTTCCCTGACGAATCCCCCGGCATCTCTCTTATTTTCCATCAGCTGTTTTACAGAGAGAATCTCCAGGATGCAGCCAGGGCTGGCCGCTGCAGATCATTACAGACACAGTATCCGAATAGCCCACTTAACACACCTTTGTGTAAGCAACCTTAAAAAGGTGCTGTTCGACTTTCCAATAGTCAGCGTATTTGCAATTTCTATTCCTGTGTGGTCATGAAAAAATAACCCCAAACCTTTATGTGTGTGTGCCTGGCAGCCCCTCCCATGGCAGAACAGCATGTGACAGACCATGGTTCCTATGGTGTGACACAGTCTGGGTGCTGCTGGAGGGACGGCAGGAAGAGTCAGCATCATTGGAGGAGGCCCAGGCAGGGATCGGGCTCCTCACCTTCCCTGAGAGCTCAGTGCTGTGTAGCCAAGAGGCAGCCAGTGCTGGTAAGTCCCTGCAGTATCCTCTGAGTTTGTTTCTATGGAGTTTTGCCCTGTGAAGAACCTAAAATTTTAATGCTGATGCACATTAATGCAGAGGGATGGAGCAGGATTCCCAGAGAGATGGCTGGTGTCTCATGGCTTTCAGTGTTCAGGAAGCAATGTCCTCAATAATG
Organism: Excalfactoria chinensis; assembly: GCF_039878825.1. Taxonomy (NCBI): domain Eukaryota; kingdom Metazoa; phylum Chordata; class Aves; order Galliformes; family Phasianidae; genus Excalfactoria; species Excalfactoria chinensis. Next base: position 559,237 of record NC_092829.1, on the reverse strand, counting down.
TGCTTTGAGTTTTGGTCAGCACTTAAGTGGTCAGGCAGTTGGACTGGGTGATCATTTTGAGTCCCTTCCAGCTGCTCTGCTCCATCCCATTCCATTCCATTCCACTCCATTCCATTCCATTCCATTCCATTCCATCCCATCCCATCCCATTCCATTCCATATTTTTTTCTACTCCATCCCATCACATCCTATCAGGACAATCTGGCTGGAAGTAATTATTACAGGTATGTGTAAAACTTTGCAGTGAAATCTGTAAGCATAGTAAAACTCCATAAATTCGATTTCTGATTTTGTTTTGATGGCAGTATTTATATGAGCACTTTATTTTTTTTCATTTAAAACATGTTTTAATCATAGAATCACAGAACCCTAGAATGGCCTGGGCTGCAAAGGCCCACAGTGCTCATCCAGTCCCAACCCCCTGCTGTGCGCAGGGTCACCAACCAGCAGCCCAGGCTGCCCAGAGCCACATCCAGCCTGGCCTTGAATGCCTGCAGGGATGGGGCATCCGCAACCTACATTTTAGCCTGACATTACATTCCTTTTCACACATTAATGCTTCTTTATTCTCATTTGGCCAGACTCCGCTCTTGCATAGAGTTTATAAGTGCAGCTTGGAGCCCTTCGGAGACTGACCCTAAAGCTCAGACTGATGCACCTGGCAGCCACGTGGCAACCTGTGCATTACGCTTCTGGGAGTCATGATTTAAGGATGTAAACATGTTTTAAGGATCGAGAGATATAACACGTACAAAATCTGATAGAAATGATTATGCCATTAAATTCAATCTAGTTCCCTCATCACTGTTTTCACTTGGATTGTAAAAATTCTTGAGGAAAGACATATATTTCGTTTATGTTTGTGGTCATAAACTTCATGGTACCATAATCCCCACCCTGGGACAACGTGCTCTGTTGGTAACATCATCACATTCATAAACAAGAACTATTTTGCTCCTTGTGCTACCTTGGGCCTTTCATCCCCTACATTGGAGACCCCAGCAAAGTACCCCAATGGCCTGGCAGGTGGAGACCTGCCCTCACAACCCCTGACCAGGTCACCAGAAAGCTTTTACAATGTCTAATATGGAACTTTCGTTATTAAATACATCATTCTTCTCTATGTTGACATCTAGCATCTCAAATTCCCTTTCTCTTTCTATCAGGCTTTACTTATTTGCAGAACGTTATTACTTTTCCTTGCAATCTTTAGGTTGTATAATCATAATTCATTCCATCTTTCCTCATCAATCGTAACTTCAAGAGCCCTGGTGATACTTACTGCTGCTTGCAGGCTCTCTGTAGCTCCCTCATGCCTTGAAGGAAGCCTAATACTCAGAGTAGCAGTGGAGACCTTAACAATGGCCATTGCATGGGAAGGTCCTCTTCATCCTTCATGAAGCACAACTAAAGCCTAAAATGTTGGCTGGTAGCTCCACTGCCAACCTCTGCTGCTGGAGCAAAACACTGCTTAGAACACAGCATGGATGGGGCGGTGAGCAACCCTGCCTAGAGTGAGGTATCCCTGCATACAGCATGGGGGCTGGAACTAGATGATCTTAAAGGTCTCTTCCAAATCAAGCCATTCTTTGATTGTATGCATCAGATAATTTATCTTCAGTAATTAAGGATGTTATTGATTGGACACATTTCCCAGGTTTGCGCCTTATTTTACATTCACATCAATCTCCATTGACATCTGTTGATCACAGATAAAACTTATAGGCATGAATCCATTCTTTTCCCATTTTTATACTTTTTCATTATCTTCACCTTTTTGCATTCTACAAATTGTAAGAAACTGTGAGATAAAATTATCTCTATGTACAAAGCAGTGACCTCTTTTGGAAAAGCTGAAATATGGTAAATGAAAGAATAAAGATCTACTCTCTGCCGTACTAAATAAAGTCATCATGTTCTCTCACAAGCCCTTTGTGCACACGTGCTGATAGTACAAGAGCACCACTAGCCAGGAGGTGGCCGTGTGCAGGTGGTGGAGAGTCCTTCCTACGGAATGCTCAATCTGTGTCATCCCAAAGAACAGGTGACTCCAACTGTATGAGAGCGAGGGCCTTGGGCTTAGCCAGCTATTGTCTGGCTTTGATTTTACTACAAGGATCTGTTTTCAGCTGCACTTCTGGATCCAGAAAGAGACCTAGGAATAAAAGGACATTGTGCTCATCCAGCTCCAACCCCCTGCTGTGTGCAGGGTCACCAACCAGCAGCCCAGGCTGCCCAGAGCCACATCCAGTCTGGCCTTGAATGCCTGCAGGGATGGGGCATCCACAGCCTCCTTGGGCAACCTGTTCCACTGCGTCAACACCCTCTGGGGGAAAAACTTCCTCCTAAAATCCAACCTGAACCTCCCCTGTCTCAGTTTCAAACCATTCCCCTTGTAATATATGCATTACCTTTCTGCACTGGGAGGTGTGTATGTGCTGCAGGGAATTCCTTCCTTCAGTTTTACAGCACCTAAGGCTTATTTTTAAATATTTTGTAACCCAATATGCTAAGTGCTCACTGAGACCCAGAAATGCAAGACTTTTTTCACCCTCTAGCTAACAATAAAATCGCCCTTCAGGAGCTCATTGCTGCCTGGGTTGGAATATCTGAGACTGAGGGATGGGGAAGTGGAATAATAACAGCAAGCACATCATTGCCCTGCCATGCCCTCACCCCTTCTGTTATCAGGAAGAGAAGTGAGAAAGTGTTGTTCTAAATAATGCTCTATGTGAATTTAGATTACGTGCATCCCTGATACTGCAATTAGCAACCAACTATTAAAACTGGGAAGGAAAGATCCAATAATGCCTGGTAAACAGTGTTGAGAAGTGGAGTTGCAGAACAATAGAAATGAATTCCAGTCTTTTCAGAGATGAAAAAGAAATGCAGAGAGATAAAAGTCTTACCGGGTGGTGAAATCTCACATCCCTACCAGAGGTGTTAAGAAAAGGAAGTTTTGTGAGCATGAAGATAAGCACTACAGTCAGCTTTAGATGGGGATTTCTGGGGGAAGGCAATGCAGACCAGGCTTTGGAATAAGGCTGAAGATTGACTGAAAGCAGGAATGTAAGCTGGAGCTGATCCAAAATGGAGCTCGTGGGGGAAAAATGTCAGTTAAGGTTTGAGTCTCAATCGGTCTCAATTCTTAAACCTACAGAAACACAAAATCTCATTCCTATAAGTGGACTTTCCTGGGTAGAACCTTCTGCAGCCTCAATCCCAGGACCACTGAGATCCTGCTCACATCCTGTCAGTGCTCTCCTCAACAAAGCACTCCACTCCAAAAACCACATTTTGTTCCTCCCTGACCAGGCTCCCTCACATCTCCCTGAGGCTGCCTGGAAAACCTCCAGCCCTCAGCCCAGGTTTGCTCTCAGAAACACAGAGCGCATTATGGGAATGCAAAGGGACTGCTCTGCCGTCAAAGGTGATCTCACGTTTGATTTTGAGGTGATACCAATTTGGACTCGAAGGCTTGCCATAGCTCCATGCAGTGATTCCGAAACACCTCTACTTGGGATATTCAGTGCAGTAAGGGAATAAGAAATAATAAGAAGAATCAACTCGTTAGGCTCCAAATTAACTGCTGCCAGCGGACCAGAACAGTACAAAGAAAGGATAAAGATGTAAATTGCAATATAAACATTGTCAACATTTTGTTCTGTGTTTCCATATCTAACAACACAGCCACTGGGAAAAAAACAACAAAACCAACAAGTTTTCTTACCCTCACTTAACAAACAGAACAGTGCAGCTGTTCCCTGTCTCTGTAATCACAGCCCCGTGGCCCTGGAGACCCCAGTGCAGTGGCAAATTAGGAGGGGAAGAAATGTTTCCAGGGGCAAGGAAGAGTCAGCTGAAAATATTACAGACACATCGGCATGGCAAGAAAGTTTCAGAGAGGAAAATAAGGACCAGGAACAATTCAGTACCTGTGCACCACCATCTGCAGTCTCAGAGGTGCTTCGAGGTGATGAGGGCTATGTGCACTCCATGCAGGGCTGTGTGCCTCTGCAGCAAAGGCCAGTGTGGGCTTTGTTGGGTTGCTTTGTGCATTTGAGTGTCCTATGAAAGAGGCCCTACTTAAGTCTCAGATGGTTTTCATGAGGGATTTAATTACACCCTTCGTTTTACTTCTTTCACACAGGACCACTCTAAAGATCAATACATGCTACACTTTGACAGCTCATGTATTGAGCTCACCCAGAGAGTGGCTCCTGAATGAAAATTCACACCGCACCTTGAGGCTCCAGAGCCAACAAATGCCAGGTTCATCTCCTTCGTGCTCCTCAATGCTGCCTGCTCACACACGTGGCTCTCCATGGCATCCCTGCAAACTGCCCCACAGGCTGAACAGTTCCTTGCAGACAGGCTGTGCTCTTAGGAAGCACAGTTACAGAAGCAATGCCACACTAGCCAACCTGTTAGGTATAAAGAAGAAAGGAAGAATAAAGGTCCCTGTAAAATGATACTGCTTCGTTATGCACCAAAGCACCATCCTGCTTCGGCCATGAGGACTGATTGTCAGAAGACCTGCTGCAATAGCCAGTATCCGAATAATGGGTCATGATATAAGGAAGGGATTTAGCACTGTGCCAAGGTCTATTTGCGTTGCGCAACTCTGTTGTAAAGGGCATCAGCTTTATGAGCCCCCATATCTCACTGTATTCCACTCAAAATCTGGAAAATACTGGTGTTTTACTTGGAATGCCTTTATGGTGCACAGAAAGGGGAACTGCAGTAAGACGGGCCTGTAGAGAAGAGAGGGAAAAATGATGAACAAGAGGAATTCTAAAATGATTTCTGCAATTTACAGCCTGCAGAAGCAATAAGAGACCCCGTTCTGCCACTGCTTATGTAATATATGTCCTGTATGGTCTCATAAACTACGCGGCTGCAGTACTTTGCATAGCCTTTCTGTATAATTAAGATGGAAATGGGTTTTGTGGCTCTAGCAGCAGAGCTTCCCAAGGATGGCAGCAGGAGGTGGGGGAGAGGGAGGTTGGGATCAGCGCAGCGGGGCGGCTCGCAGCCTGTGCAGCTTCTTAGAACAGAGGGCAGCACGTGGCTGTGCCAGCCTGGACACACCTGGTCCCACCGGGAGTTTGCAGCATCAGTCAGCTCTGCCTGAGGCAAGCTTCTTTCTGGTGCTCTGGCCTTGGATGTGGATGGTGATGCTCTCTGTCCGTTCTTGTTGGGGCATGGCCTATGGACAGGGCATACAGCCCCAGTTATTCCAGGGACTCTTGAAGACAAGGTTTGTCCTTTATAAGAAGATACTTCTTTAGAAAACATTGGATCAATTCAGACCAAGTGTTATTTGCATGACAGCGTAAGAATAAACACACCAGCTCAGAACTGGGGTACCTCACTGTGTTCTCCCTTCAATGGCTGCAAGAAATAGATGTCCAAAAAGAGCAATAATACGGCAGGCAGATTTGACTGCATTGAGTTGTACTCCAGATTTCTTCTGTGAAGCAGAAGTTTGGATATAATGTTCTGGAAATGCTGGTGTGTGAAGTTTCCTTAATGATGCACACCCCAGTTTACCCAAGCTGCAGAGCTGGGCTGTGGGCTCTGAATCAAGGGGGGGTGGGGTGAGGTACCACGGCTTGTTGAAATGAGGTCTTCTGGGGTGACTTAACTAAGTCACTTCCTTCTATACAACAGGGAAACTGCTCATAAAGGGCAAAGGGCAAGGGAAAGGCTTCTCCCTGAGGACCTTTTCACCCCGAAGCTGTCATAGGGAGCACAGTGTGCAGACTCGCATTTGCCCTGTGTGCTATCAGCAGACCTTCAGTAGTTGAATGGATGCACAGCTCTTCAGCACAGGCACTCTTGGGGAGAGAAGCAGAAGGGCCCTGAGGCCACTTACTCCATCACTGCTGATATCTGAGATTATTTTTTCCAAATTCTCCAGGCCCAGCTTAGCTGCACTGAAACAAGTGGGCAATGTATGTATGGGAAGGAAGGCAGGCACTGCCTGGGTTATTAATTCCAAGGGGAAAGGAGAAGGTTAATTCAAAAGACTGGGAAAAAAAATGACTCATCCTCAAGCTGAAAAAAGAAAGTGAACGGGAAGAATTTTGGCATTTATGATTCTTGTTGTCATAGAAACTGAACTTGATATTTCTATAGAGCGATCTGTAGAGGTAATAAATACTGTACTTTATAGCGATGATGAATTAAGATCAACTTAAGATTCCCAATACATTGTCAAGCAGATCAAATACTGGTTTGTTTTGTATTGCCAAGTTGTTATCAGAGTCCTTAAAAACCATTGCTGATACATTTAAATGAAACCGATCTGGTATTTGCAGGTTATTATAAGAATACAGAGAGGCTGGGGGAGAGGTTTTACAATAGCCCAGCCAGAGTGCTCACATTTCCATCAGAAAAGAACACCTCTCATGGGACGCAGCTCGTTTGCCATCACACAGCCTGGTACCTGGTACCTGCAGCCATGACCTGCATAGGAAGAGGTTCTGTGCAATGATGTGGATGTTGGGGGGGAGTTCCTGTGTGTGAAGGAGGCAACCTGGAGCATGGGGACATGTCCCTTCTATGGAAAACAGTCAGGACTGTGGCTCAGGACCTGCTGCCTTCTCTAAGCCTTACACATGAGGTCTTTTGGTGGCTGAGGTGACCAGCATGGCTTGGCTTCCCCCAGACCTGGGTCTGTTAAAAGTCTGGCGGTGCCACATCCACGGTCTGAGGATTTCAGCAGGTGGAATACATCCCACCAGGCACATGTGCTAAAAAGCTGCGGGGCCTGTTTGGGAGCATGTGGAGTTACCTGCCATTTAGTTCTGACTGCAGAACTTCTCTGTACATTCCTGCTTTAAGCTAAGCAGTTCTTTGAAACATATAAGATCTCATTTGTTTTTACCAGGTCAGCTTACAAATAACATATTGCAGTTCTCTGTACGTTATTTCTCATTATTTCAATAAACAAGCAAACAAAGGCATTTATCCTGGAAGCCCAAAGGATTTTTATCAGGGATTCATTTACCTTCATTTCCCACCTGGATACTTCTTGCCCTTCGTTAAGAGGACTGAAAAATTGGCTATCAAAGTCAGGATCCGCTTTTTAAGAACTGAAAATGGTGTTCAAGGCAGCCTTTAGCCTTCTCTTTGGTGCAGAAGGGAACTGCTGGCTTTCCAGACAGTCTTTCACATCAGATCTATGTTTTCCTTTTTATTTTCCTTTTTCTTTAGAACCTTCTCCAGTCACATCTGTTAAAAAGATCCTGTTGGACTGAGGCAGTGCACTGCAGCATCACTCGTGTTAATGCAAAACAGAGGGAAAGAGAAATGCCTAACATCTACTCAGTGTTTTGGAGCTCATACAGTTATCTCCTGCCTAGGCTGCCCTATGCCTACAGTCAGCAGTGTTTGCTTCGACACCTGCTCAATCAGCAGTTCCCTTTGCCTCGTCTAGCAGAAGGCTCTTCCTGTGCTGCTGAGTTCAGTGCTTCCTTTCCCCATTGCTGCCATGGTTAATTTCATAGCCTCTCACTGATGACTGTGAGTGGGGATGCAGCAGCAGGAGCACAAGGCAAAAGGGATGAGTGCTGCAGTGGAGCAGCAGCGCTGGAACAGCACTGTGGGCATTGCTGTGTGCAGGAGGTGCTCTGTGGGCTGCATGGGGTGGGGGTGATCTGTAGCCAGCAGCTGTAAGGGGAGCACAGCCTCTGCTCCTCCTGCCAGCAGTGAGCACACCTGAATTAGGGATGCAGGTAGTCCCAAAATGCCCCAGTCTCATATTGAGGCAGCACGTTAAAAGATTGGAGAGAAAATTTATATGGGACAACGATGAAAGGAGTTAAGGCCAAGATTGTGGAGGTGAAAAGACACCGAGATATTCTGTGGGCATTAATGATGTCACATAAAAACCTCAGGGAAGATAATGCAGGATAACTCTTTGTCCTGGACCTAGAGCAGAAGATGTGCTCCTGTTCCCCTGTTAGGAAGGCACACCAGTTCATGGCCAGACTGAGAGTCCAGAAGATCCGTCTTTGCCTACGGGGACACAGACCTCTGGGAGTACCCAGCTCCCTTATTTTTAACTCTCACTTGGTGGAGCTTTTGCAGCGCTTTTTTTTTATCTCTTGGTTTTCAATATATTCTTCTGCAAAATCCTCATTTATTCATAATAAAGTTTTAGAAAAGTGTGAGAGAATTTCCTGAAAAGTACCAGAAACCCTTCAGATCCAATAGCAGTCAGAGCTGGCTGCTGGGAATGCTGCAGTGCTGTTTGTGCAGGTGAGGGGCTCGCTGCTCGCTCAGGAGGAGGCTGTTGCCTCCACTACCGTGTGCCATCACAAAGAGCAGAGCTGAACAGATGAGAAGCTGAGGCTGCAGCAGGCAGGGCAGTGCCTCTGGGTGCAGCCACTCCACGTTCAGCCTTCCAGAGCCTGAAAATACCTACAGCATTTCTGAGAGCTTGAGCAAGTGATACGATCAGCCACCGCGTTACTACGCTGCTTTGATAGCTTTATTGATTGTCATGTTGTTGCAAAGAGCCCCGTCCCAATGCACAGCACTTGTTCATAATTGATGTAAGCCACACAGATTTATATTGCTGCTAATTCTGTGGCTTACTGACTAAGCAGCTTCTAGAAGCAGGATAGCCCTGTCCCTGTGCTGCACTTACAGCTGCCCAGAAACTCACTGTCCACTTACGGATAGTGTTAGAAAGTTATCTATACCTCTTTTCCATGTAAGTTATCTATACTTCTTTTCCACGTAACACGACCCACATAGCTGGGAAGAAATATGTGATGTTGAAGTGTTAATTTATTTCCATGTTTTGCTCTTAAGAGTGAATTTCCCAGAGAATACAGAAGCTATTGTTTATGTCATGTTTGATTTTCTTCCTGGAGATGGGAGATGGACAAAGATTTACTACAAGTATTCCTTTCCATGCCAAGGGAATGGATACACATTAGTAACCTGACAGAAAAGATGAATTCTCTGGTGCCACTGCTGCTGTCCACTCTCCAATCTTCCTTTATAATTAATTAGCTGTCAGATCTGCTAAAACTCAAATAATGGATTACTGGAACGCGAGGCAAATTGGCCCTGAAATTAAGACCCAGGTCTGGGATGGTCTTCTTCCTGACCTTGCAACTCTCGTTATTGATTTTGAGTAATTTCTACCTATTGAAGAGAAACAAGAAGAAGGCAGAAGGAAAAAAAGGAGGCTTTTCAAAGGACTTGACACCGGGTATGTTCGTAAAGATCTGCTGCGTAGGGCACTGAGCTCTCTTCACTACTTGAGCGAACTAATCCAACTGAATTGTGTACTGTTCATCTGTTTCTAAGCTTCAGAATGCAGATAAGGACCTGGACTGATTGTACGTCCTTAGCACTTTACTGAGAGCAAAATATAAGTTGAATAACTTGACCTAATTAATAAAACTATTCAAGTTTATCTTGATCTCCAAGACTTTAATATAACCAAGGATGTCTATGGGAAAAAATACATCATACGTAGGCCCACATTCACATCAACTGGCATAAGCTTCTTATTATGGGACAAGATCATTTATTAAACTTGTATTTATGTAATTAATCTCTGTTTAGTCTTGGGATAAGTATCTTTACACCTCAGTTTGATGCTAAGAACACACAGCCCAGCCTGAATGGCTTCTGAGAGCTAAACACAGGAGAGATGTGGCACTGGTGCCTCTGCCCTGTCCTGCTGATGATTGCCATGTCTTCCTCCTCCTGCTGCCCTGCTCATCTGCTGCCACTGGAGGTGTTTCCTGGGTAAGCATGACATAAAGCACCTCTATTTTTAGATAGCAGGATGTCTACCAATGCGAAAGCAAGTGCTCACAGAGGAAGCCTGGCTGTAGCAGCAGTGAGTTTCCTGATGTACTCTGAATCAATTGGTTTCAGCATCCTCTCAGTAATTTGGACACCTTGGTGCTGTGCAGAAGGCCTGTGATGTAATACCCCTGAAATTTGTTATACTTCATGGGCTCTGCTCCTGGGGAACAGATAAAAGAACGAGGCAAACCTTGATGTGAGGAAATATCCAAAATATGGAACTTTGACTCTTGGTGTGATTTATAACAGGTCACAGGAGGACCTGCAGTACGGCCATAGCAGTTCAGGCACAGCTGACATGTCAGAGCCTACAGTTAGGTCAGGAAGCACAAATTCACCCGAAATGCTGTCAGAGCATCCTGCTGAGTTCCCTCTCCTGCACAGAGGCCCAACACCAGGCATGCTGCATTGGAACTGCCCGTCTCAGCAAAGCAGCCACCACTACACTAACAGCTCATGCAGTGCTCTGCACTCTTGTTTCAGGAGGAACTGTGTTTGATCCTGTAAAACAAATGGTCTCCTAAGAGCATGTTCAGCTGGCATTGACGCACAGCCAGCATTCTCCTGTCTGCTCTGCCAGAATTACTCCGCTTACAGCACACGGAGCTGGTGGAGCCAGGAAAGGAGCCTGGCTGAGCGAGGTGCACCAAGGCCAAGTGCCACCAGGGCAGGGTGGAGCTGGAGGTCCGTTCCTTGTGCTGTTGGCATGAATAGGGCTGCATGGCTACTGCTCCCTCCACTCCAATAAGGGGTACAAAGCTGTGATCCTGTTATGGGAAGGCAGCGAGGGATCTTCTGGCCAGATCAGAAGCATCCACTTTGTCAAATAGCTGCACGCTAGCTGGCTTGATGGAAACTAGCTGTGGCACTACAGGACAGGAGAAGATGCCTTTTCATGAATAAATGAAATGCATGAGAGATGCTTCCTTAAAAAAAAAGAAATAAGAAAAGAAAAAGGATTAAAATAGAATCTGAAATGTGAAGCCTGCAGCTCGCAGGCTCGGGAGGTGTGTCCTGGCAAAGCTAACAGTGCAGTTCTGAGATGGACAGCTTGCACAGGCTAACCTGGGAGGGAGGGGGTTAGATCATGGGTGGGGAGGGATCCTGAATGAACTGAGCAGTCAATAACCAGAGCTAATAAGGACACCTTTACCATCCTCGTGGAGGGTTATGTCAGTATACTATGTTTCCTTTAGAAGGCAACGGTCTGTTCGAACTATTTCTGTTATTTAAAGAAGATATAAATAAATCAAACGGCAGTTAAATTCCATGATTCTATGATTACTTCCTCTGCTTTCTCCCACATCTCAGATCTGGAAGTCCCAGCAGTCATTATGGACTTAGCAATTGCTCTTTTTTCAGGGGGTCCCCCGGCCTAGTGGAGCCAAACTCAGAGCACTGTGGGAATGGGCACCCCAGCTGGGGTCCAGTGAGGTGAGGCATCACATAGCCCAGGGGTGGCCCAGCCTGGACTGGGTGCCCTGGACTGGGAATCAGTCTGACATCCAAAACCTCTTTCTTTGGGGAAAATGCAGTTTGGGCAGAATCACAGAATCTCAGCATCATTTGAATTGGAAGGGGCCCTTAAAAGCCCCCTGGTCCTACTCCCCCGGTGCACAGAGACACCCACAGCTCCATCAGTGCCCACAGCCCATCCCCTGACCTTGGCTGTCTGCAGGGATGGGGGGATGGGGCAGCACCTCCTCTCTGGGCAGCCTTTGCAGTGCCAAACTGCCGCTGGCATAAAGAACTTTTTCCTTAGATCTAGTCTCAATGTAGGCTCCCACTTTAAGGCCAGGACTCGGCCAAAGCTCCAGTACATTACAGGTGCCCCAAAGTCTCAGAATTCCCACTGGTATTCAACTGAAACTCCTGTAGGTGCACAGAACTCCGTTGCCTCCCTCTAGCCTGTGTTGCTCATTCAAGTGTGTGATTAAAGGAGCTCAGGCTTTGTGCCCGCACCCAAATTCCAGGTAAGAGCTCAGGCCTGAGCACAGGATGTGCTGATTCCAACCCACATCACCGAGCTGTGAACGTCAAATATTGCTGATGGTGAAAGTAGAATTTAGTTGTACAGCTGACCTCAACTTCATGGAAGAAAAGTCTACTGGAGAATACTACATACTGATAACAGAAGTGCAGCTCTGGCCTCACTGCCCTCCCGGACATGCTGATGGAAGCTGGGATGTGCTCATGTTTACTGTCCTGGCCCATCTCAGGCTGCAGGCCCAGCAGTGCCGGGGACAGCTGTGGCTGCTGCAGCTCTGCTCCCCCAAGGACCTGCCGGGTGTATTTCTGGGAAAGCCTTGTCCAGCTCCTCTCATTGCATCCCAGCACTGGCACCTATCATCTCCCTCACCCCTATTGCCCCACCAAGCTGAGACCAAACAGCGGAGCAGTACTGTTATTACAAGAAGCAATTACATTCGCTCCTCGGAAGCTCTTCATCACTTGTCTCCCAGCACACACTGATGCTGAGAAGATATCAAGCTCTCAGAACATTCTTTCTAACTTTCAAGAGCTTTCAATCTTTAAATGCATCGTTGTCTTTATCTCCTAAGACCTCTTGGTGTGATAGCCTTGGTTTTCAAAGTGAGACATGAGGAATTCCTGGACAGTGCCAATTACCTAACTGCATCTTCCCCATTCTTTTCAATAGTTGATAGTATAAGAAGCCTTATCCGCAGAGCTGTAGTGCACACAACAAAGATACTGGAGGTAATTCAGAGAGATAATATAAAAGCATAGAATGCTGGCAATCTGGACAAGGCTTTTTTGGGAACATATGGAAAAAAAACGACAACAACAAAGTTAAGAAGAAATAAGAATGGAAACATAAGTGAGACTAGAAAAAAGGACAAACACTGCAGTTGTTTACCAAACAGATGGAAGAGAATTGTTACATTCCTGGCCACCCCAGCCAGACAGTACATCTCACAGCTGCTTACTGCTGTGCCTTTTCGATGTCGTACTCCAATGGGATCGCTGAGATAAACCACCACCAACAGTAATAATAATAATTAATAACGTTCATTTATTTTTAATCCTTATCTATCTGCAGATCTTGGACTTACTGTGCTGGTGGGATGGCAGAGGCAGGAGTGGGTGTTAAGAGGTGAATCAGGGTGGGGGAGGAGGAGGGCTATAGAGAAGCTCTGCCAGCAGGAAGCATCTGTGTAAGGTCAACTCAGACTGGGGTAACCGCATTCTTCCAGTGGCCATGTCTGCAAGTTCAGGACAAAAAGAGGAAATCCCGCCCAGCTCGGTCACTGTCACCTGTGGTCAGGCTCAGTTTCCACTTCTCTAAGTGCAAACCCTCGTCAGGAAAATGTAAAACCGTTCTGAAAATCACATATTTTCTCTGAGGTCGCCTTTCTGGAGCATCAGCTCTGAAGTGCAGTAAGTGGCACCGTGCTGCAAGAGAGCTCTTCTATCCTTGGGCACATCTTGGTTTTATTGACATTGGAATGTCCAGCTCCTCGCTGTACTCTTTAGCACATGTAATATCAATACACCTTGTAATCTAATATTTTATTAAAGAATTCAGGGTCATGGTTCCCAGTAAGTGCTGCTTGCATTTTTTTCCCCCTTAAATCCATTAAAATAAAATTCAATTGAAATTAAAACAATATAGAAGTTACTAAAAAATCCCTATAAGCGGAGTCTCGATTTCTATGGCTATTACCTCATTTTACACTTCAGACTTATCTCCGGGTGACAGGAAGCCAAAATTCTGAAATGGTTTAATTAGACTGAAAATTATATCTAATAAAGTTCTGCTGGAGAAATATAAGCAAATGTTTTTAACTTCCCTGAGAACCAGATGCGTGAAGTTGACGGCGAATTACGCTGTGCATATTACGACCATCTGTAAGAACACAGCTGACAGGAATAGATGCAATCACTTTTTGCACCATTCAGAAGTGACCCCAAAGAGCCCCTTCACCCCCAACAAGGACTTTTGCAAAGCAATGTCTACACTCATCCTTTCCAGACAAAGCGTGGTGAAGTGCAGTGTTAGCCACGGCCTGCACAGCATGCACAGTGGTGCATCACACTGAAACACTGTGGGAAAGCAGAGCTGACAGGTGAAAGGCAAAGCCAACTTTAATTTGAAGTCCATGGGAGGTTCACGGAATGGCAGCAAAGCAAAACACTGCAAATCATCATCAAGATGTCAGAGATGTGGTTTGTTCTTTGGATGGTTCTGTATGAAGGCTTCCGGTGCAGCCTGGTACCAATGGGGCAGGGCTGGGGGGTGGGAGGGGGCACAACGTGTCCAAAGCAACAAGGATGGAACAGCCTGCACAGCCGGGCAGGGCAAGAAGAGGCCAAGAAGGGATTTCATGTCTGCATCTGTTTCCATGAAGGAATGGAGAGGAGACAGACTCCTCTCGGTTTCCACTGTGGAGGGAAAATGGACATGGGATGCAAAAAGGGAAAATCGTGCCGTGTCTGTGGAAAAGAATGCTTTGTCATGGAAATAGATAAGCACGTTATCCAAAGAGAAACTGTGAAGAGTGAGGATTTGTGTGCTATACATACTGGGTAAATGGGATTAAAATCAGAGAAGTTTTAGCTTGAGTTTTTGGGCCCAGTCTCTGAGCGGTGCAGTCTGCTGGGCAGAGGCCAGCCATTGCTCAGGGGACGACTGCAGCTCCAGGGAGTCTGGAAGAAAACTGCACCAAATGCTCATCAGCTTTTCATGGGCATCCCTAAAGTGCCTGGTAGGCAGAACTGGGCCTGGTAATGCCTCTGTTCCTCTAAATTATCTTCTGAATACTCCAACATCCTTTAGACTCGTATCTTATCCGCGTGTATTACAATTATTGTCTGCACTCTCTGCCTCTAAAGTATTCCTTCCAACCTCTTTCACACCTAATAAATATCATTACATCTGTCCTCTCCACAAATCCCTCGTGCCTGCTGTACTCATGCCTGCTGTTCTCGGTATGCTTTTATGAGAGCTGCAGCTTCTATTATTTCCATCATTTCTGAAACCGGTTGTCAATCCCAGTGCTAAAGAAAGAATAGCAGTAAGGAGCTGGGATTGGAGATACAGGCTTCTCTCAGAAGTGCTTCTGCAATTTGATGGCCAATCTCTGTTGCAGCATGAACACAAGCATTCACAAAGCTGTGGCATGAAGACCCAGTCATAGAATGAGACGGAGACACCAGTGGCAACTTTAGCCATTGCTGGTGCTGATTTGAGCCCTGCTTCATAGCTCCTGGAGTGTGACAGCTCTGCTCAGTCAGCCTCAAACCTCTATGTGCAAACAGCATAGGGCTTCAGTGAATCACCGTTCACTTTTATTTGTGGGTATCTCAGCTACGAGGAGAAGCAAGAGTTGTTTTTGCAAGAGGGTGGAGAAAGTAGAGCTTATGATCATGCTGAAGGAACTGAAAATAGTGGCGAGTGCTTTGTCTTCAGCTGCAGTTCTTGTTAGTGATAAGTACATCCTTGATTTAGAAGCTGCTCCTCTGGTTCCCAGGGAGCCAGATAAATGAAAGCGATACAGAGAAAATGCTCCGCTGTGTAAAGCCATGTTTAGGACCATTAGTGCAAGCAGCAGGGCTGCCCTTAAGGGAAACACATACAGAGGGTGGGGGCTGTGAGGAGCCCTGCCAAGGGGGCTTGGAGGTAGCAGGGATGAGATCCCCGTAGGAATAATAGGAAGCTGGAAATTAGAAGAGAACTTTAATTGTTAGAGAGCTGAGGGCCTCGTGCTCGATAGGAGCTGGTCTGAGATGAGTTCCCAAGCTGCTCAGACCAGGACACCACAAGCAGGTGCTGGCGGCTCTGCCCTGCCGTGTGCTGCAGTGCCCCTGGGTGGGGGGCAGAGCTGTCCCCTGGCTGCACACTGGGGGGCAGCAAGGCAGAGGAAGGGAGCCGAAAACATTTAAGCAAAATTGTTGGGTTTTTTTTCAGAGAAATGTCAAATATGTGAGTGTTTCCATTATCCCCAGCGCATCTTCTGCAGCTGTGGGTGGGACAGCACGTTTGGCAGGCAGCCTCTGCTCTCTGCTTTGCACGGGGCTGTAGGGCAAACCCCTGTGCTCCACTACTGTCACATCCTGGAGTTGAGGTGGGATGATAAATGAGTTTTCTGGTAACAAAACACAGCATCCCACTAAAATAGGTGCTTAAAGAAGAAGTTTGTTTCAGAGGTAATTTTTTCTGTTCAATTGCAGCTGTTGGGTAAGTGTTGGTTGGTCACAATCTGAGGCTGTTTGTCCACAAGAAGTGAAGGAAAGACACAAAGGGTTTTGGCTGGGGACTGCCAGAGGGCTGACACAGGAGCTGGCTCTGACCAAGGATCACAGCATTAGCTGGAGAACACTACCACGCTTACTGCTTATTCCAAATACAACGTGGATAACTAGCTCCTGTGGATGATGCTCTGGTTACAGATACGCTTTCTCCCCAGACTATTATTTGCTCATCACCCTCCCCTCCTAAAAACTATGCATTTCTGCTATCGAAAGAAAAGGATATATCATGCTGAAAACCAGGTGCCATGCAGAACAACAAGAAACACCTCAACAACACTCAAGCTAGAAACAAACCAAGAGAGCTTTTGTTTGTCATTGTTTTTAGCATACATTAGGTGTGAACTGTGAGCGCCGTTTAATTGCAGCACTGGGTGAAGGATTCAGAAATGCTGTGCTGAACATTATCAGTTCCACGGGAAACAGATGGAAATAGGCTGTGAAAAAATGCTGTGCAGAGCAGAGAAATGGCCTAGAAAGTGTGAAAAAAAAGCCCTCGGAAATAGCACATTTGTAAGTTCTTCATATTGTTTGATTTATTTACACTTCAGTTTGTATACAATGAGACCAGACAGAGCTGTAAGAGCTGTTGATGGTTCCTGACAACAGTTTAATAATGGACTGATGTCAGATTTAGTGCTGATGGAAGGAAGAGCTTAGTTGTATTTCCTCATTGATTGTAGCCATAATTGTAGAGTTGCTCATTTGTTTTTTTCACCTACTTAACTTCAATATTATTTTACTAAGACCTGGAGCTTTCTTGTTTATGCCTGTTCTTCTGCCCAGCAAGCAGCTCACCTTTGTGCAGAAGACCTCATTCTATTGATCGTGTCAGTCCCCATATGAGGAACCAAAACTGGGGAATAAATCCAAATCCAGGAGGAAAATGGAAAGAGAGGAGGGCCAGAAAGAAACAAGCGACCTCAGCACAACTCTCAGGCACAGAAGACTTGACTGAAACGTGTTCTCTAAACACTTGTAGTTAATTAGATCTTGAGTTTTGTGCTGTTTGTCAAGATCCAGCAGCTTCGTGCTGCTTCACAACTTGGGCGCCAAGTGTCCAGCAGTAAAGGGATGGCCTGATGCTCCTTGTTGGGTTATTGGTTACAATTCTTAATGGCACAGGTAGAGGAAACAAGATTCCAGGCTTCCCTGCTTGTTCTCAGCCTCCTGGGAGGACCAAGCCTTTGGAAGGGCTTCCAGCACCTCATCATGCTGGATGGTTTTACTTTGTGGCTCCAGAAGAGCTTCTGTGCCTTCCTACATGTATGGAAAATGGGTTTTTGCACTTGGCCTTGGCAGGTGTATCCTGCACCATTCTGGGCCCCCAGAGCTGCCCCAGTACAACAGGAGGGATGCACAGCACTGGGAGGGCACTCCATTCCTGCTCTGTGTGTCCAGCAGACTCAGGTCTCTTACAACAGGCAGGTTCCTCCAGATGCAGCCCCTTGCATCTAGTCCTATTTGCAATCCCTAGCCCTGGCTGCATTACACAACAGTTGAGACAAGAATTTCCTCCTGTACCCCAGCTGTGTCTTCAGGATTTCATAATATATATACACACACATCTTTTTTCAAGGCCACTTTCCAATGAAGGTAGAGAGGAAAAATGACAGTGTAAATTGCTCTTCTGTTTTAATTTTGGAAGTGTCTTATGTGTTTAATCTCAAATTAGGGAATAAATCAGCCCTGATCAGCCTCCTGCAAAGCTCTGCACTGCGCACAGTGGGCCAGGAATGCTGCCCTGAGTCCAGAGACAAGGGCACAAACGCTGCTGTGTACAGCCCATGTGTCAGCCACTTGAGTGGGACCCCACGTGGGCCTGCTCTGCCCCAGGCAGGAGTGCCCAGAGCTGCTGGGAACTGCTTGGGCTCATACTAAGATGCTGCATGCTGCAGCTTTATTTCTCCTTGGCTTTTATTAATACAGAGCATTTATCCATCCCTGCAGCAGGGGCAAAAGTTCAAAATAGTATATATATTTTATGAGCAATATTTTTAATGCTTTTTAATAAAACAAGAAAAGAAGGATGCAGACTCAAATGCCCTTCGTTAAGTTACAGCATATACAAACAGAAGGCTTTGAACAGAAACATTTTCCATTTGGAATCACTAGTAAGTTAGCATGCGATTGGCTAGGCTGCTAAAACACACCATTCTCTTGAATAAGAGCAGCAATGCACTGCCTGTGAAGGAAGCAGATTGATTGCTTTCTTGGGTGATAAAAAGAAGTGTACTTTTGCACTGCTACAACCTACTTGCATTAATCCCTGGTGCAAGCGTGTGTGGGAGAGAGCCATAGCCAGATGGGACGTGGCTGTGGCTGGCATCTCAGCTACAACACAGCAACAATGGCAGCCCAACACTGCCCACCCCAGCAGATAACTGCCCCACATGAGGAGCAGCTGAGCAGCAGTGCTCTCATTCCCATTTCATGTTGGTGCAGAGCAGTGCTGGTGGCAGAGGAGCGCTGCTTGCAGCAGAGCGTGGAGATGCCTTCAGGTTGTTCATGTTTGCTTGGAAACCCATGCCAGATTGCAGGGCTCCAGGCACTGTGAGAACGTAAAGAAAGCATATGGCTGGTTCTTTATCTGTTTCACAGTCCTGCTCCTGATACAGCTCAACACATGTGAGCAAGCAGAAGAAAAGACTCCAGGATAAAAAGCAGTCATTTTCTAACAGAAAACGCATGCGAGTGGAGAAAATACACAACAAAAACGTTTTTAAAGCACTGTTATTGATAGCACTGAGCATGATAGAACCTTATGGATTGTAAATGCTGACAAAAAGGCTCCAAATAACTCTTCAGTGCAGTAATAGTGACAGCAGAGTCAATAGCATCAACCATCTCCCAGCAATGCCCACAGCAGCACGCCGTGGCCAATCCCTATCAGTCACCTCCTCTTCCTGCTGCCAGCCAGGCTGGGCTTTGGGGTTTGCTGGGCAGCAGATGGGGGTCTGCAATTTGAGTCCACCTCCCCCACACAGCCCATATCCTCCCTTGTGATACTTCATTCTACAGCCCCCATGAGCACCTCGCAGCACCGCTGCTTCTCAGCATCCCCACTGCCACATCAGTTCATTTAATCTGTATTCAGAGCCATTCTCTGGAAAAAAGTCAGTTGTTTTACTCCGATTCCTTTGCTTCAGTACCAATTTTGACATTAGAACTGTGCAATGATTAGTGTTTTCTGTATTGCACACAGGTGGGGTAAAGCAGTCTCTTGGTGCAGCACTGTGCAACAAGAAACAAGCTGGAAGAAAGGAGAAGCACAGCAATGAAAACACCTCAAAGGAGTGAGTGGGAGGGATTAATCCTTAGACTTAGAACCAAGTTGATTTAGTTTTATTATTAAACAAAGTGGCTGTTCGCTCCATAAAGCACCACCTGCTAAGGAACTTCAGAAAAATCCATACACTGAAGGAGGATTTTAGTTCCTCTGAGATGGCTTTTCTTTTAGCAAAGTGTGTGCAAAGTGTATATTGTAAAGGAGAAAGGATGAATTAAAAGAAGATTATTTATTACCAGTCTTATTAACAAAACTGGTTCAAACAGCTCGTTGCTCGAAACCAGGGTCCATCTCCAGCAGAGCACTGCACACACACAAGGATGCTGTCAGCTACCAACAGGCATTTAGTTACACTGGCAAGTGTCACAATGCCCAACTGTTGGGCTTGGGATATCTTCAAGGATGTTTCCTCCACCACCTCTGTGCAACCCATGGCAGCATTTGAATCACTCCAAAGAAGTCTGTAACATTTATTTCCTGTACTCCGGTGCCTCCTGCCCTGCTCTGGGCACCACGAGGAGCCTGGATTCTGTTTCTTTGTCACATCCCTGTGTACAAATACAGGAATGGAGAAGATTCTCTTGAGCCTTCCCATGAGCACTCACAGCGTATGTTCTATTTCCTGATGATGTCTATAGGCTCTCCCAGTTCACCACCCTTCAACATCACAATATTCCATAGGTAAGGCTTCAGTGTTATTCTCTATGGAAATCACCTGTAAGTTCAACATCCAGATGCTCATATGCACAAGTTCCAGCCTGTAACTTCTGGAAATGACTGTGCTGTATAATAATACGCCACACAATAGGCCTGTGGCCTTTGTTATGGAAGTGCATTTTGATGGCTTGCCTTCTCCACCCACCCCACATCCACACTCCACATCCCACAGCCTTTGGGCACTGGATGGAGCAGCTGCTCCCACAGAATCCAGAAGTCTGAAAAAAGTTGTGAACAAAACACGGTCAAATATTGTCCCCATCTACATCCATTAAATAAACACTCTTACATCGAGGCATTCATCTTCATGACAGCCTGCAGCAAAGGGCTGCAGATACTTTCGCACAGCAAAGGCCGTGCATGAGGCCTGAGAGTTACAAAACTCATCTCACCCCCAAGCTCTATCAGACCCCATAGACCCAACATCAGTCAGCACACACCCAGACAGTTGAGAAAGGGATGGATATAAGGGCATTAAGGCTCAGATCCACACACAGAGAGCTATATGCAATTTCATTTCACAGAAAAGCTCTTTGCATTGAATCTTCCCCTGAATTGCCACTCTACGTAGGATACATCTCGTAACTACCCAAACGTGAATGGAATGAAGGGGGATTTAAGCTGTTCTGAAGCCCTCCATCAAGCTGCAGGTGACAAGATGTTCTCACAAATCACATTCCCACATTGAGAGGATGCTCCTCAACCCACCGGAAAATAGAGCCAAGCACCAGAGCCAACGCACGGCATGGTTTATGGCTCCTGAAGCTATGGCTCGAACCCACAATCCCTGGCTTAGGACAGCGCCGGTTCGGTGCCGGGAATGGCGGTGGTCGCTCCAACCTCACGGCTCTCGGTCCGTAGAGCTGCGGCTAAACGGGCGGCTCCCGGCCCTCAACCGGCGGCTCCGGAGCAGAAACGTCTCTGCACCGCTTCCTCCTCCTCGCAGCCCCCCAGCCGAGCCCCATTGCGGGCACTGAGCGTTCCAGCTGCTTCAGGGCCAGGGCCTCCAAGGAAGGCCATGACGGTCACCGCTGCCCCAAGGGCTGGGAAAGGGAGTCGTGGGGCAGCCCTGGTTCCAAGAGCGGCTCCTTCTGTCGGTGGGGCCCAACGGCGTCGAGCTGCCTGGGATTTAAAGGGGCAATTGAACGATGTGCGGGTCGCACTGGGGAATCAAAAGGAGAGAGCGCAAAGGTTGGAGGAGGAGAACGGGAAGCTCCGGGAGGAGGTGGAGGGACTGAAGGAGGAGCTGCGGGAAAAGGAGGAGAGAGGGGAGGAGATGGAGAGATGTGTGAGCACCCTGAGCGCAGAGCTGGCCAAGCTCCGTGAGGAATCAGAGCTGAAAGGCCGCGAGCTGGAGGAGCTGACGGCAAGGCTGCACCAGGCACAGGCTGATCTCCATCACTCCCACTCCTCTTTAGCTCAGAGGGACTCGGAGGTGGCCGAGCTGAAGCTGAGGGTTGAATCCCAGGGCTGTAGGATGAGGGAACAGGAGGAGTCCTATGGGGCCGAGGTGGCCGAGCTCCGATCCCAATCCCAAAGCCAACAGCAGCGGCTGCAGGAGATGGAAAAGCAGCAGCACCTGATGGAGATGGACAGGAGGCGCCCCCATAACATGGTGCAGAAGCTGGAGGCTGATCTCCATCACTCCCACTCCTCTTTAGCTCAGAGGGACTCGGAGGTGGCCGAGCTGAAGCTGAGGGTTGAATCCCAGGGCTGTAGGATGAGGGAACAGGAGGAGTCCTATGGGGCCGAGGTGGCCCAGCTCCGATCCCAATCCCAAAGCCAACAGCAGCGGCTGCAGGAGATGGAAAAGCAGCAGCACCTGATGGAGATGGACAGGAGGCGCCTCCATAACATGGTGCAGGAGTTGAAGGGCAACATCCGGGTGTTCTGCCGGGTCCGGCCCCTGTTGGCGGCTGAGCTGCAGCTGCAGAACAACCTGCAGCACCTGCACTTCCCAGCACACGACAGCAACGCCATCGTGCTCATCAAGGGCGAGCAGTCTCACACAGCAGCCTTCCATCTGCGATGTTTCCCAACAAGGCGGCACGATCCATCAGTGAACAGGGCAAAATTCTTTTCGTTTTCCGGAAGTTCATTGTATGGTGGGGCCTCTTTGGCGCGTGACACCTCTTCTGCTGGTGATGTTCCAAACCTTTTACCTTCAGGCCAGTCCATGATTACCTCTAAAATTCCTGGACGATTGAGGTTCCCCATTCTTGCTCGATGTGTAATCAAGGTAATCCACTTGCTCCAGGTGACATCGGTAGCATGATGGGTGGAAGGAACCTCCCCTTTGAACATCCAGTTCAGCACGGGCAGTCGAGGTGCCAGGAGGAGTTGCGTTTCAGTTCCAACTACTTCGGAAGCAGCCCGAACCCCCTCATATGCGGCTAAGATCTCCTTCTCAGTTGGAGTGTAGCACTCTTCAGACCCCTTATACGCTCGACTCCAAAATCCCAGGGGTCGGCCTCGGGTCTCTCCTGAGGCTCTTTGCCACAAACTCCAAGTGGGACCTTTCTCTCCAGCAGCAGTGTAGAGGATGTTCTTTACATCCTGTCCCGTCCGTACTGGCCCCAAGGCCACGGCACGGGCTATCTCTTGTTTTATCTGCTCAAAAGCCTGCTGCTGTTCAGGGCCCCATGCCACATACCCTCTGTTACACTTCCACATACCCTCTGTTACACTTCCACATACCACCAAAACAGTTCATACCGCACATGATGTCATGATGTAGAATATTGACAGCACAAAACCATGACACAGTTACAGCTTTGTGGTACGACATTACTCACGTTTCCCCTCTTTACGCCTTGTATTTTACAAAGGATCCTGAGACAGCTGAACCATCCCTCTTCTAACTTGCCTCCAGGAATATTTAATGCTTTAAGACATGGCAGAGTGTTTCAGGGCTCCCTGGGCTGGGATGCAGAGCCCATCTTGGCACTGCATCACACAGCAGTCCACCTACACCCTTGGAGATGGCCAAAAGCCATCAGGACATGCATTGGGCTGCCCTCACTGAGCAGGGCTGGGACATGGTGACCTCCAGACAACTCATCCAATCCTCATCTGTCAACACCCACCTGATGTGCACCTGCAAAACCCAAAGAGGGATCTCCAACTCTCAGTATTCTGAAGAATTAAATGCTAATATTGATTAGAGATAGAGGACCTCCCCAGATAGCAAGGTGTGAGCGCTGGTCTAACACCACTGGCCCTTTGCACAGAATGGACCTTCCAGGTTTGCAGACCTGGTTTCACCTCAGGCTTAATAGGGAAGCAGCTAGATGGTTGAACACCTGCAATTAGCTGAATTACACCGCAGGACTGCAAATTGTTTGAACAGAACTAGCGGAAAAATGATTTGTTTTCCTCCTCCCACCCCAGACAAACTTCTGCAGGAAAAATGTGTTGGTTTTTTGTTGTGTTTCTCCTTGACAAGAGTCAGACAGCATTACACAAACAGAAATAGAAGCAGCCTCCGCTTTCTCCTTTGCCTTTCTTCTTGAAGACTAAAGCTCTCTCCCAGCTATAACATCAGCAGTTTGGGAAGAACTATTACTGGAAGCAGGCTTCTTCCCATCTGTCGGCACTTGACAGACTCCCAACTTTGCCAGTATCTGAAAACACTTAATTTTAAGAGGAAAACATTTCAAGTTAGAAGTGCTGTGTTGGATTATTCAATTAGAAATTACAGGATTCTTCCCCGTACATTAAAAATAAAATACATAAGTGAAGTCCACTGCCCCCTTTTCAATTCGGAACAACAGAAAGGGGAACATCTGCGTGTTCACTACTGAATTCTGCTTTTACTTTTGAAAAATGTGGGAAAAGCACCAAAAACAACAACTCAGACCACAACTTTTCCATTTAAAATATGCTGACAGATCTCCTCACCGCCTACAAGTTATTCAGAACCGCAGGTAAAGGTGGATATTCCGGCTACATTCTGTTTCTTCAGCCTCTGTTGGTGTTCTTTAATAAACCTCCTTTTATCCCCATCTTTCCTCTCCATTCTGCTTTCAGTGCAGCTCCTTTCAGTCACACCGCCTGCCTGGTTTTTCCTCCTAGTGCTCATTCCCAAGGCTTTATACCCTCCTGCTCCCTGAGCCCAATGAAACCAAAGGCTGTTTGCTTTAAGTCTGTCATCTCTTCTCTAACTGTCTCATTAGATCTTTTTATCAGAACACTGAATTCCACCACTCGATACAAGTGTCTCCTTTGACAACAATACTTTGTACCCTCTGGATCCTCATCAGCCCTCTCACATCCACAGACACCAGCAACATCTTCCATCTCTTGATTAAAACCCATCCCTGGCATTTCCAAAGACCACGATGAGCTGATTTCCTGGATTTCCTATTTGCAGCTGCAGCTAAGCATTACCCACGGGTTACATTAATGCTCCTATTGATTGCTCAGCAAATTAAACAGCCATTCCTTGCCTGGTACCAGAGCCCCTGCATGAACAGTTCTGCTCCTTCCTCCTTAAGGACCCTGAACAATCTCCCATGCCATCACTCTCCAGGCTCAAGCAACACAGGGACACTCCTCATTTTCCATGTCTGTACCTAAGACAGCTTAAACATCTGTGTCCCAAGAGATCTCTGGCAGCTACACCCATATCCAGCTGGATGACAAGGCCAAATTCCTGCCATGCCAAGCTGATCCATGCAGTGTTGTCTCCCATGGGCTGTGTGCACCCCTCCTATGAATATCACCATTTTCTTTCCTCAGCTTAGCCAGAAATTTCCAGAAGAGGGAATGCATTCATACGTACAGAGAGTCCAAACCTCTGACCTTCAGTGAGTGTACAAACAACCACGATTACCCACACCAACAGGATCTGTGGTAATTGTCCCCCTCTTACCCTTATGTCTTCACTCCTCCTATCATAGTTTCAGGTGTCCAATGCCACACAGCTCTGCCTTTCCTTGCTGGGAGGACTCATGTTACTGTTTGAGTTTGGGATATCTGCTTTCCCAAAGGCCAAGGCTGAGACTCCATTAAAGCCCCTTCCCAGACCCAGTATTTCACGTATCACACAGCCGAACACTCCTTCGGTAGCATTTCTGATGGTGTATCTTACACCTCCCTGGGTATAACAGACCCCAAAACATCAGCCCTGCATACTCAGCTGCACCCCCAGCCCAGGGAGCAACTGTGTCAGAACATCCCTCACATCCCTCCAGTGCTTCTGGGGAGCACAGCCAACACCAGAACACGTTCGGGGGCACCGTGCTGCCACCACGGCCAGGGAACAGCACACACACCTTCCACCTGCTTTACTCACACAGCGACCCAGCACAGCTGGCCTGCCAAAAGAGTTTAACACTATTCCCACCTAAAGACTCAGCAACAGATTAAATGGGGCAGGTTGGTTGGTTTAGAGTTTTTCTCAGTCAAAACTGTTCTAGCATTGAGCATTTCCTACACATTTGTTCCTTTCACTTCACAGCAGCAGTGTAACGCTAAAGGTTGCTTTCTATACAGGTGTGTTTAAGTGTACATAAGTGGTATATACATTTATGTTTGTATGCATACGGATACGGGTTTGTTCTATGCATGAAAGAGGCACAGATACAAATACTGTACATGTGTGTATATAACAAGTCTCTGTTACTGTAACGTTCAGACACCAGAATTCCATATAATAATTGTTTAAATCACAACTGACAAGCAAAGATAGAAGATGCTGCAAAGCATCTTAGCTTAGTTACAACAAGGAAACATGGTTAGGAATGCTGTCAGTGCCCTTTTAAACAGTGTTACAGCAATGTCTAGAGAAATCTGATTTAGGTACCTTGGGTACCGCAGCCAGATGATTGCATTGTTAAATTCTAAAGGAATCAGAGAAGAAAAATATTCATTTCTCCTTGATGTAAAAGCTGATGACTGTAATGCAGTGGAAAATACAGCAAAGAGAGCAGGGCAGCAAGGTCCTAGGCTGCAACAAGTGAGGATATGCTCAAATGCAACAGCTGTGAGCACAGAAATGAAGGGGAAGAAAAAAAGCTGCTTACCCTTAGAAGGCCTCAGGTAGGCAGGGATAGCCATAAAAGGCAGGGGCCTCCACTATCAGCCCTTAAATGAGGGAAGGGAGGATCCTGGTTCCACCCTTTCACCACTCAGGTTCATTGCATACACACGAGCTCCCCTGGGCTGGCCTCGCCTTCCCACCAGTTGCTCCATCACTGCTTCAGGCTGTGACTCAGCATTTCTGCTACAACAACAAACCTGTGCTCTGTTAGCAAACCTCTCAGTGTAACGAATGACAACAGTGACCTGGTCCTGTAAATCAGAGTTGTTCACAACAGAGCATGGGAAACCAGAAAAGCATCAACGTCATCCTCTCCAAATGTCAATGCCAGCTCAGCAGCACTTCTCAGACAGAGCACAGTCAGAGGGCATTTCTGCATCACTCCCAGCGCCTGAAGGGAGTGCCTTTCTCTGAGATATTGCTCAGAGTCTGCTGTGATGCACCTCACTGTGCTCCAGAAATGGAGCCAGCAGCTGGATATTTACTTTTTTGGTCTTTGACCCAGAATCGTGTCTTCTTTTTAATCCCTCTGTAACTTTTCCAAAGGCAGCTGCTTTTGAAAATCCTCTGATTCGGAAGCAGCATATCACTACTGGAACAAAGCAGGTATTTGTTAATAGTTGTGATGAAAGCAAAATGGGGGTGAGAGCTCCGGCAGCACAGATCAGCTTAGGCTGTCTGCATAGAGCTGAGTGCAGATAACCCAGGTCTATAAGAGTGAACTTCAGCAGGGACACCAACAGGAACAAACCCAGTCACAAGGTGATCAAGGAGCAATCACTGCCTGAAAGCAGAGGATATTTAGTAGAAGTCAGGTCAGGAAAGCCTTTAAGGATTAATACGCTGAGGATGAAACAAAGATCATAGGAGCACAGAATGGCCTGGGTTGAGAAGGACCATAACGATCACCTTGTTTTGATCCCCTGCTATGCACAGGGTCATCAACCACTAAAATGGGAAGAAGCAACTTGTGGGAAAGAATCAGAATGGATACGCATGCCCAGAATCCCTCTGAGCAGAGCTCATTATCTACTGATAGCAACGGTAATGAGAAATAAAGTGTGTGTCAAACAAGAGGACCCCAGCAGCACGAGCTCAGTATCCAGCCAAGTAAGGAAGCTCCCAGCAGGGGAGTGCTGAGCAAACCAGGAGCAGCAGAATTCAATCCCTGCAGCAGCCACCTGATCAAGGAGCACAAACGTGGTCAGACCTCTGCCCTCTTTAAAGCAAGGGCAATGAATGACAGGCAAGGACTGAGAAGCTCCAGAGAAGTATTAGTGATTATTGCTAATCGCCGAGCAGTGGTGCGGTGGGCTGGAAAACAGGAGAAGAGTCAATATTACACAAATCTTCAGCAGGAGAAACAACCAGGAGTAAAAATCAGTGAACTTAGTTTTACTTCCCAGAAGAACTGCGAAAAGTCAGCATGATAAATTAGGCACAGCTTGGTCTTAATGAATCACATCAAACCAATCTATTTTCTTCCACATAAGACAGTAACAACCTCATGATTTCTAGCTAAAAGCCGCCCAATAGAGTTTCAAAAGCCTCACCACAGTCCAAATACCCCACACAGTGTTCTCCCAGACAAACAGGAGAAGTGTGGTCTAAAATACAACAGCATAATGTTTAGCAGTACACAAAAACCTCGACGGTACAAAGCAAGAACAATATATGACAAGAGCAAGTGTGCCTGGAAATTGTACCCATAGAAAGGTTATTAACATTCATTACCACGAGGAGGGCTGCATCTGCACAGGTTGGCCAAGGACAGCTTTTTTAGCAGCCTGGGTCTCCTAAACATCACAGCATCAATATAGGACAGGTTGTAAATATACTGGAGGGCAGCCCAAGCCAGCAGCAATTCTGCCACGCAAGGACTGGAAAGATAGGAATCCATCAGATGAAAAATGCTCTGAGTGCAGCACTTAGGGGGAATCTACATTCATACAGTGCAGAAAATGACATTGGCTATAACTGAAACATACTGAATCAGCAATACCATGCAGCTGTGAGAAATAGCCTCTGACCTAAGCGCTACCTGGGAGAAGTGAAATAAATTCTCCACTCCAGTTGGTGTTGGGAGGGTTTTGCTGGAGGAGGGATGGGTGCTGTGTCTGATTTTTGTGCTGCACCTGCAGGGAGAGCTTGGTCAGTTTGAGGCTGTGGGGAAACCAACAGCAGGAAAACATCTGGAAAAGCTCAGCTTATAGGAGAGCAATGGGCACAAGCAGGTTCCAGGGGGATGTGGTTAATGCCTGTCAGCTACTTGAAAAGCTGGCAAGAAACATTTAGTAATTCATTTGTTTGGTTTTCTTTGCTCATCATGCATGGCAAAAGGAAGGTAAACATGGGCAAAAAGCACACAGGGAAGTTTTCTGATGCTGGGAAGGATTCAGCCCTGCAGTGGGTTTCCAGGGAGGTCTGCAGGGCTGCTGTCACTGGGCTGCCAGGAAAGATAGAGCCGGAGCTGATCCAAGCTTGGGGTGCCCTACATGCCTCCTGTGCTCCAGTGTTTGGTAAGGAACCACCAGACAGACTGAAATGCTTCCTGGCAGCTCAGGCTGGCAGTGAGCAATGGGTTTACTTTCTCAGTATAACTGATGATAGCAGTTTGACAGCCGCCATGGAAGGTCCTCCTTAGCAAAATTAATGTTCAAATTTAGTTTTCTTTTTTTCCCCACCATCAGCAAACTCCTGACAGAGCGAAGCATTACTGCCTTAAATAAAGCAGGCAGAGATTTTAAACACTATCCCTGCAAGTTCCAAGGTGTGCCAGCCCTACATGCCTTATCCGAATGACAGGGCTTGTCTGTGTTGGCATGGGCCAGCTGCTGCCAAAGGGAAGATGCCAGGTCCCATTTTCAGGCCACAGGTTTTGAGGCCTTGGGTCCTCTAGACAATGCTGCAATAGCACAGCTAAGCACTCATGGTTTCCTGGGACATTCTGACTGCTGCAGCTTTGATTATGATCTCTAAAGTAAAAGCAGATCTGCTGTGGTGATCTCAGGGGTTCCTAACTGCTCACAGCTGCCCTGCAGTGGCCCAGTTCCTGTGGTCCTGTTGATGCACAGGACTTAATCAGTGCCCTTGATCAGCATATTTTTAGCGTGGAATTAACAAGATCTTCAGTATCCATAGGTAAACATAACTGCTGATGCCTTGAAATGTCCACAAAATCCCTTTAAACTGCTCAGCTCTTTGCTATGGCACTCACATGCTCGCTCTGTGGGGGCTGAGGCACAAGGGAAGGTGTGCTCTGATGCACGGGGGCAGCCTGGGGGGAGCACACACTGCCAGACCTGTATGTGCAGCAGTGTGCTGATGTGGGGTTATGTGGTTTAGTTAATGCTGAGACTTGAAAATAATCTGTGAATAGCTCGTTAGTCTCTTCAGCTCAGCAGATAGCGGCTTTGGGCATCTGTTAGCATTCATAAAGAAAGCCGGTGCAATGAAGAATGTTCTTTTCTGATGGGTAAGTAATCTTGTAGACATGGGAAGAAACTGATTTATTTCTCTATGGTATCATCTACACCGGATGCCACCTGAAGAATAAGTCTGCGTATCTCTTTGTGTGCATCCAGGGAAGCAGATTGTGGCACAGCATCACTAAGGGAGCCACCAGGCTGAGTCTGGGTGCCAGGGATCCACGTTGATGCTCTGATCAAAAATTGAAACTGGGAGCTGAAAACCATCTTCCACCTGACCCTCTGTGCCAACAGCTTTATCTTCCTGGAGGAAAGTGCAAGCACTGCCTTGATAGTCAAATGGTGTGCTTTACTTTGGCAGTGATATCTTAAAGCTATGGATATATTAAGTTGCGATGTGATGATGGAAGGTGAGAACACAAACCAAGTGATTTTTCAGCAGGAGATGACTCTTCCCATAACATTAGCTCCCAGTAAGCAAAGTTGAATGTGAGTAAATGTTTCTGAGCTGGAACCTCAAAGTGCAGCTGGGCTGTGAGGCTGGGCAGCTCGGAGCATCCAATGCATGGGCATTTGGAGAGGGAGCACTGGGAGCTGCTGATGTGAGTTACACTACTCTGCTGCAGGGAAGCTGATATATTATCAGTTAGCCTAAGAGAATTGATGTGATACGTGGACATAATTTCACCTCTTGTGGAATAAGATGGGGTGTTGTTAGACAAGAGAAGAGTTCTGAGCATTCTGGGCTTGCCCCTGAAATTGTGCAAGAATATCTTCTGAGAGCATTGCAGACTGAACTGCTTATCTGAATTAAATAATTATTTCCTTTCACCAGTAGGTAAAACTGGGAACCTCCAGTGCCTCAGATTAGGCCCCCAAGTGAAGCGACTCTGCTGTGAGCTCTAGATGAAATGAATATTTGTGAATTAATTATAAGGTGTTCGGCATGAGAATTCTTCCTTATGAGCAGAAGAACCACTCCTGTGAGGAAGCCAGTCCTTTACGGGAGATGCTAAGAACAGTCTGCACCGGAACACAGCAGCAAGGGGGCAGCCGGCCTTGCTTGGCTGTAACACAGCTGCTGCCATTTCTGCAGCAATGCACTAAGCCTGGGCAGAGGGCTGTCCTGCCAGGGCAGCTCACTCAGGTGCTGTCAAAGCCTTTCACAGTGATGGAGACTTTGCCATGTTGCAGGTTAGGCTGTTTCTAGCGTTAATTGCCCCAGCTGCTGGAAGTGAGCCCGATGGCCCCGTGCCTTATTTCCAGGCTCATTTTCTGCTTGCAGCCTCTGCACTTTGCATCACATTGGTCATTTAAATACTCATTTGCAGAACTGCCTCCTATCACTAATCTTCCTCTGATTACAATTACCTACACATGCAGATTTAAGCCTCTGCTCTTCCCTTGCTGTTCTGGCTTAATAACGCCTATTCAGAAGGTTTGCTTGAATCGCTATTGGTGTGGCTGTCATCTAGAAACCTTCTGTTTTCCACCACTCTCACTTGAGGGAGGACACACCGTTTTCAGCAGCGCTTCGCTAACTATCCCGATCAGCCACCCCGAATTGATACAACGAGATTTTTCTGGCTTTAACTCCACGTTTTGTCCTCCGGCATTTTTTTCCTCCCTCCGCCCAGATTTACTCCAGACGCTCCCGTTGTCATTGGAGCCGCTCTCTGAATTCAGAAAGGACAAAAAATGAACCTGTTCCCTACATTCCTGGCTCCGTGACTTCCCGCTTGCTGCGCTCGGAGGAAAGCTTCCAGCAGCTCCAATGGCTCAGACTGTAGTTTTTAATTGGAGAGCGCACCGCGTAAAGATTATTTGAAGAAAAAGTTACAAACGCAATTAAATACATTCGGATAAAAGCACCGAGCCGGGCCCTCAGCTCCTTTCCTTTGGTTTATTAACACAGCGTTTCTCAGCCGCTGCAGATGACTGAAGAGCCCTTTGCTGGGACAATTACTGCATCATGACGGCGATTTCGCCCCGCGTGAGCTGCGCATCACCGGGCATTGCACCCACGCTCCTCCCAAGGAGCAACTCAGCCCTGAGTCCGCGGCGCACGAATCAAATCTGCCTTCCTTAATGTGAAGATCTGCCTTCCTTAATGTGAAGAGAGTCCTCAAAAGAAATCACAGCCTTCTTCATTTGGCAGAACGGCTTCAGTGAAGGGCTTCTCATTCGCGGGATGAGTCCTCCTTTTTTTTTTCCTCCTCTTTGTCTTTTAAGCCCAGCACTCAGGGGAATTGCCAGAACCCTTTGTTATGCATTGTTTAATGTATTCCCTCTCTTGAATTAAAGCGTGTAACTGGAACAAATCAGGTGACACGTGAGGCTTCAGTTTTAGGAGACTGCTGCCAAAATGCTATTGTTGAAAATAAGAAAGCTTTCCAGGTGGATGCTGCTCGAATGGATTTTCCCCATAGAGACAAGAAGGCCGCCAGGCAGCTTTCTGCCTCTGCCAACCACTGTGGCAAACATTTCCTAATCAGTGAACAAATCTGTATGGGTATCTCTACTGTCGTAATAACGATCCTCGGTGGGTGATTTTGTAGGGTTTATTATTGAGTTCATGCCTACATTAAAGTTGATGACAGTTATTGAGGTTTCTGTAAGTGTCTCTCATATCCTGGGACACGTTCTCCTGTGGGTAATTTCCATTCGGATTTGCCCTGATACCCAGCTGAGAAAGGAAATGCATGAAATGATAGCTCACATTAGCTGGGTGCAGAGTTGACTCAAATCACCCAGCAGAATCTTTTATTGTTCAGACAATAAAATGGCTGAGTGAGAGGTTGTTATTTTTTTTGTTGTTGAATCAATACGCATGTAAAAGAGCTGCTTGTCATTCTAATATCTGTGTGAAATCTGTACTAAATGCTAGAGCAAAATGTTGTCAATATTGCATTGTCTGTGCTTACAACACCAGCATTCGTGCCCACTAAGAAAACTCATCTTATGCTCTTACGGGCTACAGAAGTCAGCTCTGGGAATATATATTCCAGGAGCAGTAACATGTTACATTATATGGGGGAGTTTAAGAGCTCAGTCAGTGAGTGTTTGTGCACAGGGGTGCAGAAATAGCGTGGGTTTGCAGTTCTCACCTGTCTGCATGTCTGCCAGCTCCTCCTGACTGGAGCTGAGCCCCCAGGTAGGGCCTTCTGCTGCACCTTCCCTTCCAGAGAGCACCGCAGTGTGCCACAGTCAGCCCGCAGCTGGCTCAGCACGCTCCTTTGTTCGAATGGATGCTGTGCATTTCATTGGACTGGGAGGGGGATGAAGTTCGTCTGCATGCACGCCAGGCCACAACATTAATGATTTCAGCAACACCGAAATGAGTTAAATCCTGTTTGACCCACCACCCCTGACCTGTTAAAATAACTGTTGGGAACACTGCATCCAAATAAGGACACTGCTGCTGTTGTCGCCTCTGGCCATCGCTGGCACAAAGAAAAGCAACATCTAACACTCCTCAGCAGAGATTCTGTTTTCAGGGAAGGGCAGGCCTGCCTGCCTACCCCCAAAAAAGGATCTGCTTATCTGCCTGTCCTGTCAGGTGCCCACATAACCCCAGGGCCACTATCCCAGGTGTGCAGACAGCACAGAGCTCAGAACGTGTCCCACCACTTCCAGAGCCTCAGCCCAGCACCCTGCTGCCATCTGACCTCAAGGACCTGGCAGCTTGGCCATGGGAGTCATCCTTTCACAGCTCACAGACACAGAGAAACTGCTGCATTTCACAGGGGCCTCTGAACAGCTGCCCTGACCAGGTTGTTCGTTAGTGTGGATAAACAAGGAAGTGTCTTAAGACAGAAGCCAGGAACAGATGCAACAGGTGGGCTCTGCTATCCTGACATCCACATCCCACATAGTGCAGACGACTGTGGAGGCAAGTAAGAGCATCTCCTGCCATCATCATTTTGCTGAAGGTTTGCAGTGACAGCAGGAGTTAGGGACAGGGCTGGTGGGACACAGAAAACCTGGGAGGAGGATTACTGCTCCTGTGGGAGCCTGGAGACAGGGGGAGAGGAAATGTAGTTTTCATTGGAAACAAATGGGAAGCATTTCTGTCTGAGATGCTGGCAGTGTTACCAATTGTTTGTCCTACGAAGCAGCAAAACAGCTGACAAGTTTTTTATTCTGCAATACCAGGCAAAGTATTGTTGGGAATACCCAGAACCATATATAGGAAGATGTTCGCTCACTCAGCTGGTGTTGGGGACTCCAGCTGTAGAACAGCCCTCAGAGAGCAGCCTTTATGCAGGAGATGCTCTCCTTTCATAGGGTAGCTCTTAAATGAGCCAGCTGTGGGGATGGACCACCCCTTCTGGTCGGGTGGGAAGCACAGATGAACCATTCACTCCTGTGCTTGCTGGACCAGCAACTCCTGCAGCAGGTGCTCAGCCTCAGTTCAGGCTGTGATGTAACTGTTCCTCTGCACCAGTTCTTCCATGTGAGTGGTTAAAACCATCTGAAGCCAATCTCCAAAAGAAGGCACAAACCGTGGAAGGGAATTTAACTCATGGTATAAGAGAGAGAGAAAAAGAGAAATGATAAAATCACGTGTCGGGGTTTACACAAGAGTAAAAGAAAAGCATAACAAAGGGATCCATCTCACTGCCAAATGGGTGTTTTTCTTTCCTGGTTTCTTCAAGCTGAAGATTTTCCTGAGTCCTTCAAAATTCCTGTAACCTTTGCACTCCATCTGCTCATATCACACACCTTGAGAGGCACGGATGAGCTGTTGCACCCATTTCCTTCCGACTTACTCTCAATGGCAATAGGTCTTGCAATTAACTACTTCTATCAAAAATTAACCCACTCGCCTGAAAGGACTAGAAAACTTCAGAACTGACTCATTAAGATCATAGAGGAAGGAAGGAAATCGCGCTGCAAAGACTGAATGAAATCCATGAGGGAGAACTGGTTCTGTTGTGTAATTAACTTGTTAAGTACCAAGCTCCCATCGAATGCATTCCCACCACAAGCCACTCTTTCATAAACCTAACACATCTCATCTTTAATGTGCAGCAGAACTGAAGAGCATGGAGAGCACTTGAGCACAGTGGTAAAATAAAGGTAGATTCAAATGCTCAAAACAGTGACGACGAGAATTTGCTTGGCTGCGAGAACAAGCCTTGTTCTTCTCCTGGGTACCGCAGTCAGAAGTCAGAGCAGAACAGGGAAACAAATTGCTGGCAATGAACCTTCCTTTTTTTGTTTGCAGGAATGAATTCTAAGGCCTTTTAGCTTGAAAGGAGCAGCAGCCCTTGAGTGGCTCACTGTGTACCTGCAGTGGTTATCATAGCAGTTGCTTAGGTGAACAAAGAGAAACTCCACAGACACCCAGAGCTCAGGGCTGGACTGGGATGGGTGCAGAGCTGTGGCTGCCACTGCTGTGAGGACGCTGCATTGCACCCATAGTGCTCCTGGGCTCCTTCAGGTTGAAGCCAACGCAAAAAGGTCAAAAGCTCTCTGACAAATCAGTACAAATAATAACTGATCTCAACTGCGTATCTTCCCGGTGACTTTCAAGGCGAGGCTGGGTAGGGCCCTGGGCACCCTGATGGAGAGCTGTGGTGCCCCTGCTCATTGCAGGGGAGCTGGACAAGATGGTCTTTGAAGGTCCCTTCCAGCTCTAAGGATTCTATGATTCTAAGGAGCTCTTGGACTTGTGCACATGTCCTTTCCTGGCTGATGGTTTTTCTTGGGTGTACAGTCAGTGCAGTTTTAAACAGCTCCAAAAACCAAAACGTTAAGGAGAAACACACTGACCGTAAGCTGGAAACCAATTGCTAACACAGCTCCAGAGACGTCCGGGTGGAGGAGGGCTGCTGGCACTGCTGCAGTTAGCAGACGCACACAGGGACGTGTAGTGGAGAGCAGAGTGTCTACAGCGCAGGTTTTGTTTGGTTTTATCCCACGTTACACTCCTGCGGTGGAGCACTGGGATTTGAGAATTAATTAAAAAAAAAGAGGTTGACACTCCAAACCTGACAGGGCTCCGGGAAAGATTAAAATAGAAATACTGCGGAATTTAACTGCAGTCTAGGGCACAATTAGTGAGCAAATACACCATTAATTGAAAGGATCAAGGGCATAGCAGGACTGTTATGAGAGGACTGGCTGGTAATATCACGGTTAACTGAGTGACTATTTCCCTGCACTTGAATAGAGAGCAGAACTAGTAATTAATTACTTGTATTTCCATTTTCCTCTGGAGCTATGCCACTTTCCAACTGCACTGATCACCATTTAAAATATACTATTTCTTGGACCCGGACTGTTGAAAACCATGTCTCAGCAGTAACATTTCTGATTCATTGTGGCCTGTATTACATCCCTTTCTCTGATACAGTTTGGTGAATTAAGTGAGCACTTGTGGAGAGAGGCAGGAAGAATATTCATCACTGAGATGTCCCCGAGTAAGAGCTGGGTCTGAGAAGCTGCTTTGGTAGCACAAAGAAGTGCTCTGCTTCCTTTCTGCCAGATTTACAGAACTGTGCTGTGTCTCGTCACTGCTGAATACATCTCAGTGCTCCTCCTCCACCTCAGCACACACTGCCATTTACATCTCAGGTATCCCCCACATCTTCCCCTCCCTTCACTACAATAAAAAAGCAACACGAAAGAAAGCTGCTTTCTTTCCTGTTAGACTAAAACAGTGCAGTATTTCCAAGGTCATTTCAAGAACTGTTTGTTTGATAAACAAAGTGTCTCCAAGTATATTCGTTTTCTGTCCTGCTTGGAGGAAAGCCTGTGCAGAAACAATTGTTTTAGTAAGTGAGCAGTGTGACACTGTCTTGCTGGGGATTTTTGAGGCAGTTTTGAGGAACTGTTCAAGCAAAGAAAAGGAAGATACATCCATTTTAACCTCCCAGAATAAATGCTTCCCCAAAAGGTCATATTGCTGCAAGTGATGACATTATGAGCCTGATCTCATGAAGCTGATGCAGAATGGCCTACAGACACATTTGTTCCTCTCTTAAATCAAGACTGAATTTCCTTTGCAGACACAGCTCTTTGGAGTAGCTGTCGGGTGAGGCTCTGTGCTGTTACATCCAAGGCGAGACAAGATGATCACCACGGTCTCTTTCAGCAAAAAGTAGAACAGAACAAGAACCTGAATGGACGGCAGTCAGACACCCATTTCAGTCTGAGCCTGCTCTCCTTATGGCTCCTGCTGCCACCATCTGCCTGCTTTGACAGACACTGCTCTTCCACTGGGCAGTGCAGACATTTAAGTTCCCTGAGGAGCAGCACTGCTGACTCTCACCTTCTGGTTATGCATTTTGAGACTCTCCCACCTGCTCTGTTGGGGACTGCATTCAAAAACCACCCCCCATGCGGAGTAGCTCTGGGAGTTAAATGGATAACTACAGTTTGCAAACATGCCCAGGAGGAGGAGTGCGATGGATGTAGATGGATCACTGGTTGGTTACTTTCTTGAGAGCAGGCATCTTGCAGAATTTTTAGATGCTACCTTAATGGCGTCTCTTCTCAAGCACCGAATGTTAAAGATTGCTGCATCCAGACTAAGGAAAGGACAGTTCTTTGCACAGCCTTCCTGATGGACCTGGCTTGAAGTGCCAGTGGGCTGGGATACCTGCTGGACTTGAGCTCAGCTTGCATAATATGGACTGCATGATCTCTGAGTTTCCTTCTGAACTTTTCCAGTCTATCCATACGGTGCCAGATGAGAGTCATCAGTGCCTAAAAGAAAGGAGAAATCAGCTTATTGGTTGTGCTGTTAATATTAGTATTCCACACTATGAGGAAGTGGTACTCACTACTCATTGCCAGGAGCGGGGAATCCCATCCAGGAGCAGGTCCACTCCTGAAGGTGTAACTGCAGTTTAAAGTGTCTGGGCAGACACGGCTGAAGCAGTTTGTAAGTTTGCAAAGAAAGTAACCACTGTTTTTAGTTTGTTTGCTTGTTCTTAAATTTGTGCCTTACCAACAACAGTAAAATAGGAACCATTTTGCTTTCTTTGTGGGTGCCCTTCAACACAAGAGCTTCCCTGAGCTGTGCTGGCAGAGGAGCTGTTTTGAGACCTGGATGGGATTATCTCTTGGACTTTTACAGACTTTCTCACTTTTCTGCTGTTTGCTTCCCTTGGAAGGCATTCACATCCAAAGGCGAATTTACAGGCACTTTTCAGGAGCCCAGCCACAATCTGGACTTTTTATTCACAGGACATTTCCTCCAACATGCATAATTTCAGTCTCAGATTCAGAGTCTTGGGTTCTACTTGTGACCTCCGCAAGAAAGCCTTGCTCCTGTGTTTCATTTACGCTCAGAGACCACAACCCAGTAGTTCTGCATTTCTCTCAGCAGTGCTCTGACTTTTCAGAAATAAGCTTGCTCTATTTCCTTTATGTACCCCCAAGCTCTTATTTTCACCTCTAGCATCAAATCAAGAGCTGGTGCTGATCTGGTGGCTGACTTCCACTCTGATCTTATCAACATCACTGCCGCCCTCTCCCTGCTCACCAGGCTTGCACATTGGTTATGCACTGGCCTGTCTGAGCATGTCATGTTTGCCACCATTTTACCTACAGTCCTCACAATCCATTTTTAACTTCTGTCACTGTTTATCACATCCAAACTTTTTGTTGAGAATAGTTGTGTGTTCGCCCATAACACAGAGAATAGTCTTTTGTGTGTGTGAAGGAACCATCATTTGGTGATCATCTCTTAGCAAAAACCCAGAGCTTGCGAGTATTACAGAGTTTCCTCCATTAGTCAGATCTGCAGGCTCACCCAGGAGATAACAGATCCCTCCTAGACAAAGCAGTTGAGTCGACTTTGGGACCTGCACTCTGCCATGCTGGCCGGGGGCAGGGTTGGCCCTGCCTGCTCCGTCTCTCTGTGTCAGCTTGGTTACTACATAGAGTACACAGGGTACATAGGTTATTACATAGAGTACATGGGGCTGACATCATTGTAACCGCGACGTGGCTGTGGCTCGTCCTCTCTGCCTGAAGAAATGCCCCTGGCTGCAGAGCCTCCTGCCATTAAATGCAGGCCGGTACCTCCCATGCATGGCTGTGCTGGTTCATCCCATTCAAAGTTTCTGCACTCAGGTTTCCAGATTTGTTGAACCAAAATGTTCGGGAGAATTTTTTAGCACATGCCTTGAAGTCAGAAGGGCTGGAGAACACTTCACCGTCCTGTTCAACATATAGATCTCTTCCTGTTCTTTTTTTTTTTCAGTTACAAGAAATGAATATTTATGGCTCCCGCCTGTCTGACCCATGACCAACAGTCAGCGCAGCAATTTGGCCACACTTCTTCCAGGACTTAATCAAAACGTAATGCATGAAATCCTACAGACCGAACTATTTCCTTCTCTCAGCTGGTAGCTCTGCCAGTCCTGCATCTTTTGCAAGGCCTTCCTCTCGCCTTCCTGCATTTTGCCTGCTAAGAGAAGATGCCCACAATTTGGCGCTGTGTAATCCAATTCAGATTTGTTTGATGTAAGGATTTGTTGTTAAGGTTAGATTTCTTTGGCACAATTAAATGAGAATTGTTCTGTACACATTGGGGTCTGTGTTATTAGTTTTTAATACAAAATACATTTTGATTTCCTCGGTTGCCTGCACTCACTGTTCAATTTTAGTTAGAAGGCCCTGGAAAAATAAGACAGGAAAATAAGGGATCAGGTTATATCCAATCTGACATCAATGTGTTTATTTATCCTGTTGTTACTCCTTGTACTAAACTGGAACCAATGCAAATACCTGGAGAAACAATGTGAAAAGAAAACCAAAATGGGGGAAATTAATAAAATACAAACATTCATGTGGCTGTCTGGACAGGTGAGAATAGAAGGATTCACTGCTTGAGGTATTTTGAATCAGTTCTTAAGATAGAAGTCCCACTGGAAATAATTACAACGTCCTTAGCTGTATCATAACAAGAAATAAGAATGAGCTCAAGTACTTTTGGGGGGCGAGTTCATGGCTTCTCAAGGTATTTTAAGTACAGAATAATGTTCTCCCTTGATACTGAAAATTCTTGCAGAATTATGCATTTCTCCGTATATTTTTCTTTCTGTGAAACTGAGATTTGATTCCCTTATTTCAGAGATACAAGATCAGGTAAATATTCCATCTTGCTCTGATTCTGCTGGGAAAATAGCTTTTCTCGGACAGGCATGGGTTTTCATATATAGTGGAATCATAGAACCACAGGGGCTGGATGGGACCCCTGGAGCCCCCCCAGCCCAACCCTTCACAGCACTTCCCTTGAATTCATTGTACAGAAAAGTGTCTGATGAGCTTTGAACACCTCCACAGAAGACACGGTATTATTGGTTTTATGATCCAAATGCTCCAAGTGTGAAAGCACAGGGGCTTATGGGCTCATTTTGCAATGTCATGTACAAACATGGGTTCATTCACATCAGCAAAGAACTTCAAGATCATCAGGGCCAACCATCAGACTGATGCACCAAGTCCCATTACTAAAACTTGGTGCCATACCCACACATCTCTTAAATACCTCCAGGGCTGGGACCCCACTGATCCCCTGGGCAGCCCGTTTCAATGCTTCACCTCCATCTCCATGAAGAAACTGTCCATAACATCCAATCTAAGCCTCCGTGGCATAACTTGAAATCATTTCCATCAGTTTTGTTTATTTTATAGAATCCTAGAATGGCCTGGGTTGCAAAGGCCCACAGTGCTCATCCAGCTCCAACCCCCTGCTGTGTGCAGGTCACCAACCAGCAGCCCAGGCTGCCCAGAGCCACATCCAGCCTGGCCTTGAATGCCTGCAGGGATGGGGCATCCACAGCCTCCTTGGGCAACCTGTTCCAGTGTGTCACCACCCTCTGCATGAAAAACTTCCTCCTAAGATCCAACCTGAACCTCCCCTGTCTCACTTTAAAACCATTCCCCCTTGTCCTGTCACTGCCCACCTTCACAAAGATACCTGCTTACAACTATTTTTATCATTAAATGTTGCTCTGGTCAGAAGCCCATACTGCTCACTCCAGCTCTACTGCAGGACAGTACTGCCCACTCTTGGATCACTTGCAGTGCCCTTAAAATTGCACCCACCATGAGGAATACCTTCAGGCAATACCACCAATCAGGTGCCTTTCACAGCTGAATGGGTAGTTTCCTTTAACCTTCACTATTTTTTTCTTCACTTTTTACACAAACATGAATACACAGGATGTTACCTTCATTATTTTCCTGTTTTGATTGGGTTTAGCACATTCTTAGCCCTAGCGGTGGCCATCCCAAGTAGTGCCCATTTGCAGTGTGGCACAGCAGAACTGAAGGAACCGGGAGACAGATCAGACCTCTCTGTTATCTTCTTAAACACACCCACTGGAAAGACACGTGGATTCTTATACTAACATTATCCCTTTTACCATCTGATCATTATAAAAAGATTCTCAGGTTCCTTAGGAGACGGAAAACCCCCGGGGTTCTCTTGTGAGACAAAATCAGTTTGGCAAAGCTGTTTTGGTGTTGAGTGGATGCAATTGCAAATGTTGGCATTAAGGGATGAAACCAGCTTCACGGAGTTAATTTATTTCAGATAAGACGTGCCCTCTAGGTACATATAAATCATGTACCCTCTAGACTGCATATATTTTGCTGTACGATTTTTTTTCTAGCATTGAAAGATCCTCTTGGTTTTACAGCACTGAAATCATTGGTACAACCATTTCTGCATGATTTTCCAGATAGCTGAAGGCTTTCATCACTGTTAGCATCAGTTACTGGAGTGAGTGAAACAAGCACTCTGCAGCAGCGTTTTCACATCCTGCATGCATATGTATGAGCAAAGATTAAATAGATTAGAACTTCTCAACCTCAGAAAGCAAAAAACACAACACCGAGAATATCACAGCAGCCTGTAAAGCCAAAAGTGACACAGAAGCAGCAAATGGGGGACGGCTGTTTATTACTTTCATAATAGAAGTTTGGACCCCAATCAATTTCCCAGGTAACGCGTTCAAAGGAAACACAAGAGAATATCTTTTTTTCATCCGAACGCTGGGTGAACATCTGTCAGGAATGACATTATGTAGTTGTTCTTGCCTTGGGGCAAGTGATGGACCAGATGTCCTCTTGATGTTCCTATTCAATCCTGTTTCCTGTGATTCTATAATTAGGTTGCAGAACTCATTGCCGTAAAGCTTTAGCAGTTGCCGTTTACAAATGGGCTCAAAAAAAACCCCTGACGCGTAGAATAAAAATCTACGTGGAGCTGCTGATGGCCGCAGCTGGGTGCGCCCTGTGCTCGGGTGGGCTCCGGCGGCTGTTTGCTCTGTAGCAGCGCTCTGCTCCCGGTACCGCTCCCAGCCCCGTGCACGGAGTGCAGGGCTCAGCGCCTGCCGCATCCTCAGCACAGCGCAGGACCAGGGCGGCTCGGCATTTACCGTCTGGAAACCACTCCTCCTAAAGGAAGCAGGGACAGCGTTCAGTGTATTTGCAGCTAAACAGTACATCACTGTGAAGGTGGTGCAGCGTATTTGCTCAGGGAAGGTTCTAGAGCAAGCTTGGAATCTGGCAGTGGGGTGTTGCTGGTGTTGCTGGTGGGATGCAGGTGCAGCCCAGCACAGTGAGCTGAGCGCCAGTCCCAGCTGTGCCCATGGCTCAGAGCTGTAAGAGAACATCAGCAAGGTGAAGAACATTTAAAACATGCTGATATGTTCTCAGTGCACCCAGGCAGCAAGAGCAGGCTGTGGCCAGAAGTGGGACATGCCTGGAATAAGAATTCTACTCAGCTCTGCCAACTACCTTGCCCTGTCACCCATAAAACAGCAGGTTTTTTGTGGAGCTGTATTTCAGAGCTAAGCTACTCCTTGCCACAGAAAAAAAATGAGTCAGGTATTCCAGTAGAGCACAGCTAATGGCACATTAACACTGCAGCCCTACCTGAACTGGTCCAAATAGCCATGGAACACAGCAGTCCATACAGTCACATGCAAGAGGTACAGAATGCCACAAAGCTGAGTAATTTTCTGCTTGGCTACTTTATGGTGCTCAAAACTGCCGTACAAAATGGTGACATCACTGTCAGGAAACATTTTAATGGCTGTGACACCACAGATTTGGGTTAGGCAACTAAAATCCAGACAAAACACTCCTGGTTATGTGCGTCCTTCCCAAATGTACCTCCAGCAGGAAGGCCAGGTGCTCCCTTTGGAAGGGAAGTGATGTTCAGCCAGAAACCACCAGCACTGTGATCACCATATGGCACAGGAGAGCCCTGACTCTGGGTGCAGGTGTTTCCCAGAGCATCAGTCCCTCTGCC
Source organism: Excalfactoria chinensis (assembly GCF_039878825.1). Lineage (NCBI taxonomy): Eukaryota > Metazoa > Chordata > Aves > Galliformes > Phasianidae > Excalfactoria > Excalfactoria chinensis. Next base: position 516,365 of record NC_092829.1, on the reverse strand, counting down.
CACATTTCAGACACAGCTCTGAACTCTCCTGCAGGACGCAGGCTGTCCAAGAAGCTTGTGCTGGCTGAGCCATGGAGCTGGGCCTCACCACCCAGCAGCTCTTAGTGCATCTTATGATGTGATGATACTGAAAGCTGATCGTGCACTGAAGTGCAGCACTTGTGCTGCTCTCTGGGGTGAGGTGGGAGAATAATTCAGCAGCCACAACCCCATCAGCATGAGGCTTGGTTCAAATCTTGGAGAAACTTAAAACAGAAGGGCATCCATAGGGGCCATCATGCAGGTGGGCTTACTGAAGGTGTGTCATTTCACATTAATGTAGAGTTATCAAAGAGAGCCTTGGCATGCAACTGCTTTCTGTAACAGAGGCAGATTAATCTGTCTGAATTTGTGTGAAACAGTGAAATACACATGGGATCATAGAATCACAGAATCATGGAATGGCCTGGGTTGAAAAGGACCACAATGACCATCCAGTTTCAACCCCCTTCTATGTGCAGGGTTGCCAATCACCAGACAAGGAAGAGAAGATAGTCTATTGAAACAGATTAATGTAGGATGTTGTATACTAAGTAAGAAACTCAGAGGAAGGGAAACAGAAGGAAGTACTGAGTGGAGGGTGGCCAGTGAGCAACAGGGCCAGCACAGCCCCCCTAGGGCCATGCTCTTCATGCAGAACAGCACGTGGCAGCTGCTGTGGGAGTCAGTGCTGCTCTGCAGCCTTCTATTACTAACCTCAACCTCCTTGTTCTTCCCTGGGGATCCCACAAGAATGGACATTCCTCTGAAATGCCCAGACTGCTTCTACAAATAGTTCTGGCTCACATTCAGGGCTGAAAAGCAAAACAAAGAGGAGATTTGTATTCCAAAATTGCAGCATCTCAGAAAGTAGTTGGCTGGAGTTCAGCTCTGCAGATGAACAGAAGATGTGCTGCCCTCCCAGAGCGGGCTCATCCATCCTTGCTCTGCACTTCACCGCTGCTTTGGATTGCAAGGGAGATTTCCAGATTTGAAGTTGTTTTCTCCCTCTATCTCTTGTTTTGGATGCTGTGAAAGGGGAAGAGGAGGGACCTTTCATGGCTTAATCTGGTGCATTTGCCTGCCCTTTTCCCTGAGACAAGCAGTGTTACTCTACATTTTAAACTAAATTCTCTCTTTCTTTTATGAAGCAAAATGGGAGACAGCTTTCTTGATTTAAAGTGTAAGGATGATGAGTTCCTTGATGTACCTATAACAGGTACTTGCATTTTCTGATCGTGTGATCTTCAGCGTCTCACACAGTTCCAGGCAGGCTGGGCTATAGAGCACTGTAGGATGCAGTATGGCATTGCCTTACAATCATAAGGTTGGAAAGGACCTACAAATCATGTAGTCCACTGTCCTCCTATCACCATTACTGCCCACTAAGCTGCTAAACCATATAAACCTTCTCACAGACAACTCAAATACCAAGAAATGGCCTTCTCAGAGGAAGAGTAACAAAATGTCCTTGTTTCAGTGAAGCAGGATTCTGCAGAAAAGCAAACGAAATCAGCACAGCACCAGCAAACAATGCTATTCCTCTGAAGCTGCTTCTTGTCAACGAAATACCACGCTCAGTATTTTGGTTAGCATGCTGCTGAATGAGGCACCAGAGCTGCTCCTTTGATGCCTGCAGAAATTAGTGTGGCCTTTGATATAAACCTAATTAATTTGTACCTCCTTCATGGATTTTCACACACATATTTATTGATCTGGAACATATGAAAGGCAATTTATCAAATCTCTTGCTCCATACGTTGCAATTAATAGAAGAAAACAGAAGAGCATGATTTAGTGTGTTGAATGTATTTCTTTAGTTCATTCAAACTAAACAAACCAGCAGGAACTGTTAGAGGGAACAGCTCTGCTTGAATTCAACAACAGCACAGTAAGAAGGGAATTGGGCAAATTCTTGCCTTGGTATGGGCAATGTTTTAGAAGTGTTTAGTTTAAATGGCTGCTTTCACAGATACATGCATTTTAATCTTCTACATGAAAAACATTGCATTTCTTCTCCTATTGTTACACATTAACAGAAGGCGTCTGCTATCAAGGGATGGAATGCTTACCCTGAGCCATGGCTAAAATCATCGAATCCTAGAATGGCCTGGGTTGCAAAGGCCCACAGTGCTCATCCATTCCAACCCCCTGCTGTGTGCAGGTCACCAACCAGCAGCCCAGGCTGCCCAGAGCCACATCCAGCCTGGCCTTGAATGCCTGCAGGGATGGGGCATCCACAGCCTCCTTGGGCAGCCTGTTCCAGTGCGTCACCACCCTCTGGGGGAAAAACTTCCTCCTAAGATCCAACCTCAACCTGCCCTGTCTCAGTTTAGAACCATTCCCCTTGTCCTATTACTATCCGCCCTCATATACATTACACAATCTCCTCTCGTTCCCCATGACAGTTCAGCATCCCAGCCATTGGCACAGCCCTGTCAGCAGAGCTCAGTCCATGCAGCAGGTGGGTGAGGCTACTTCAATTCATACATCACTGACAATTTGCTGCAGCAATTCCATGAAATCAGTAAGCTTTAAGCAGCTAATGAAAAACAGTATTTTTTCTGTGAGTTGCTGAAAGTTAAGTAATTTGTTGCATTGATCTGGGAGCCTGGAGATTCATCACTTCGTGGAAAGAGAAAAAGCACTCCAAACACAAGGTTCTCCTTTGGAAATTGCATGGTTCTTCGTGCCTGCTGCGTTCAGAAGGGAGCCACAGTGGGTGCACCGCCTGGTCTGCATTGACAGACAGCTGTGAGCGCCGCTTCTTTCTAAACTGGGCTCTTACATATCTTCTTATTTTAATATTTTAATTATTGTATCATCTGCACATCTGATGAGCTGAGAGCTGTGCCTGCATGGCCTGGAGAAGAGCAGGTGAAAGGGGGATCCCAAAGGCCGTCTTGGCCAAACCGTGGTGGGTCTGGGGAAGAGAACAGCCAGATGCAGGAGCAGAATCACAGTGGCCATAGTTTCCTTTGGGTTCTTCTATCTCATCATTCCCAATACTCAAACGTCAATTAAAGTAGCAGAAGAATCCAACTCTTAGGGATGAATAATTGAAGAATGGTAGTGAGGAGGAAAGATGCCGTTTGAAAATAATTTGTGTTACTGTGCACAGTACAGTACATGTGGTGGTAATATTAAATCTGCCCTTAATGTTGACTAAAATAACTTAGGGGAGGATTAAGAGATTTTAAAGAAGAAACAGGTACGTATCTCAGATTTAAATGAGGAGAACATCACCTGGTAAGTACTGACCAGCAAGCTTATGAGTATTGGTTTAAACGATATGGGAAAGCAAAACCCCCAGAAGAAATCTGAGCTGCTTTTTGTTCCTACAGCTTAAGGATAAACCTTCAGTTTTTAAAACCTCCAAGTTGCTGAACGCAGCACAAGGAGATGAGCAATGTCACCCTCACAGGCACACCTCCACTTTGTTAAAAGCAAGCAGCCCCTTTCCCTCGGTTACAGAGGGCCCAGCCTTGCCTGAAACTCGTTACTGCTTCAGTATCAGCCCGGCTATACAATCCTGAAGGTGATTTCCCACCTTTTTCAATAACCTTTGAAAGGACAGAAGATAAATAGGATGGCAATTAACGATAACATCCCCTGCTGAGTCTGTTTCCTAAAACAGGAGTTCAGGTCCCATACCAGGGTCTCCAGAGTGAAGCCAGCAGCAGCCCCAGCAGTGGCTGCCCGGAACAGAAGTGTGCTGAGGCAGCGCTCACCTGAGCAGGGCCAGAGCTCGGGATGCCGTGCATTTGCCTGAAGCAACTGTTCTCTATGTGCTGGGTGGCATTCAGCTCAATGGAAGGGAATTGTTTGAAGAATTAAATCTGAACTAGCTGGATGCGCTGAGAACCTCAGTGTATAACTCTCTGCAAGTAGCACTGGTTTTGGCTTTCTGATCCTTTCTTTGTGCCTGTTTCTTTGCTTTGCCTGAAAGGATCCATAGCTGACAGGTTTTGCACACAAGTTATTGAGCAGTTTGTGCACTTCCACCCTCCATGACCTTGTGTCCATTCTTATGAAGTGTCTTGCAGGGAAGAAGCTCTTTCTTAAATCTGACTGCACTGTTACCAGTGATCATTGTGACAGATGTAAAGCCAAGCTGCAATTGTCACCACTGCCCCTTTTCTCTCTGTACAGCCATACTGTGGCCCTCTTTACTCCAGCTGCATTTTGTATGAGTGTGGGCTTGGAGGTGACAGGAAACATCTAGAAACATGCCTGAGCTGGGAGTCACTGCAGGGACATCCTCTGCCCATCAGCTGCAGCAGAACCAGCTGCAGCCCTTGGGCTGCTCAAGGTCCTGCTGCAGGACACAGAATCAGAATGTCTTGGGTTGGAAGGCACCGTAACTCCCATCCAGTTCCAACCCCTGCAGTGGGCACCAGCCACTGGCCAACATTGTACCCACAAGACACATCCCCTGGGAAGCCATCCCTCGGCAGTATAACAACGCACCTCTTCCAGAGAGAGAAAAATGTATGATTTCACAGCACCTCTCCTGAATCCACCACACTCTGCTGAAATATAGAAGGGAAATAATTAGAAGTTGCTCTTGAGATGTGACATTTCCGGACATCTTAAAAAAGAAAATGAGCCAAGAGGGAGGCAGTAGAAAGTGAAAATGGAGCAGAAGTCTCATTCCTAGATAACATCATTGATTTTGATCACTGATAGAGCAGAGTTAAGGATTTCCAGCACTTATAAATATTCCCAGCATTGCAAGCTCTAAGTCTGGTGTTCAGAGTCAAGTAATTTAAAGATGTTTTGTTCAAGAGCAAGAGGCTCCTGTAAGGGTAGGTGTCATTTCTTCCCCTATGAAGCCGGTATATCTTTCACTAATGAGGAAACAAGAAACATTCTCTGGAATTCTCTGCTCATCAAAACACCGCTATGAAAGGTGACTGGAGCAGGAATGAACCCAGCTCATGTACGCAGGTTATTACTCATGTACGCAGGTTTTTTTCTAGGAGGGTGAACAAACAGGGAAAGAAACTGAATCTGGAGGCTGGAACAACAAATGAAAGACTAAAGTAGGAAATGGGCAGATAGACAGCTAATTGGCATGTTACTATCACAGTCATTATGGCTTTTAGAGTGTCTAGGGTTATGTGTGCTCAGCTCTCCAGAGCTCCTGGGAACCAGACAGCCCTCAGTCCTCAAAACCAAATGAGACCAGATTTAGATCAGATATCTAAAGAATTTTCCTATTCTCACAGAGGTGAGGCAGTACCCAGAGCTGTGGGTGCCCCATCCGTGGAGGAGCTCTGTTAGCAGAATTGGGCTGGGGGGGCTGTAAGGTCCCTTTCAACCCAACTGTGCTGTGATCCTCTGATCTCTCCTCCCTGATCTTCCCAGTTCTTTGTTCTTACCTTGCAGGTTTGATTACCTGCACAGAACTATTTGTCTCCACCCCAAATTTCTGTTCAACCCCTTGAAATCACACATTTTTAACATATCTGTGCTTAGCTGCATGACAAACTATGAGGGCTGCTCCGAAAGTAGTGCCTTCTGTTTTATTCTATTGGCCCAAGACGTCAGATGTGGATGTTGGTGCTACAGCAGCAGAGGCTGAACCTTCCCAACAAAACTGCATTACATGTTGTTGCCATACAACAGATGGCAGCAGAGGTGCGCTCTGATAGAACGGCATCTGACATGGAAGCGCACATGGAAAAAAGGTGCCATTGAATTCCTCCTTGCAAAAGATGTGTCACCCATTGGCATTTACTGACACTTGCTGACCTCTGATGAAGGCCAAACAGAGAGTGTGAGCACAGCGAGGGGTGAGCGGTGTGTCTCAGCAGTGGTGACAGTGGGTCACCTCCTCTGGGGCAGATTGCTACGAGCACAGCGGGCAGCTCTTGTTCAGCGCTGGTAGAAGTGCAGAGCTAATGGTGGTGACTATGTTGAAAAATAGCGCTTTGTAGCTGAGAATGTGCTCCATCAAATAGTAACTGTTGTAGTTTCCACTGAAAGAAATAGGAGGCATTGCTTTCAGGGCAACCTTTGTACCTGAACATTGCCGTTAGTTCTTCCATTTCAGTGTGCTGGATTTAAGGCAAGCAAATATCTTGCTTAAAATATTTCTGCATTGCGATGCAACAGGCCTCGGCTTCAGCCACACCTGCCTGAGCACTCTTAGATAGTTTTACTGTGCAGTCTTAAAACCTGTATCAGAAATTGCATTTCTAAAATAGACAAATTATATTATGTATGCAGTCCCCAATCCAGCTGAGTGCTGAATGCCATCAACCCTCATTTCATCAGGAGCTGAGGGCACTTAACACCTCGCAGGGCTGAGATTAGAAACCTGGCAAGAAATAACCAATTGTAATTCAACTTGTTCCACTCTGTTGGTAATTTCCTGGCCTGAGACCATCTGCTGTTCAGAAGTAGCTTTTCTAACATTGTGGCAAGTCAAGAAAATATATTAGAACTGTTCCAAAACTTTCTTAGCATATGAACACTCTACTCTCTTAGTGATTTTTAATTATTTATATGGTGTCTTAAAATCTTAGGGTTCCTGTATGTTCAAACCAACTAAAAATACCAATTTCCATAAGCCATAAACAGAAAATACTGCAGAGCCATGGGAAAAGCACTGTATTCTACTCAGGCACGAGCCTTCAGGGCCTTACCAATCCAAACAGCCATTCACAAATCAAAGTGCAGCACTACGTTACCTCCTTGGGAACTCCGGTGCTGGATGATAAGGTACCTGGGCACTGAGGAACAGGCAAGGTTGTGAAAAGGAATTCAGAGTGATGTACTTATAAATAGGTTTTCTTAAAAAGAAATAAATGTTTGGGAAAAGATTCAGTCAGACTTAACTGAGGGATCAGCAACCCCAAAGGAAGGGAATAAACAGAACCAGTAACTCCTCTGTGTACCAGGTACTGCCCTTTTACTGGAGGGTTTGCTACCTCAGGTAGCAGCAATCCTGTCCTGCTCCTTATGGAGCCTTTACCTGTGGTAGCAGAAGCGCTTGGTATTCATCCTTGGCTTCCTTCTTCCTATTTTCCTTCTGTCCATATGCAAGTCAGGGTCAGTGTGGATTATCCCAGTTGTCCTTTCTCTTCTTAATCTCATCTCCTCAGAAGCCAGTTTCACAGAGGTCAAGGTCCAGGGCTGATTTCCCTACAGCTCTCCCTCTGGAGGGAGCCTTTCTGTACAGTGCTACAACATTTATCTCTTTACTTCTGATGCTCCCACGTCCCAGCACCCTGACCCTTCTGAAGCTGCCTGCAGTCAGGATAAAGTTCCTTCTCCTAAGGCAGGCACATGCTGCAGAGGGAGGAGGCTGAGGGACATGAAAGCAGAAAGCTTTTCAAATGTAATAAGCTGAGGTCACCAGGCTGTGCACCACTCTCCTATGAGAAATATGTTTTGAGCTAAACTGGTTTGTCTTCCAGAGGACTTTAGAATTACAGTGATGGAGACCCAGTTGTGCTCTGACTTACACATATGGCTGCTTTAGTAACCAAACCACATTCATCTAGAGCAAGCTTGCACAAAACTGCTAACATCCATTTATAGCACAGAAAAATGAATGAAAAGGGGAAAACATGAAGATTGCATTGAGGAAAGAAAGACAACGCATCACTGGACAAGAAGGAAGCAAGTCTGGAATCACCTGCCCTGATTTCCAGGACAAAGGTGGTGCTGCCTGAAAAGACGCCCAGTTTGTGTGAATGGGATTTGCCCTGTTGTTCTCATTACAGCAATATAAATTCACATAACACAGAAACGCAGAAAGTCACTGTAGCTTGTTTGAGAGAATTAGCAAACTTTTATCCCCCGTTTCCATGGTGATGGAAAAATGTGAATGAATAGTTAGTTCTCATGCACAAAACGTATGTAATGCAAAGACAAAACCGCACAGAGATAAGTGGCCACACTGTTAGGTGAATGGAACAGGACAGAAAATTCCATTGTAGGGGGTGATAGGGCATTTGTAAAAAGAAAGAGGGATGCACTGTAACTTCCAATGGACTTGGGGAAGGCAAGTAGTGCCAGTAGTCCAGAAGTGCTACAGAATGTACCCCGGCCTTTATATTCCGGGTCCCAGAAATAAGTAAAATATGAAGAAATAAAGATAAAGCTTGAATCCCTACCATAACCTGGATCCGATGGAAATGGAGAAGAAATTCTTTAAAAGATAAATATATATATATATATATATAGGCTTACTAAGCATCTGTCTCAATGCGTTGTGTGAGCTGCAAGGTCATTCCAGGACACAGCGCTCTGCCTGGAATCGTTTCATCCTCTGCCTTTTTACCCCTTCCCGGTGTGCGAATAGATGTGAGATACCAGCATGTTAGTGGGAGATCCTTAAAACTTGGTCATTTTTTCCCCTCACTCGGTGCTGCTGCCTTCAGGCAAATATAGAGCTGGTTGTACAAATGAAAATTGCAGTCTAAATAAAAGAACACTGAGAATAACATCTTTTCAGACTCCTCTGCCACGAGCCAGTGGTTTTCGAAATGGACATTGGCCTTGGTTTTAATAAGCATTTCAAATCCACGCTACCCTTCAGCTGCAGGAGTCTGTCATTACTCTGGCTGTGAGCCCTCGCCTTGTTATGACTTATTCCAAGTTTACAGGGGCTCAGAATCCATGAAGATGAATAATGGGATTTTCAGACACATCCAAAGCAAAGGAAAACAGGAAGGGAGGAAATTATGCTCAGCTAAACCAAAATATTTTTTAAAAGTACTGAGGAAACAAATAAAACTGAAAGTGCACTTTGTTTCCAACCAGATCGGTGCTAATTACACCAATCAGAATTCCTCCATAAACCTGTGAACATTTTAATATGGAAAATTCAATTTCTTCATGAAAAGCGATTCATTAAATATTGAGATTTTAAAACATCAAAACCTGAAATTTCCCATTCCGATAATGTTAAAATCCAGTGTTTTGGAATTAAATACATTTTATTTTTACTAATTTGCTTATTTCAGAGAATCATAGAATGGTTTGGAAGGGACCTGCAGAACCATCTTGTTCCAACCCCTGCACTATAGGCAGGGACATCTCCCTCCAGACCAGGCTGCTCACAGCCCCATCCAGCCTGGCCTTGAATGCTTCCAGGAAGGGGGCATCCACAGCCTCACTGGGCAGCCAGTTCCAGTGCATCACCACCCTCACCATAAAGAATTTCTTCCTAATATCTATCCAAAATCTACCCTCTTCCAGTTTAAAGCCATTTCCCCTTGTCCTGTCAATACCTGCCCTTATAAAACATCCCTCCCCAGATTTCCTGTGGACCCCTTCAGGTACTGGAAGGCTGCTATAAGGTCTCTTTGGAGCCTGCCCTTCTTTGGGCTGAAGAGCTCCAGCTCTCTCAGCCTGTCCCTGTAAGGGCAGTGCTCCCTTTGATCATCTTCATGGCCCTCCTCTGGACCTGCCCAGCAGCTCCATGTCCTTCTTGTGTTGGGGACCCCAGAACTGAACACAGCATTCCAGATGTGGCCTCACGAGATGAAAGCAGTGGGGTAGAATCACCTCCCTGAACCTGCTGGTCACTCTTCTCCGGATGCAGTCCATGATTCAGTCAGCCTTCCGGGCTGCAAGTGCACATTACTGTCTCATGTTGAATCTTTCATCAACCAACACCCCCAAATCCTTCTCCACAGGGCTGCACTCAAGCGAGTTCTTGACACAACCCATGTGTGTGGCTCCAGCTAACTGTTAGCTGTATTTCAAGCTACTGTAGCAAATTTTCTATTCCAGTGAAATTTCATAGTTCAGCCAATTAGATGCTGATGAAAAAAATAAATAAACAACACCCCAAAACAAAATCCTACATCCAGCAGAGAGGTTCATGTGCATGGATTCACTGCAGAACCAGGACAGCGGCCACAGCTCCAACAGGATTTATATCAGCTCAGCAAACAAGGCCAGACACATGAGCTTCATCAACAGCTGCTCAAACTACTCCTCTACTGTGACTTTGCTGAGCTGCTGACCAAAGCAGACAGTAAGATTGGGTCCCTCTCCAGGCAGAGGATGGGCACCTCAAGGCAATCTGCTGGACCTGCCCCACAGTTAAATCCCCCTCCTTCTGATCCAACTGGGAGCTGACATCAGACAAAACCATTCTTTTTAATATGTAAGTTTTTAATTCTGCAGGTACAGAATCACAGCTATCACAGCTGTAACCTCCCCTGCCTTACCTTCTTGACCTGCAGAGAGGAGGAAATCTCTGCCTCTCTGAATGGGGTAAGTAAGCAGGAATTCTGCTGAGTCAGGTGTATTGGTCTCACCTGCCAATGGTCAATCTTTTCAGCTGGATCCCCAGACATTTCACTAACACAGAAACAACTGTCAGCACGTTTCCAGTGGTTCTCATCATGGGGTTTATGTTGTTGTCTTCACTTGGAAAAACTTCCACAGCTGTCACCAGGATTTTAAAGCAGGACAGGAGCCAAAGCTAACTAGGGATTATTCATTGAATTCCATCAGCAAGAAATTCAGTGAAGGCAGATCTGTATAGATTCAACTACAGCGAGGAACTGCCTAGAAAGAGCTTAAGCATCCACCAGTCCTTTAGGGAACAGGAGGGTCATTATGCATAACACTGAGATTTCAGCTTAACTCATAATGGGCTATAATTTTTCTCTTGCAGCCTATGATTACATATTGGGAGGAATAATGCTCTGCTACAATGAAATATAATATGTCATATCTCACATTTTCCGTGCCTTACTCCCTGGTAGTAAGAGGCAATATGATAATCTTAGGTCAGAGAGGATTTTTCAATATCATTATGAAGAGGAACCATTTAATGAACTGATTTTTGTGTTGGTAAGCACAAAGGAGTAATAGTTTTCACAGTGAGTTCTTTTTACCTATTTATTACAAATAAATAAATAAATTCAGATGCCAACCAGTGGAATACCAAGCCTAAATTTATAGTGGGTGATTACAAGGTTTTCTAAATACCCCTGGTTAATTTGCTGGGCTTTACAGAGCCCAAACTTTAAGCTACTGAAGGATATTATGATTGGCACAATTTTCATGCTGATGTATGAAAACAGTGAAAAAAATGTGAGCACAAGTTTTGTCTGGAGTTTTAATGCTTGCTTCTGTTCATTGAAAATATCACAGCTCTGTATCCAGCCTTCTAATGCAGAAGCTGAATAATTAAATATAAATCATTTCTGTGCATGACTCAGAGGGCTTCTAATTATATGTTCTCAAGGATTATTTCTAGGAAATTTTATACATATAATTTATGACCAGAAGTCTTTCATTTTCTTTCACGGTGAGAGTCCAATACCAATTCTGTTCAGAGAAAGAATAAATGAGAGCAAATTCTATCAGCACCGTCTCTTGCAATACATGATCTCAGAGTCATGTTCCTGTTATCCAGATTCCAAGCTTATTGCCTTGGCTTCACTTGCAACAAGAGATAACGTGAAAGTGGAAACTTCCTCCTCATGCAACGTGTTCATATTTAAAAGCAGCACAGGGCGGTATGAACTGGGTTTCCTTTCTTCTTGGACTTCACATGGCTGAGCAATTTATTATTTCTCAGCACACTGAGGCCAGTTTGCATCTCAACCTTCAGCTGCTTTGAACCAACCAAGAAGAGAAGTCCTGGTACCTGTGGTTGGCTGATCTTCGTTCAGTGCGGGCTGAAGATGTGCTGCAAAAGCTCCAGAGATTCTCCAAAGTTTTTATTGTGCAGAACTGAAACATAAATCAGTGCGAGTGCTCTGGTGGACAACAAACAAACACACACACAGACTATTCAGTCATAAAATTCACTCCATCTGCTGTCTTGTGAGATGCCGTAAATGGGGAGCACTATGATGCCACTTTATCAACAAAAGTTAGAAGAAGAATACTGCACTAAACAGAGGAATGATGAGAAAGGTCTCCTGGTTCCCCACAAGCGTTTCTAACATGGTGCACCCCTCTGGTTGTGGTGCTGTGGTTATGCTCACATGGGGGGTGTTCAGGGCTGGCCGCCTTCTGTATTAACATGAAATTGTCCCAGCGGTGTGAGCTGTGTAGTGACATGTTGATCGCAGCTACTGGCCTGGACAACCTGACTTCCAGCAGAAATGGCTAAAACTAAGAGCAGGATGGTCCATGCATCCCAGGACAACGATTTGCTTGTGCTCCAGAAGGCGACCACAGTGTGGGAAAGAATGCAACTCACATTATTAACCAGTCCACATCCAGGATCTGCTGGACATCCCAGTCCTGACAGCCCTGCCTTCTTGTGCTTCACAGAGAAGCTCCCAGGGGTCAAACACAACCCTATCAAAGGCAACATGAAAGTCACAGTGACTCCAGTGGGCCAGAATGCTCTTCCAAGGGTACGGTTTGATGTATACAAGAAATGGTCAAAGAAATGTTTCTCTCTGTAGGGCCCTCAGAAAAACCAATGAGTGGATCTGCCTTCCCATGGGCTGCATGCGGCCATTTGCAGCAGCAAATTTTTACATGAAGTCTGTCCACTTTGATTTGGTACAACTGTAATCCTGCTTTGTGCTGCTTGGGTGATTGAATCCAACACACAGGAATGCAGAATCAAGGCCCAGCTGAATTGCTCTGTGGAAAACAAATGTGTCTCTCTGGTGAGGGGAAAACACATTTCTCATTTAGAAGAAACAAAACATACCCAGCAAAATTACTGTAAACTTTGTGAACTCTTATTCCTATGTATAACACGTATCCTACTCCTTCTCCAGTAGTGAAAACAAATCGCAAACGTTCACAGATTTTAAGACTAGAAGGATCCTCGTGACAAACTAATCTGATGCTGTAGGGACTCATCACTGATCATCCCCGCGTCACTTCTCACTAAGTGACAATGTCAGTATGTGACACAGGCAAATCTGAAGTCAGTCTCTGCATGGCAGAAGGCACAGCTACACCTGTGTGTTTAGCCTGCAATATTTCAAGGGCTCATTTTAAGCAAAACAGTGGATTCTTCAATTGCCACCGATGAATAAATATGGTGTATGAGTGCATAATAAGCTGATCTGCTGAGTAAGCTGTGAGGAGACAGATCATTCTAAAAAGCCAATGGAGTAAAATAGAATGCTTTCCAATTCTCGTGCTTCAGAAAGTTACTTTAAATGAAAGGAGATAAGTGTTCGGATCTGAAGTGTTTGGGATTTCTGTGCCTACGATAATTAACCTCTTTGTTGCTTTTTTCTTTTTGCTTAGTAATGGACACTGCTGCCAAGTTGCTTCAAAAGGTACAAAGGAGACAAATCAGTGCACAGCCCAGCAGGAGGAGTTACCATCCTGTATCAGAGCCGACATCCCAGAGGAACATTTGTTCTTGCTATGCCTTCATCTTTCTGCAAGTATGTTTTATCTAACCAAGCAACCTTTTCCAAGGAGAATAGGTGGCTCATTCTCAGAGTCCTTGTTATGAACTAGACATATCACAGGAGGATATAGTACAGGAAAGCCGTTTTGACAAAGTTCTTCAAAAAATGCCCGTTCTGAACCAGCAGATCCTTCATATAGCTGATACCTCTACCTCTATTATGTGAGCATAAAACCAAGGCAAACACTGTCCACAGTAACTCCAGAGGGATGGATGCTGTTACTGAAGCAGGAAGGGTCTGCATAGGCCCCTTCCACAGTCTGAGGCAGCGAGCCATTAGTGGTGTGTGCCACAGATCCCAGCACCCCTGCATGATCAGCAAATGGCTCACACTGAGTATTCTGGTGAACATAAGCCCCTGCTCTGCATGCAAACTGCAAACATCAAACTGCAAACTGCCTACAGACACCTCGACGTGCAGGCAATCGAGAAAGAGAAGCCCCCACAGTAGTAAGCTTGCAGATGATGCTGCCATTCCTGCATACCAACGTGCCATGTGTGAACTCAGCACCATCATGCTGGACTCTGAGCCAATGCAAGGTGCCTTTGCTCAGCACAGTTTTACCTGGCTGCTCTCATACACACTAGGTAGAACAGTGACAAAAGGCTATACACATAGAGTCAATCAAATCACATTTTTCTACAGTTTGAACAAAAGTTATGAGAACAGCTGTGAAGAGTTCATAAGGAAATAGCTGGTTTGTTTCTTTCTGACTGCTGCAATAAATTAGAGTATACCTGTGAGAGTAATTCTGAGCTCAGTACAGAAACTGTGGCTAAAAAATGAGCCCAAATTAATGCCTCCAAATTTCCTTCAAATAGAGAGGGAAAAGTCCCTGATAAACCATCTATCCAAATGCTGCCAGGACCTCTGGGCTCCCTGATGGTAGAACAGTGTGAATTACCTGCTTGCTCTATTGGTAATGCAGGAAATTATGCTCTGTTGTTTTGATCATCCTGAACATCTCTGAGGAGAGAAATGGCTTTCAAGATGCTCCACAACTGCTGCAAGGGCGGTGATTAGAACAAAGAAGAGCAGGAGTGGACATTACAAAGAAGAAAAGGCTGAACCCTCCCAGCTCTCCAGACAGTTACCACAGAGATTCTTGGCAGGTCGTTCCTTCCCTCATCACTTTCCTACAGGTACCATCAATGACTGGCCTCTAATTTTGAGAGAACCAGAAAAGTGGTAGCAGACACCTGGACCTCTTGGCAAGATACCTGAAGGAGTCAGATGGCTGACTGCTAAGATTGTCCCAAGTTCTAGCATTAGATCAAATACAGCTGCACCCAATGCTAAAGGCATCCTTCCACCCAGAAGGGATCCCTGTCTGTGGATCACAGCTTGTATCTGCACTACCTCATGCTCTTCTTTTCTAGAGAGGAGGACTGAGAGTGTGGTATAACTCCTGGCCCTGGTCTCCCACAGGCCACTATAGAACCTCTGGCTTTAAGGGAAAAATACAGTTCTTTTCTTGTTTATTTGTTTTCAGATGAAATAATTTGAAAGCTTTGAAGGACTGTATAAGATAACGACCCAATATATCTTCTCCTCAACTGTATTTCATATTAGGTGTGGATCTTTTTGTCCTGTCTTCTTTGCCCTGAAACAGAGCCAGGTTCCAACTTAGAAGTAGTTTATCAAACCCAGGAAGGAGCCCAGGACTGCACTGCCACCCAGGAGTGTGCACTGTAAGTGTGTTACGAAGGGCTGAATTTTTTGTCACTGTATGGCAGCTCCTGCCTGCAGTCACTCAGACCAGGCAGTTTACCTCGCCGAGGGCTCTGCTTTCTGCTTTTCAAGGTCATACTATGGACAATTAATTATATTCTGAGAAAGATATCTTTTCTAAGCAGGAACATTTCGAAACTTCCCCACATATCAGGGGATACGCTGCAAGGGGGTGAAAGGCTTAGGCTAAGTAATACAGCGATAGCAGCTGCTGTGCACCATCACAAGGTTTTCATTAGTCAGCCCACATTTAATCTGACCACAAACTGCTAGATGTTCCTGCCTAGCCCAAGGTGTCTGTCAAAGTCAGGGTCTGATGAAAGGCAGGCTAGCTGGCTGGGAAAAGCTGGCAGAAGGAGATCAGTTATTTCCAAACCTTGTTTAAATGGTTTCTAGTCTTACTGAGTAGCGATTCTGACATAGTTCTGCTCTGATCCCCACCTCTGGCAGCCAGCTTGCCATTCAAAACAAAGAAAAAAGGGATCAGAATTTCCTTCTCAGGTGCCCTCTGCACAACGGATTTCAGCATCCTCTAGGAAAAATCAAGCTACTTTTTAGATGTGCCAGCTCAGATGTATTCTAGCTGCAAAAGCAGGCTCTTTGTAGGCTATTTTATCTCACTTTCTAGCAAAAAAGGAAGAAAAAAAAAGAAAAAGCTTCTGCTAGACCCCACGCTGCTAAAGCTGAACAGTTCAGGCTTTAATTGCTTGTTTAAAGTTAGTTTACATATTTCTACAGTGCAGTAGGATCTCCAGGACAGACGAGTCCTTTATCTCTTTCCCTCTGACAACAAGCTGATTTCTCTCCTACGTTCCCTGCCATAGTTTGCTCTAAGAACACACGGAACTGCTACAGGAGAATCTCGATGTAAACGATACAACTGGCCAGAACCATCAGTTTATAATAACCCTCGGCATGGCTGCTCACAAAGCACGGCAGCTCCTGAGATAACATGTTTGCCAAAGCTTTCCACCACAAACAGCCCACCTTCCATTAGAACTATTCAGTTCTTCCATTTCACTATTCAGAACTCCTGGAGGAGCTTTTTAATGAGTGAAGGGCTCTCTCTGCCGTGACTGTGGCCTTTCTAGGAGACATTTCAATGGCACTTTGGAATCTGAGACCGCCGCGGCTGATGTTGTGATGATGATTTTGTTCTAATTCCGTGTTTTTAAACTTGCACCACTTTAACAATGCTGTTAAACCAGACTGCACCTCATTAGTCAAGGTTTCAAGCCGGGAGTTGTTATTCTGGAAGTCTGTTTGCTACCTTACTGTCATAGGAATTCAGAATGAAAAGGAGAAGCAAAGTGTCTTTCCCACTTTTATTGTGCGCAAATGATCTAAAAAAATGAGTTCTAAAACAAAAATGAGGTCTGCTTATGGGAGAAAAATAAAAGAAAAAGAAAAAGGAGAAAAGGAGTTTATATTTTAATCCTCCGGTGCCATTGTTTCCTTTTGCCAATACAATCTTCAAAAGGTTTCAAAAGCTAATAATAGAATAATTTCAGCTGAAAACACAGAGCAATTAATAATCATCTTGATAAGGTAGGATTTCTTACTACTTACTCACCAAAATATATGGCGTGGGGTTCATTACAGCCCTTTGCAAATTAATTTCAAGCTGGTGAAGCTTCAGCCAAGAAACCCTCAGCATTTTTAATCTTAATTCCCGTCATGCCCTGAAGACATTTTAACACGCCACCTCATTTTGAAACGCAGCAACCTGTATTCAAAGACTACGAAAACACCCAGTGACCGCTCTAAAGGATTTTAGAAGCCAACAGAAGTTGTTGCCAGCTGAAAACTTTATTTTTTTGATGTGGCCTATAAATGAATATAAAGTGAGCTATAAAGCAATCTCTGCATGCCATCAGGGCTGCACGCTGGATGAAAGGACCTGCAAGAACAGGGTGGAGGCAAGACTTAGCTTTAGGGTGGTCACTTGTTCCTTACCTGGTGTGCCAGACAGGAGACTGCACATTGAGGCTGTGCTATTGACAGGATGGCCAAATGGTCCTTTCTGTTTCACTATATGTTTCATAGTGCTGCATTATACAGTGCAGACTCATCCTCAGTAAATATTCATTGCATATTATTGCATACGTCACAAGGTGGCCACACAGAATCAGAGTCGTTGGAATTGTTAAAAAATAGAGAGAACTGAGATACGCTTATTAGAACATAAACAATACGTAGCAGCTGCCTTCTGTCACTGAGCTGCAGCCACCATCCCCGCTTTGCTGCAAACACGCTGGAAAAAGGAGAGGTGATGCTCCTAGTTTTGTAACCACACATTTTCTAACATTTATTGTCTCTGTAGACAAGTATTTGGACGTAATGAACTGAACAGTCGCAGTGTGTCTGGATGTACCTTGGTTTGCCTAATGATGAACTGTGTGTCTCATCAGCCAGCAAAGTCTCTCTGCTATTTAAGGAATACATTTATTTCTGTTCGGGCCACGCGTTTTTAAGAGATGTCAGAAGTTGCAGGTGGGGCAGAAATTGAACCGAGGTTTGTCAAACCCATATGAAATGTAATAGATTACAATTATTCAGGCTCCATCGGTTTAGAATGTCAGCTTTTAAGGTGTGATAATTATTCTTTTTCATTTTTAGAAGTCAAAACGCTGTTATGGAGCTCAAGTGCAATATATGACACTGAAAACTCTGATGATTTTGTTTATGAATTGGGAGTTACGACTAAAAAAGGAAAACACTTATAAAGCACAGATCTATGATCTGTGGCTTAAAAAGAACAATATATAAGATTATTGTTTATATCAGAATATTAGCATCAAAATAAACACGAGCCTGCGATATGATCTCAGCTTGATTCATATCTATAAATAAAGGATGGGAGAATAATAAAGAACAGCAAAGCATAGTGCATATTGGTCACTTTAAAGACTGGAGAATGTTCCTCAGTAGTGTTCCCCATCGTTAGTAATGGGACTGGTTCTATTCAATGACTTCACCAGCGATTTGAAGAAGAGAGCGTTGAAGTGACAGCTCCAAGCCTGCAGGTGACTGGGCTCCTTCGGTGTGTCTGACTGTGCAAAGGGTGAGGGACTCCAGGAGGAGCTGCAGACTGAGCAACTGGGCACATCATGGCAAACAAGCTCCAGCACACGTAAATGTGGAGTGTTACATCAAGGGGAAGGGAACCTAATTCAGGTCTTGGAAATGCTGGGCTCAGAACTGTCAGCCTCGATTCAGAACAGTGTTGGTAGGTGTTCGCAACCCATATGGAAGGGCGGCCAATACAGTCAAGGGGGTGAAGCAGATGCCCTGGTAGAAGACATGAGAAGGCTGGATTTCTCCCATACAGACAGCAAATGATTGAGGCATACAACATCATGAAGGCAGCAGCTGTAGTGAATACAGAACTGCTCACCAGGCTCCACAATCTGAGGGCTAAGGAGCACTTACTGGAAATAGGAAGGAAGCTTGTTTAAACCAGGCAGAAGAAAATAATTATTTCCTGCATGTGCCGCTTGTTTTCAGTGAAGAACTGTTTTAGAAGCACAAAACTAAATATTCGAGAAGGGGGAAATCAGTGAATAGGAAGATGCTGGCTGGAAGCTTATCCTGCAATACTAACAGTCCAGAGACTGGTGTTAGAACATCAGCCACAAGCTGGAAATCAAAACACATGCAGCATTTACCCAGGACTGAGCCTGCTATTGATACTGTGCCTCTCACTGGCTACTCTGCAGACCCCATCTGGTGAGGGATAAGCAGAGAAGGCACAGGACTCTGCCCCTGGTCAGCAAACTCTCTTTACAGAATCAGAGTGCTTTCTATCCCTTTATGATAACTTTCATAGCAATGCTGCTTGATTGCACCACAGTCGATCCTATTAAATAAATAAATAAATAAATAAATGATGAGTTCTATATTTTAAAGATTAAGAAAAAATAATGGTGGCTTTTCAAACTCCAATGCTCGTGCCATTCTGTTCTTCACCTGTACAATTTATTCCCTGAATTTCATAGAATTAGAGAATCATAGAATGGTTTGGGTTGGAAGTGACCTTTAAGATCGTGTATTCCCAACCCCCTGCTCTGGGCAGGGGCACCTCCCATAGCCCAGGCTTCTCCCAGCCCCATCCAGCCTGGCCTTGAGTGCTTCCAGGGAGGGCCATCCACAGCCTCACTGGGCAACTTATGTCAGCATCTCACCACCCTCACAGTGACAAATTCCTTCCTAGTATTTGGTCTAAGTCTGCCCTGTTCCAGTTTAAAGCCCTTTCGCCTCATCCTGTTGCTACATGCCCGTATAAAAAGTCCCTCTCCAGCTCTCCTGTAGGCCCCTTCAGGTACTGGAATGCCACTGTAAGATCCCCCCGGAGCCTTCTCCTCTCCAGGCTGATTTTTAACTGCGCTTTCTCTTTTCCATGATCTTCTAGTCAGCGCTCATTCAGCTGGGGTAGGTGCACTGTAACAATTTATCTCAAGAGCATGAATACCTGACATGCTCTGTTGATGAGAAACCCACGAAGGAATAGTTCATAGGCTTTGTAACACTTGTTCTCAGACCTTTGCTGTGAAATCCTTTGACATGAAAGGAAATGTATCATCATTGCCAAGAATACTAGTAATGAGGTTATCATAAATAGAGTGGGCGGCAGAGATGATCTGAGTGGAGTGGCAGAGGTGGCTTTGTTCTGCAAGATGTAATTACCATGCATATAAATAAACATTAACATGTGTATGGGGACAAAGAACTCTATTATCATGCGCTGGGGGAGCTGGGGAGATGCGCCTTGGAAAGCAGGGCTTTCAGCTGCAAGTGGAGATCGTTAGGACTGGGTGTATCCTGGCTTAGATAACCAAGAGCTAAACTCTTAGATCAGGGTATGTCACCCTGGGTTCTGCATGTAGCTAATGAAGAGAAATGGGAGCATCAAAAGAGCAGCGCTTATGTAGGTAAATCAGCTGAACGGGAACTGCCCATTCCTCCCCACGGACGCTAAAGGGAGCCCAGAAAACTGGCTCCGATTTAGATGTCTAATATTTAGATGAGGAAAAGATTTCACTGTAGCTCTGTGTGAGCTCCCATGGAGACGTGGGGCTAAGGAGGATTCGTGTATCCTTGGCTACACGGAGAGAGAAGGAAATAAAATGATTCTGGCTGTCCTCAGCTCTTCCTGTCTGTTGCTGCTTCAACAGCAGTTTTTAGGCCAGGAAACAATCCTTACAGGTACTTGAATGGGTGCAGGGTGGTGCTGTGCACTTCATTTTCTCTGCTGTAGCTCACAGTGACAAGGGACCAAAACAAGAAACGAGGGTAGCTTTCTGCTGTAAATTCCCCTGTAAGTGATACAGGGACTTGAGTTAAAGTTCACAGTGAATGTAGCTTAAAAAATCTTCTGTTCATTAATATTTTCACCTCTCTCTGTCCCTGTAGTAAAATGATCTTTCAGGTGGGAATTAGGGGGAAAAAACACTGACAGCAACAGCAAAAATGAGAATGAAATGAAGTATGGGGAAAAAACCTACCGGAGTTAAAATACAGAATACAGGAAAAACAAAGCAAACAAACAAAGTCAGCCTCTCAGTCTAAAATTGGATCCCAGAGGAAGTTACGAGTTGACATGATCATGGTGTGTGTGTGTCTGTGAATGTCCTTGCTAAGGAGAGGTTCTTTAATGTATCAGGCAAGGAAATGAGATCTGCTTGGTAGAAGGTCAAGCCAGACTTTCTGAACATGAGAAGAAATATATGACAAGAAATAACGAGGTGTTAACGTGGGACAGGGGATGTAACTGAATGTAGCATACACTATTGCTTCAGATCCCTAAATAAGGAGTAGGTGTTTTTCTAAGGAAATTATCCTCTACCAAACCATAAGAGTTGATGCAAAAGGACAAAGCCCACATCTTGATTTCTGCAGTAACACTGGTTAGAACTCCAGAATATTGTTGCAATGGTCCAAACCCCTGTATCAAATCAGACCCAAATTCCTCCTTGCATCCTAAGGAACAGTATTATTACAACAGAGACTGAATACACAAGTAGTAATGGTAGCAATAATCAATAGCCATTAAATCTTTCCATCACGAAACATTCAGAATCTGTTCATCTGCACATCTGCACATTAACTGTTAAGTGCAGATCAAAATGCACTTACTAGGAAACAATATTTTTGAAGCAAAACTTCTGCTCAGATTCAGTGATACAGTCACCCTGCAGTGATGCGTGTGGTGGTTTCATGCTGGCAAGCAGCTCAGCCCCACTACACCACTCCCTCCCTCTCAACAGAACAAGTGATGTGAAAGGAAACAGACTGAGAAAAGGACAGGGAGATCGTTCTCCTGCCACCATAATGGGCCAAACCAATTCAACATAGGGAGATTTGTTGCCGACTGTTGACAGGGTGAAGCAGTAAGCAACTAAAAGCAAACTAAAACCACCTTCCTCCCCATCCACCCTCCTCTACCTCTTCCCCTGAGCAGAGCAGGTCAATGCTCTGGGGCTGCAGACAGTCTGTAGTGTTCTGTCTCTGCTCCATGGTCCCTCTGCCCCTCTTTCACATAGGGTCTCTCCCATGGATGCTCTCCTTCTTCAGTGGATCCCCATTGGGCTTCCCATGGGCTGCAGCTCTCTGAGCACTGCTCCTGTGTAGATCTGTTCCACAAGGCCTATCCTGCAGCCTCCCACTACCAAAATATCACCACGTAACCCCAATACAATGTTGTCCAACTTGAAATGAAGTCAGAAGCATATTTTAACAAAGTTGTGTCTGTGGAGTAGTACAGTTAATTCTTGACATGTTTCTATTAACATATCCATGCTCAGCCCATTAAATGGCCTCATGTCACCCAATTATCTTGTAATCAGCTCTGCATGCAACACTGACTCAACACAATTTGATTCAAACACAGAGTCTGTACAGGCAGAGATCCAGCAGATGCTGTGGAGAGCCTGATGAGCTTCCTGTTGCCCTCTGGGACTGTTTTGGTACACACGGCCTCCAGTTAAGTCTATGACCACAAGGTTGTGGCTGAATCCCTTTCTGATTCTGGATAATTTCTGCCATTAGCAGCACTCAGATTGAGTGCACTATTGCTTGGAGCTGCCCAAAACATGGGGACACAGGGAAGGAGAAGGTGCATCAGATGGCAGCTGTTTCATAACCTGGTGCTTATCTCACCTGTCTGCTGCTAGCTCCCTACTCTCAACTAGCTGTGCAGGTTTCTGCTAGTGCTATTGAAGGAGGACTGACACTGTCAAGGAGAGTCAGCCTGTCGTAGCACGGGTGCATAGGACAAGTGGGATAGATTGTATTTTGGAAGTGACTCACACAGTTTTTAATTGGTTGGAGGTAGAATCTGTGACTTACTTTTAAACAGCATCTTCAGTTGTATTGCTTTTTATATGCAGAAGTCAGCAGGGGTCTCTAAGCTAATCTTCACCTCACTGTCATGCAGCTGCATGGGAACTGGGCAGGTGGGACAGCAGCACTGCAGCACTAGGATGGGTTTCTGAAAGGGCAGACAGTGTCTCTTGCTCCTGGGATCTGAGGGGAGCTGCTTGTTCATGTGGTGTACAGAAGAAACTGCAAATGCAAGTGAGAGAAATCAAGTTTGTTAGTGATGATCATTCTGACTAATTAACCCAGCCTAATTTCCTGAATTAATAGTGTGTTTTGATAGGATTTGCAGCAGACTTCTCTTGTTTATGAGGGTGTTCATCAGTGATTTCATACTAAACTACAACTTCATGCCTTTCCGTATTTTTCCTTATTTAGGGTGGTTTCTTTTTAATATATTCAAGACTCCTCCTGAAGTCAGTATGGCCATGGGAAGGACTAACAAGCTGCAGCTACGTCATACAGGCATTAACTCCTTCTGTATAAAATGTGGCACCTCAAAGCTTCCTTGGGACTAGGTTTCATTCTGCATCATTCTGGAGCAGCACTAAGCATTGCAAGGGGCTGAGCTCCCTGCGGAAGCCCTGACAGGACTGCACAGGTTGATTGCCATGCACTGACTGAGCACTCCTAAGGTGGCAGCTCTCCCACTTCTATCCTGGTATTTTCAGACATAGCAGTGAGAGCCAACACGAGGCTCCCTCCAATCTCAGGGATGGGAGGGTGGTCCTTTTAGCAGCAGTGAACGTCATTTCTGTGTTCTGGTCACCTATTCTGTGATTACTGCATTTGTTATTATGGTTCCAGGACTTGAAACACTGTGGGGTGGGCAGTGAAACAATTTGTGTTTCTGAGCAGATGCTCACACTGCTGCTTGATGCATGTTCAAAGTTACCCACGAGCTCCATAGAAAGGTGAGTGAATGCTCTGATTGAGACAGCTGGTGAATTCTGGTCTGATCAGTCTGAATAATAATGCTGCGGTAAATATGATTTTCCCTTGAAAAGACTTCAAAAGAGCCATGTTTACTGAACCATGATAAAATCAGGATCAAACCTGCTCCAGTTATGAATTAAATATCTTTTCTTTTTTAATTTATTCACTAACCTTACACACTCTGTATGGATCTGAAGATTTGGTTGTGCTCATTCTAGCTTATTGGCAACAGGCCTTCCGGAAGGCAGGCTGTCCCTCTGAGATGCCTTTGAGCCTGGTGCCCTCTGGAAGGTGTCCCTGCTCAGAGAAGTAGATGACTCTGTTTTTTGTTGTGAGCAAAGCAGGGTGCTTTTGATATATAAAAGGCCACAGGAATGGGAAAGTGTCATTTTCAAAGTACACCGTGACAAACTAAAGTAAAGAATTTCTGAGATCTGAACAGTTGAATGGAAAAATGACACGAGACATGAAATAGCTAAACAAGGGTATTGATTACACTTTGAAACAAAAATAGTACCTAGTAATATATTATTTATAGTGTAACTTAAAACAAGAACTGTTTCGTTAGAAAGAAAGTGACCTACTGAAAGTTACAAGGGTAGAATAGGATAGGATAGGATAGGATAGGATAGGATAGGATAGGATAGGATAGGATAGGATAGGATAGGATAGGATAGGATAGGATAGGATGGGATGGGATGGGATGGGATGGGATGGGATGGGATGGGATGGGATGGGATGGGATGGGATGGGATGGGATGGGATGGGATGGGATAGGATAGGATAGGATAGGATAGGATAGGATAGGATAGGATAGGATAGGATAGGATAGGATGGGATGGGATGGGATGGGATAGGGTGAAGAGGAGAAAAGAGAAGGGAGAAAAGGGGACGGGGAAAGAGAGGAGAGGAAAGGAGAAAAGAGGAGAGCAGGGGAGAGGAGAAGGGGAGGAGAGGAGTTGGGCTGTACTTAGGAAAGTTCCTCAGGTCCGATTGTCTGACCACTTTAGAGCATCCCAAAAGCTAAAACATATAATTAAGGGCATTATCTAAACAACACTTGAAGACTGTCAAGATTAAATCAATAGGTTTAGTTACTATGCAAAAATATAAATCTAGATGGATTTTAATTAACTATCAGCTGTTATGGCATTACACTTCTGTAAGTACATCGCATTCACAGCAGCAATCTGTGTCATTTTCATGGATAGCTCATCTTTCAAATTAATTTCTTTGTGCAAATTTCATGCTCTCCTCTAAAAACATTCTTCGACTTTATTTTATGTAATGGAAGCAGATGGTAAGACCTGCTTTTCATCATACACCCCGTGTGCTTGTATGTGTAATGAAGACATTTCTTTGTAGCAAAGCAGTGGGGGCAGGTGGGACAGCTCTGTCTCAGAGGCCCCCAGCAGCGTGCAACACCAAATTCCAGGTGATAGGTTAACTGGGTAGCTGCTGTGGGATGCTGTGTATCTCATAGGACTATTTATGTCACTGTAACTGTCCAGGAGCAGGTGCCTATTACTGCACTATAACACATTTCACCAAATATTTATGTGTAAAAGGAGATGTGAAAAGTCTTCTCTCGCTCTCACCCACCCCTTCCTGTGCACAAGCATGTAGTGATGCTCTTCTAAAACAAACCTTAGCCTACAGCAATGCAGACTAAAAAATGTCCCGTGGCAGAAATATTATCTTTATGTTTTGTGCCCCAATAGATGTTTTCGTTGCTGAATTAGCACAGCTGCTTTTTCAACCCATGAAATTTGTGAGCATCAAAACGCCGTGTGCTAAGGAGCTCCCCAGGGAAGGCTCTCATGCAGATCCTGCTTTGCTTGCTCTGATGCAGCTTCCTGCCTTCTATGTTTGATGCCTCCTAGTTCCTGCATTAGAACAACGTGTGAACTTTCTGTTACTCTGAATACATTTTCTATTTGATTCTGATCAGCAAAGGTTCTGCCATCTCTCTACTGAAAGAGGCAGAAATGGTCACAGTGAACTTCATATGTCTCCCATTTTGTTGAACTTCTTAATATTAGATCAGCACTTTTTAATTTGGATGACTTAAGAGCCAAAGAAAAGAAAAATACACATTTGTTGTAGAAAAAGCATAGGTTTGTTTCAGAAGTTTCACACAATATTGTTTCATACAGATGAGTACACTGAAGGGTTTCATCGCTGATGGGGTTGGTTAAAATCCTGCAATAATAGACAATAATAATCAAATATCCCAAAGCTAATATCTACTTGTGATTACCATAGAACCATAGAACAGCTTGGGTTGGAAGGGACCTCAAGGATCACCAAGCTCCAACCTCCCTGCTGCATGCAGGACCACCAACCTCCATATCTAATGATAGACTAGGAATTAAGATTTCTCACTGCAATTGATGTGCTTCTCATTTTCATGAGAACTTGTTTGAAGTCTTAAAATTTCATTGTTGGGGCAGGAGAAATTTTTCGCCACTTACAGTGTTTTCAAGAAATCTGGTAAGGTTGTATCACTTTTCACTTGATTGTTTGCCACAGCCAGGAAATGCTTTAGAGTAATAAACATATTAGCTCTGAAAAACACTGGAGATCTGATGTATTCTCTTTAAAATACTCGGTGTACGCAAACAAAATAATATCATGTATTTGTATGTAATATAAAGTTCACCAGATATGAAAAGTCATCTTTGACAAGGCGAGCGAGTAATGTAGTTTCTTTCCATAAGCACGTATTCCTTGCCAAGGGAAGTGTTTGCTGCTGAAATTAAAAATGAGGTAAAATAAAATAAAATAAAATAAAATAAAATAAAATAAAATTAAATTAAATTAAATTAAATTAAATTAAGAAATAAAATGAATTTTAGAACAACTCTCCTTTTTTTTTTTTTTTTTTTTTTTTTTTGGCAAATCTTTATTACAGGGAGAAATTCTTGCCTTGATGACAGTTCCATGCAGTGCCATTCTGGAAATGGTTCCATTTGGGATCAAACCAAACCTGACAGAAGCTGCAGGATGTATCTCTAATTCTCTAATGCTTTGAAAATTGGCTATTTCGGAAACGGCCGATTTCCCATTTGTTGCAGGCTCTATGGGAAGGATGGAGAATGTATTTCCTGTTTCACTGCAACACATTTCTAATTAGGAGAAGACCATATCTGGATAAAGGAAGACTCTCCAAATATAGGTCAGAAGAAATCATCACTCTCCCCTGAATGCCAAGTTCTGAAACTGGGATTGAAGCCACTGACTTGTTTAATTAACTCTAATGATCAATTCAATTAAATAAATGTTAAGATGCACAAACTAGAACTCTCAATTATCAACTTGTTTTTCAGGCAGCTTGTTAGGATACAGATGCATTGCAGCCTCCAGGCAAGGAAGTTCCACCTCAGGGCCATGGGGAGCCATTGCTGCAGCTCCTTTCCATTGCAGCCCAACAGTACGTGCATCACCGTGGCCAGATGGAGTGTGTATGGTCCCACTGTGCATCCTGCCCTGCAGTTATGTGTGAGATAAAGTGCTACATAGCTTCGTGCTTGTTGATTTAATTGACTTCCAGAGTAGGTGTCATGATAAATGATGACAGATTTGCCCTGTCAATCAGATTAAGAAGAGAATAGCAAAACTAATTTGGCTTATCATCAAGAGAATAAATCCTGTCTGGAGGCTGTTGCAGGGTTTTCTTATCCACAACAGCTTTGTCTTGCAGGAGGATCTCAGCTGCTGTACACCAGGTGTCTTTGGGCATGCTGTCTTCATTCCTCATCAGGAACAGACATGAAAATCTTGCTGCTGCATTATTTTCTGCATGTTCTGAGATCACGTGGAGGAGCTGCTGCTCCAATTACTGCAATAAGCATTCCAGTGCCACAAGTCATTAATTCTGGAATGGAGTAGTTCCTCACAACTGTGGATTCCTTCGAGTCAACTATGACAAAATAGTCGTGACTGCGTGATGCTTCATTTATTCAGTTCTGGGGAAATCACAAAGGCGACTTAGAACTGAAGCTTTGTTATTTCAGAATGGTCACCAGTGTTGCTGGTTGCCAGCTGTAGTGGTTGGTGACCCTGCACATTGGTTGAATGTGGGGTTGAAACTGGATGATCATTATGGTCCTTTTCAACACAGGCCATTCTATGAGTCTATGATTCTATGACTTGGTTGTGCAAAGAGCAGAGCACTGAGTGCACAGGCAGCTCTGCTTCTGAAAGAGTGGGACTCATTTCTTAATTACCCATTAAAAGCTCCATGTGCCCCTTTGGGAAACCTTATCTTTTTGGGGAGTTCTTTCTTATAATGTTTTCTGCTCTTAGGCAGGAAGCTCTGTCTGAACGGTGGGTGCCACAAGATTTTGGCTATTGCTTTGTGTAGTACGTAGCATACAAATGCTTCTGGATGGGTTTCAGCACAGAGCTCATGCTGCTGAATCGAGCTGTAAGCCCAGACGCCGGCTGCTAAACCTTCCCACTCAGATAAGCATCTTTTTTCTGCCTAGAAATGTGTGATATAAAAGGCTGCTATTAAGGGTGAGTTCAAGAAGCTGAAATGTGTTCTCACAATTGCTGTGCCTTTTCCTCTGTTACCTCATTTTTAGTTCACGTAAATCCTATTTGCTAAGCTATAGTCGGTGCTCACTGGCTGCAGATCAGCGCCCAGACTTCATCTGTGGCAGCTTTTGAGGAAAATTTTCTCCTGAATGGAAGAAGATCTGAAAGAGAAAGGCAGCAAAGGATACGAACAGATTTTCTTTCACATTCACGTTCTTAGGACTTCTGCCTACCTCTTTTGTTTTCTTTCTTATCCATTTCTTCTTCCAGCCCCACCTCCTCCTCCCCTCCATCTAGAAGTGGAATTAGATGTGTTTTACTCATCTTCAGGCATTATGAACCACTGCTGTTCTGTGCACCAGTGGGTTCCAAGCACAGAAATCCGCAGTGCCACTCAGCAGCCCGCACCCACATCTCTCACCCACGCAGCCACACTCAGCTGTGCTGCACATCACACAGGTTGGCAGACCTGGGAGGAGCCCAACAGGAATGCCAGGCTATAAGTTTGCATGGGTACCACCGAGGCCATGAGAGTAATGCCAATAATGGCAACTTTCAACATGGATTTACGACCTTTTGGCTTGCCTGGGCCACAGAGTGGAGAGGAATTGTCATGTGGTGCATGGAAAATATATGACATAGTTAAAGCATACAAGTAACAACTCTTGTTTTATTTTTGAATGTTTTTTATTAAAGCATTTAAGAAAGAGAAGGAAACAAAAACCATGGAAATAGCAACCTGGACACAATGCTGTCTAGAAGGTGAGCTAAAATCACAGGTGGGAAAAGGGTGGTTAACATAAAGGGGGAGATTATTGGGCCGCTTGTTGATGAAAATAGAAGCCAAAAGCGTTCACATCTCCATCTGAAGAGGAAGGCAGAATTCAGGTACTCTGATTTCAAAATAAGGCACCATTACCATTAACAGTAAAAATATTCATATAAAGTAACGCCTCCATTGAAATCTCCAGCAAATAACCCCTCTCTTATCAATAGAAAAACAAAAGCAGAATTCAGCCCAAACTCACAAACTGTATTTTTTAGGCATATAAACAACTCATCCGAACCAACGCGCTGTGTTGTGTCCAGGAGCACCATCCCAAGGCTTTGGAAATGGAAATGGCACTGTTCCCAGAGCGCCCAGAGCCTGACGCCTTCCCAGGAGCCATTGGAAGCATCTGCTTTTGTTTCACACACCTGAGGGCTCTGTGGGAAATCCCATGCTGAGGTTCCCTGGCTGTGGGGCTCAGCCTTTGTGTGCAGCTGCTGGAGGGAACCGCTTTGCTGGGCCTGGTCTGAGGGAGCTCCAGAGGTCCCTTCCAACCCCCACAGTTTGTGGTTCTGTGATTACATCCATGGGAACGTCCCATGTGCTTTTACACAGCATTGCCAGCAGCAGCTTTATTGCAAAGTCACAAGAGGCCCTTTAGAAAACGAGCAACAAAACAGAAAAGATCATTAGCCCTTGGGAGGGCTAAGCTTGCTTTGTAAAGGATCACTGGCAAATATTTTTCATTTGAATACCAAATACAGAGAAACTTCTCTGTGGGTTGATTTGATGCTTTATGAGAGGTGGATCTCATCTCCATGACAGCTTTGTCTATCGGAAACGGGTCGGCTGTGGGCAGCTTTGCCCTTGTAAAAAGTTGGTGAAAGTTTGTTCATTGTGTTGGGTATGTTGTTGTTGTTGTTGTTGGGGAGGGGGCTGCGCGGAACGGAGTCAAGCGGGCTTCCGGGTTTTGTAAGCGCCCCTGCGGCTCCTGCACTTGCCGCCCCTGTTTCTGCGGCTTCTGTCTACCCGCCACGTGGCAACGAGTGGCGGGAAAGCATAGCGGCGGGGAACAGAGTGGCGGGAAGAATGGGACCAATCAACAAGAAGAGAAGAACCACTCGGAGCAATACTGCCCGGCAACAAGGGAGCGCAGGCGTGGAAGGCCAACACGGCAGCCAATCAGAATACAAGAGAGACTATAAAAGCTGGGGCCAGCAGGGGGAGGGTGCGCCACACGTGCGGAGCTGTGACTCCCGTGGTCGCCCAGCGCTGTTTTTGTTTGCGGTCGCTTACTCAAATCAATAAATTATTCATGATTTGAAAACGGATTTGGTCCAATTCATGACAATTTGGTGCCGTGACTCGGATGAAGGAGATTTGATCAGGGGTCCTTCTGGGGAGGCGCCCCGCTGATTTCAGCGGCCCCAGGAGTGGAAACTCCTGCTCAAGCCCTTCACCGACGAACCTAAAATAAGGACGCAAACAAAATAAAACCGGTAAACCCCTAGTAATCTTTGTGCACGAAGACCGAGCGAAGACCCACGGGGTGGGTAAGTATAGGCCGGTGATCCGTTCGGTTGGGGTTGGGTATCCCGGAGCACAACGACTGAGACGTCCAATTGTGGGCGGAGCGAGTGCAGACCCCTCGGTAGTGCGGTTCCCACATCCCGCGAGGGACTGGGCCACGACAAGGGGGAAGCGTTGTGAGTGTGTGTGAAGGTGCTCCGGAAGATGGGACAGAAGAAGAGTAAGCCTTCTGGTCCCATGGGTGGGGGAACTAGTGGTGTGGGTATAGGTATACCCCCTATTCCCCCAGACAGTCCATTAGGGCTAATGATTAAGAATTGGAATGATTCCCCTTCTAGGCGGGGAAAAAGTAAAGTCAAAATGATTTAGTGTGGGGCAATAAGCCCATAAAAGGGGAGAGTGTATTTTGGCCCTTTTTGGCTCCTCTGAGGACTGGGTAGTTCAGAGGAAAGTAAGTATGCCCACGTCTGGATACCTTATGCATTTATACCCTCTAAAGAAAAAGGAGGGCGGAAGAAGAAGATAAGGGATTTAGAAGTCCCAGTGTCACCACCGCCCTACATACCCCCCACCCGAACCGACGGCCCCGTCTGCCAAGGAAGCGGGGGGTTGGCGGGGAGGGTGTCGTCGCGCCGGGGTCCGGGAGCACCGACCCGCCCCCCTCGCTGCGGTCTTCCCCTCTTTCCTCTCCTCGCGCTCTCCCCGCGGCGCCGGTCCGTCGCCGGTCCGGTCCGCCTCCGGGTCCGGGCCGTCCGATCGGTGGCCGGGCGGCTCGAGTCCCGCGCGGGCGGGGCGGTCCGAGCCGCGCTTCTCCCGGCCGCAGTTGCCGGCGGGCGCCGGGTTACGGAGGGAAACCCCGGGTCCCGGGAGGAGGGCGAGGTGGTGGCGGCGGACGACGGGTGCGCCCCCGCGGGCGGACGCTGCCCCGAGGGTCGCCGGGGCCGGTTGCCGGGTTTCCCCTCGGCGCGCCGTCCCGGACGTCGGGCGACCGAGCGGGCGGGTGGAGGCACCTCGCGGGGCCCTCGTGTCGTTTCCCTCAGCCCAGGGCCAGGTACCGAGTGTCCGCGGAACAGGGCGGAGGTTTACAAAATAAGTAAAAAAGAAAAAAAGGAGGATGGCGAATACAGGCTGGTACATGATTTAAGGGAAATCAATAAGAGAACTGTAACCAGGTTTTCCGTAGTGCCAAATCCTCATACCCTATTAAGCCAATTGCACCCAGATGACCGGTTGTATAGTGTAATAGATTTAAAGGATGCATTTGGGGCATGCCCCTTAGACAAGGACAACACGGATTATTTTGCTTTCGAATGGGAAGACCCCGATACTCATAGGAAGCAACAGCTAAGATGGATGGTCCTTCCCCAGGGATTTATAGAATCCCCAAATTTATTTGGTCAGGCCTTGGAACAAATTTTACAGGATTATAATAGAACACCGGGAACAACAATGTTACAGTATGTGGATGATTTGTTAATAGCACGGACAGATGAAGATAGCGTGAGGCAGGCTAGTGTACAGTTGTTAAATTTCCTTAGTTTACAAGGGTTAAGGGTTTCTAGATCAAAACTGCAGTTTGTGGAGGAAGAGGTGAAGTATTTGGGTCATTTGCTGAGCAAAGGGACAAAAAACTGGACCCAGAGAGAGTCGAGGGGATCTTGGCCCTAAAAGCCCCAACAACAAAAAGGCAGGTATGACAGTTGTTGGGATTAATAGGATATTGTCGACAATGGATAGAGGATTACAGTGGAAAAGTTAAATTTCTTTATAGTAAATTAAACAAAGATGGGTTACTTAAATGGACAGAAACAGATGAAGGACAATTAAATAAATTAAAGAAGGAACTTGTGCACCCTCCAGTCCTGAGCTTCCTGGAGTTAAAGAAACCATTTCTTTCTGTTTGTAAACAGTGTGGAGGGGACAGCTTATGGGGTGCTTGCCCAGGATTGGGCAGGAGGCAAAAAGCCTGTGGCTTACCTATCTAAATTATTAGATCATGTTAGCCGGGGCTGGCCTAGTTGCCTGCAAAAGTAGTAGTAGCTGCTGCTCTCTTGCTAGAGGAAGCACAAAAGATAACCTTTGGAGGGGAAATTAATCTCCCCCTATAATATACATGGAGTGTTGCAAGTGTCACGTGGGCGGTTCCAGCAGTCAGCATGGTCACTACACAGGATGTTTCACGTTCCAGTTGTTGCACGTGATGTTGTACAGAATTGCCCAGGTTGCCATTCGGCTGACAGGTTTCCTGCAGGGGTGAACCCCAGATGCTTCACATTTCAGTTGTTGTTGCATAGGTTTGAGACCAAATAAGGTTCGGCAGATGGATGCTACGGGTTTCCCAGAGTTTGGGTGTTTCCATCACTTGCATGTCACAATTGACACATGTAGTGGTTTTCTCTGGGCTGTGGCACAATCTGGACAGACTGCCATGCAGTGCATAAGAGTGTTGCACATGGCTGTCGCTGTCATGGGTGCACCTCAGGAGTTAAAGACTGAAAATGGCCCAGGATATAGAAGTGCACGTTTTGGACACTGGTGTACAGCTTGGGGCATTAAGCATACCTTCAGCATTCCTGGCAACAGCACTAACAAATCTATTGTGGAGCGTGTGCATCAGACCTTGAAGGGGTGTCTTCGTGCGCTTAAAGAGGGGGGAGGGCTAGAGGGGCTTGAGCTGTGCCCAGACGCTCTCCTCCTGTGTGCACTGTTTAGTTTAAAGCATCTGGAGAATCGGATGGGAGACCATCAGCTGACTGAACAGACTCCAATAGGTCAGGTCCTGATCAGACCTGACGGAGGGTCATGGCTCCCAGACCCTATGCCACTCCTCGTCATGGGCAGAGGATACGCCTGTGTCGGGACCCCAAGTGGGCCCCGCTGGCTGCCGGCACGTTGGGTTAAGCCGGCACCAAACGATGAGCCATCCTACACACCGTGAGGATCCGAACATTTCAGCACCGGTTTTGGTCAACGTCTCCTTGGTTAATGTCTCCAGTGCAGCCAGTGATTTGACGTCAACTGGCCAGCAGCTTGCTGGTAACAGCACATGAGGCAGCGTTGCTCCCAATGTGCCTGAAGGTATGAACTGGGAATCTAGTCTTCATGCCGGACTGATAGTTTGTGAGTGGAGGAGACCTTGTTCCTAAATAATCCCCAAGCAGTGGACATTTGGAATGATTCTGCACAACCAATAAGTTTTTGTCTTGTTATTTGGTTATGGAGTGTGATATTTGTAATGCACACTGGACTGAACTGGAATGCCACGAACAAAAAGCTGACAAATGGGTCACAGATGCAAGATTGTTAAAGTATGAGGGAATTCTGATTTCCTCCCCAAAACTGACCCTAGAAACAACTTCAGTGCAGACCCCAGCTCAGTTTCTCTATGGTGAACCCAGCGAGCCCCTAGAACATGATTGCCTTAGGAGTATAGAGGAGCAAATAAAACTGAGACCCGATCTAGATGACATGGAATTACCTACAGGGGAAAAGATATACATAGATGGTTCATCTAGAGTAGTTGAAGGAAAGAGAAAGTCAGGCTATGCATTGGTAAGTGGAAAAACATTTGAAGTGATAGAATCAGGACTATTAAGCCCGAGCTGGTCTGCTCAAGCTTGTGAATTGTATGCCCTGTTGCAAGCCTTAAAACTATTAAAGGGCAAGAGTGGTACAATATATATAGATTCTAAATATGCGTATGGGATAGTACACACTTTTGGGAAAATATGGGAGGAAAGAGGACTTATAAACTCACAGGGAAGGGGGTTAATTCATCAGGAATTGATCCTTAAAGTTTTGAAAGCTATTAGAGAACCAAGAGAGATTGCAGTAGTACATGTAAAAGGTCACCAGCGAGGACTGGATCCGCAAATTAGAGGAAATAATCTAGCTGACTAGGAGGCCAAAAGGGCCTCTCTTATGTGTATATATAAGGTAACCGAGAGGGAGGATTGCCCGGCCATGTTTGCAGAAGGTGGACAGAATCCCCTTCCCCTGCTTTGTTTCACGTCTGTGGAAAAAGAAATGATACAAATGGGGATTCGGGAAAATGAAACGGGGAAATGGATACTACCTGATGGACGAGAGGTTTTACCAAAGTCAGTAGCTACAAAGGTGCTACGGAGGTTCCATGAACAAACACATTGGGGTACTCAGGCCTTAGTGGACCAGTTTGCTAATAATTATATGTGTATAGGGGTATATAATGTAGCAAAGGGGATTGTCAATGGATGTATGACCTGCCGGAGGGTAAATGTGAAAAATATGAGGAAAAAGGATCCCAGGAAGGCGAGAATTGGCATATCGACCCTTTGCAAGGATCCAGCTGGACTTTACTGAACTCCCCAAAACCGGGAGATATAAATGAGCGATGGTGCTTAGGAGTTCTCGCAGTAATCACGTTTTGTGTGGCAGCACAACACTGCTCACATCAACCTTTCCGGTGGAGTCTAATTAGGCTTAAGGAATATATCACATGATTTTTGTATACAGGTGATAATTATACCAAGGATTCAATACCACCCTGAGGATTTAGGAGCTGCAGGAGCTGGTACAGGATTCACAGCTCTGCGCATTGCTGTAGATGAGGACTTGGCTAAAATTGAACAGTCCATCTCAGCGTTAGAAAAATCAATAAGGTCCCTTTCAGAAGTAGTTCTTCAAAATCGAAGGGCATTGGATCTGGTTTTTCTGAAAAAAGGGGACTGTGTGCAGCCCTCCGGGAGGAATGCTGCATGTATGCAGACCATACTGGGGTGGTAAGAGACACAATGACCAAATTGAGGGAAGGATTGGAAAAACGTAAAAAAGAAAATGAGGCTCACCAAAGTTGGTATGAATCCTGGTTTAATTACTCACCTTGGCTCACCACATTATTACCTCTGTTGTTGTTAATTATGGTGTTAACCTTTGGACAATGTATTTTCAATTGGGTAACCACGATAGTAAAGAACCGATCAGAAGCTGCTCATTTAATGTTAGTAGGAGCTAAATATGAGACCATAGAACAAGATGATGAAGATAACGAGATCTATGCATTAAGCTGGCAGGCACTCCAAAGATTCAATGAACAAAATAAGTTAGTTTAAAGAAAAAGGAGGGATTGTAAAAAGTTGGTGAAAGTTTGTTCATTGTGTTGGGTATGTTGTTGTTGTTGTTGTTGTTGTTGGGGAGGGGGCTGCGCGGAACGGAGTCAAGCGGGCTTCCGGGTTTTGTAAGCGCCCCTGCGGCTCCTGCACTTGCCGCCCCTGTTTCTGCGGCTTCTGTCTACCCGCCACGTGGCAACGAGTGGCGGGAAAGCATAGCGGCGGGGAACAGAGTGGCGGGAAGAATGGGACCAATCAACAAGAAGAGAAGAACCACTCGGAGCAATACTGCCCGGCAACAAGGGAGCGCAGGCGTGGAAGGCCAACACGGCAGCCAATCAGAATACAAGAGAGACTATAAAAGCTGGGGCCAGCAGGGGGAGGGTGCGCCACACGTGCGGAGCTGTGACTCCCGTGGTCGCCCAGCGCTGTTTTTGTTTGCGGTCGCTTACTCAAATCAATAAATTATTCATGATTTGAAAACGGATTTGGTCCAATTCATGACAGCCCTGAGTTAACCCAGCTGTGGAATGAGGAGCCCTCCCCCCTTCCCACCTCACTCCCTGTGCTCACAGCACACACATGCACCATCCAGCAGCCAGGGCAGCCCACACACAGCCACGGTGCCTCCCCAGCTGCCCATGGCAGGGGTGGAACAAAGCTCCAGGTACCCAGCAAGGTGCTTAGTGCTGCAAAGTCCAGCTCCCAGTGACACTGTGGGGCTCTGTAACACGAGTGATTTCGTGCAGCAAAAAAGCAAATATATCAAGAAAATGAATTGTCCAATTCTCAGACTACGCCTTGTCAGATGAAGATTTACGTTATGTTTTTTCCCCATTGAAAGGTTATCAATCATACAGCTTTACTGCTGTACCTGGCTCATGGCGTGACTTGGGATCTATTCATCTTGCAGCTGTGCTTTGTCTGGAGGACAGGAGGTACCTGCAGAGGTGATGTGAGCTCTGCCCTGGCCAGGAGAGAAGTCCTGCTTTATCTCATGGCAGGCAATTGGAGCACTCGTTTACATCACAAACAACAGCCCCCAGACATGACAGGCTGTGATAAAGGTGTGCACCCCTGCAAGCACAGCTTTCCAGGAGAAAACAAGGACTGGTGAAGAACTGATGAAGAACTCCTGCTCTGCAAATAGGCAACTTCCTGCTGCTCATGTCCTGCTCCAGTGCACTGCCAGCTCCCAGCCCTGCTCTGGACCATCCTCCCCCTTGGGTTCTGGTGTTTTTCCTGTGCCTCTGTCTGCACCACCCTGCTTGTGAACCAAGATCCCTTTGGCCACACAGCAGCACTGACAAACACTGTCTCTGGATCAGTGTGGTGAGCATCAGGATGCTCCCCTTCCTGCCAGCATGCACACATGTATTCCCAGTAATTTCAAAACGGGCTCCTGCCAGACAAAGGCAGAGTTGGCTGTTGTTATCTTGTCTGTTTTTACACCAGTGTGATGGGTGGATTATGAGGTGTCCCCACAATGCGTGACATCCACAGCATAGTAAATCAGAATAACAGAATCCTACAATGGCCTGTGTTGCAAAGGCCCACAGTGCTCATCCATTCCAACCCCCTGCTGTGTGCAGGGTCACCAACCAGCAGCCCAGGCTGCCCAGAGCCACATCCAGCCTGGCCTTGAATGCCTGCAGGGATGGGGCATCCACAGCCTCCTTGGGCAACCTGTTCCAGTGCGTCACCACCCTCTGGGGGAAAAACTTCCTCCTAAGATACAACCTGAACCTCCCCTGTCTCAGTTTCAAACCATTCCCCTTGTCCTGTCACTGCCCACCTTCACAAACAGCCATTCCCCCTCCTGTTTATACACTCCCTTCAAGTGTTGGGAGGCCACAATGAGTTCTCCCCAGTGCCTTCAGTTCTCCAAGCTAAACAAGCTCAGTTCCCTCAACCTTTCTTCATAGGAGAGGTTCTCCAGCCCTCTGAACATCTCAGTGGTCAGTGCTGAGTGTACATCAGAGCCATTGCTGCACTCTTTCTGCAGGGTTTTGCAGTGTGGTGGAAACACAGAGCCTGCTCCTGGTTGTGTCCTGAGCTGCAGCATAGACCTCACTGGGGATCCAACCTGGTCCCCCTCCACTCGTCCTTCCTCTGCTCCACACCTGGGCTCTGCACACAGTGCAGGCTGGGGGGCTGCATGCTGTGCCACCATCCTGCTGCCATGGATGGGCAGCCCCAGTGCAGCCCCCTGCATGGAACCACTGAAGGAATGCTGTGCCTGGAGGCACTGCTGCACTGCAACCAAATGTGGGCTTCAGCAGTGCTTTAGGAAGCTGGAATTCCAGCTGGGGTTGGGAGGAGTGGAAAACTTTCTAGTCCTGCTGAATAACTGGATTTAACCTGACACAGTTTTTTTCTTTGTTTATTTTTAAACAAGGGAATCAAATAAAGAGCACAGGTTTTAAACAGCTCTTAGGATCGTGCTTGGTGCTTGGTTGGGCAGATGTCAGCAAACCATGTTTTTCCATGGTCCTTCAGGAAATGCTGATAAAGTAGAATCTGAGGAGCCCCAAGCTGTAAAGCACTACGTATTATCATAGGTGTGTGTATAAATATTTGTATTACACACACATACTGTAAAAATACAATGTCAGTGAAGGCACTGAGGGCAAAGGGCTGACCTGCAGCCCCTACAGCACAGCTGTGTGCTCGTCCAGAAGAAGGTGAGATGGAGCAAAAATGTTTCAGACAAGGTGGAACATGTTTCTCATTCATCATCCATCCCTGTTTCCAAGTGTGCTGCTGTATTTTCTGCAAATGGTTTACATTATGAAAATGTATTCTGCTTATGCTTGCAGTTCTGGTCTTTCTCACCTCCCAAATTGCTGCTTTACCACCAAGAGAGGTGCTGTGATCAGGATAAACATATCACTGCCCGATGAACACCTCTATTCTGCTGAAAAACGGGTCATGAAGACAGCAGTTCAGATCAGTCCCATGGCTCTCGTTCTCCCTGCTGTCTATTTTATTGATTCTCAGCCCTTCTACAAGTCAGTGTCATATTCAGAATATCAGAAAGTACAGAGAGATGTTTAAGTTTGTAGCTTTTATGACTTCTACATCCACGACAATGTTACCCAGTTCCAAACAGGCTCCATTAATACCAGCACTGCTCATGTTTGCAGTCCACCTGTGCTCCGTGCTGACCTCAGCGCAGCACTAGGAAGCAGAAGTTGCATGCAGTGGTAAGCAATGGCTGTGCTGAAGCTGCTATGGGCACTGTGACTCCGATTAATCAATTAGAGTAAAGCTCACAGTAGGAAAGGCAATAATTTCAGTTATTCTGAATTTAAAATGGACAAGGTTGAATAGAAAGGAGGGCTGCTGTTAAGTAAACAGCGGCACAGACAGTGCTCAGCTCTGCCCCGCACCAGGAGTTGCTGTGAGTGGCTCCAGCTGTGCCGTGCTGTCACTGGGGTGTTTGGAACCACTCCGTTCCAGGTGCACAGCCACAGCCCACACTTCTCTGCCCTGCAATTCGCCAGTATAGCTGTCCAAAGAAGAGCAAAGAGGTCGTTTATATTAGCAGTGACTTAAATATAGACTGGAGTCTGCAGAGCTGCTGGTGGAGGTCAGTGTGTCTGAGTGTCTTTTACGCTGCCTTTATGCCACACTGGGGGTGAGTTCCTCCCCTTCCCCCCAGATTCATCCCAGTCCTTCACCAAAGTAAACAAAAGCAAATGTTTGAGTTCATCCTTTTCATGTACCTGAAGGCTGGTGCTGTTTCCTGGCCATGACGTGCGGTGCTCCCGTTGTGTTTGTTAGCCGTATTCTGAAATCCCCTTCAGCAGATGCACTGTTTTATTTTGCAGTCCAAATCACTTCATCAGAGCACTTCAAAGCACAGAAGTCAGTGCTTCCAAACACACAGCACTCCTGAACAAGGCCCTGTGCACCTGTGCCTGCAGCTCAGTCCTCTGTCCCAGAGCTCCATGTCTCTGTGTGGGTCAGCAGCCCCTGGGGGATGGGTTTACTGACACCAAGGGAAATAGTTCCTTCCCTTCTCTTGGCTTTAAGTGGAGTAAGCAACTGATGCCACGTGAGGGGGGGAGAAGTGGGGTATCCTGAGTCACTCCTCTGAATTACTCCTCCCCTTATAGAGGTCTGTGACCCCGCTGACACAGGGGACAAGGGGGGGCAGCCTCAAAGCAGAGCCTGGCCACCCGCCCCAGCAAAGGGGAGAACCAGCAGCCCTGCCTGGCTGGTAAGCAGCCTGACTCCTGTTTGCCTTCATCTTAGGTTTAATTCCCGAGCAAAGAGCAGTGTTTTATGTAAATACACACAAGGCAAGTATTTAGGTCCAAACCACCTTAGATAAAGAGCAAATGTGTTTTGCTGATACTCCTGGGCACATCCTGCCACTCCTCCTATGTTTCCTGTTCAGTAACTGCAGGTAATAATCAGTGTGGATGTGTATGTCAGTGTGGTGCTGTACTGGGAGGTTTCAGAGGTGGGATGCTTCCAGCTGAGCTCATCTCCTGGCACTATACATTGTGCTCATATACTCCGGAAAGCAAATGGAATTATAATTGCTGATGAACAAATACGATAGAATTTTCCATGATTTCCAAGGCCTTGATTGCATTTATGGGAACTGTCTTAAGAGAATAAATACACATTTTCCTGTGGTAAGATGTGAGGATAATCTGAACAAGAAGCTAGCAAAGCAAGTTTAAAAGGTGGCTGAGGAGAAGCTACAGGAAGGTTCCTTCAGCAGTCTGAGTCAATACTGATGTATCCACAGTGCATGCGTGTTTCTGGAAATCCATTGGGCCCTGTGAAAAGGAAACTTTGATGTGCAGACAAATGGCCACATCTCAAAGGGAACAAGTGAAGATCAGAACCCAGAGACGGGGTACAGACGTGTACCATGCCATGACCTGCACACCACGGGGGGCTGGTGGAACACACTGCATGGGGAGATGGGCAGCAAAACAAAGGGTGTCTGCAGAAGCTGACAGTGACCCTGCAAGAAGGTCTGTGTGTTATGAGAGCAGATAACACTTGGTTTTTATTGTTCGAGCATCAGAAGCTGCAGTGTCTGTTAAGGCCTCCATGTACTAATGGCCATGAAAAAAAGGATTGCCAAAGAAAATAACAACTTCCCACGGATGATTTAGATTAGATAAAGAAATTCTTAGTTTTATCTCCTTTAATAGAGATATCTAATTTCACTGCCATCTCCTATTTATTATTATTTCTCTCTGCCTTGGGTATTTTCTTTTAGCTTTCCATGCCACTGAAAAAGAAATAAAGGAAGAAAAAGAGACAAAGAAATGTGATATAAACCAAAAGTGAGGGCACTCAATCAGGCAAGAACAGCTATCTAAAATCGCATGAATAAGGTCAAGCAAAATGAATTATATCTTTTTCATTCAAGAAATGAATTTTGCTTCAGGCATTTAAATCTAAAGTGATCTTAAAATGTTTTACACACACTTACTATTTTTCATGCTAAAACTCTCCCATTTTAGTGTGATCTGATTGCAATTTCAGAGCACATGCATTATTAACAGAGGTTTTCTTTGTAATCCAACCTGCTCTTTAATTTGCTAACGGAGCAAAGAGACTGGATGGCAGCTACCTGATGCCTATAGCTAAGATTTACAGCAAGGACCCAGAAAGGGCTCACGTGAGCAGATAAGAGGTCTGTTCCTGGAGGGTTCAGAGGTTCAGCTGGTCACTGCTCTGAGCAGCCCATGGTGTGTGCAGTGTCAATCCTCTGAGCAGGAGCTGAGCCTGGGGACATCCTGGGCTCCTTCCCAACATGAACGCATTGCTGTCTGTAATTCTACAACCAGGGAACTTCAATAACTATAACATTTTTGTTGGATGTGTGATTTTCTTCACTAGGAAGAAATCCCCAGATGTTAATTAGTTAATTACAGAAACAAGCATCCCAAGGTGATGGCAGGATATCTGCCCATCCCCTCCACTCAAGGCTGCGTGCACCACAGGTCCCACACTGCCAGCTCTGCCCACAGTTCTCAGAGGACACCAACACACAACACTGCCATGGTTTCGGCCTTTCCAGGCACTGGCTGAGCTGATTGTGGGGGTGGATTTACCACTCCAGGAAGACGGATGCTCTTTTCCTTTATTACATCATCCTCCCCATGCTAACACATCTCCCCGTAGCACCACACCAGCTAATTAGCTTTTCAGCAGCACTGAACTGAGTTTTATTTGCAAACAAGTGAACAGAAGTCGGGCAGTGAGTGGTGGGAACAGAAGGGAAGGGAGAAAAGGGAAAATGCTGAACTGAGCAAATGGAACAGGACACAGTGTTGCCCAAGGAGGCTGTGGATGCCCCATCCCTGCAGGCATTCAAGGCCAGGCTGGATGTAGCTCTGGGCAGCTGGTTGGCGACCCTGCACACAGCAGGGAGTTGGGACTGGATGAGCACTGTGGGCCTTTGCAACCCCAGCCATCTAGAATTCTATGACTTTCAGACTGATGTGTGCTCCTGTCCCAGCTGAGCATCCTGCACAGATTGTGACAGCATGGGGCCATGTCCCTGCAGGTGTCTCAGTGCTGGGGTTGAGGGCCTGGTGGTTCCCGTGTGAGCTGGGCACAGGAATGGACACAGGCATGGAAACTGTGGAGAGGGAACAGGGAGGAAATGGGCAGGGGTTGCCTTGGCTGAGCCCAAGCAGTGCTAAATATGGTGCATTGGTGCCACCACATCACCACGGGCTGGTGTGTGCCAGTGTTCAGAGCAGTTAGCAGCCAGGATTCGTTAGGCCCAGAAGGATGCACGTGAACACAAAGAGCAGCAGGACAGGCTCCAGTGCTGGGAAGAAAAAGAGAAGAGCACAGGCTCTGTGAACAGCCAGTGCTTGGGAGGAGGTCCCGCCAAACCAAGGAAGCGTTACATATTTTTTAATACAACTCTGACAGTTTTTGTGTCTCTGATGCATGCTGTGAACAGTACATATTTGAAACCATTTAGCAGGAATTTGAAATACATATTCTGCTTTTTCGCTTTCTAATCAAACACTTTTCTTACTGTGGATGTGATTTAGATGCTTCTCCTGGCAGATCTCATTTCAATTACAATGCATAGTTACCGTGATTTTTTTTCCCCCTTAGTGATATATTTGCTATAAAAATCACTAATATGGACCAAACCAAAATCCCTTAAAGCCATTCAGAATTGCCAGTGTGCAGATATGTGTTCAGAGTGGGAGAAGGACTCACTGAGAGCAGCCAGTGGGGAAAAACTGGGAGTGCTGGTGGACAGAAACAGGACATGAGCCAGCAGTGTGTGTCTGCAGCCTGGAACGCCTACAGTATGATGGGCTGCACCGACAGAGGGGCTGCAACAGGCAGGGAGGGGAATGCCCCCCTCTGCTCTTCTCTTGTGTGGACTCCAGGCCTGGGCCCAGCATGGATTGATGTGGGGCTGCTGGGACGGGTCCAGAGGAGGGCATGAGGGTGCTCAGAGGATGGAGCACATCTCCCATGGAGACAGGCTGAGGGCTGGGGGTGTTCAGCCTGGAGAAGAAAAGATTCTAGTGAGAAGGCTCCATTGTGGCCTTCCAGTATTTAAAGGAAGCCTATAAGGAGGATGGAGAGCAACTTTTCACACAGTCGATTAGAGATAGGACAAGGGGAAATCACAGAATGGTTGAGGTTGAAGAGACTACTTGAGATCATCTAGGTGGATTCTGAATATCTCCAGAGAAGGAGATTCCACCAGCTCTCCAGGCAGTGTGTTCCAGAGCTCTGTCACCCTCATAGTAAAGAAGTTATTTCTCGTGTTCAGGTGGAACTTTCTAGGTCCTAGTTAGAGCCTGTTTCCCCTTGTCCTGTTGCCAGGCATTACAGAAAATAGCCCAGCTCCATCCTTTTGATATCCTCCCTTCGTGCATATTAAGATCCCCTCTCAGCCCCCTCTTCTCCAGGTTGAACAGTCCCAGGGCTCTCAGCCTTTCCTCATAGGAGATGCTCCAGCCCCAATAACCTTTGCCGCCCCCTACTGGATCCTCTCCAGCAGTTCCCTGCCTTTCTCGAACCAGGGAGCCCAGAACTGCACTCAGAGCTTCAGCTGCGGCCTGAGCAGAGCTGAGTGAGGAGAGAGGAGGTTTGGGGCTAAAAGCAGGGAGGTTTCGATTACTTATTAGGAGGGAATTCTTTATGCAGAGAGAGGTACTGGAATGCCTGAGCTGGTGGGGGCTCACAGCCCATGGCAGGGGCAAAGCTCCGGTAAGATCTCTTCCAACCCATCATTCTGTATTTCTACGATTATGTATTTCATTCTCATACTTTCACTTTCAGAATATGTCAGCATCACCATTTTCTTTGGAGATCAGCGACTTGGGAGCCGGACCCAAAAGCAGGGAGGGGAAGTCTACTCCCTTTGGTAAATTCCTGCCCTTTGCCCCCAGGGACACAAAGTCTCTGCTCTGAGGTCTGCAGCTCAAATGAGCCAGAAAACAGCTCTGTCTAGCTGTGTGTTGCTGGAGAGGCCGAGAAGAGCTTTGCCTGGTGTGCATCCAGCAGTGACAGTTTGGGTGTGAAGGGATTGCTAGAAGTCTGCATCCAATGACCTGTTCAGGACAGTGCTGACATAGAGCAGTTTGGGTACAGAGCAGGGTTAGTGCAGTATCCAGCAGTCTGGCTCCCCTTTACCCCTGCTGATGCAGCAGCCTCCTGCTCCCCAGGCTCAGTATTCTGAGCTTGTCTTCACTGGGCATCATACAGCAGAACTGGGGTGAGATGCTTGTGTGCTTCCTGCCCGGAGGACACTGCAGTTGTGCCAAGCCCACTGAGTGTGCAAAGAAATCACAGTTCATATGGACAAACAACCGAAAAGCAGTTGCATTTCTCCATCCAGAGACTCACAATACTGTAGTATGACACTGATTGTGCTGCACAACAGTTACTCATCACCCAACCATTAGATTACTGCAGTCCCAGCAAATAATTAGCATTCTCTGAGCCCCCAGACCTGTAAGGTAAGCAAATATATTGATTAGGAAATACAGTAAATAGTGTATCACTTTTTTTGCTGCTTTGTTTTGTTCTATTTGTTCATTTCATGCTGAGCACACCAAGAATCAGCTGAGCAGTCCAAGTGCAGCCCCAGAGCAGAACCCAGCAGTAAGTCTTGGTGGCACTGTGTCCACATTGTCAGTGTGGAGCTGATCTGAGTTCTGATCCCCAGCGCTGGTACCCTGGATCTGAGCTTGTCACTGCTGCATATCCCTGAACACACCTTTTGTGTGAGCACAATGACAAGTGTATCTATTATTTCCTATCCTCAGCCTTGGGGTTTGCCTCTTGCAGAGCTCTCCAATCATTCACTGTTCACCCAGAAATCAGCACCTGGAAAGTCTCACAGATTAAAGAGAAGTGTCCTCATTATGAGTGAAATCCATGAAGAAGCAGGCAAAGA
The DNA here is from genome assembly GCF_039878825.1 of Excalfactoria chinensis. Classification (NCBI taxonomy): domain Eukaryota; kingdom Metazoa; phylum Chordata; class Aves; order Galliformes; family Phasianidae; genus Excalfactoria; species Excalfactoria chinensis. The sequence continues at coordinate 471,578 of NC_092829.1, read as the reverse complement.
AAAAGGCAGAGGAAAGAGCTTTTGTGCAGCACATGGCACAGCTCAGTTTCAGTACACCGTTAAAACCCTGTCAGAAAACACAAGGGGCTTTTAGATACCTGTTGATGGGCTAAGGTTCAAAAATGTTCAGCCACAGGAGACACAGATGTAGCTGAAGTCAAAATTCAGAGAGAAATGAAGAATCATAAGGAACATGTCTGGTCTGTTCCCAGGGCACAGCCCAATGGAACCATCCCAACACCCCTGGGTGTCAGAGTCCTCTCATACCTGCACTTGAAAGGACAAGCATCCATCTGACATGATGACAGTGCCACAGCAGGGTGTGGGTGGAGGTGGCATGTAGAGGGACAGACACCCTGGGTTCTGGCAGAGCACTGAAGCTTCTGAAGGAGTGAGAGCACAGACCATCACAGGAGAGCTTGCTTTTGGGGTAGCACAGTTTTTCCAGGACCACTAAAGTGCCAGCAGTGGCATGTACAAAGCTGGCTGCAGTTAGACAGGAGTAGCATCAGCTTGAAGTTGGAGGTGTTTGAAGTGGTCTGCAGCTCAGAACATCAAAGAATTATACAATTATTTGGGCTGGAAAAGACCTCCAAATCCCCAAGCCCAACCGCAGCCCATGTCCCTCAGTGCCACATCTCCACAGCTCTGGGCACCTCCAGGGTGTTCCTATCCCTAACCCCACCAGTCCCCGGGCAGCTGTGCCCATCCATGACCACTCTGAAACAAAATTTTTCCTAATATCCAACCCACACCTCTGGAGCACATCAAACCAGCACATCTCTTTGTTTTTCCCCTGTACCTCATCCCACAGCACAGCGCTCACCACACGAGCACAGTCCTTAAAACAGCATCTTCTCTCACGTACAGAAATCTAAATGTGAAGAATAATGTTCTGAATCACTGCTAGTATTTTTTACAGGATCCTCAGACACTGGGGTTGCTGTAAGGTTGCTCCTTGATACTGAGCACATATTGAAAGAGCTGGATTAATAATTCAGAACACATTTCTCAACTACATAGCAAACGCTCCAACGTTTCTTGGAGGAATATATTCCTGCACTTAAGGATCATTTTGTTGCCTTCAAAGTCTAATACATTTGTAAATGAATGCTGGTAGGTTTTCCTGCAGTTTGTTTCCAACACAGATTATAGAACTTCAATAAATTGGAGAAACAAGAACAAATAGCGTAAGAGATTACTCCTTGCAGACCATGTTTTTAAGGTAGCATGCTTTAAATCCCCAAAATGGAAATACATAGCCATAAAAAGACTATGGGGCCTTATGGGGGAAAGTTGAGATTTCATGTCTGTCTCCTCAGACCTCAATGGGATTCCATCCCACTGCACATCACAGCCAGATACATTTTCAGATACAAAGTGCCACTGAGATTATAATTGAAAAAAAAAGAGACAATACTCTTTGCAAGATGATCAAGCTTGATGTTGGCTTAGCTGTTGCTTCTTTAATTATTTAATACCCAAATATATGTGCAACACAATGGAAAGTGCAATGATGACAACAGAACAGAAAGATCCCAGGCCTCAACAGTTGAAGAGTCACTTAAATACAACAGCAGAGGGCACAAAATAAGGGAAAGATGCTGCTTACCTTTTGAAGGCCTCAGGTAGGCAGGGATAAAGAAAAGCCCCACACCTCCAGAGCCAGCCCTTAAGTGAGGTCTGGGGAGGGGAGGATCCTGGCTCCACCCTTTCCATCACTCAGTTGCATGGCATGCACCTCAGTTCCCCTGGGTTAGCCCTGCCTTCCCAGCAGGTGCTCCATCTCTGCTGCAGGCCATGACTCAGCGTTTCTGCTACAGTATGGCAAAAATACTAGAGGGAAAATCTAATATCCCGTTTTATTTTAATGAGAAGATCTTTTTATTCACCTTCGAAGAGTTTGCTCACCTTGTTTGAATAGATACAAAACCAGATTGCATTTTTACTTATCCCTACCTCTCCCAAAGCCAAGAACATTAAATATTCAGTTCCATTACTCTATTCAGTAAATACACGCTTTGCATCAAATTTCTTTTGAAATATATGTTAAACTTTTATACTTTCACAAAGGGAAATCTAGAAAAAAGCTTTTAAAAAGCTTTTCAACCAATCTCACCGTTTCTTCTTCAGTCAACCTCTTTGTGTGCTTGCTGTGTACAGATGTGATCAATTATAATATTTCAGAGATTCCATCCATGATTAAATAAATGATTCTTCTGAACTCTGACGCATCTCGCCAACCTGCTCCCAGCAAGGCACAGATTCGCAGATCTATTTCTGTGTATGGCCCTTATCTGCCACAGCTGCTGCTGGAGATTTGTTTTCTGTGATGAAAACACAGTATTCCCCATTGCCTTGCATGACAGAAGACAAATTTAACTTCTTTCCTATTGTAGATGAACTCTTTTATTCTGTAGAAACTTTTTGTTCTCTGTCTCCTTCACCATTTTGATTCCAGCGTTGATGCACCGTCCAGACAAGGTGATTCGCAGTGCGGGGTGAGGTGTGGATGTGCAGAACTGCCTTTGCAAGTCCCCTTTCCTAGATGAGATCTTTGCTTCCTGTTTCTCAGGAACACAAGAAAACAGCAGCACTGATGGATGCTCCTCCAGTGAGCAGATCTGCCTTCAGGCAAGGGCGGAGGTATAGTACTGCTTTTCCTGCTGGGCATGGGATGATGCCCAGAGCAGCACAGACACAAGCACACCTCAGACATCCACAGCCCACCAGCAGTGCTACAGGGCTGCTGCCCTACCTGGATGTCCTGATCCCATTGCATGCAACTGGCTGCTGGCAGAGCCACGCCATGCACGTGGTTGGGGGTGCAGCTTGGTTAGATAGGACCACACCTTTGGGCCATCCATCTGATTCATTGCTTATTAAGTCAACATAATTTGAATGCCAAACCTTTTTGTCTATGGCAGCAATTTTTTGCATGCACAGAACAAAGGAATGCAGGGCTGGAAGAAACTGCTGAATTTTCCAGCTGTGGTGCTCTGAGGTTGTAAAAATTTGTTCCTTTTTATGTACTCATTGAGCTTGGAAGTGCAGATGTCTGCACTCACTGCTCCACTTGGAACACTGTCCATGACTTTACAAGCTTTAATGCATAAGATCTTTCTTCTAACGTCAACAGCACACATTTCAAGAACACATTTATTCAAGGCATGTTTATTATCGTTTGTTCTTATGCCAAAATTATTTTTCGAATAAAGGACAATTTACCCCTACCTGTTCACAAAGAGCAAGCAGGTCTTCCCTCACCCTTGCCCTGCTAAAGCTGCAGAAGGCAGCCTCTGGGGCTCCAGCATTTTCCTCTCTGAAGTTCCCCACACTCACAGTCCCCTCCCCTTTCTTCACCTGCTCAGATTCTCAGCTCTGCTGCCATCTCTAGCACCAGATCTCTTGACTCAGCATCATCATCTGTAAACTCTACCAGGCAACATTACAGAGGTAGCAAGTTGCTGTAACTTGTTGTCTCTGTAGCTTGCTAGCTCTGTCACTAGAGAATCAGAGTCACCAAGGTTGGAAAAGATCTCCAAGAGCATCTAGGCCAACCATCCACCTTCCACCAATATTTCCCCACTAAAAATTGACTTAAAGTACTTTGGTAAATATTTGAGTTTTTCTCATTAGCAGTTGAATGAATGTGAGCATGGGTTTGAAAAAGTCCCTCAAGTAAACAGTGAACCTCTTCTATTTCCTTGTACAGATGCTCTTCTGTCACTGCAATGACTCCGTTACACTGTGCTGTAGTAGTTTTCCTTTTTCCACTCCATTTTTTTTTGTCCAGTTCAGATTTGACTCACAGAAAAACCTGAATTCTCCGAACACTTTGTGACCACAGAAATTCTGCTTTCCCACACCAAGAATGTCCCTCATCCAAAGGCCCAGAGCAGGCAGCCACTGCTGCAGGCTGAGTCCCACAGCCCATGCTGGGACTGGGCACATTCAGACCATGCTGCTTTAATGAAGTGTCTTTCACCGAGTGATTATCCACAGTTACTGCCAACTGGGGCTGTTTGGCTGCTTCTGAAGTGAGAAGGCGCAGCAGAGTCAGCTTTGAAGCATTTGCTGTGACAAACCAACCTTGGGAATGACGCGTGCTGAGCTGGCAGCATCTGAGAGAAGAGCTGCTGTCCCTGGAGCAGCTCTCAGCTCCGCTCAGCACTCAGGCTTTGTGCTGAGTGCCATGACCCCGAGTAGCCCACTGGAATGCCAAAGCACTCCCTGCTTTTCATCTGACAGCTCAGCAGTCACATTTTGACCTGAAGTAACACTCGGTTACTTGGTCTTCTTCCCCTTGAAGGAAAGAAATGATGCTGGAGAAATCTTTGGTTTCAATGGAGTAATGTTATTAATACTGCCTTCCAACTGGCATCTTTCAATTATCTTTGACCTTTACTGAACAATATCCTTTCCACCTCTGTTGGCATTTCTTATCACTTCAGTGTCACAGTTCGGAGAAATTCCTCTCCCGCCTACGGGCAAAACTCAGTGTATTGATCAAGATAAAAGAAAGAAGAGAAAACTACTGCAAAGCAAAATGGGTCCCATTCTTTGGGATGCCAATAACTGAACAATGGCCCCGGGGGGCCCCTGGGACCCGGGAAGTGATGCTGAGAGAGTGAGCCCCCAGAGAAAGGGCAGGGACAGCAGCAGGCTCTGTGTCCACCCAACAGGTTGAACTGATGGACCATCCATGAAGGCTGATGATGGAAACCTTCAGATGGAACCATCTTCACTTTCTCATCACAGTACTGTTTTACTAATACTGTGGATCCTGGTAAGTATCACATTGAACCTATTTCAAATAGAAAATCAAAATAGCATCATGTTTGTTTAAGTGTAAGGCATGGCTTACCATGAAGTGAAACCAGACATCTGAGAGGAAACAAATGCTGAATAATATTTGTGAACAGAATGTGAGAAGATTTTGCTAACAGAACATGACAAAAGAAGGTTATTTTTAGAGAAAAATGTTTTGCTATTCCTGTAGTCCCCATTCTGTGTGTAATTTTAACAGCAGGACCAACAGTTATTCAGTATGTATTCACACAAAACCTGAGCAGGTGAGGTTTTGTTGCAATGACCCATAAACATTGCAGCCAGTTTACTCCCCTCCAGCTGGGCTTCATTAGCCAGACTGACGTCCGTCCTGTCCTTTTAGAAAGCTCTGTGTTATCTGGGACAAATGGTTTTACATAAAGGCCCATTCTCAGTGCTTTTGAGTTTTTCCTCCAGGCAGCAACATCAGGTTGCAAAGAGTGACCCCCTCCCTCAGGGGGTGTGTGGCCACCACTTGTATTTTAGAGATCATTTATGTTCTCACTGATATCAAGAGGTTTTGACTTCTGCCTTCAGCAGAGCTGGAGCAGGCCATAAACCCCATCAAACTGCGGTTGCACTGATGGTGCTGAGAGTTAATTTTGGTGAAGCTGGGGCTGCACATTGCATCTCTAAGGACCAAAATTTCACAGTGTGATGTTCCCCAGGGGTCAGTGCTGAGGCCTGTCCTCTTCAATATCTTTATTGATGATCTGGATGAGGGCATTGAGCGCACCCTCAGTAAGTTCGCAGATGACACCAAGTTGGCTGGAAGTGTCAATCTGACTGGGGATTGCAAGGCCCTACAGAGGGATCTGGACAGGCTGGAGAGCTGGGCTGAAGCCAATGGGATGAGGTTCAACACTGCTTCTCTGAAAGAGTGGTCAGGCAGTGGGATGGGCTGCCCAGGGAGGTGGTGGAGTCACGGACCCTGGGGGTGTTCAAGGAATGTTTGGATGTTGTGTTGAGGGACATGGATTAGTGACAACTATGGGTGATGGGTGGATGGTTGGACTGGAGGATCTTGTAGGTCTTTTCCAACCTCGGTGATTCTGTGATTCAGTGATTCTGTCTTCCCACAGCAAACAGGGCCTTGAAGATCAGGCTCTTTACAGGCATTTTTGGGCAGGCTGTTACACGATTCCACTTTTCTTCCCAGGTTAAAGAGTTTCTCAGCATCTTCAGAAACTCTTGAATGAGCAACACAGGCAATTGGAGCAATGCTAAGGGGAACCAGGATCTACTATGGGAGCATGTACTTGTGGGGAGCAATGGGCTCAAAAATGACCAGAAGCAACAGACTCAAATTAAAACACATGGAATTCCAGCTGCAAATGGGAGAATACTTTCTTCTTTTTAACAGTGGTTGCACACTGGAGCAGTTTGCCTTGAAACATTGTGTGGTGTCTGCCCTGGGATGTGCCCACAGTCTGATACACGCTGCATCGGGCAGCCAGCTCCAGGTGGCAGTGCTGGCTCGGTGTGGGTCAGAGGAGATGCTCTGCAGGAGGTGTCTCAACCATTGGAGATGCCAGGAACGGAGCCTTGGTTTGGTGTTGTTCTCACAGCTCTGAAATTGACCAGAGACCTTGGGAGGTGGGAGGAGCCCTCATTTCAAAGGCTTGTAATGAGGCAGCAGTCCTTAATTTTGTATTGTTTGAGAAATATGTGGGCAGCCCTCAGCAGTCACAGAGTAGAGTTCTTTAAATGCAGTCTGAAATAGATCATGCAATGGTCCAGTGAATCCAATATTGGAAACCAAATCATCTTCAAGTGGGGACATGAGTTAACTTTAGCCTGCCCCCTGGAAAGGGCATGACTTTCCACTTATTTCCAGATCTGTAAGGGTTTAGAGAAATCCAGGCTGTCTTATAACTTTTACTCACAGACATCCCAAACAGATCAGGTTTCACTCCTCGTGTCTGCTACCCAGTACTTGTGAAAAGAGTCTTTTCCTCACTTTCTGAATGCACCAGCATTACTGTTAAAAAATAAATAAATAAATAAATAAATAAAGCAGCACCAAAACGATCTGTATTAGTTTCTCTGCCATATTTGAGTTCTCATGCTGAACTGAGGAAACCTGATACAGAAGTGCAGTAATGAGAGCAGAGCAGGCAATGTCAAAATGTCATTGAATTACTGGAGCATTGCTGACTATCATGCATTGCACAGTAGCTCTGTTGTTCAAAGGGGAGTGATATCTTTATCTTTTGTTCCTGCATGCTGTTAGTGTTTGAAATTCTCCCAGAAGCCATCACAGTTTAGCACTATCAGGTTAAAAATGGATTAGGTGATGCTTTTGGTAATGCAAATTGTGAAGCAGGCACCCTTGTCCCTTGTCAGAAAGTTCATTTCTTTTGTCACGTCGCGTGTTAAATAAGGGCACGGCCAATTACTCACTCTCATAGCTGACTGGATTCGATATTTCAGAAGCTAAACTAAAATCACCTTTGTTCTACTGACCCCAAGGTTGTTGATTCTGTATTTATCTGTCTATACCTCACAGAGCACAGCAATGCCATTAGAACAACTAGTGAATGCACGATCCTTCTATATATTTCTGCATTCAGAAACCTGAAATTATCACTCTCCTGCATGGGGAGAAAAGACAGGCTTTTTTTTTTGTCTATACTGATTTTATCCGTATCTGAACACTGGTTTCTCTGGTCTCCAGTGGGAAGTGGAGGGCACTAGGTGGAGCCCACCCCTGTAAGACGGGCTGTAAGACCCAGACAGCCTGAATGTGAGCCAATGAGCTGTGCTTGCTGCAGTGTGTGGCAGCTCCCACAGAAAAGGGTTTCCAATGTTACGGGCAATTACTCACGTGAATTTCATTCAACACAACTGCATGGTCATCAGCATAATTTGAACAGATAAGTGGACAAGTGTTTAACGTCATTGACATAGAAGGAGAGCCATTATTAGGATGAACCCTGTGTGCCACAGATCACTGCATGGCATACTGCAGGCATTTAGTCTGGGACTTCCAGTCTGCTACAAAGGAATTTGGCCAAGACACTCGACTTAATGAGCTTCACTGATGAAAAGTGCCAAGACAGCTTCAGTGGCCTCAGTTAATCAAAAGCCTTAACTATTGAAGGGAAATAAAGCCATCCTTCAAACTTTTATGTTTCTATATGCATATTATCCATTAACCATTGCTGTCCTTACTGAGAAAATGTGCTGCTGGGTAAATTATCAGAACAATGTATTAGCAGTTATACAAAGCTTAATGTTCTCAGCTGTTTTCAGGATGGCAGCCCCTAAACATTCCTAGCTATGTTAGATGTACCATAGAAATTTTACATACATGGCTGACATTGTGTTGTATACAAACTTTCCTTCCTCACCTCTCATGGACCCCAAATAGACAGTTCATGAACACTGAGGGTCTGCAGTCCCCAGTTTACGAAAGCCTTGCTCTGCAACATTTATAAGTCTGCAAGATCCTGCACAGCCCTGCGTTACTTTCTGTTTGAACAGGGGTATGTCATTTTGAAAAGCAGCTTGTCATTTTATCTGTGACCTAATGATAAAGTAGGTTCTTTCCAACTATTCCATTCCATTCTATTTCATTCCACTGCATTTCATTTTGCTCCGTTCCATTCCACACCATCCCATTCTATTCCACTCCACTCCACTCTATTCCATTCAATTCCATTCCATTCCACTCTGTTCCATCCCATCCCATTCCATTCCATTCCATTCTGTTCCGTTCCATTCTGTTCCGTTCCATTCTGTTCCATTCCATTCCACTCCACTCCATTCCATTCCATTCCATTCCATTCCATTCCATTCCATTCCATTCCATTCCATTCCATTCCATTCCATTCCATTCCATTCCATTCCACTCTGTTCCATTCCATTCCTTTCCAATCCACTCCATTCCATTCCATGAGGGATCAGCAGGCCATAGCAAAAATCCTCAGGTGTAGGAGGAAATCCAACCCATCTCAATAGAATGATGTAAGAACTGTATGAATATCTGCTTTGAGGATGGGATGTAAATTCTACAATCACTTCCTTTGGATTTACATTTGAATCCCCAAACCAATGATTTAATAAACAAAGTCCATGTGCTCAGACCTGCTTAGTCATCCTGTTTCCCCTTAGGGAATGAAGGTTTTGGAAAAGAAATGCACTGGAGTCTGAAAAGCAAACGGGGAATCAGAAATAGTCTTTTCCTGTGCTGACTTGAATCCCTTGAGGAGATTTTTTGCCATGCATGTGGTGTAGAATGTAAATGGACTGTCAGAAAAATCAGACTTGGTTTGTTAAAGAGGAAAGGGCATTAGCAAAGAGCAAAAAGTAAACAACCAAATAAGGTTGACCATACAAGAAAAACAGACTTCTAAATGTATTGAATCAAAAGAGCCGCCTATGTCTCAAAGAAATATACTGAAGTTTGTTTTCATTCCAAAGGGAGGGGAAGCCAATAAATAAAGTATAACAAACACAATTTAAGAAATCAATTTAAAATGGCACAACTAAAACTGCTAATTAAGAAAGAAACGTTTCAATATGTGAAATGAAATGCTCAAATAAATGTCAGCGTGAATGGAAACGTTTGTTTGATCCATCGCCTTGAAATCAGTGCTGTTCTATGCACAAAGATCCCATTCCAATTAAACCACAATTTCTGGTGAGGAGAAACCCATCTCTTCCTTCTGCTTGGCTGCTTCCACACCCCCGTTATTCATTCCTCCCTCCCAGTGTGTACATGTGTACAGTCGGTCTTCTAGTGCTCAGGCTGAGCTGGCCCTGCCCCTGGGAAGATCCCTGGGGGCTGGAAGTAGATGATCTTTGAGGTCCTTTCCAACCTGCACCATTCTATGATTCTGTGATTCTACATCAAAATGGCAATAGCATGGAGCTTCAGCTCTGCTATTCGAGTTACAACCGCTGCTCCAGAAGTAATGCCTCCTATTTTTTTTTCCTTGACTTACAGTGTTGTAGGTGTATGTTGGTGGTACAGCAGGATAAGTTGAACGTTCCCACCAATATGCCATTGCATGTGGTTACAGCATGGCAGAATGGCGTCTGACGTGGAAGTGCATATGAATCAAAAGGTAGAATTTAATTCCTCTGTTTGCTGGGGAGCTGTATGACTGCCTTCATCTCCTCTGATAGAGGGATGGGAGCAGGCAGCTCAGTTTCCTGCACTGTCTGTCTGGAATGTGGCTCCCACCACTGTACCCTCCCCACCTGCAGCCCAGCCCCTGTACGAGCCCATTGCCTGGGGAGACAAACAGGCGAGGAGTTACAGCACAGGAGCTTTGCACCTGACCAGAACTGTTGCCACGAATTAAGGAAAAGAGAAAAATCACTTCCTCGTGTTTCGCCAGGGAATTCAAATGCTTTAAGATTTAGTGTAACACAGGATCTGTTTAAGTGGTAATTGTTCTTTGTTTCAGACTACATCAATTTACAACTGGAACACTATGGCTGTCACTGGAAATGCTTCGTAAATTTATTTACAGGCTGCAGGAAAGTGAAGAAGCACACAGGCTGCATTTTAAATACAAATTGCTTTGAGGTACAATTTGCTCAAATTGTTGCCATGCGCATTATGAATTTAATTTCAGTGCATTTTTGCTATATAATAACCTGATTTGAAAGTATAAATGCAAATTAAATTTAAATAACCTATAATTTTTATGTGATGTGATGTTTCATAAATATTTACTATGGGCATCTTATTATCAAATCAGCCAGTCCTTATACTGCGTATGCAGTAATAAAGGCAAGGTCATCTCCTATTTACTGTAAGACATATAGAATACTTATTATTAAGCTTGCACTCTGCAGTATCTGATTGTTCTTCAGCTCATCTGTCTACAAAGAGATAATCACTGCAACATGTGAGTGCCTCAGTCCTTACTGCATTTATTTCTCCCTCTGATGTAGGGAGTGCCTTTATCACCATTCATCTCACTGGGAATCAAGGCACAGGGAGGTTGGACCTTAAGTTCACTGAGGTACACACTGTGTTGCAAGCACTGTGCTGTGAGCACAGTGACCTTGTTGCATCATCCCATGGGCATACATCATGATGCAAACATCATGCTGCAAGCACTGTTCTACAAGCATGCATTGCGCTACAAGCAAGCACTGAGATGTGAGCATGGTGCTACCCCAGCAGGTGTGTAGCACAGAGGAGGATGGACCAAGGATGGAATAGGCTTTAATTTGTGAAAATTCTTTCATGCAAGGATAATTTTCCTTGTATAATTTTCCTACCCCAGGGACAGAAACATGATACTGACTTACTTAAGTTTCCATGTAAGTATCTCTCTTTTATGAAAGCTTTTTTGGAAACAAAAGCTTTGGTACTGTGGCTCTTACTGTATGGAAAGAACTCGCTCAGCCAGCAGGGTTACCTGCTGCCAGGGCCTACTGCCTGCTTCCATGGTCCAAATGCAAAATTACTCACCTTGCTAATCTTAATATAAAGGTTCGTGAAAGAATCCTAAATGGAAAGTCAGCTTCAGTGTATTGCCTTCTGAATGGATGAGACAACTGACTGAGCAAATCACAGAATCAGAATCACAGCATGGCCTGGGTTGCAAAGGCCAACAGTGCTCATCCAGTCCCAACCCCCTGCTGTGTGCAGGGTCACCAACCAGCAGCCCAGGCTGCCCAGAGCCACATCCAGCCTGGCCTTGAATGCCTGCAGGGATGGGGCATCCACAGCCTCCTTGGGCAACCTGTTCCAGTGCGTCACCACCTCTGGGGGAAAAACATCCCCCTAAGATCCAACCTCAACCTCTCCTGTCTCAGTTTCAAACCATTCCCTCTTGTCCTATCAAACATTTAACCCATGACTGAACAACAAAATGGAAGAATAAAATGATAAGCTGCTGACTATAATCAAATACCAAATGTTCCCATAATGCTTGATTTAACAGACCGGAGCTGCCTTCCTTCCCGCAGAGGGACAGCACACTCACTCCAGTCCTCACACCATTTCTAGGAAGCCCACAGGAGCACATCATAGATAAATGAGATTTATGTCACACATAATGTCTGCAAAACCCTGAAATTATGGGTGCTTTCTATAAACTGAACGCTGACTTTTCAGACACGTCAAGCACCATTTGACTGCAGAGATTTCAGTCTCTCACATTCAAGCCGTTCCAGGCCACGTGTTCTTCGTACTCCTAAACAAAGCATCTCTTTACTTACACTGCGGTCTCACTGCATGGCTGGGTGCAATTAAGGCTGTCTAAAGAGAGGGCAGTGATGTCCATGGACTGGATGAACCCCATAAACAAAGCACTCCAAGGAGCCCCTCCAACTGCCAGTAGTGTCCATAGCAGCCAGCAACCAGGAGCCGTGTATGGTGCCTGCCCAAGAGTTGAGCCACCTCTGCTAAAGGCTCCTGAAAGATCAAGGCCAAGCTGGGGTGACTTCTGATCCACACAGCTGCTGTGAGAGCTGCTGGGTGCCCACCTGCCATTCTCTGCCCACCAGGCCTGGCCACCAGCAGCTCTGGCAGAGGGAGCAGCACCCTGTACTCAGGTCTTGGTGCTGTGATGAGCACTTCATTAGTGTCAACTAACACAGGAGCAGTGGGGTGACAAATGGCAGTGTGTTTAGCAGCAGAGCTGCACTGGGCAGGCAGGGCTGTGGTACCAGCAGTGCTGGGAGCGATGCAGCCTGGTTTCACTGGCTCAGATAAGGTTTATGTTTGTGTAACCAGCGAGCTCACGTGGATAAATATCTTTCCCTGTGCATGCAGAATTGACCAGGAAGGCTTGGATGTGGAAAGAAAATCAAGTTGAGGAGCCAAGTGGAGACACGCTGGGATGATGCAGGACAGTCCAGTAGAGGGGCATTGCTGCCCAAACCCTCTGGCTGCATAAGCCTGCTGCATGGCCTTCTTTGTTTAGGATAGAATGCTTTACGTGATGTCCATTCAGTCAAATGACCTCAGCAGGGGTTAGGTGATCCCCACATCTAGCCTGAGTAACAGCATGGAATAAAATGGAAAAATACCCAAAGCCATAAGTTGTCTTTCTGTGTCCACCACAGGCTAAATGTACTTTCGAATGTTTCAAAGCCCTGCAAGGATAATTAACCACACAGCTTTTTACATTTCTGTTTTAAAGGGTTGTGCTTTTCCTCACCATCACCTCAAATGTGAGAGCTGGAGGCTGAGCTCTCCTACCACGGGAGCTTTCCTGCTGTTCCTTCTGCAGGAAGCTGAGGCGGATCAGCAGTGAGGATGTGCAATGAAGTGGCAGGCAGTGGCTCCTTCTCAGGAGGGGGACAGCTGCCACAGGGGAAGGACCCACTGGTTTCTTGTACCCCAATGCTCATAATGCTGAGCCTGCCCTCTGCAGGCAGTGCCAGCAGCCAGGTGCCCTCGGCTCTTATTTGGGCTTTGGCAGCTCAGGAAACTCCCTAGGGCAAGAGCTATTTAATTCAGTGATCCAGCCAGCGCAGAAAAATCGCATTGCTGTATCTCATTTAATGTCTCACTCCATTTAAGCCTGCCCTCCAGGAAAGGATCCTCTCTTGCATTCCCTCCTTTTTTATTTTTTATTTTTATAATGTACACCCTGGAAGCCTACGTAAAGAGAACACATTTGGAAGTTCTGGGACTCTTCCAGCTGGAGTTCATCAGTCCTTTCAGTCATCCCTCAAGAAATGGACACTGGTTTTGTTCTTTCCAGTGGATTACTTGCCATTTGGCAAAACTGCTGTAGAGTGTTAATAATGGGAGCATTTGAACAAGTCCAACACATATTATACTGAGAGGTTTCATTGAGCAGCATCTCTTCCAAAACCCAAGGAACTAACTGTGACTTCATCTCCATTAACTCTACCCTATGACTGCGGCTGAGCTGCTCCAACCCTCACTGATGCCCAAAAACAGACAGAAGATGGACTGCTGGCCCCAGAACTACCCGTATCGTTTTCTGGAAAAGAGATAGTTCAGTTAGCACAAGATATCAGACTGAGGAACAGGAAGGGCTTTTGGAATCTCATTTAATCATATCTGCTCCCTGAAACACTCAGCCAGAACCACAGCACCCACAGCACCCACAGCACCCACAGCACCTGCATCGTGGCTCTCTGTGCACACAGGGGAGATCTGAGCACTTCTGTGGAAAGGCAGATACTGATACACTGATTCTTACGTAGATCCAGAAGACATTGCTCTCATTATTTCCCTATGACAGTGTTTATTTATCTTGTAGTCACCATTTGAGGGTAGGTTTCTGCAGCTTTAACACACTTAAAATACTTGACGGTAGCCTCCTGCTGTTAGCTTTGACCCCACCAGGCTGCTCAGAGCTCATTAAGCAAGCAGCCACTCCTGTGCAAAGGAAATCACTGTGGTTTACCAGTTCTTCTAAATGATGTTCATGCAGCACGTAATCCAGTATCACGCTCTGTGGCGCTGCTCAGATTTCTGTGGCAAGCCATGCGCTTTTATGTTACAGCCAAAATAGAACCTAGTCCTGTGTGAAGCACACCAAGCTTAATACCATATTTACAGGGTTACTGGTGCCATTAACCATGGAATGTTCATATTCACGTCACTGGTCTAGTCCTGTCTTCAGAACTTTGGGCACATTTTAAGACAAGGCAGCTTAAGAAGTTCTCAGAGACCCACAGTGTAAAGCCATCACTTGTTCAACATGGTCCACCTTTGGGTTGTCATGGCATGAGGGTCCCACCACATCCTTAACAACAGCTGTATGACCCTGAGCTCTTACTGGATCTACTTTGGCATTAGGCTGTCCTCATATGAACTGAGCTGCTTGCAGGTCCCACAGAGCTTTGTGGCTTGCATGGTTCATCTGTCAGATCTGTACCTGTGCCCCGCTGCAGTGCTCACCTGAACTTAGTAGTGGGCAGTGAAGGTTCTGTTGGCAGCATGTGCTCCACGGAGGCATTGATCCATAGCTATGGGTGCTGTTTTCCTGAATGTCCTTCTGGAGGGCCCCTGGATGTGCCCTGGGTACAGCTATGGCTGTCCCTGCTGAGGCAGGGTGGGACCAGAGGGACTGAGGTGCCCCCAGACTCAGCCATGCGGGGATTCTGAGATCCTGAGAGCATTCAGATCAATCATAAACTCAGGATTAAATTAAATGTCCTGAAAATGGCATGAAATTGTGGTCTAGTATAATCTCAGTTGTGTATAATCAGGTTGTGCAGCAGTTACTATGCCAGGTCCTTCTGCTTTCCCTGCAATAGTGTTCTCTTGCACACCCTTTCTGCATAACAAGAAACTGCAGCGCTCATTGGGCAGTTAGCTGTTCTCACTTCTGGACTCTTCTTTAACAGAGAAAAAACATCCTTTTCATTATCTATTTATTTACTTGGTAACCGTCACCTGTGTTGTTAGGAGAAATTCTACATAGGTGGGAGAGGAGAGAAAATTGCCAAATGCTGCAAAGGTTGGAAGAGACAGGAAGAAAAGTCTGAAGGATTAGTGGGTTCCAGAAGAATGTGAGATCAGCAGGCAGGAGCTGAGGCTGCTGACAGGGAGGACATAACAGCAAGGGAAAGAAATCTTCAGTTTCCCTTGGCGGCGTGGCTCTAGCTGAGAGCCATGGGAGCACTGTTGGAGGCTCTGGAGCACTTTGCTGGAGTAGGATTTGGCTACAGGAACACCTAAAACAGAAGAGATGTTATGACCGAGTGATGCTGCCCAGACATGGAAGGGATGCCAGAGTTGTTCTCCTGCTAATTACAATGCTCTGCCTGCAAGCACACCTTCTGCAGGGGGCAGTCCCAGACTTGTAAAGACTTCAGGCACCAGCCCCTACTACACGCTGAATAAAAACAGCTGAAGGCTCAACTCCTGCTCAGCAGAAGCCTTTCTCCTCCCTGCTGCCATTCCTGCACTCCCCTGCAATTTCTAAATGACATTCAAGCCTCAAGAAAACTGATTCTGTCATAGGAAGGCAGGCTTTCCAACTGCAGACACGGTGGCAGCCCCTTCCTGAGCTTTTTCCTGTTTGTTGGCCTTTTTTACACTTTAATAGCAGTACAGCATTGACCTTATTAATACTGCTTATGATAGCAAACTTCTCTTCTACTCTTCTCATCTGTTTATTATTCTAACAAGAGGGGAGGCCATATGTCACGCTGGGAGCAGTAGATGATGTCCAAGCCAGCCGTGATTACGAGGCTCTCTACCTACATTTGTATGGCTGACTTGCCCTTGTCATTTTGCCAGAATTTGTTTTGCTTTCTTCCATGTCATTGGAAAAACACTCAAGAAAATTGGCCCAACATCGAGCTTCTGCAATACAGATAGAGCTCCTTTTGCACAATGATGTTGCATTTTAAATGACTGCTGAAGTAGTTTTTGCTGCATTTAGTATACGATGCAATGTCTCGACTATAGTAGGTACAATTTAGTATAATCCAATGAAACTGAAAACATAATAAAGCCTAGGATAAAACATTTTTAAATGTTATTTTATAATTAATTCAAATATTTTATCATCGAAAGTTATTAAAGGATAACAAGTCACTAATTCTAAAGCAATCAAACAAGTGGAACAGCCAACATGAGCACCTGCAGTGCATGGCCCAGGGGGGCTGTAGGGACAAAGTGCTCTCCTTCAGATGCAGCCAGGAAAGTGAAAAGGCTGTGAAATGCTATATCTGTGCTGGGGACATGAGGAGGCAGCTCAGAGCTCTGGGTGATAAGTTGGGTACTGCAGATGAAAGGGTCTTTCGATTCTAAACCCATTTTAGAAATACCATCGGGAATTCCAGATTTCCTTTTGATTGCCCATTTACTTCTTCTTTCTTCCAGTTTTATTTGTACAGACAGGCGCGTGCAATTGATGACTCAGAAGAGGAAGGAACTCATCCATGCCAGTGAACTGTGCAGGATATCACACCCAGGCCTAGGGAAGGAAATGGTGCATGTGTGGTGCTCGGGGCCATGATTTAGCAGAGGGTTGTTAGGGTTAAGGCAGTATGGTTAGGTTGTGGTTGGACTTGATGATCTTTAAGGTCTTTTTCAACCTGAGCAATTCTGTGATCCTATGATTCTATGTACAAAAATGACCTGAAGCAAGCGGCAGCTATGTACTACTATAGGGCACAGAGACACTCAGAGTGTGGAAGCTGCAGAGATGCTGATGAAGTTCCCACCTTCATCCCTCAGACCTTGGAAATCAGACCCGCACTGTGGTGAGTTTAAAATAGGAATACCCCTTCCACACCCTCAGCCTTCTGTGCATGCAGTGGTGCATGCATTAATAATTAGAGGCTTTGTCACAGGTTTTACACTGGGGTAGGCACAGGGAAGTCATTGCTGGCTCCTGCTCCCCCCATCCAGGCAGACAAGCTTCAGACACAGAGAGCAGCAGGAGGGCCCTGCTGATGATGAGCTCCCTAGTGAGCTCCTGGCTGCCCACGGGAGTGCTTTATGTTCTGTGCTGGATGCCTACAGACAGGTCCAGGAGCCTCCCAAGGGATGGAGGTGGCTGTGGAAGCCATGGCTCAGCTGGGGCTAAAGGACTGCAGGATCCGTGTACATCCCACTGCTGGGGTCTGCTGGGGCATGGGGCAGCCCTGCAATGGATGCTGAGGTGGGAGCTGCAGCTGGGAGCTGGTTTGCTGGGGTGTTTTAAGCTACTGAGGCTAAAAGTAAATAAATACCAAAGGGCAATGTTAGCAGTGTGATTTTAATTTGTTTAATCAGATTATGTTGTTTTCTTCTCTGCTGCGTTCTAATTTGGATATATGAAAATGAAATTAATATTAAATTCTCCTATTTATTCAGACTTAATGAGATGACTGCAATGGCTTGCCAGCATTCCATCGTCTTCTACACGTGGCCACGTGGCTTCCTGAGCCTTTCCTAAGCTACTTAAGTTTGGGAAAGAGCCAAAGGTTCACCTTCGTTCCGGTCACTTCAGGATCGTGACATCGACAGAAACACTTATTAAATGGGATTTAATAGGATTAAAGGGCAACGTAAAGAGTGGGATTAAAGTTACTGCTGCTCTGTACTGCAGCAATGAAGGAATGGATCTTGGTTTGCTGAGAGAGAGATGTAATTATCTTTTATGTTGGACTCCGGAGTTCTTTATTTCCTGAAACCTGATCACGTGTCAATGAAAAGCAGGCAGTGGAAATTCCTCATCCTGGAAGCTGGACAAACCCGAGAGAAGATGGAAGTGATTAAAGCAGTTTGCACACTGCAGAATTAAAGCATACCTGCTGGTAACAACTGTGTTTGTTTTCGGCCGGCCGCTTTAGACTGAGTGATAACCGAATTATACCTGCTTCAGGCTGCTGCAAATCCTGTTAGCAGGAGGTGGGCTGCGATGGATTAGCGCGCATCCATTCCGTGTACATCATTAGGAGGTCTGGGCTCTCCTGTACCGATTTCATCTCTCTGCAATGCAGCCTTGAAATCAGGAGAGAAGGATACGGGGTTTTCTTTAGATGATTCACTCTGCTGCCACGTTTTCTTATCTCTTGTACTTGCACATTGAACACTGGCAATATACAGTCATAAACAGCAGGTTATAGCTGCAATCAAACAGATCCTTCCCACCAGAAAAACATGTTCCAAAACTTCAAGGGTTGAATTCTTTCCTCCCAGGCATGTCCTTGGCTCAATGATTTCATTGCAAATGGACATATGGAGCCAAAGTCTGGGCTGGTACATCCAGATTTATGAGAAACACTACACATCATCCTCCAATTTCAGTCTGGGAGCTGTGGATCTTGGCACAGGCCATCCTGAAGCAGAAGGTGGTGGTGAGTGACAGCTTGATACATCTCTGTCATTGGCTGCTTTTGCACATGTACTCGATTTGGAGGAAGATTTGTTGGTTGACTCTGGGTATATTGAACCACTCTGCAGAAACACTGTGGTAATTATTTTGGGTGTTCAACAGACTTATTCTTCTAAAATCACTGAGCAGTACTTTACCTGATTACCTTCGCTGTGAATCCAGCCTTGTCTATCTGCTGAGATTTCCCCCTCAATCAACGCACGCCTCCAACTTGTAATTATCTGTGGAAATGTTTTCATAATGTGCGACCCTTACCCTTTTTTAGATGTTGATTTATTGCCTCTGAGTTAAACCCTGATGTTCCATTTCCCAGTGTTGGTACCAGCGACTCCTTCCAGAGAAAATAATCGAACTAAAATCTCATGGAAAACTGAACCAAAAAGCCGGCGGTATTTACACGCGGCCTTTTAATCATTTCAAACATAGGGAAGTTTTTGATTTAAAATTACAGCAATTTGATTTCAATTGTTCTTGGTATTATCCTCAGGCACGACTAGGAATATACACATAATTATCCAAATGGTGGCTCCTTCCACAAACTATAAATGCCTAAGATAGAAAAAATGCCAAATGCCATTTCAGATAACAGCGCTTAGAGAATTTTCCTGACAAGGAGGTTGGCTCGATGTCCTGTGCTGCTTTGGAGCCCTGAGCAGCTGCAGAGGAGCAGGGCAGTGAGTGCTGCTGGGCCTCCCGTGCTCATCCAGCCCCAGGCTGGGACTTCTGCTGCTCTGGGGTTGTTTTCCTGCAGGAAGGTTTACAGTGCACCAATCTCAGAGAAGGGAGCTTGGGGCTGTAGGCCAACATGCACACACCTCCATTACGCAGCAGGAAGGAGATGCCGGGGTCTGAAGGAACCAAACAGCCTTGCTGGTGCTGACCTCCCACCCCTGCTCCTGTAACCAGGAGGACGGAGCTTTTCTGTCCTTATCCAAAAAAACCAGGAAGCTGTGCTACCTGTAATATTGAGATCTGATTGCTTGCCATTAAATTGTCTTCTTAAAGCGTCATCCTTTGCCCACCAGTGCTGCTATAAGGTCAAGCTCTCTCTCTGCATTTATCCGCCTCCTGGGCTCGCTGTGCATTTAGAGTTTGAGTGCTGCTCTGTGTGCAGTTATCGTGAACTCAGCTGGTAGGTCTTCATAAAAAGCAAAACATGCTCAGCTCATCCAAATCTCAATCAGCTTTCATCACTGCTGCACCAGAGTGCTAAAATGGAGCCGGAATGGGGCCCAGTACCTATCAAAGCAGATTTGAATGGATGACCCTCATTTTACCACCTACGAATCTAATAAACAAACTGTTGTTACACTTTATTGCACTATCTGTCATGATAATGAAGTTTTATTTACCATTTCCAAGAACACTTCACTTGCAGAGATGCTATCAGAACAAGCACATCAGCTGCATCGCTGATGCTCAGCGAGAGCTGCCAAGCCCCAAAGTCCCCAGTGTGGACGGATTTCTGTGCGCTGGGATGCTCCGCTCCTCGGGATGTGTTTCTGCCATGAGTTTATTGCTTTAGTTATTTCCCATCCCAACGCAAGTTCAGAGAGAACTCTGAGCTGCAGGCTGAGAGCTGTCCTCATGCTCACAGTGAACGTCCCCCTCCCCATCCCATGCCCTTGAGCATCCTGAGTTCACCAATGATGGGTCCCCATGCAGCATCCCATTGCTGAGCCCCAGGCTGCTGCCTGCCACAACTCAGCTCACAGAGCTCTGCCTGACACTGCCTGGGATGTACTTGTTCTGTGCCTGCCCCTTTCCAGCTCCACTCCTCCTGCAGCATTTCATAGAATCACAGAATGGTTTGAGTAGAAGGGACCTTTAAAAGCCGTCTGGTCCAACCTCCACCCCTCCCACAATGAACAGGAGCACCTACAGCTCCCAGTTCCAGACCTCTACATTTACCCCACCCATTTTCAAGTAAGCTGGCTGGGCAGCCTGCTTAGCAGCACTGCAACCACTGCCCCAGCAAACACAGTGCTGATCAGTAAGGCATCCTGAAACAATTTACTTCTGATTTCTTTTTCTTCCTAATACTCTGCTGATTCACTGATCCATAAAACGTATGAGAAATATTTATAAAGGTGACAGTCCTGACTTGGAGAATTAAATCATAACGTAGGAACGTGCCAATTTAGTGGCTTATGAAGTTCAAGTTAAAGAAATCAGCAACAACAACACAAAAGCAGATGAAGAACTGTCACAGCTGAGAAAAACAAGCAGCTGAGAAAGAATTAGAGCTACAGACTTCCCATCTATGACAAGTACAGATAGGCTATAAACGTGTGTCAGGTGACAGGTAGGCACGCAGCGAGTGGTAAGGACCGTGTTATAGCATCTTCTACACGAGCAACCTGTTCTGAAACAGCTGTTGTTTGGGAAGAGAGGAGTGCTTCTGTTGTAGCTGAGGAAATACATGGTGCAGCAGCAGAGCAATGCACGAGAGGATTTTTGTTTTTTCATAAGTTTAAGGATTTGTTGACAGAAGAAAAAAAGGCAGCAAAGCTGCAGCCTCCCATGCAGTGTGTCTGTACCCCCCTCCACCTCTGGCTGCACAGACCTGCAATGGTAAACAAGGTGTATTTTTGGTAGTGCTGCAGCAGAAGAGCTTCTGAGCAGACATTTCTACCAAAACAGAGACAGGAGGATGGCAGAGTTGGAAGAGCGCAGTATGATAGCCATGAAGGCAGCAGAAGGCTCACAGCGGCCATTGCTTTGACCTCTATCCCGACTGGCTTTAAACTCTTTTTATTCAGACATGCATGCAATGGAGCAGAGAGTCCAAAGCAGCCCACGTGGGAATACAGATGAGAGAGAACACACGTGAGAAAGGATGTTCTTCCCTGAGATCCTCCCACCAGCCACCCCAGTGCCACGATGTGCTGTGAGCTCGTGCTGCGATGGCTGCCGTGGTGCAGACAGAAGGGCCTGAGAACATCAGTTGGGAATGTGGCTCTTGCATTACCAAGGTGGGGGTACTGCTGCCATGCTTTCCGCAGGGAGTCCTCCAGAATCAGGGGTAGCACTCAGAGCCAAGCTTGGAGGATCCACGTGTTTGATTTCTCCATTTATTTATTTATTTATTTATTGGTTGATTGATTTATTTTTGCCAGACGAAAACAGTTTTGATGCAGATGGGCCTTTGATGAACCCTGGGTTATACGTGAGACCACTTCTCTTTGCTTAAAAACTGAGACTTTTGATAATCCCAGGAGGCAATTTTCCATCCAGGGTTTGGTCAGCTAAAAGATGAGGAGAAACATTTTAGGTAGTTTAGAAACGTGTCATTACAAGTCAGGAACATCAGCCTTCTAGTCCTTATGCATGTGTGGAACAACAATGTAATGGAATAATTGAAAACAAGAAAATTAAGGAACCTACAATTTTCTGCTATTTTTCACCAAATTGCAGCTTACAGAGAACATCTCTCACTTTAAAATCTCTCGCTGTCTGTGGGAGGAGGGACTGGGAAGCAAAGGGACTGCCTGCATTGGCAGCTTGCTGCGTGACAGCAGATGAGGGGTGCATCCACAGCAGTGGGGAGCAGGAATGGGGCTGTATCACTTCTGTGGTCCTAATTTGTTTGAAGCACTGTCAGAACTTTAAACAATTTCAATGAGCTTTTACTAATTGCTTCGCCATTCTCTGTTATCTCCATAGATCTCCATTCCAGCAGCAGGTATGTGCCTCTGGCTCTAAGACTCCCTCCCAAATGTTAATTCACACTCTAAAATTCTCAAGCATTAAAATGTATGGAGCAGGGAGTCAGCAAGGGCCAAACAGCAGCAATGAAAATTGCAGGACAGAACAGAATCTGTCCTATTTTAATTGGGTGGAGAGATGCTGCTGACAGCGAACACAAGGCAGCCTCGGAGCAGAACCTGTTATTTCAGTACCCGGAATCAGCATTGCCAACAAACAGTCTCTTCTTCAGTTTTTCCCCACCTTTTCCTCCAGTTTTCCAAGCTTCAGGTATCGGTGCTTGCAGCAGGCTGCTCAGGGTCCTGGCAGACCATTGTTCTGGCTGACAAAGTAAGAATGCCGCATCCCTCCTATTCTCCCTGCTCATTTTCCATTGGTCACTTTTAGTGTTTCCTGACACAACCAGGAGCGCACAGTCGCTACTCCTTGTTCTGCTCAGGTGTGTGCAAGCAATGACAGTCCTATCAGTCAGAGGATGCACAGTGATGACAGTCAGAATTGGAGCCCTCAGCTTCTGGCCCATCATTTTGTTCAGGTCTATGCCCAGCTGAGGTTGGGGCACAGCAGTGCAGGGCACTGGGCTGCTGTTGGCACTGGTGCTTAAGAAGCATGGGAAAGCCCAGGTTCTGCATTCAGGGTTTCCTATAAAACATATTTGCTTCTGCTAGAATCTCAAGGAATTACCTTTTTTCAAAAGAACACAGTTAACTACAAGTTACTTCACAATCTCCTGTGGTAGAAACGTGCTTAGGGTTAATTTTGGCACCAGAATAAAGAAGATGCAGCAGTTGTGAACACATTGGGTTATACAAGGAAGTTTCTGAAGTTCCTAGCAGCTGAGTTTCTGGAACAGTTTTCCACCAGAAACTCATTTGTGAATGAAATTCGGCCATTTCTTGGAAAAGTGCCTCTGACTGAGTGGAGCTGTGTAGTGCAATGCTGCAGTGGGATGGAAAGTACAGCGATAATAGCAGGGTGGCAAAGCCTTTGGCAACAGCAAATGAGAACAAGCCCAAATGCAGCAACAACGGAAGTGAAGGAAAAGAGCTGCTTACCTTTGGAAAGCCTCAAGAAAGAAATGCCCTCACCTCCACTGACAACCTTAAATGAGGGCAGGGAAGGAAAGGATCCTGACTCCATCCCTTCTGGTCACTCCTCTGGGCTGGCCCTACCTCCCCACCAGGTGCTCAATCACTTCAGGCCCTGACTCAGCATTTCTGCTACAGCCCAGGTCATTTTTGCAGTAATGTTGCTTGTATTGAAGTGTGCACGTCCTTTATTAGTCACCAACTGAATGCAAGGAACTGGACAAGGATGGAAAATGAGGAAGCACTTCCCACTGCCCACTCAGTTCCCTTCCATAAATTGCTCTAAATAGTAACACAGCCCTTGCAAGCTACCAAACAAGGAGCAACAAAAGGAGTTTGTTCACTGCAGTTTAACAATTTAGATGCAGCAAAATAGTGTTGCCGTAATATTTGGAAGAAAAGAATGCAACGTTTCATGTGGAAGCTGAAAGAATAGGCAGTGCTGAAGGGAGGTGAAACTTCTCTACAATTCATTCCTTCAGATAACAAAAGATATGCCTGAAAAGGAAGCTGGGTGCTTTGAACTGTAAGGGACCCAAATGGGCATCCCAGAGATAGAGAGCCTGAAGGACAGAGTCAGGGGCTGCCAACAAGATGTGGTGTATCACAGGGCAAAGGATGTGTTCTATGGAGCAGGACAGGCCTACCTGCAGGGGTAATGATGGAACAAGAATTAAAGGGAAACAACAACAACAACAGAAGAGAAAAATCAGTGAGCACAAGAGAGACGATTAAAAAGACTCTGGGAGCACAAGTGGCATCAACAAGTAGAGGAATGCCTGGAAACTGCAGCACTAATGTGTGTAGGGAGGTGCAGCCTGCACACTGACCACAGGGCGCTGTTTGGAGGCACACTCTTCTGCACCTGAAAAGAAACAGCCGAAGATGAACTCAACTTCAGCTCACTTTACAAAATACTCAGTCATTTCCTATCAATAACATGGTAATGGCTGATGATGGGCTGTTATTGCTAAGACGGGCTTTTACCAAAGTAAAATCATCTCATAGGAATCCCCATTGACATCTCCAGTGAATTATGTTCAGCTCTGTTTGAAGCTTTAACTGTGGCTGATAGAGACAAAAGCTGGAAGGGAAAAAGAGGTGTTAGAAGCATTATAATTTAGTGACACAATATTTCTAAAGAGTTAAATAAGCAAAAATGGACATGAATGTTCCCAGGCTCCGGGAAGGGCTATCACACTAAGTGGTTTGCTGCATTAGGGCTGTTATGTGCAATCTTTGCAAGATGCTGCCATTCAGGCACATCACTGAGCAGGTTTGTGCCTGGCCACTCCTGCTGCTTTCCAGCCCTGACTCTGCTGGGTTTGGAACCTCTGAAGGAGGTGGTGAATAAGGCCAGAATGGCAAGGCTGCACATAGGACTGTGCCTGGAGAAGCAGCCTATTACCCCACTGCAAACAGCAAAAGTGAGAGACACCGTGTAGAACGGCTGCCAGTCTGCTGTGTGTATTCTCAACAGACACCAAACACATCGCAGGTTCCCTACGCGGTTGCTCAGCGTGTTTTTTAAACATATTAATCTAATTTGCAGGCAATTAGTTTTGCAATCACTACCAAATCGTGTAATGGCCTTGTCATCCTGTCGTTCACTACTCTTTAAAGGAAGCAGGAGATATAGGGCCCTCGGGGACCGCGCTGCTCCCTCCCCAGCCTGCCTGAAGAGAGACTAATAGCCTTCACCACCAGGCGCTTATCAGATGGATCGGCTTTCTGAGTCACCAATGAATGCAGGAATGTTAACAAGAGCATCATGCTTCACCCCGGCACGAGCTGCCGCAGGTTGCCTTATCTTTGTGATAAAATATTCCGAGTCAAAACAGGCGGAAAAAAGTAAACGAAGTTTAAAGCATTATGACGGTTTCCATTCATCTTGTACGGAGTGTTCCGGGAAGAAAATTAAAGGGTTTCAGGGGAAGTGGTACTGAGGGAGAATACAGTAACCTGGGATGGACGTGGGATTGCCTGTTCAGCCCTCCTTGGTGTTCCCTGGAATTCCCAGCACTCCGCTCCATCCCAGAGTGAAGGTGACATCTCCCAGCCGTGTCTGCAATTACTCTGCATTGTGCCTTACAAGTCATCCGTATAGAAACTGTGTTTCAGAAGAAAAATGAAAGCAGGAGATAGAATTTAAGAGCGATGAATAATGAAATCAAGTGTGACCGCGCCTTCCCTGGCTCCCGATCCACTGAACACAGAACTGGGAATTCCACTGGGAATTCCATTGGGAATTAAATTGGGAATTCCATTGGGAACTCCATTGGGAATTGTGCTGCATTTTGCTCCCCGAGCAGCTGAAAAATTCCTCAGACTCAGGGAGGATTTTCCAAGTAGTGAGGAAGAAACACAGGCCTTCTCGGTAAGATTATTCTGTGTCACTGCTGTAATACGTCTGTGATTCACACGTTGAGCTCCGAGCATGTATTTAGGGAGCACATGTCTAAAAAGTCATTTAAGCTGAGTCTATTTAAAAGCTTTCTAGCAAATGGACCCCGGGGAACAGCCGTGCATTGGCAAGAAGGCTTCTGTGTGACCTCTTACAATTTTCTACTGCTAATTCCCTTATTCCGTTGTATGAGGTAACCGGTTGAAGTGAT
Source organism: Excalfactoria chinensis (assembly GCF_039878825.1). NCBI lineage: Eukaryota > Metazoa > Chordata > Aves > Galliformes > Phasianidae > Excalfactoria > Excalfactoria chinensis. Next base: position 445,547 of record NC_092829.1, on the reverse strand, counting down.
GCAGCCATTAAAAACAGAAATGGAGTTTGATAGGGATTAGAAACTCACGAATATTGTGAGGAATCAGGAAGAAGTATATACAGAGAATCCCGATCTGTGGGCTAAAGGGAGGAACAGTCATTAGCACACATCGGCTGGAGAATGGTGAGTAATTGGCGGATTGCTGGCGGTAACAGCATGCAGCAGCTCTGAGTGTTTAGAGGCTATCAGCATTACAATAAAATCCCTTTGGGACTCCTGGAAAGCAAACTTTCCTTGCATGAACAGAGGAGTCCCAGGTAACCATTAGACCAAAAAGCCGTGCTGCTTCTCTCTCGCTTTCGGTTAAAACCACCGACTTACATGTGCTGTTTGTGCAGCATCATCTCTGCAGAAAGAAAACGAATGGGCCCCTGAAAAGTGCCACAGTGCAGCCAGGGCTCAGGGCAGCTCCGGGGGGGGGGGGCTGCAGGCTGCTCTGGCTTCGAGCATATTGATGGGGCACGTCTGGATTCCTGCAAGCATCAACGCCAGGCCCAACCTCGGGTCCGCTTCCTGGGAATTCTACTGGGTGCTTCCCTGAGAGCTGTCACTGCTGGAGGCATTCGTACACAAAGCCATGAATGTGTGAGAAAGAAAAACATCCTCTGGAAATCAATCTCAGAAAACATGTGGCTTGCTACTGCAGAAGAACATCTGTTGTGATTGTTGGGATCCAAGCTAACTGCTGTAATCTATGGGAGCTCCTCCCCTGAGGTTTCATTCAGTGCAGTTACTCTAAAACAGAGCGAAGATGCGACATCTGAGCAAGGCAACTTTATTTCTCTTATAAGTGATGTCAGGAATGAATTCCAGCAGTGTGCCACAGCTCCTGCCCTCACTGCAGAGCTGCCGTGCCCCCAGGACAACAGCTCTGCCCCTGTCCTGTGCCTCCCTGCACCTTCAGGGGACCCCGAAGGATGTGGGAGCACTGGGAGGAACCTCTGGCCAAGGAAGAGATGGGTCATGGTGAGCAAGGTGCCAGTGGGAGCTCCCTGTGCGTGTGGGCTCCTGGGGAGAAGGTCTCAGCCAGATGGACTTTTTTTTCTGACCAGAAGTTCCAATGTTTTGGAATGCATCTGCAGCGCATTTGTACACTTTGCTCTGAATGGAAGTATCAGTGTCTCCTGACCTTCAGCCCACTGACCACAGCTCTCCGTCCCCACTGCCCGCAGCAGCCATGTGCCACAGCTGAGGTCATGAGATGGTTTGGCTCTTGGTGATGGGAGCTCCCTGGCCCAGCAAACATCCCTTGATTCCTTGTGAGCTGGAAATTCAGCAGCAGATTTGAGTCAGGTTCCTGAGGCAATACCTCCTGACCTCAGGTCTTGGCAGTGCCCTGCAGTGGGTGTCTTTCCTCTGGGTCAGGCAGGGAGAAGATGTGATGGGGATATAAGGCTTCTGGAGTGACAAAAATTTTTCAGAGATGCCCTTACCCATCTAAATGTGCTGCTGTGCTTTTACCAAATGGAAAATAAAATGGATTTCTTACAGGTGGAACAAAACTTTTCATCTGGATGCAAATGATATTGCCAAACGTTCTGAGCACTCAAATCTGAGGTCAAAAGGTTGTCCTAACGCAATTTCTTACTGTTACCTGTGAGTTGGTGGTCAAAGTGGAAGATCTTTAATGGGGTCATTTGCTGAGGTCCAGAAGCGCTGCGCTGCACCACCATACAGCCTCAGCAGGGCCTGCAGCTGCTGCCACCCAGTGACCCCAAATCCTTATTCATGAGAAGCTGTGATTGCATTTTGCCTGAGGCACGAGTGGGGACAGCAGCGGGTGGGTAGATAACGACATGGGCACTCATGACTTACGAGCAGAGTTCTGATAAAATAAGCAGAACATTTTTCCAACATGACCAAAATAATAATGCTTTTACAGCTAGTGGAGAAGCGTGGCTTCAGTCCCAGCTACTGGACATGCTCCCGCCATCTGCTAACTGCGAAGAGATAGCATTAATCTTAATGCTGTCAACAGGAATGTAAAGCTATCTTGGAGCTCGCTGCTGCTGCTTCCTTCTCTTCTGTGCTGAGTCTGGAGGAGGAGGAAAACCTGTAGCAACACCACGAGCACTGCACACATCGCTTGGTGCACGCTTGGGAAGCACGGTGGCACTGCAGTGATAAATGTGCTATGAGAAGCAACATGGTGCAGAGCAGGAGGTGCTGTTATTGCTTCATTTGGTGTGACACCGTGCTGTGGCTGCACTCCTAACCTCTGCAACTGAAAATTAAACGGCACTGTAGGAAGATGCATGGAAAAAAGAGAAGAGAATCAGGATGGAGCTGTACAACTCCAAAGTGCTCAATGTTTGGGTGCTGGGAAACGTCACTGTTGCCATTTCTTCTGAACAGTGGCTGTTTTACAACAGTCCCATTTTTCTCCTGCATGTGATTTTTGCTGAGACACTCCTGCTGCAGCGCTATAAAATGTCATTTCTGTCATTACATGCTGGATTGAAAGTGTGATTTAAATATAAATACATTGCCCATGTACGCACTCATGGATTTCCAGAAGGAAAATGTTTGGAAATGTTTGCAAGTTATGAAGTTCACGTTTGTGTTGAACAGCTCTCCAGCATCGTGCTGTGGGAAAACAGGAGAAATATGAGAAAATAAAAAACCTTTCCAACAGCATTTTGGATTTATCTGCCTCTGGTTGTTCCTTCCCTTTCAGAGCCAGTTACGGTGGATGCAGTCTTGTCCTGGAGATGGCTCAGCACTGGCTGTACCCGCATTCTCCTGCCTTCTTTTGGATGGGCTTGGAAGATCCACAAATGGAAATGGAAGAGAACTGGACAAAAACAGGACAAAAACCAAACCAAAGAGCAACACAAAGGCAGTGCTTAAACTCTAAACGAAGTTTTTGCTGTGCTTGGTCCCCTCTGCGCACACCATGTTCACTGCTTCTCCATCTACCACAGCTTCTGTTGAATCTGTGCTGTTCCAAGGATGCCTTCTGCACATATGATACAAAAGTCCATTTTGGCACTCACGATTCTACTCTCCTGCACCTGTACCAAAAAGCAGTGGTCTTTAGACCGTGGATGAGCTTCAATAGTAATGATTTGTAACCGATTAATGGGATTTCAGATAGGGTATTACAGAATATGTGAAAGCTTGATGCAGATAAATTGAGCAGCCTGCAGCAGACTTACTGTGGGACAGGGATGTGTGCAAGGCGGCTGTGTGCCCAGCAGCTCAGCACAGATGTGCACCAGCACTGCAGGAGCTGCCTCTCTCCCAGCAGCAGCTGTGCACTGCAACTGGTAATGGGGCACGGGGAGCCCAGCATGGCACAGCACAGAACAGCAGCAGTCAGCTGCCCTGCACAGCTTGCCATGATGGTGAGCAGTGAGTATCCTCCAGATTCAGCCCCTGCAGGACGGGTAGGGGTCACTGCTGTGCTGCTCCCTCAGCAGGGCATGCGGTGCAGGGCAGAGCAGCCCAAAGCCAGCAGAGGCAGCTGCTGTGGGTGGTGTTGCCAGGGCCGGTGCTGCTGTCCATCAGCAATCCCAGCACTGCAGAGGTCATAGCAATTCCACTGTCTGTAAAATATGATTGATTTGGTAACAGAAGATGCAGAAATTCCCCTTCTTCCAGTAAGCTGTTGCTGCTGGGGGTGTTGCACTCTGAACCCAGCACAGTGTATATCTAGAAGCAATGATGCAGCCCATGGTGTGGGCACAGACCCTTTCCCTATTGCACAGCAGCTGTCCAAGCGCACCCCATGAGCCCGTGGAGCAGAGTGTGTTGTCCTGCTGCCTGCCCAGTCACTTCTGTGGCATTTCTTAGACTTACACTCAGTGCTTGATTTGTCTTCCGTTCATTTAATAGCAAATGATTATGTGTCTTCTAACTGTGACTTATAACGATGAATCACCCACCTTCTCCCTGCAAATGCTAGCATGGGCTGTGCAGCCCTCTGCATACATAAACCTGACGCGCTGTTCTGCACTGGCAGTACAGCCCCAGGCTGTCACACTGTGGCTCTGAACACCAGAATGGTCAGGAAGAGCAGGTGGGGATGGTGCAGACCTTGTCAATGAGGACCCACAGTGGTTGGGTGGGCCATCACCATCAGGACAACAGCACCAGCTTGGGATGTATTCCTGGGCCGTGCTGCTGCTGGGACACCTCTGGCCCTGGAGAGGTGATGGTGGTCCTACAGGGAATTACCCTGCTGCGACACCACCATGTGGGCACCTCAGTCCTTTTCCTTTTCCTTTGGGCAGTTTGCGTTACATTTGTCAGATTGTGTAATCCACGGCATTGCTTAAAGCACCTCTGAGAAGGGGCAGCCCCATGGGGGATGGGTTATGTCTGGACTTGTACAAAAACACAGCAGCTGGGTAGTGAGCACTGAGAGCAAGGCTTTTCTCTGAGTCTCAGATGGAGCTTTCTGCAAGGGTAGGAGAATCCAGAAGGAATTTCTGTTATTAATCCATCATGTTGGATGGACTGGGACAAGAGACCCTGTAACCTGCCTGGCACTGCCCTGTATACCCTGCTCTGGGGACCTACTGTAGGGGGTTAGACTGGGGGATTTCCAGAGCTCCCTTTGGACACCTTTGGTTCTGGGATCCTGTGACTTTGGGCAGCAGTTAGCAGTAGAACATGCCCTTGCCCATGAGACCAGATTGACTTTCAGGTCCCTTCCAACTCAACACATTCCAACACATTTCTCTGTATCTCAGTAACCAAAACTCTCCTGCTCCAGTTTCAGTCCTCCCACCCACAGGGGCTGCTCAGCAACTGGGAGCTGGAGGAGCTGGAGGAGCTGAAGGGCAGAGCAGATGCCCAGCAGTGAGCATCAGGGGCTTCCTCTCAGAGACACTTCCCCCACCCCGTGTAACTGCAGCTCTGTTGATGAAAACGGGATGTTTCTGACTGGTAAGGAGGGGATGGGAGAGGATCCCCAGCCTGGGAGGAGCAGGAGAGGGCGAGACTGTTTCAGGAGCTGCCACAGGCCAGCAGTGTCCATCAGATGCGGACATCTGCTGTGAGCACCAGGGCTGGGCAGTGGATGTGGGCTCCAGAACTGAGCACCGGCTGTGGGCACCAGCTGTGGGCACCAGCTGTGGGTGATGCTCTGCCCCTGTTGCTGCACACTGCTCTCCATGGGCAGAGCGGTTCTGGAAGGATGCAACCCATGGTCCCGTGGGGTCCAGGGATGCCCCTCCCAGCAATGCCAGCTTTCCAGACCTCACTTTAAAGGCATGTCCTCAAAGCACTGTGTTTCTTTCAATTGTCCTTTCTTTGGAGAAATATTAAAATTTGATGACAGCTTATTCCAGGAATTACTGGTTTTGCAAGAAACTGAGTCTTGATAAGGCAAGCAACATTAAGTTTCAGAACAAGAGAAAGTTACCACATCTATCCCCTGTTCTTCTCAGCAAAGTGCTGCTTTTTGGCAAGGATGAGCTGTGTGCAGGGCTGTGTGCAGTGCTGCCCTGCTCTGCTCCAGGCCACCCAGGCGCTGGGGGAGCAGCACCCCTCATAAACCACCAAGCCATAAAGCCACCGAGACATCTCCTCAGTCTAATGGGCCCATCTTCCTACAGCACCCCCAGCACTTCCAGAGAGGCAGGGTGGGCCCGGGGACTCTGGGGATGTGGGGATGGAGCCCTGCTCCCCTCCATGGCCTGCATGTGCTGTGGGTGCTCGCTGTGTGCAAGCCTTCACTTCCATCCCTCAGGCTCAGCAGCCCCCAGGTACTGCAGACAGAGCTTCACTCTCAGCCTTCCATTCTCACATGCAACATGAACATTAATGCATCTCTAAAATGCATAATGCACCGGCTTTATTCCAGCTGATAAATAAAAGTGCAGTTCTTAGATGTTCGACTTCTTGTTGTTTTGGTTTTTGTTTGTTGTTGTTGTTGTTGTTGTTTTGTTTTTTCTTATTTCCTGCTGCCTTGAAGCTTTAGAAGAGTATTTGGGAAGTGTACTTAATCCACCCAATGCAGCCTCAGGAGAATCAAGGCTTCAGTTGTAATTCTGTGATGATGCTTGCCTGAGCTCATAAAGCACCAGGACTTCTGATGCAGCTGGAGACAGCAGCTTTAGTACTGGGAAAGTATTTGCACAACAAATCAGGGGTAAAACAATTAAGGTGTGCCTGCACCCAGGGCAGCAGCAGCACTGCCCCAGCCAGGATCGTTCCTTGATGACAGCAGCTGAACGGGGCTGTGCAGAACGGGGCTGTGCAGAATAGGGCTGTGCAGAACAGGGCTGTGCAGAACGGGGCTGTGCAGAACAGGGCTGTGCAGAATAGGGCTGTGCAGAACAGGGCTGTGCAGAACAGGGCTGTGCAGAATAGGGCTGTGCAGAACGGGGCTGTGCAGAACAGGGCTGTGCAGAATAGGGCTGTGCAGAACGAGGCTGTGCAGAACGGGGCTGTGCAGGAAGACCAGGGCACAGCTGTCCCTTCCCAGCCCTGTTCAGGCTTCACACATTTCAGGGCCCTCCTCTTGCCTTGTGCAGGGCATCTGCAAAGTGAGCAGTGTCCGCTGTCAAACACCCAGGGAGCAGTTAATTACAGGACCTGGTGATTAATTAACTCTATGTATTTCTTTTCATTTTGGGTGGAACTCTGATGATAAACTGTATATTTGAGCCCACAGATCCATTAAATGAGCAGGACTGTAAAAGATCTTTTGCTCTAGCTATTATTCTGTGCCAAATGGCCTGCTCACAAACATCACACAAATGTAATTAATATTCATCACAGCGGCAACTTTTACTATTGCGATGATCACGAGTATCCAGGCTTCTTATTACAGCAGCCTTTTTTATTTACATGTATTTGTAAGCTAATTATAATGCTCACTGTGTTCTTTGGGGGAAAAAAAAAGGGAGAGCAAATTGGAGAGGAAAGCAAAGTGATGGTGTAGGGAGAAAGCAGGATGGTAAGGAGAGCTGATATAGAAGAGCAAGAAAGCTGGAAAACAGCCTGGATCACTGGGATAGGAGAGCTGGGACTGCTGCTGAGCTGAAGGCCATTCACTGAGGGCAGTGTGCTCCTTGGTATGTATGGGGCAGCACCAGATGCTGCAAAACTGCCTCCTCCACTTCCTCACACAGCGCTGTTCATCTCCCACATTGCATCACATTAATTTCTTAACACACCTCATTAGAAATTCATCTTTAAACAAGGTCTGTTATTTCCCTGGACCCACTTTCAGTGTTCTAGATTCACACAATGCAGCTCCTGGTTCATTTTTGTTTTCAGGCTACAAGGATCCATCCACAGAGACATGATTAGCTAATGTTGCAGAATCATGCGAGTAAGTACCTATGAAAAGTGCCAAACTCCACTGCTGGGCTGATGTTTCATGTATCAGCACTGACTAACGCAGGCTTGGCTGCTGGGGCTCACTGCCCTCTCACCAGTTGCACCTTTGGGTTGATGTTGTCATTGTCACCCTCTGCCCCTGCTGATAAATAGCGGTGAAAGTCAATCAGAACAGTTCCTCAAATTGATCTGAGACACTCAATGCACAATGAACAGAAATAATAAAATAAAATAAAATAAAATAAAATAAAATAAAATAAAATAAAATAAAATAAAATAAAATAAAATAAAATAAAATAAAATAAATGCTGATTTGCACTGTAGGAGAGTTGCACTTCAGAAGGAAGGAGGAGTCTGAGAGCCCAGGGATGTGTGCTCTTGGTGCAAGAGACAAATGCTGCCATGCTGACTGCAGCCCCTAGCATCCCCTGGCAGCCCCCATCCTGCTCCCAGGGAACACCACCACATATCCACATATAAAGGCAGAGGGAAGATTTCCCCTCACCTGGCATTCCTTAGTACCCTGGAAATGATTTGGTGTCACAGGTCACATACTCTGTGGTAAAGTCATTGTGCAGACACTGTTTGTGAAGGTGAACAGTGACAGGACAAGGGGGAATGGTCTTAAACTGAGACAGGGCAGGTTCAGGTTGGATCTTAGGAGGAAGTTTTTCCCCCAGAGGGTGGTGACGCACTGAACAGGTTGCCCAAGGAGGCTGTGGATGCCCCATCCCTGCAGGCATTCAAGGCCAGGCTGGATGTGGCTCTGGGCAGCCTGGGCTGCTGGTTGGTGACCTGCACACAGCAGGGGGTTGGAATGGATGAGCACTGTGGGCATTTGCAACCCAGGCCATTCTATGGTTCTATGCATGTTTACACGAGATGCAACTCAATAACCAAAGCATTCCTGCCTATTTGTAATGCGGTAGCAAAAGAAGATATAGGAAAAAGGCTAAAACACATGAAGGACACATAGTGTGCTGAGTTCTTGGCTTAGGGGTTAACCATGTCCTCAGCAGTCAGAAGGAATCGTGGGTTATGGCATTCAGAGGATGTTTGTTGGGCTTTGTGCCATCACTTTTTCCTCTCCGGAGGCTGATGGTGACTTACAGAGTGCTCCTCGCAGGGCAGCTCACAGTGTCTGCTTCCATTTTCAATTAGAACAGCTGTTATTCCTCACACAGCTCAGACTCAGCTCCCTCAGGGGAAGGGATGAATTGCTCAGCGTTCAGCTCAGCTCCACCCCGTGAAACTTCATCTGTTTTCATGCAGAATGCACCCAAACACATCCCCGTTGCAGGCGGTCACTGTATGAAATAGCTGCTCGTGGTGACCAGAGCTCTGAAGGAAAATCAGCCTCTCCAAAAAGTCTGTGTTCCATTTAAGTCTTCCCGGGTCTGGCAATGAATGGAGTCCCCCAACTTCTCTCCTTTCTTTTTCAGAGTTCAAGGAAAGAAATAACTTAAAGGATTTTCATCATCTCTTTTCTTTTTAATGATTTCCATTGTTTTTCTGACTTTGAAGTACAATTGAGACAGCACCAGGAAAACACGACGTGCAGATGAAAGCAAAGAAATAAGAACGAGTCTTCTTATCACTACCAATGGGAACAGAGGAAGACGGGAAGAAACAGAACAGAGCAGAAGTTCAACATTTCTCTTTGGTTCCTTCTCACAAATAGAATTTCCCTGCGGCACTTTTGCCAAAGCCGCAGTCTGGCACACTCTCATTCCCTGCCCAGGAACATGAGCTCCCATGGAGTGCCCACACTGCCAGAGCCCACTCCCAGCCCCTGTCCTGCTCTGTGTTTGTGGTTTCCCTTCGTCGTTCCAGAAAGGCAGAGCTGTGCTCACATTATTCTAAATGAGGTCAATTTAAACAGAACAAGCGCGTTGAGTCAATACTATGAATGATTTAATGTTATGAATAATAGATTATTAACCATAATTTGATAATAATTATTATATTTAAATTAATTGATTTATTGCCCTGTACTCCAGGGCTCCCTGGCCTTCTCACTGCATACCGATAGGCTTTCTGCAGAGCTTGGGTGCCTACTCAAGGAAGGGCACTGCCAGCTCCTGAGCCCAAAGCAGCGGCACCTTCCTGAGCAGCCCCTGACCCAGTGATGTACAGCCCGCCCTGATCAGAGCAGTCACAGCATTCCTACAGAACCCTCAGGCTCAGTGTGTCCTGGGGCTGCACCCGGCTTGAGCTGGACAATGTCCGTGCCCCTAAACCCCTCCAAGACCCATGGCCACCTCCACACCACCCGATGGGATCTTCCTTGGCCTGTCCCAAATCCCAGTCCTTGCCAAGGTACCTGGAGCAGTGCTAGCTGCCGCAGGACAAGCCCAGCCTGAGGATCTAGGGGGCTCTGAGGGATGAAGCACCTCTTTTTCTATGAAGAAAGGTTGAGGGAACTGGTTTTGTTTAGCTTGGAGAATAGAAGGCTCTGGGGAGATCTCACTGTGACCTTCCAGTACCTGAAGGGAGTGTATAAACAGGATGGGATATGGCTGTTTGTGAGGGTGGGCAGTGACAGGACAAGAGAGAATGGTTTGAAACTGAGACAGGGAGGTTTAGGTTGGATCTTAGGAGGAAGTTTTTCCCCCAGAGGGTGGTGACGCACTGAACAGGTTGCCCAAGGAGGCTGTGGATGCCCCATCCCTGCAGGCATTCAAGGCCAGGCTGGATGTGGCTCTGGGCAGCCTGGGCTGCTGGTTGGTGACCCTGCACACAGCAGGGGGTTGGGACTGGACGATCATTGTGGTCTTTTTTAACCCAGACCTTCCTATGATTCTTTGATTCTATTCTATGATCTATACTGGGGATCCAGCCCCTTCTTTCTGAATCAGACAGGGGAAAAATCTGACTTTATTTTGAACTTCTTAGAATCCACTATCAAGAAGACATCCTTTGTTTTAGCAGTGAGGAGATCAAAAGTGGCAGCACACCCTAAGGCTGTGTGTGTCAGCACCCATCAGAGCCCTGTTCCCAATCCTGCAGCTGCAGCCACCCCCACTGTCCTAGAGCCACTGAGGAGACTTTGCTCAGTTTGCACCAAATAAGTGCAGAGACGTAACACTGCCGTCAAGAGCAGTGAATTCCCAGAGCTACAGTCAGCTTTGGATGGGTTTTGTATGCCTGACAGTAAACTGTTCCATCAGCAACCAGCCTTTGGACTTGCAGAACTCCCAGGCACTTTATTTCATGCAGTGCATGTCACTGTAAGGCTCACAATGTCTGTGTCAAACAGTCCCACCCATGAACCCATCAGTACCGGACGCATTATCTGCAAGGGGCAGATGTGTAATGTAATGTCCATTTTGCTTGTACTGAACAAGTGGTGGCCATTAGAAGAAAGCATATAAAGTATTTGAAATTGCTGCTGTTGGGAAGTTAATGAGACGTTTTCTTACTCCTTCTCAGCAGCTATAAGACTCCTGTTCTACATTTCTCTGACAAAGGTTGTTGCATTTAATAGTCAAAAAGAAGGCAGAACTGGTGATCTATAGATGAAGGTAATCATATTCATATGATTGAGGACAATCATTTGAGGGAAGGGATAAGCTGAGACACGGAGCCTGCAGTTCTGCAACGCAACTTCATGACTGCTTACTGAAATTGGCAGCATCTCAGTTACTTTAGCCCTTAGAAAGTTTGAACAGATGGCATCTCTTGCTCTAACTGTGTATCTGATTTAGTTTGTGTGGCTCTTTGATGAAGTTTATTTGAATTAATAGACTTCTAGTTGTCATCATGCTAATTGTGTTTAAAAGATGGTCAGATGTGTCAGTCCTCCACTGGCCAAGAGTTGAGCTGAAATGAAAACCTACACGAAGGTGGTGCTGAACAGTGAAGTCACTGCTAAATAGGAATAAATAGATCCATCCCTTCCAGCTCAGATGTGGCTCTTTGCTACCCAGCCTGCATACACAGGGAAGTGAGTGATAGCTAGATTAATCATTATACCCTCTATGTCATTATTGCATCAGCATTATCAGAAAACAACATGGAATCATAGAATTGCTCAGGTTGGTAAAGACCTTGTAGGTCATCAAGTCCAACCATGACCTCACCTACCCTTACTCTAACAGCCTTCTGCTCAGTCATGTCCCTGAGCACCACATCCAAATGGTTTTTAAGCACATCCTGGGATGGTGACTCAACCACCTCCCTGTGGAGCCCATCCCAGTGCTTAACAACCCTTTCTGTAAGGAAATGTTTCCTGGTATCCAGCCTGAACTTACCCTGGTGCAACTTGAGGCCATTTCCCCTGGTCCTTTCACCTGTCACTGGTGAGAAAAGACCAACCCTCTCTTGCTGTAAGCACTGATCAGGTATTGGAAGAGAGCAGCCTCCTTTTCTAAACAGCCCCAGTTCCTTCAGTTGCTCCTCACAGGACATATTCTCCAAGCCCTTCACAAGCCTTGTTTTATTCTGTGCATTCTCTGAACCTTTCACAGAAGAATCTAAAATCAGAGATCATCTTTTAGGCACTGCAGAAATAAGGATTCAGCCTTCCTGTTCTGTTTTAAAAAGAACATTCTTAAATAAAAAGTGCTCTATTAATCACATGCAAGGACTCAGGCTAGGGCTGCAAGAATCTGATGTGGCTTTGGAAGGAGAAAGGAACACTTGACATTCACTGTATCTTCCCAGAGGAGCTGCTTAACTGCTCAAGTCGGTCACTGTGTGGAATATCTGCTCAGCTCCACCAGCTGCTGCACTGCAGCCTGACCTCAGCTCTTCCTGTGCCATAGTCACCACAGCAGTAGGTCCCTCTGCCCCCAACAGTCTGGGGGATGGATTGTTGATATGCAAATGCTCATCCAGATTTGAATGCAAACAAGGGGTTTTGTGGCTATTGAGTGCTCTCTTATGCTATTTTTGCTGCAGCTTAGAAGTAGGGTTGAAGAACTGCCATCGTGTGCACAAGCATACATCATTGGTAGGGAGCAGTTAGTGTGGCACTGAACAGCTGTTGGAAGCAAATTGTGTACAACTTCTTCACTCCTGATGCTTCTCCCCCATGTTTTTAAGACCGCTTTGTCTCTCTATCTCTGTATATCTATTAGGGATGCTCCAAGTCTTCCTTCATCCACATAATTCAGTTTCAGAAATGATGAAGGCATGAAACCTGGGATAAAGCCAAGACCAAAACAGCAGTCCTGATGGAAACACTCTGTGGCTTCCTGCGGTCTCTGGGTGCTGTAAGTTTTGTAGCAACACAAGTTCTGATGAGGTCTCAGCTATGATGTGGTGCTGAGCAATAAGGGTTGGTGGGCACAGTGGGGATGGTTGATGGTTTCACTAGATGATCTTAGTGGTCTTTTCAACCTTAATTATTCTGATTCTATAATTCTATCATCTCTACAGATATTACAGGAAATTTCAGTCATCTCACAGTGATTACTCAGCAGCAGATTCCACTGACTCAAGAGGGCTCATCTCCCAAGGCCCAGAGGCTCCGTGATCTCACAGCCTGGCACAGGTTGGTTTGTTTTATTTTATTTGGAGAAAAGGGAAAGATTGCTCCATCTCAGGCAGCCCGTCTCTGCTCCCAGCTCTGCTTTCCCTCCTGCTGCCCACCAGGAGCACCCACGGCTCAGCTCAGCAGCACTGCATCCACTGGGGAGGCTGACTGTCAAAGCAGTGAGGGACCCTTCCCTTTTGACAGGTCCAGGTCTCTCCCTCTTTGGGAGAGCAATAAGTGCTTCCCTCTGCTCAGAACCAAAGCGCTCTGTGATGCAGGCCAGCCTTCCACACTCTGGATGTGCCTTGAGAAGCAGTGCTTGCCGCCCCCTAACAAATCTGCTCCTTGATTCACTAAAGGTGAAGCCCAGCTGCAGGGCCTGCTCCGTGTTCTGCTGGGTGTCAGCAGTGTCTGCACTGCAGCTTTTAGAGCAGGGCAGAGGCACAGAGCACTGCAGACAGCTCTGTCCTACCGACCTTCACCTGCGGTGTGGAGCTGGGGATGGTCTGAGGCAGCGCTTCCACATCTGCTGCACAAACCACTGCCAGCAGAGTGGTACAGATACTGCCTAACAAATCAGGCTAACTCATTGCCTAACAAGACAACATGATAGAAACCAGCAATAACAGCAATAATTAATATTTCCATAAGAGTCGCCTTTGAATGTGAGTTATCTCAAGGTTTGTTTTTGTTTTTGTTTCTGTTTTTGCAGCAGAATCTGCTATAAATAAAACAAAAATGAGGATAGAGCTGCTAGCGGCTCTGCGGGATGGTGGGGGTTTGTTTGTTTGTTTGTTTTTATTGTTTAAAATCTCTGCTGTCAATGTCTGAATAAAATTGGCTGGGGGGGATCTGCTGTTGCCTTTGTATCTTCCATTGGCGGCTGCAACCCACAACTGCAGGGCTACCCCAACCAATTTATCTTGCCTTAAAGCGCTTCTGCGTTTCCATGCTAATGAGTTATGAAACCTGTAATTAGTCTGTATCATTCATCGTTAAGTCTGTCATTTAGCCTTTAAATGGAAAGGTTCTATTTGTTGTCTATGCTATTTAGATAATGAGTATTTATTTTTATTTGATTATAATTATTTTATCTAGCAGGCGCCCCTCTGTTCAGGCGCCTGGGAAGCTGCATGTGCGATTAGGAGGAGCATGAACCTGTAAATGCAAATGCTGATAGCATGATGTGTAAGAAGCAGATAACAACAGGAGTGGGAGATTTGCTTCAGAAAAGCACTCGCAGAGCAGAACTACCAGGAGAGCTGTGAGTGGGGACAGTGAGGTGGGGCAGCTCTGCACTGCAGGAACACAACACAGTTCCCAGCCACTGGCAGCACCTGGATCCAAGCACCCGTTTTGTTTGCACCCTTGCACAGTTGCATAAAGCTGAGCATTGCAACCACCCCCCAGCCAGTCTCTGAACAGCAGCGTTGCTGGTATCGTGCTGCTGCTGCCTCCTGGTTTGTGTGGTATCACTGTTGCATCCCTCTGCTAGCCAATGGTCTGCTTCACAGTGACGCCAGTCCTTCTACCAACCCCTCCAAAATTCTTATGGGAGAAGGGAAAATAGCAAGAGAAGACAGAAGAAAGACTTCTTTCTTCTTTGCAGGATGGAGGTGGTGCTCTGCCATGCAGGAGCAGCGCAGAGGAGGGGGCACCAGCCATGGGACAGTGTGGCCAGACTCAGCATCTTCTCAGATCACCATTGACAGACCGTGTTCAGATCAAGCACATCACCTTCCAACCAGCCTACCCTGACATAGGGATGCCAATGGGCAGATTCTCCAGTGCTTCCAAAGCAGTTTGTTCTGTGTTTGATCAACCGCTCTGATAAAGATGTGCTTCTAATTTTGAATATGAATTTTGAATTGGTTCCTATGCCCTTTCCTGCCACAACGAAGGGCCCTGGTTCTCAGCCTTTTGAAGGCATGAAGGCATTGAATTCAGTGAGAGCCCATGCGTGCACAGAGCTATTGTTTGAGGCAGAGCAGCAAACCCCTGTCAGTGTGGGTGCTCTTCAGCTTCTGATGGCTCTAATCAAAAGGTAGCGCTGTTCTGGAAGACATGCCTTAGCAATGACCCCCTCTGTTATGCCTCTTGAGTAACAGGAGCATATTGCTTGTTTAAACAGAAATGTAGCTTTTTAACTACCTGTTATTTCCAATGAGAGCAAGCCACAAAGCAGGAGAGATGTGAGCTGTGCTCCCACCACTGCTGCCCCTGCACACCCCCAGGTACTCCCAGTGGTGGAGCTGAGCTGCTGAGCTGGCCTTCCATTAGGGAGGAAAAACACAAAGGAATAACAGCCGCAGAAAGGGAATCTGGAGCTGTCTGACGTGCCTTATCTCAGAGAATGGCACCTTGAGGCCACCAGCTTCTGGGAATGGGAGGTGGAAACCCCAGTGCTCGTGGTGACAGTGGGACTAAAGGTGCATCCATCTGACCTGTCCTTGGGAACCAGTGATGTTCTGGATCAGTTCTGTGTTCCATAGTGCTAATTGTGTGGTCCCTTAAACCAGAATAAATCTCTACTGCTATGTAAGGTGATTGGAAATACTCTACTAGAAGAAAAAATAAATTAGGGTTGGGTTTTTTTGGTTATTTTGTTTTGTTTTGGTTTTGACTTTAGGTTTTTTTGGCCATTCAGGAACTCTAAATCATGAATGCAGTGATACAAAACGAATCAAAATCACCTCCTGTCCTTCAGAAGTAGTTTGCATTGTTTTAACTGCCCCCAAGCAGAAGAAAAATCACTTCCATCCAACAGCAGTGATTTACTGTGCGTCACAGCACAAAGCAACCCCATAAATTACTCGTGTATAAGTTCTTCAAAATGTTCCCATCCTATTACAGCAGTTAAATCTATGCAATAAATAAATAATTGACTTCTTTTCCAGCTACTATTTGGGGCAAGGCACAAATTCTACATGGCAGTGACGTGGGGGTTGGTCAGCCTTCCCCTGTGGAAGTAATGGCTGGCACAACACCATGAGTAACTACTGACCGTGTGGTAGTGCCCAGCAGAACTTGTGTTGGACGCTCGGCTTCACCTCATGGTCTCATTCCAACTTCTCTGTTTTTCCCCATTTCTGAAGGAAACAGAAACAAAAACCTCATCTCAGACTTCAAGGGGGCAGAATTAGGTTGGATATAAGGTAGAAGTCTTTTACAGTGAGGGCGGTGAGGCACTGGAACAGGCTGCGCAGTGATGTGGTGGGTGCCCCATCCCTGGAGACATCAAAGGTCAGGCTGGAACGTTGTGCTCTGCGCTCCTGATGTTACACAGTTAGAAGATATTTCTGAGTGAAAATGTTGTGGGGTTAAAAACAAAACACAACAAATTTAAGAAGGAAAGTTGTGTTTTTATTTCCATTTTAATTTTGCTATTCTAATTTAGGGCATTATATAAAATAAAACTGCAAACTGGCTAATAAAGTGAAGGCAAGGACTGAAATAGCCTGCTCCCAGCACTGCAGCACTTCTTGTTCTGCCTGCTGTGAGTGTATCTCTGCCAAACAAACCGAGTTCACGTATTTAGTGGCTCGGTTTCAATACAAGTGCGTTTAATGAAAGTGGAGGGGCTCACCTGTCAGACTGGAAGATACTCCAGCACCTGGCTGGGCTGGGGAGAAATCCCTATCTTCTGTGTCACAGTGTAGCAAAAAGCAAGGAATCCAGAAGAATGGGCATTTAAATAAGAGCTGATGAACACGTGAGAAATGTTATGAGCCATGGCAGCCAAGAACAAGTGTGTGCTCTGCTGGCTCTGGACACAGCTGTTGGAAAGGAAGAATCAGTAAGTGATAACGGGCAATAGAAAAAGAGAGAAAATAACAGAGAAAATCAGTCCTTGTTTTTACCTTCTTGTTAATGAAAACTCAGGGAACACAAAAAGCCCCCTGCAGGCAATACATCCCAGGTGACAGGTAGGGTTTGTTCTGCTGTGCCCCCTGCAAAGCACTCTGCTCAACGCAGGTGTGTCATTGCCCAGAGCTGGGGAGGGGCAGTGGGTGGCACCACCGCTTCATTCCCACCTTCCTGTAAGAGCCACACAGCTGGAATTAACACACATTGAAAAGTGGTACCCCAGGTCATACTGCACTGCATTGCAAAGGAAAAGATGTCTAGAACGTGTCTCAACAAAAGCAGAAATAAAACAAGATAGATTTTATCTGCAGAATTAAAAGACACCATTTTTTTTTCCATTAGAACATATTTCAGGGATTTATTCCCTAATTGGATATTAAAAGCAATCATAAGAGAGCATAGCTGGAGAGAGCGCAGGGGATGCCACTGCACATAGTCCAGAAGAGGCGCTGAGACACACATCTACCACCAGCAACACAGGAACAGATTCCATCTCAGAAAATAGTGTTGGTCTGGTGATTTTGGTATGCTGGTTTTTTGGGTAATCCCATTGCACAGACGGCCTTAAACTTCTGGCATTCCTTGTATTTATGATCACAACTGAATGTGCACCAGTCCTCATCTTCCACCTGTGCACACAGCAGCTTTTTGCCTGTACTTTTCCTTGCATTTCCTCTCCCTTCTTTTCATGAGAAGAGCACAGTTTTAGTTTCTCCTGGCTCGGAGCATCACAGTAATGAGGAACAGAAATGTCAGAGATATTGAAGAAAAGAGATGTAGTTTAAATCACATAGAAGTCAGAAGTCTTCCATCAGGTGTGTTCACAAGAAGAAGCTGTTGGACACAAAACTGCTGTCTGCGTCTGTCAGGATGCTGCGGTGGGACACTGATGTGACACAGCCAGGGCTTGTGGGGACTGTGTCAGCACCCTGCCTAAAGAAGCACTGCCATTGAGGAGGAGGTTAAGGGCAGGAGAGGTGGGAAAGAGCTGTGGGCCAGGAGGAAGGGGGCTGCTGTCACCAGTGAGGACAGTCCCATCACTGCGTCTCTGCATTACCGTGTCGCCTTGTCACTATGTCACTGTGCTGCTCAGGGGCTGGAGCATCACACAGCTGAGTCTTCAAGCAGTGCCTGCAGTGAGTGCACCACAATAGGAACTGCTTTGCCTGCACTATGAAGATTTGGAAGAAAACAGTGTCTGAGGCGTCAGGTTGTGCCAGGTGAGCATAAGAGGTATTTTTATCCAAAAACACCCCAAGAACCTGTGTAAAATGTTTGTAGGGATGTATGTGAATGATCATGCTGGTTTACATAATAAACCCAAAGATGAGTCATTTGGAGGAGGGTGTGGGGGCGTTACATTTGTCCTAGCATTCGAAATGTGGGTTGTAAGGAAAATAACATGGTAGCTAGAAAGCAGAAATGATTTAGAAGAAAATCAGATATCGCTTGCAGCACACAGAAGAACAATAAACCCAAAACCCATGTTCGTGAAAGGCAAAAAGAGCACTGCAAAGAGGACATCAGCAATGGAAAGATCTTCATCAAGAAAAGAACTTTTGTCCAAACAATAGAAGTCCAAAGACCATAAATTTTCAGAAGAGAACTGCGCAACAAAAGAACTGAAGATCCAGCACCGCTGGGTTGATCCAACACCACTGGATGACCCTGGGTGTCTTTTCCAGCCTTCATGATCCTATGGCTCTATTAAACACAGAACAGGTGAGCGGTTTTCCAGGGAGCTAATGGAGCTGCTCACACCCAGGAAGAGGAAGTGAATGTGCTTGGGACTCTGCTGGCTCTGGGTGACCTACATGGCCACTGCCACACAGGGTACAGCAGCAATCACAGGGCAGCATGGCTGGGCATGGCACTGTGATGTGGTAGCCCTGCAGCTGCTCTTCTCATCTCCTGAGTGGTCAGTGCAAGAACATGATTGACTTGCATGCATTATTTAGCTACATGTACCCAGTATCTTGCATTCCTGGCAAGAAAGCAGTTTCACTGACAGGTCCTCCTGCCCTCCCATCAGCTCGGAGCACAGCAAAGGTCTCAGTGTGCTGCTGGCCCTTCTGCCTCATTAATGTGCTACTGTTGCAGGAAGGAGGGAGAGCAGCAGGCACATGTAAAGACAACTAAAGCAATTCATGGAAGCGTAATGGACAGCGAGCAAGAAATTGTCCACGTGTAAAATTTGCCAAGTATCTCAGCAGAATTCCTCTCCATTCTTTCAAAGGATTGGATGTGACAGCAAGCTTTACTCTCAAGCTATTAAGCTGCTGGCTTTCATTTCCTTGCTAAAAAAAATGTAGGAAACTGCCATTAAGCAGAGCTCCAAAGAGGGAAAGCATTGCATTTCTTCCCATCAGGGGATTATGACTGTCAGGAATGTGGGCCTGTCTCTGCAGACAGCACAGCTGTCCTGCTGCCGCTCAGCCCTCACCCTGCACAGCCATGCTGGACCAGCTGGGCAGAGTCTTCCTATTTCTACCACTGGTGGTCTGGAGGAAGCAGCATGAAGTTCTCACCAGACCATCTCCTGATTCACAGGACTCAAAATCCAGCTTTTCATCCCCTGTGAAGCCTGGCACATCCCAGCACCAAAAAATCACAGAATCACCGAGTCACAGAATCACCAGGGTTGGAAAATACCTACAAAATCATCCAGTCCAACCATCCACACAGCACCCATAGTTCTCACCAATCCATGTCATTCAACACAACGTCCAAACGTTCCTTGAACACCTCCAGGGTTGGTGACTCCACCTCCTCCCTGGGCACCCATTGCACTGCCTGACCACTCTGCATTTTAACACTGCTGTGGTCAGCAGCTGTGAGGTGTAAGGGATGGATTCTGTCAGAACTTCCAGAGCAAGATGCAAGTCAGCCATACAGGTACAGATGTGATAGGGTGCATCTCCCAGCCCCACCACCAGTGGAACAGAGCACACGCCAGGTGTTTCATACAGTCATAAAACAACTCAAGTTGGAAGGGACCCATAAGAATCATCAGGTCCAACTCCTGCATACAGGGATCTCATTGTGAAGATGTGCCAGGCACACACTGTTCTGAAATTTAGCTTTTGTTTATAAACAAATCATCTCCCAACCTGTCCATGCATTTTAAAAGTATTCACATGATTGCAAGGAGAAAAAGCAAAACAAGCTCAGGAATAGTTCCTTTATTCCATGAGAATGCAGACTGGATACCCATGTTCCAGCTGCAGCCCTCCCACCTCCCAGCCACAGCTGCACGCAGCCCAGCTCTGTCAGTCCATTTTTCTCATACGCTGCATTTTCTGAGTTCTCACCGACCCTCACTGCTCTGCTGGCAGCACCCTTTAATCTGCACATACTACACATATTCACAGTCACATTACAGAGTTCTGCATATAGCACAACAACATCCCTTGGTTTAATTCATTCTTCTCCCTCCTTAATGTTGATTCCAATGCTGCATTCACAGAGGAGGCACATCTTCTCCTTGGTTTTGCTTTCCTTTGCTAAGCAATATCCCTGTTCTAATTTATCTCCCCACATCCATGAGAAATGAGCTGCCTGACTTGAGCCCCCATCAGCAGCCAAAGGATGGCCCATTGATGGCTGTGATCATACAAACACACTTCTAATCACTTCTCTGAGGTGGGTTAGTTTTAGCCATGCATGGGGACAGAAAGAGGGGATGCAGACTACAGTCATAGAATCATAGGATCATTCAGATTGGGAAAGACCCCTAAGATCCCCAAGCCCAACGCACCCCACACCCACCATGTCCACTGCCCACATCCCCCAGTGCCACATCTCCACAGCTGTGGAACACCTCCAGGGATGGTGATGCCCTCCTTTTCCTGCTAGCTGCGCTGCTGCTGACACAAGCCAGGATGCCTTTGGCCTTCTTGGCCACCTGGGCACACCATAGGCTCACATTCAGCAGCTGTTGTCCACCGCCCCCACGGCCCTTTCCTCAACACCACTCACAGCCACTCTGCCCAAACCTGCAGCACCCAGTGAGGTCTTGAGCAGGTCTGTAGGCAGCTGGTGGCTGCAATGGCTCCACTGTAATTACTGCAAAGTAATCACAAGATGACCTCAGCCCAAACGATTTTTTGTCCCATCTTTGTGAGACCAGAAAATCCAAACAATCTGTGCAGTCATGCTTCTGTGAACCCATTGACTTGAATAACACCCGAGCTGAAAATAAAATCCATGTACAAAATGGACGAAAACAAGGCAAACTGTTAGGACTGAGCAGGTACACCGTAACAGTACACAGAAATCAATAGGCTCTTCAGCAAAGTAACTGCCACCTCCCATGATCCATCACTGACTAAGTAGCAGCACCCGTCAGCGGAGGATGAAATTATCTGAACATGGAACTGATTAAAAAAAGAAAGGTAAATACATAAAAATGCTTGATGAAAGTGAGGGAGATTTTGCCTGACTTGAGAGTGCCCTGAAGAAACAGAACCCAATGGGAGGAGGAAATTTGGAACACAAGTAGCATGCAAGGATTGAACAGCAAGAGGCGTAGCAGGGACAGCCACATCGCAAGGGCCTTGTCCTGCTGCCTCATTATCATCGCAAATATATTCCAATTGCAAAGAAGAGAGGAGATTTATATCTGAAAAATATGATATAAAAGCCTATCAGCTGCCAGTGATTCGATCTGATACGTTCTGATGGCAAATATGAATATCACTGTAATACAATATTGAAACTGCATTAGAAACACTTAAAATGAATACAAATTTCATCAGTATTACTTGAGCCTGTGTTTCCCAGCCGATTTGTTCTGGCTCTTATTCAGATTTAATAGATGATTTTGGAACTAGCTCACACACGGACCTGCAGAATTTGAATGGCCTCTCTAAGAAGTCTGCAGAAGTTTTTGCCTTCAGCACACAGCACATATCTCCCTGCCTGCCTCCCCCCCAGCTCAGAGCCATTACCCTCACATTAGGCAGGGAATGCGTTGTGTTTGTGTACAAAACAAACAAGCCCCGCCAAAATTAACAGATCAGATTTTTGCTCACGCCCCAGAGGAGAAGCAAGACTTACTGCCATTGTGCTTGAAGTACACACCAAAGCTCTCCTGGCAGCACCCTGCCCACACCTACTGTCCGAGCACCATTGCACCTTTGCAGTACAGAAGAGGCCGAGTTGCTGTTGTATGACTATAAGATTTTACATTAAGATGACTAAAAGCCGTCTGAATAGAAAAAGATGGGAAACCAGCTTACATATTCATAAAAGCTTTATTTTTTGTCATCTCCTTGGAGTCTTCCAGTGGCTTATAGACAAGCAGTAATGCCTACAAAAGGGATCTGCTGATCAGTTTAGTAGTTTATTTGATTCAAATTCAAATCAAAAGACACAGTAATAAATCCCTGCTTGTGCCGACAACCCCACTGCTGTGTGCCCTCAGACCATGGGCTGGTGCACAGCCTTTTGGGGGGGAGCTTTGCAGCCAGTTGTCAGTGTACTCGTGGAGACACATTGCTCTTGTTCTGTAACATGGGACATAGATCTCCACGTTGTGCTTCACTTTCTGGGCTCACTTCTGCTCTGCAGAGCACCCGGGCAGTAATTGCCATGCAGTGCCCTTCATGCTCTGCTGACAGCTGATGCTGCGCTGCAGGGACCACACAGGGGCTGTCCTGCACTGCCACACCTGGGCCAGGGCAGTGGCTGCTGGAGGAGCAGCAGGCAGCAGTGAGCCAGCATAGGATGGCGGGTCCCCCATTCGCTGTGCTTCAGGTTACCTTCAGTCTTGTCTTTTCTTTGCTTGAAGGAAAACAGAAAAAAAAACAAAAGAGTATCTCTTTTCTTGCTTACAGCTCTCCAGTGCCCTCAGTAAGTCCTACTTTATCCATCACTTGAAAACTACCAGAGATAAGTGCATGCCTAGCAATGCTCTGAGCCTAGGCAGAGCTTAGCATGGCTTCCTGAGGTAGAAGCACTTCCTAAACCTGACCAGATTGTGCCAGGTGCGGATCTCCAAAACCAACCTTGAAACACACAGGGAATATAAACACCTTGGGCAAGATGCTCCTCCTGCCTGATGCCTCTTACAGCAACCTGAGTGTGCAAAAAGCCAGCAGCTGGCTTCCAGAAGGGCTCCCAGTGCCCATCAGTGGCTCTACGCGGAGCAAGCACAGCACCACCCACAGCACCCAGTGAGGGATCACCCCTGTACCCAGGGCCCCCAGAAAGGGTTAACGGCTGCTGGCTTCATTAGTGCAGCGTGAATGAACAACATTTTTGTGAGCTTGAGGGTAAATTAAGACAATGTTTTGTTCTGCTTGTTATTAGCTCTGCATAAATTCTCCCAGGTGCCTAATTAGCTCTGTCATAGTAAACATCGCCTGTATTTACACAGGGGAATGTATTCAATTTCTATAGATTTTGCCCTTGTAATAAGTGACATCAGCAAAAAAACACACCCCATCCTGCATGGGCCAGGCCCTGCTCCTGGCAGCCCGAGCCCCTCCACCTCCCACCACAGCTGCATGGCACTGAGAACCCAGCAGGGGTACCCAGAAGTCCAGCCCAGTGTGCCAGGGAGAGCTCATTGTCCTCCAGGCAGCCTCAAAACTAAAGATCCTGTAAGAAAAAGAAAGGAAAAGCTCACACCTGATCCACTATCTAGAGATTCAGGACTCTTTTTCATTGGGAAAGTCTTCCTTTCAAATCTCAGCACTTTCCTCATGCAAAACCACTGCAGGACACAAGCACCTCCTGGGATCCTCTCAGGCCTGAGGCATGTTAGATTCCTGCTCATCCCAATATCTGCCCTGGAATACAGCTTGCGATGTGCTCTACATATAGCCCCACTGCCTGACAGGGATGCTGTAATGCAGAACATGGGAACAGCAGCCAAACACCTCAACAGCCTGTTTGCAAATCTTCTATCTTCTCCAGACATTAATTATCTCCAGAGATTCGTCCTAAAGCGCAGGTGGCAATTTTCCCATCTTAACATTTATGATTCTTGCAGAACCTGAAAGGAGAGAGATGCAGCTCATGGAGTGAGCACTGAGCCCACTGCCTGCCGGGAGAGAGTCACTTGGGAGCACCACCATGAACCCCATCTCTGAGCTGAGACATTACCACAGTGTACCCCAGGAAATGCTGCCTGTATCCCTCAGGGTCTGCTGATGCTGACTGTGTTCTCCTTGCAGTTCCACCTGCAGCAGTGCCATGGGGTAAGGGCAGAGCCAGGACTCCATGGGGCAGCAGTCACTGCTCTCCCTCCAGCTGAGCTACTTTTGTTGCTTTATGTTGTCAGGACTGCAGGGAAATTTCCTCAGCGCCGCTCATTCCTCACTGAAGAGCTTTCAACAGCTGCTCATTTCCTATTGGAGGTTTAAAGCATTCTTCAGCTCTACTTTCTAACACGGCACATCAAGCTTTGCCCTGAATTTGGACTGAGATGGGGACTTATGCTCACACCACTGCTGGTAAAGCCAGATGTTTGCAGTCACTTGGGATAAAGCGGCTTTCTAATAGTCTGCATCATCAACTACGGGTATTTTACAACTGTAGAAGAGGGCTGTAATGGTAACAAAGTGTTCAAGGAAAGAAAAAAAGTCAATTGATGTAATGATAAAACTCCAGTCGGGAGGCACAAATATAAGAAAAAAATTGGTTTTTCAGGGAAATGAATGAGTCACAGCACATCATCCACAGGCTGAGGGAAACGAAAGGTTTAGTCACCACAGGTAACACGTGGCTGTAAGGAGCAGACCCAGGAGGGCTCCCACCACTGCCCAGAGGAAGGGCACACTCAGTGGCTGTCAATGGGCCTCCTGCTGCCATCCTCTGCACGAGTGTGGATAGCTCCATCCTGAAGAGCAAAGTTCCATTGCACGCTCACACCTCTGTCTGTTTTCTTGTAGATGTCTGTGATTTAATCACCATGTCAATACCTGCGGACAAGAATCTTGAAGATGATTTGTTTAAAAAAAAGTGCTTTAAAAAAGCTGAAATCCTTAAGCCTTTCCTACAAGGCGTCTTACAATGCCTTCCCTCATTGCTGGATACTCACCCGAAGCACCAGCAGGTATCAGACATTGCACAGTTCTGGGATGAGGGCAGTTAGAAGGGTGGGTAGGGATAGGACAAAGGGGAATGATTTTAAACTGACACGATATTAGGAGGAAGTTTTTCACACAGAGGGTGGCACTGGAGCAGGTTGCCCAAGGAGGCTGTGGATGCCCCATCCCTGCAGACATTCAAGGCCAGGCTGGATGTGGCTCTGGGCAGCCTGGGCTGCTGGTTGGTGACCCTGCACACAGCAGGGGGTTGGGACTGGATGAGCACTGTGGGCCTGTGCAACCCGGCCATTCCATGATTCTATGATGGATCTTCACTCTCTGTCCACTTCAGGAGGTATCTCACTGCTCACGTGTTCACACCGGCACTTTTAATCAGTGTTATAGATGGACCCAGTGGGCAAATTCAGTTTGCAAGAGACCTAGCAGTCTCACCAGCAGCATCTAACCCACACAGCAGTGACATCAGAGCTACACAAGGCTGATGTGGCTTTGCCTGGTCAAACTCTGCACTCCCAAGGATGCAGACCAAGCCTCTCTCCCTGCCTTTGGCTCCCCTGGAACCCAAGCAGGCCACAGGAAGCCCTGTGCTCTGTCTGCTCCGTGGGCAGCTGAAGGTGGAAATCTCCTCCCGCCCCGCTCCAGCTGCACACAGCCACTTCTCATCTCTCCTCACACATTCCCATCCTCCAGCTCCATTTTTCTAAGCTTTATTTTTTGTCTTTTTGCAAGGAGGGGGCACAACTCAATTTTCCCAGCATCTTTTTGAGAGATATCTAATTACAGGTTCTTTTATTTCCCCACACATACTACAAAAAAAGCAAAGATTAAGATGGTCTACTATCAAAACATCCACGACAGCAGCGCAAATAGCTCTGTAGGAATCTCCCAGATGAGTGGATCGGTCCAGCTTAGATCAGGAAGATACTGATCAGCTGGCATTGTTCAGCAGCAGAGAAATCGTTTGTCTTCAGTATGAACACAATGCTTCTATTGTTGCACATCAAGTGGGGACGGCTCACATCTCATGACATTGATTAGCTGGTTTCCAGAGGGCAGAGAGGTCTGGCTTCCAGCACAATTGAAAATCAGGTGAGGGAATGGCAAGTGGAGAATACATCACAGAACTGCTTGTTAAAAGGAGTGTTCTAATGGCTTTTATATATAAAGCACCAGGTCCATCCAGATGAATTGGAGGCCTGCAGGCTCACCCTGCTTCCAGGCAACAGCTGCCTGAATCGAGGTGTTTCACTTCTCCCCTGGGAGCAGTGCCGTGGGTGCAGATCAGGTGAGGGTCCCATCTGCCATGGGTGCAGGGCCCTGCTAAGCAGCACCTCAGTGCTTTGCCCAGCCTTGGGCACAGAGCTTTTGTTCTGCCACCACCATCACAGTGACATGGAGCACAACGGTCAGGAGGGGTTTGGTTCTGAGCTGGCTCAGCAGAGACCAGGGGAAGGAGAAACAGTGACAAAATACTGCTGAAGAAACAGTGGCAAATAGTCTTGATTCATGGCTCTCTATGCTGCCTAATTTGTTGTTTTGAAAGAGATCGATGCTGTTGGTCTCTGTTGAAATTATAGATATGTTACTATTTGTAGATCAGTTCAGTGCAGTTACAATCCCAGGAGAAATCTCAGTGCCAAATTTACTCATTTTCTCATTGATACTGACAACAGGAAGCACTCTTCTCCAATATCTGCTACGGAGGCTAAAGATGCCAAGGAAATGCTGTGCCTGAAAATGCAACCCCAGCAGAAACAGCTTTGTGTCATTAGGTGCAAAAGTGAATCTCAGCCTTGTGCCTGCATCCCTGTCCAGCAAAGGGCACCTCCCCATTCTCTGGCTGCTGCAGGCAGGTCCTTTTTCTGTAAATAAATGATGTTCTTTTCCTCTCACACACTCTTCCCAATGTTTGAGGGCACTACCTACCAATAGCAGCCAGCTATCAAGCTGGGATGAGTAAAACAGATGACACGTTCACCAGAAATCCTTCCACTGCAGTTTGACTTGGTGGCTTTGACCTGGTTTTCTTCACCCTGCCGGAACCACTTGGTTGCAGAGCAGATTGGAGAAGGAGAAAGCTTCTTTGCTGAAGCAGAAGTCAAAGGTTCTTACCTTAGTTCAGCTCAACTCAGCTTCCTTCAGGGTCCTGGCATCCATCAGGAGCCTCCTCCTATTTGCAGGCCCCAGGACCCCACGCTGCTCTCCCTGCAGCCACACAGTGTGCTCAGAGCCCAGGGGCTGAGCAGTTGCACCTAAGTACCCACCAGCAGCTGCAGGACATCTCTGGGCATGGCCATCATGGGAGTGGTGCAAAGTGCCTTCACAGGCAGTGCCAGCTCAACAGGCCCCAGAAGTACAGCAGAAAGAGAAAAGAGCTCCCACAGACCTGTATGTATATGCTGTCTCCCAAATAATGCATGCTTGGGTACTGTGGGACTGCTTCTACAGCAGCTAAAAGCATCTAACCGCACTCTGCCTTGTTCAGAAAGCACAGTGGCTCAGTTGCGTATGACAGCTCATTTGTCTCATCCTCAGGTTTATTTTCCTCACTCACATTCCTGAGTTATACAACATGGGGTCACACCAGGGATCCAGGGCACGGCACAGCCCTGGTGTCCCCATCTGCACGAATGGGATTCTTCCTTAGCAGGAAGCAGAGGAAGCCTTCAGATGGTGCTGAATGAGGTAAGCTGCTGAGAGACAGCCAGCCGGAGCAGTTCAGTTGCCATGGACATCTCCCTCCTGCCAGACCCAGGCTATTCTCAGCTCCTTCCCACCCCTGCTGCTGCCGGCAGACACCCTCACCATGGCTGAGCCCAGCAGTGCAGCACATGCGGTGACCCCAGCTCGGGGGGATTGCTCTGCTGGGCTCTGTTTGCTCACGGTGTGTATTTGTTTGTGTTTTGTAGAATGGTATGTAAGAGATTATTCCGTTATACCACTGACTCAAAGCTTGCTGAAGGACACAGATGAACAAGTCCAAGCAAGTCCTGGGCAAGGGTTGAGAAATGCTTTGTCTGAGGGACCCAGGTGGACAAGGTCAGGGACAAATAGAGAGAGATAAGAGAGATAAGCTGCAGCTTAATGGCTGCAAAGCCGTCCTTTGTGAACCTCCTTTCTCTCCTATAAACTGGAGTGAGACATCATAGAGTCATAGAATGGCCTGGGTTGAAAAGGCCCACAGTGCTCACCCAGTTCCAACCTCCTGCTGTGTGCAGGATTGCCAGCCACCAGACCAGGCTGCCCAGAGCCACATCCAGCCTGGCCTATTTGTCCATATGTATTCATTATTTGCAGTTATTGCCCTTCAGACTCACAGTTGGAATATGCACAATGACAATCAGAAACTTGCAAACTACAAACACACATTTTAGGCTGTTTGGGTTTCCTTGCAAGAGCAGTTTGTCTTGGAAATGCTCCATAAAGGACCAAGCTCACATTTCAAGTAATGTTTGCACTAAATGCATGGTTCTTGCTGCTCTGTAGCACTGATTCTGTTGTTATTTGCAAAGCTAAGGTTGTCATTCCAAAATCTATTGGAAATGAAAACATTTCCAAAGTATCACTTACATTTTGCTTTAATGCTTGTTTGTTTTTTTGGCTTTTTTTATAGTATGATTATATGTGGTAGGTACAGGGGGACAGCATGTATTTAAGGGGGAGATTACTTACAAGGAAGCTTCAAAAGTTCTTCTTTCACTTTCTGAATGTAAATATTTGCCCTCTGGGTTGGATCTGGGGGGCTGTGATGTGCTTCCCAACCCAACCGTGCTGCGATTCTGTGGTTCTTTGCTTCTCACCAGATCATACCTACCTTCATCTGCATTTTGGCTGAACTTACAGCTTCTCACAGCACAGGGTGTACAGAACGTTACCTGTCAGAGAGCTGCTGCATGCCCGTGAGAAAATGAGCTGGCAACCTGTGTGTGAGCACTGAGAAACCTTCTGTGCAGAGCCAGGAAAATCAGGCTGAGAGCATGAGTAATGATGTGACAGCGTGAGGGGAAGGAGCCTCTTCCAAATATGACAAACTGATTTGGAAAAGGTAATTTGCTTTATTACAGTAAAACTTGATTGACATCACGCATTTTTTCTCCTGATTTCTGCTTCTGGTTTTGTCCTTATTTTAACAACCTTCTATACAATGAGAAGTCTTTGACCTCCGGACATCAATGAACTTTCTCTTCCAGCGGATCAAAACTTTATACTTCTGCACAGAAAATGAAAGTGGGGAAGGGGCAGGAATGGGAGCAGAGGGCACGGCTGCCCTGTGTTGGGAGCTGTGTGGGGGGTGGGCAGAGCAGCTGTGCCCATTCCCTGTGGGTCCATGCAGACCTTGGGGCAGCACGAGGACCATCCCTTCTTGTGCTTTGGAGTGCTGCCACTCAGTGCTGGCACAGAAGATAGAAACAGATACTTTATTTACATGGATAAATGAGGCAATTATCCTTACTTATACGTTACTATATGATCCATCCATTTTAATTGGCTTAGATACATAATTGGACAGCAATGTGCTAAGCAGAGAACAGCAGATGAAGCGCTGGCTCTTGCACAGAGTTCGTCCCATACACAGAAGCAGGGAAGCATAGAATCATAGAACTGCTTGGGTTGGAAAAGACTTTAAAGATCATCAAGTCCAACCACAACCCAACCATCCTCCCCTCACTAACAGCCCTCCTCTAAGTCATGGCCCTGAGCACCACATCCAAATGGTTTTTAAACACATCCAGGGATGGTGACTCAACCACCTCCCTGGGCAGCCCATCCCAGTGCTTAGCAGCCCTTTCTGTAAAGAAGTGTTTCCTGATATCCAACCTAAACTTACCCAGTGCAACTTGAGGCCATTTCCCCTGTCCTGTCACCTGTCACCAGTGAGAAGAGACCAACCCTGCTCTCACTGTAAGCACCTTTCAGGTACTGGAACACGGCAACAAGGTCTCCCTCAGCCTCCTCTTCCCCAGACCAAACAGCCTCAGTTCCTTTAGTTGCTCCTCATAGGACTTATGCTCCAAGTCCTTCACAAGCCTTGTGGCCCTTCTTCGGACCTGCTCCAGCACATCAATGCAAACTGATAATGAATATAACAGCAACTCATTACAAACCACCACTGCCCAGGCATTGCTTCCAGTCACATAAACCTCTTTCTGTGCTCTCATTACAAGTCTCTGTAGTCTTAATTTTCCTATTTTTGCAAGCACTGTATTTTGGGATGCATTGATGACTTCATTTTTTACCATTATCATACAACGCTCTCCCAGTTTTCTTAAATTTCCTCATCAGGAATGTTTCCCCTTTGAGTAATTCTCTTTCTAATTTGCTATGAGAAGATCTGCTCAGTGTTTCATCGCATGAGCAGTGTGTGTTTGTGTTCACGTCTCCACTTTGTTTCACCTCATTCTTGTGCTGGCAGGAGCTGCTGCTGTGGAGCTCACCTACAGCTCTGCCATCCCTTCAGGACCTGCACCAAAGTCAGCCATCCCCACCCCATGGGCCTTCCCCTGGCAGCAGCCATACCCTGAGCAATGCCATCTCCATGCCCACCGCGCAGCTCTTCTGCTCTTCTGGATGCAGTGCTCTGCAGGTGCAGCACTGCCTTCTGGGCTGCCACATGTGCTGGTCAGTACCTGTAATCACATGGTGATATATTAAAACCTCCTGTAAACCAATTTGCAGCAGGTGAGTGATTGCTCTGCTGGAAAGATTTCAATTTTCATTTCTTATTTTTCAGAGCAGATACTTATTATAATACAGGTTATTAAACATCAAAGGTTTATCTTGTATTGAGACAATTAACTTCTTTTAACAGCTCATAAATGCTTTATTGTGCATGGTTCTGAATAAATATTTGATTCCATGTGAGATCTGTGTTCATCCTTGCCATTGCCTCCCAAACCCAGGGCTCGCATCTGTTGTGATGGGGCTGCCATTTCCTCTCCTCTCTGCTCCTCACCTCACAGCTACATTCCTTGTGAGGCTCCAGCACTGCCTAGAGCTGTGGGTACCCCCATCTCTGGAGGTGCCTGAGGCCATGGATGGGGCTCTGGGCATCCTTAGCCTGGGGGCACCCAGCCCTCGGCAGGGGAGCAGGCAGAGGGGCTGTGGGATCCATTCCAACACAACCGTTCTGGGATTCCATAATTCTATGCTTCAATCCAGCTTAGGCTGAGGCAGAGGGATGGGGAGAGTTCGCTTCACTCTTTTATGGATGGAAGAAATTCATGCTGAAAAGTGGAAAACATGGAAACAGAGATTTCCTGGTGCTGGTCAGTGGTGTCGTGTTTTATTCTTCTCCAAAGATGTTTAACTGTAAAGGCAGTAATGTCCTTCCTGCATGCCTGGGGTCCTCCTCCATTTCTGCTGCCGCCTCCAGCATTAGCCAAATGTTTGGGGAGTCATTTTGTTCCAAATCCAACCTCATCATTATTCAGACAATTTATGCCCTCCCGTTCACAAGGGCTGTAATAATGAGAACAGATGATAAGAAACCATTCTTCTGATAATGACTTAAATGGGAGCGTGTGGGATACTGGTCCTCTCTGCATCGTAATCCTCCAATTGCTCTGATACTCGCAGTGCCTGCAGCCGTCTGGCACTGTCTCCTCAAACCATATTGAGAAATATGAAGGAAATACACCCATCGTGTTTCTTGGGAATGATCAACCCTCAGTAATTTCCCTCATATAAAGAAAAGTGCAACGCAGCCGTGTCCAGCTCCCCTCTCTAAAATGGAACGGGCCTCACATTCTAATTGGGCAGTTTGGGTTGTATTGGTAGAAGTGATAGCACATGAGCAAGGCATTAACTCCAGAGAGGAAAAGGTGGGTTAATTGCTGACCATCTGGAGCTGAGAATGCTGGGTGGGTCCTGGGCAGTGGGAGCTCCTCCCATGCTCATCATCTCCAGGAGAGCTCACCAGCAGCTGCTGGTTTGCATGAGGTGTCTGCGGGATGGATGTGGGGCAGTGATGGGACAGATGTGAGGTGACTCCCAGCTATGGAAACCACTGGAGGTAAGGAAGACAAAATATAGAAGAACTATTATTACATTAAAAGTTCAGTGCAAATTACACCACTGTAAGAATTAAAGTCACCAGTGGTGCTAAGCAGGTGGAAATCGCTGTGTGGTTTTCCACTCTGGAGATCACAAAGCAGCTCAGCCAGGAAATGCTCACACATCCCTTCCATTTCCAGAGTTTTAAGTGCCAAAGTAATCTGCACACCTTTCATCAAGACCTCCTCTTTCTTTACAGCTGAAATTGAGAAGAGCAACTTCATTTGTGCTGCAGGGAGCCCCATGGACATCACAGCACTTCTCGGGCTCCTGTGTAGACTCACAAAGTGCTGCTTTTCCAGCCTCTGTGCCCCCAGAAAACATGGGTTGGTACTGTATCTCAGGGCCATTTCTGTAGCACTCACTTGAGAACCACTCTCTAGCTTTGTTTAAACCATGCTGCTGCAGCGGCAGTGTCTGTAGCCCCAGAAATGGAAATGCATTCTGTCTCATATATCCTGCAGTGCATCTCTTCTGCTGCTCCTCTGTCTGGGCTGGACAAGCTTCCAGGTGCAAGCAGAGAACTACCAGGGCCCTGCGGCTGGCTGTGCTCCTGGCTCCTTTTCCTCCTGGCTCCTTCTGTTCCTGGCAACGCCACATCTTCCATTTCAGACAATGCAGTGTCTACTGACTGCCAAAGCCCAGAAGAGTCCTGTGCAAAAGCACAGCTGCTGTTCACCTGCCTTTCCCCAAGGTGGAAAAAAAACTCAGATGAAATCCACTGGGGTGCAAAAAATTATTGAACAAAGCCAGTTTGGAAGGTTTGAGTGAAGGGGAATGCCTCAGATGTAGTGGGCATTAGGATGCACAGCAGGGATGTGCCGGCAGTGATGTGCAAGCACAGATGCACAGCGGAGATGCGCAACAAGTGTGTGCTTTGGGATGTGCAGTAGGGCTGTGCAGGGCTGTGCAGCAGAGGTGTGCCAGCTGCCAGCCTTGGTTGCAGCAGAAGGGACAGGCAGCTGGCAGCCACAGTGTGCACTGCTAGAGCAGGACATGGGGTGTGCGGAGCTAAGGGTGCAGCCATAAGGGCACAAGTTATGGGGCTGTGCTGCATTCAGTACCACAGCCATGAGAGAGAGGAGGAGGAAGGGAAATCAGACAAGTAGGGTGAGGCATTTCGGGCCCTAAATCAACCGGCAATTTTCTGTTCCATTATCTCTGTCCAAACTCTCACAATGGAGCAGAGGGGCAGTGCTGAGCTCTGTGACAGCAGCAGGGCCTGAGGGAACATGGGGCTGTGTCTGGGTGGGACAGGTCGGGGACAAGGATAGGCTGTACCACCGCGGGGCGGTGAGCGCTGGAATTTCTATTGCAGCATGGTAATTCTGCACACAGATACACCACTTCAAGTAGAAATTACATTGAAAAGGTGACATTCTTCAGTGATTAGCTGTGGAATACTCATTACTGGAGCAGAAAGTGGAAAACGCGGTGATAAGTTCCTTGAATAAGAGAATCTTGATCAATTTAAATCCTTACAATTTGGCATAATCTTCGCATTGTGATTCCAGTCCTGCACCTGGGCTGGCTTACTGCCCACGTTTGGTTCTCACACCAGACATCAGCCAACCCTGCTCCTTGGAGAAGCAGCTCCAGCCTTAGCACAGCTGCTCTGCATGTTGCTGCCCATGGTGCCCAGTACCTGCCTGCTGGTGTTCATGCCCGGAGGAATGGGAAGCAACTGAGCCCTGCCAGCAATCCTTCCCTTTTCAGACAGCACTTAACTCTCAGCAGTTTAGATGTTAATTGTAATTCCACTGGGAAGTGTTATTTCTCAGAGCCCCGCCTCAATTACAGCCCTGCTTCCCCAGGTGACTGTATTGCAAATTTATTATTAGTTTATATGAAGAGAGTATTATATTCTCAATAAAATCGGGCTGAATCTTCTCTTCTTAACAACCATTAATGTGTCTCTCTGTGCTGTGCACAGTGTTACCATGGTCATCCATTTATGCTGTGGTTGCTGCAGCTGCCAAATTAAGGACTCTTTAAAATCCAGATTTATTATCTGTGATTCCTCTTGACTGAGCTGATTCTCTAAGGAAGCGGGTACAGCTTCCAGCTGATCTGTAATAGGGTTTTGTGTTGGTTTTTCCTTTAGTTTCAAAAATTCAGAAGTTCTGTTCCACGCAGAAGCCCGCTTCTATAATAAGGGGTTATTACTACAGGAGAGCTTGCACCCTTCTCAGGATGAGGCAAATTCTTATCTTTCAGACTCTCATTGCTACACACTCATTTGACAGAGTAACCCTTGTATGTGCTCTCCTGCATATCCCCGTCGTGTGGCTGATCCGTGTTATTTTCACTTTAAATACCTGGTTTTAAAGAACACGACGAGAAGGGTGAGCGGCTTTGCACAAACACAACTAAACTAACTGTAACAGACACTCTGATAACAGTGTGTTCTCCTACAGCTGGCCTGCTAACAGCGGTGAACTATTTCCTTCTGTTTCCCTAAGACCAATAGTTTTCTCTTGGAGATATAATTGACTCCATAAACAGACTTTGCAGAAGGTGTTCAATTGATTCTTTTTCACACCATTGTCTTGTGCAGAAAATCCACTTCCTTATGAGCCTGCCCTCTTGGTTTGGAGTGGCGAGCAATAGCTCTGCCCCCTGCCTTGTGTCCAGGGGCTCCTACTCACTGTCTTGCAGGTGGAGCCAGGCAGCTGAGCAGGGCTGCTTCACACCACAGCTCTTCCCAAAACACGTGCACACCTCTCCCCCCTTTTCACCCAGGTTCTTTCCTTTCAGGCTTTTTCATTTAGAGGTTGTGTGAAGGACTCACCTGCCATTTGTTAATGTCCTTTCTGCAGCCTTCCTATTACCCCCTGTCTGAGAACATGACAGGTGAGAAGGAAGTCATGAGCACTAGAGTTAACAGCAGCTCCAAGGATACTGGGCATCAGTGTTACCCTCCCCGCTTTCCTTAGGCTTTTACCTCTGAGATATTTCCGAAAGGTACAGCAAATGGACACAGGCTGCTCTTGAATTGTGCTAAGACAATGAACTGCGCTGAGACAACCCATTTAGTTCTCATTTCGAGTCAGTGTGGGCAGGCCAGTAGTTCAGGAGTGGAGGTATCATTAATGAAGTTCTGCCCTTCTCTAGACACTCTTTTTTAGCTTCCCTGTACTTCTGCACATGGTGTTGCTAGCCTGTCTCTTCCCATCCTATCCAATACTACACTGTATCATCCCACCTTATCCTACCCTATACGTCTTATCCTTATCTATCATTTCTCTGCTATTCCATCATTTCTCATAGGAAACAGATGAAATGAGAGATATGGCCTCAAGTAGTGCCAGGAGAGGTGCAAGTTGGATATTAGGATAATTTTCTTCCATGAAAGAGCAGTAAGGGTCTGGCACAGGCAGCCCAGGGGGTGGAGATGTGGCACTGAGGGATGTGGTCAGTGGGCATGGTGGGTTGGTGGTTGGACTTGGTGATTTCAGAGATCTTCCCCAACCCGTAAAACCTATGACTTTCTCTCCTGCTGTCACCACTTTGTAATACACACCACAAGGAAAGCCTCGTGTGCTCCCTGCCCACCCTCCTGAGCCCCATCTGGTGCTGAGAGCCACCAGGTGTGGTGGGCAGGAGGAGCAGCATGGAGATGCCCCACCACCAGCTACCTGGTTATTGAGCGCCTGGTTCCCTTTCAGCTCTCAGAAGAGCTGGTGTGAAGCTGTGCAAAACCAGCTCATTTTGTTGCATTATTTATCATTCATCAGCTCTCCAGGGGACCGAGGATGCTACAGATGTCAGCTTAGCACTTTGTAGGACACAAGAAGCGTTTTGTTGTTGAGGATATTCTCATTCACCTTCCCTTGAAGATGATTGTATTTAGAGGAAAAATTCCAATCCAGTGAATTATCTTGAGAAATACAGGATGCTTCTCTACTAACATTCTCTGTGAAAACAAGCCCCATTCCTGAATCACTGCCCTTGGAAGAGCAAACCTAGCAAGACCTCATGCCTTTAAGCTTTCCTTTAAAGGCTGTTGTTACCTTTTATGGCAGTATTTCCTTCTTCCATCCTATGTAATTCCTTGGAGACCTCGGATTTCCTCAAGCTGGATTAATGAGGCTGTCACACAGAAAGCTCCCATGGTGCCCAGGCTACCTGTTGGACGGATGGTCAGGGTGGAGTGTCAGCAGCCATGGGTGGTACCTATGGGAGTAGGGCCACGGCAGCCCCTGTCTAAAGGAAAGTGACAACATGGGAAGTTACAGAAAAGACCCATAGAAATAATTTGTCACCAAATGAAATGCCCGAAGAGCTCAGCAGCAGCAGCAGAGAAGGGCCATGGTGTGATCTGACCGCAGTGGCGTGCCATCAGAGGAGATAAACCTGACCTGCTCCTTGGGCTCACTGGAGAGGCAGCACCTGATGGCAGCATTTACAGCTCTGTCCTTGCACAGAAGCTCAGCAGCAGCCTCCCTCCCCTGCCAGCCCTGCTCAAGCACTGCTCAGGGCATTGGCATGGAGGCCATTCCCACCCCATGCTGCAGCAGGAGCTCAGCTGCACGTCCTGCAGCCCCCAGGCACTGTGCTGTGCTGACCTCCATCACCTTCTTTTTGCTAGCTTCTCCCTTCACAAAACTTTTTTACCTCACTTGGTATCTTGACCTCTTCTACACCTCTGCCTTTCACACTTCCTTAATTAGTTCTATATGGCAGGAACAAACATTCTCTTCTGCTGTGACATGTGCTTTAGATACCTGCCAGGAGCCTGGGCAGTGCTGCTGGCTTGCTTTTGCCCCCAGAGCTGCACTCTGGGGGTCTGCTCACTGCACTGAGCTGAGCACCCTCCCTTTCTGCTGCCTCCTAGCATACAGCAAATCCAGGGAACACAATAAAAGACAAAAATTCGGAGCTCTCTCTAAACCAAATGCATGGAAGGACCACAGACTGTTTGAAAAACTCTTCAGAAGAGGTTAAGTGGGGTCAGTATTCTCTGATCTAGTCAATAAGCTGTTGTGGGGCATTGTTTTCCTGCTCTTGCTTTCCCTAGTGAGACACCAGTTCCTGCAGCACATCTGAACAGGAGTCCTTGCAAACACAGCAGCACGTGGGTACCATAGCAGGACGCTGGCAGTGCTACCCACCTGCTGCTGAAACACCTTAGCATTGTTTGTACCTAGTTAGCATCACCAGCCAGAGGTCACCACATAATCTTGACTTCTGGCTGCTCCCTTGTCTCCTTCTATTACAGGGAATGTCAATTAAACCTCTCCACAGAAGTGGTGGAGTCCCCATGCCTGGAGGAGGAGATGTGGCACTGAGGGATATGAGCAGTGGACATAGTGGGAATGGGTTGGGGTTGGACATGGTATTATTCTTGGAGGGCTTTTCCAACCTGAATGACTCAACGATTCTAAATTAAAGTATTCATCTCAGTCCACAAAAGCAGCCAAGTCCTGGGAGCAAACACACCGTGCTCAGCCCAGCACAGTGCCTGGGGCTCTGTGTGCTGCAGAAGCACAGCTGTGGGCTGCTGAGACCTTCCCAGATGCTTCTGGGTGGTTTCTGCCATAACCTCAAGCTGGCTTTTACGTCTCCCCTTCTTCATAAAAGGAGTCATTGACTTTTTCTCTTATAAGAGTTCCTTGTCGTACTTTTGGCATTCATTTTCCAAAAGATAATGATTTCTGTTCTTTTGAGGAAATGTTACTGCCTTTCAGAAAGTCTTTATGCAAAAGAGATTTAACAACTATTTTCTCTATGAATGAAAGACAGAGTGATACGAGCAACAAATGAAGATTTGGTTAGTTGGGTTTTTTTTGCTTTAGTGCAGACAGTGCAGAAATCAGGCAGTGTGATTTGCTGCCGTGAAATGTTTTGTGTGTGAACAGAAACAGATGAGTAAAGCACAGATGTCTGAGTTACTTCCAGGAGAAGCACCTCAGCTGTTGTACTTCCACAGCATCCTTTGTGCCTCCAGAAAATTCATAGAATCACTCGGGTTGGAAAAGACCTCCAAGATCCCCAAGCCCAACACACCCCACCATGCCCAACACACCCCACCATGCCCAACACACCCCACCATGCCCAACACACCCCACCATGCCCAACACACCCCACCATGCCCAACCCACCCCACCATGCCCAACACACCCCACCATGCCCACTGGCCATATCCCTCAGTGCCACATCCTCATGCATTGGAACACCCCCAGGAATGGTTACCCTCCACTCCAAAGGCAGCTGTGCCCATGCCTGACTGCTCTTTGGGAGACCTGCTTCCTAATACCCAACCTGACTCCCCCTGGCACAACCTGAGACCATCCCCTCCACTCCTATCACTGTTACTTCTCAGAGCAGACTGACTTCACCTCACTACAACCTTCTCTCAGGGAGGTGTAGAACTTGGATACTGCAGGCTCTGGAATCAAGGTTTTCTTTTTCTGTCTCAGAAATACATCAGGGGAACAACAAAGGGAACCCTTTACCTATATGCAAGTCTGAAACAGTGAGAACTGAATTTGGCACAAATGGCAAAAAAGGAAGCTTACACCTGCTCCAATCTATCTGTCGCTGTTATTACCGACACCCCCAGAACACCCTGCAGCATTTGCCCTGGCTATGGACATGAGTGTGATCCTCTCCATGGACAGCCCTGCTCCCTTGGCACCATCACATTCCAGCAGTGTTTGTGCAGTTTTCCAGTGCTGGCACTGGACAATGTGTACAGAAGCAGCTTAGAAATAAACCCCGGGGCTGGGCATGGTGTCATGGGGTTCCTGCAGCAAGGTAGGAGCTGGGGATGGCA
This sequence comes from Excalfactoria chinensis, assembly GCF_039878825.1. Taxonomy (NCBI): domain Eukaryota; kingdom Metazoa; phylum Chordata; class Aves; order Galliformes; family Phasianidae; genus Excalfactoria; species Excalfactoria chinensis. The sequence continues at coordinate 406,996 of NC_092829.1, read as the reverse complement.
ACAGTGGCAGAGCCCAGATGCATTCGCACATCCTGCTCCATGCCAGCATGCTGCCTCCTGCAGCTCCACAGCTGTGATTTCTGCACTGCATTCAGATAAGGAAATCAAAGCTCACCTCAGGCCTGCAGTCTGGCGTGCCACAGTAATCCTGGGAAAGCTCGGCAGAGTGGGATTTAGCTCAGATGTGAGGAGGAAATGTGAGGCTCCAGCACGGCTGCCTGGAGCTGCTGACACCCCATCCCTGGAGCTGCCCGAATCCATGCATGTGCCCTGGGCATCCTGAGCTGGGGGGCATCCTGGGCATCCTGAGCTGGGGGGGTTTCCCTGCATGGCACATCCACATTTCCTTCACTGTTTTGAACAGAATATCTCAGACGGATCCTGGGGAGGACTTTCCCCACACCTGAAGGATGGTTCCCTTTCCTCTGACACCGGGCAGCATTTTATACAGACAGAAGCCTCTCTGTTCATGCTGATGAGTCACTCTGGACACTTTGTTGCCTCATTAACTGCCCCACGGCAGCACAGCCACCTCACACCAGCTTTGGTGGATGTCTCCAAAGGTCATTCTAGTCAAGGCGTATCTTCGTGACTGTCATCCTGCATCACTCCTCACATTCACCCTCCTCTCCACCTCCATAGTTACAGCTCTGGGGGGCGATGCTCAGCCACAGGGCACCTTCAGCTGCACTCCCATGGAGCAGTGTGGGCAGAGCTCTGCTGCTGGGCCGGGCTCCATCGTGTCACCCAGCTGTCAATGCTGACGTGGGCTCAGTGCCAGCTGCCAGCACAGCCTGAGGAGTGACTGCAGCACTGCTCTCATTCATGGCAGCTCCTGGCTGAGCACAGAGCTCTATTCCTTTCTTCTATCAAGCTTCCAGTTACATTTAAGCTCCAGTATTAACGTTTTGCTGTGGCACTGATCTGCAGTTCTGTGGAACTCACCGCCTTTACCAGCCAGCATTTGCATGGTCTCTTTGCATCGATACCCCTGGTTTTATACACATAATAAAGTGAAACGCACTGAAAGATCATCTCAACTTTATTTACTGTGGCCATTCTACAGCATTTAGACCCACTGAAATTGCTGGGATGTTTTAATTGTCCCGTCATTATTCAGCCAGAGCACCAGATACCCTTTCCAAGGACCACGTGTGCAGATTACATTGCAGAATATAACTTGAGTATTTACCAAATATTTAATCTGCCACAGGATGCCTTTCACTGCTGCCAATTTGCTGCTTTTCTACTATTATTATTTTCAAAGCAACTACTGATACCCACTATAACTCAAAGTTTGTGACTATTTATGGTTTTGTTTTGCTCCTTTTTATAGCTCCTTTCAACAAAAGAATATGTATTTCTTCTTCTATTTTGCCAATAGATTTGCCATGAAACTCTGAGGGCACAGTTCTGTTATGGCCAGATTCTGCCAAACCATGCAGGGAAGAGCACTATGAAGTATCAGTGACATCACTGTTCAAGACCTGCAGTCACTCAAAAGAACTTTCCTTCTTTTGGCCTTGAATTTGGCTCATCCTATATATTTTATTCAGGAAATGTTGTTCCTGTTTTGTCTCAGTGTTACAGAACAGTGGAAAGCCCAGGAGGTACAAGATGAGGCTGAGCGGAATGCGGAGTCATAGAGCCATAGAATCACAAGGTTGGAAAGGACCTACAGGATCATCTAGTCCAGCTGTCCTCCCATCACCATCACTACTACAAGCCACTAAACCTCATCTCATAGCCCCTCATCCGGATGCCTCTTGAACGCTGCCAGGGTCAGCAACTCCACCACCTCCCTGGGCAGCCATTGCAGTGCCTGACCACTCTCCGAGAGGAAAAGGTTTTCCTTATGTCTAATCCAAACCTCCTCCGATATGACTTGTGGCCATTTCTGCGGGTCCTGTTTATTGCCTGGGAGAAGAGACCAAACCTCTCCTCATCACAACCTCCAGAATCCCACGCAGCATGTCCTACAGTGCCCACCCCAGCACCCTTACACCATCACTGCTATGTCCTCAGGCCCAGCTCTGCCCTCTGACCCCACACTGCTCCCCCTGCCCTACCCCAAACCCATGGACAGCCCACACCCCATGGAATTCAGTCCCACTCCTGCCCATCCTGTGGCACTGAGATGGATTCCATCACTCCCATTTGTCCTCAGGCGCCTCACTGAGCACAGACAGTGAATGGAAACAATATGCAGTGTTAATTAAGGCTGCTATTGATCCCTAATGAACCTGGCTCCCAATAACCACAGTTACTTATTGACCATTAACTTTTAAGACCTTTTGATTCACTGACCTTGACACCCCAGAAGTGTATGATTTCATGGGGAATGACAGCCTTGTTTAACCTGAAATATATCCTATAAGCAGCTATATTAAAAATACAGAGATAAAATACTGGAAACATTTCAAATAAATCATATTGCCATTGAATGCCTGTGGTTCTTTAATATTACTCTGAAACAACAATCTTTTAAATATAAACCCAAACAGATCACTGATTAGCATTTCTGTAAGTAATGCTAATAAGCTTGCATCTTCACTGTGTAGTTATTTCATCCTCAGTAACAAGCCCAGGAATTTGCAGCTTATCAATTAATGAAGTAATAGGCATCCATAGCGGTAGGGAAAATAAAACATTTTAAATGGAAGGAGGCATTAAAGTCATTTCTGCCTCATTTGCTTTGCTTTACAAAGATTGCATACAAAAGAAAAGAAGGAGACAGATAAAAATCAGTGCAACACTGAGGAGCTATAGAAAGCTGTCACAAACAGGAGCAAAATGGAGAAAAACCACAACTGGAAGTCTTCTGTAACCTTCCTCTGTCAAAGAAAGAAAAAAACTGCTTTCTTACAGGACCTACATTTATTGCACAGAATGACCCTAGCATGCTCCTGCTATCTCAGCAATGCAGTGGGGCTGATGCCTAACCCCAACCCCAATCCCAATGCAAACCCCAACCCCAACCCTAACCCTAACCCCAGCTTGCATCATTACTAGGACAGGCAGCTCCTTTCACTCAGCCCCTGCACAGTGGCTGGGGATGGCTTCGCTGCCCAATGTTTGGGAAAGCAAAGATCCAAGCAAAACTAAATCCGTGGATCCAATTTCATTATAAAATGATTTCCTAATCAGCACAGCTGTTGCAAGCATTTGCTTGGTACAATGTGTGCCCAAATAGTAAGGGGTGCAGGTGTAGCCTGTTGTGTGCAATGTCCTGCATGTTAAGTGCACACAGTTCACAGCATTGCCATGCATTTCTGTGTATTTTAAGTGAGACTCTATGAGCTGTAGATGTGCAAAATTGGCTCTGTGGGGCAGATTTAGGCAGTGGAGCAACGATTCTCTGTTTTCTCCACAGCCACCTCATGGAAGCAGGACCTGCTGGGTTGGCCCAGCATCCATACCTCCCCCTGCTGCTGTTATTCCAACCCGGGCAGGGCAAAGCTGTGTATGGCCAGAGCCTTCAGCCACCTTCTAGGCCAGATTTTCATTTATTTTTGTTATTGTTGTTGTTGTTGTTTTGAAAGCATTATTGCTGGTATTGCAATAGCATAGTCCCAGCTAAAGAACACTTTAATGATCTAAGCAGTAGTGCTCTTCTAAGTGCTTTCTTGGCACTGGTCAGCACTGACAACACTGACTCACCAGCCCCCGGAGCAGTGCCATCCAGCCTTTGATTGCTGTTTTCCAGGCATGATTTCCATTCTGGTTCCAGATCCTCATCATATTTACTTTTCTTTATTTGGAATACCTCTAGCAAACACTCAGTGTAATGCTGGCACACACAGCCAGAGACAGCCAGTCCCACACAAAAGCACTGACAGATCCAGAGTTTGTCCGTGGATTTAGGAGTGCGCTTTCTCCTTTTGGTATATTTATAATATCCAGGGCTCAGGATATTCTTGTTGTGTGTATATACATATAATTATCTATCAGCAAGGAGTTACCTAATCAAATGTAGAGACGTGGAGTCAGCCCTGAGACCACAGCAAAAAAAGATGAGACGCATTCCCCAGCACCTGCAGTCCCCTCCCAACCCTCTTCATTTCAGTTGATTACAGGAAGCTTCTCCTAATTTGTTCGCTCTCACCAAGCATTCAGCTACTGAGCAAATTATCTGCACTCAGTTTGTATTATGTACTTGTACTGCTTGGGGCAACACTAACCTAAGGAGTGCTGTTGTGGTGGAGTTGTAGAGATGACCTACAGCACACACAGAACAAGAGAAACGCTGTGTCTGGAGCAATTACAAAGTAGGTGCAAAGCAATGACAAGTGATGACAAGTAGAGGAGACATTTAGACAGTAACAAGGAAACTCATCTGGAGTTCACATTTAAAATCCATTTGCCTGGCTCTGGCTCTTGCCTGCCAGTCCACGGGAATAAAAAATGACTGGGGTTGGGTAGAGTTATCAGCAATCGGCCACCCATCAGAGAGTAACCTGACAGGAAGATAAAAAGCAGAGAAGAGAGATAAATCCCTCATCCTGCTGGAAATGGGCACGCAGGGCAGGAAGAGTCACTTCTAATATCCTGCAGAAGGCACAGGCTGTGCCAGGGCAAACCCACCAGGTCAGAACACGGCCAGCATGGAATTGTACATGACAGCAGAGCCTCACTGAAACTAGATGTAAGATGTATTAATTAATTAAATTAGAAGAAAACTGTGACAGGATTAACAAAGAGGGGATCTAAATCACTGGAGGAATATAAATGTCCCTGATATCGGAGTGGCTTGATCTTGTAAAGTCCCTTTTTATCTGCAGCAAACCCTGACACACGATGCTCTCATGTCCACAGTGCTTGTGGTGGCTTGAGCTCACAAGGCTGAAAGGAGGGGAGCAAAAGACTGAAGAATCTTGGAGTGAGCATTTGAGGGGATATTTTCTAAGCTATGCCAAGCACCTGCTCCATCCCTCCATCCTCCTTCTCCATCTATCCATCCTCCCATCCCTCCATCACAGGCAGATGTGACCAGTAGCAGTGATCTGGGAGAGACAGGACAGACCCCAGTGTTGAGGACATGCAGAATTCACCCCTTGTCCAGCCAGCTCCACACACAGCACTCAGCGGCTGATCAGAAACCTTTGGTACCCAACAGGACACTCTCCCTTTTAGCAGTGCAGGTGGAGCGTGGGTGCAGTCTGGAGCTGAAGTGCTGAAAGCCAAAGCAAAGTGCAGGGATTTCCCCATAGGACGTACTCCAGTGTCTATCCCTCCTGTAGATATTCATATAGTTAATGGTAGTAAAACATGTAAAGATAACATTAATCTTCTATAAGAAATGCATTGAATATGTGTGTGTGTGTGTGTGTGTGTGTGTGTGTGTGTGTGCTTACACATCACTTTGTCTGCTTACATTTCTAAGGCAGTACAGATGGAAGAGCTCCTGATTTGCTTCTAACCAAATTCCTCTCTTTATGGATTTCAGCGTTGATGTGTTCCTGCCCACCTTCATGCTCTCGTTTGAGAACGTATTGCTGCATTCCCATTAGACATCAATGCTGTTCGCTTCTTGGAGTGGCTTTAAGCTAGTTGCCTCAGCAGCATCCAGCTAAATGCACTGGCACTGGACCAGCAGATGGATCAAGACACTTTAATGGCCACGAGGTATCAAATGCATTTGAAAAATTAAACCTTTGATTTTGATTGCGTTTCAGTAACATGAAAATGAAGAGGGCGTTTGTGCAGTGTGCTGTTTCCAGCACAGTGCCTGGAGGGGACTCTGAACAGTTTGAGTGAAAGCAGAAAAATAAGGGAAGAGAGGGAAAAGAAAGAGAGGAGGCAGTGGGGGCAAGGCAAGGAAGAAATAAGCTGTGTGGGAATAGGGTTTGGCAGTGGGTTTTACAACTCGTAGAGGGCCCGGGGCCTGTCCAATAGTCTTCATCGTGTAATGAAAAGTACATTATCATTATGATTGTTTGGATACAGCTGGTGGCACAGTAAAACAAGGCCACTTAACTCCATTTTGCATGGAGAGCTGCAGCAGCCTGGTTTGAACTGGCAGTGACAGACATCCTCCAAAATCTCCACAGCTCTCAATAGTCTGTTTGCAAATCCAAAGGAATACAACCCAGCAATCTACTCTTTGGAGGTTTTTCCCCTTATTTCCAACAAACACACATCCTGGCAGACACAAACTGATTGATAAACAAACTATAAGTACAACCTGGAGAAGGTTTCCAGCTGCGTTCTTTGTGAAGGGCACTTTTCAGGCAGGATTAAAGCTACACTTAAACTGTAAGGTCATTAAGAAAGTTAGAATATCTGCTTTCCAGCTCGATCCTGTGTGCTGAAAGAAACCACCACTCTGTTTGTCTGTGCTCTGGGGGGAGGGATTTAGTCTGGATAGCAAGAAAAGCTTCCTAACTGTAGAAGCAGAAAAACACTGTAATACCTTTGTGTCTGCACGTGGCACTGCCGCTACAGCCATCTGCAGGGACACAAGTGGCACTCATTGGATGCTGCCTTCAGTTAAATGAGATTCTGAACCATCTTCTGAAACTTTTCTCTCACTGAAGTCAGAGCTCTCTCTGCTTTTCAAACTTAAATTGGATTTTTTCTTGACAAAGACAGTTTATGCACTGGAAATGCAGTTATAAGCTGATAAAACATTTGTGAACTTGTGCAGAATTCAGTTCTACCAAAAGGAGAAGTAAGATCTTGGGGACGTGATGGCAGTAAAGAGGAGAAAGCAAAAAGGAAAGGAGGAAGTTATTCCATGACAGCAGAAGGTCTCTGGTTTTCTTCAATGTTATTCTTTGACAGGAATGCGGTGCAGCCCCAGGAGGGCTGCAGTATTAGAATTGTTCGTGCTCACTCTTTGCTTGAGCAGTGAGCCCATGTTTTGGTCTGGGTAATGCAGAGTGTGTGGACTGATGAATACTAATTTATATATTACGGGCTTTTTAATTAGCAGAAATAATAAATTAACGTAGCAATGACAAAAGCCTCTGCCTTGTTTTTTGTGTGCACAAAGCCGGACCGGGGAGAGATGCAAGAGGTGGCTGGGGGCTGGAGCATTGCTCAGCCCAGCCTGGCAGCCCCATCTGAGCCCTTCCTTCTGCCAGGGTGAGAAGTAGCACTGTCTGAGATTCTGAGTAACTGAGATGCTGCTGTGCCAGCACCTCCAGGGTGACCATGGGCCTCACTTCTGTGCCGGGGCACGTCCTGCTCAACCCACACATAGGGCAGCACGGGCTCCACCTGCAGCTGCAGCCAAAGATAAAGCACCGTGTGCTGCTTATTGAGAGAGGCAGAAACAAGGAACCTCATAACTGTAATTAAAGTGATAACTAGATTTTATCAGAAGAAAAGTAGCAATTAGATGGTAGTCATTTCCCTAAGTAAACCACATTGCATTACTAAGTAATCAAAAGGATATAAATCATGTTATTAAATCAAGACAGGTAACATTGCTTTGGAGGATGCTTCTGGTTTTTTTTTCTATTCTCACTCTTTTGCAGTTGCATCAGGGCAGTGAGGTGCTGGCACCGCTGCTCAGAGCTGTGTGTCCCACCCCTGGAGGTGACTGAGGCCATGGATGGCCCTGGGCAGCCTGAGCTGGGGGACACCCAGGCCATGGCAGGTGTGGAGCTGGGGGACTGTGAGGTCCCTTCCAACCCAAGCGTGCTGTGATTCTGTGATTCTATGGTGTGAATGAAGCTCTGATGTACTTCTGGTTTTGTTTTTCAAGCAGCATAAAAATATTAAACAAAATATTTTCACAGAAAACCACCTTTTCTGTCTGAGAAATGTACCTAAGGAGGTGAGCTCAGCATCTGTCAGAAGTGGATCTGCTGCCCCACGGCAAATGAAAAATAGCCAGCACAGGGCATGCAGCCTGCTGGGTCTGTGAGCGTGTCCTGCTCAGCCTGGAGTGGAAGGGAGAGAAGAGCTGAGGGCAGGGACTGTGCAGCAGGAGCAGCAAGTCTGAGCAGGGAGCGGTGCTCAGAGGTGGCTGCAGCTCTGTAGGATCAGTAGCAGTGATGTGGCCACAGCCCCAGTCCCATAAGGCATGGAGAATTGAATCCAGAGCTACTGGCAGTGTCAGCATGTGCTGTGCCCACAGGCAGCCCAACAAGAAGGCTGCACCTCCCTGGCAAGCACTTTGCCCGAGCTGAAGGAGAATTCTTCCCTCTTGGTTACAGCAAAGGCACACAATCATGATAGGAGGAATTCCTGGCTGTTCCAGCACCTCACCACCCATCATCAGCCTACCAACCATCAGGTCTATCAGCTCACCACGCACCCGATCACCACCCACCATCCCATCAGCCCCTGTTTGTGGGTCAGGGGTTGCCTTAGACCAGGTTACCCCCACACACAGTATGCTGAGTCTGGACAGAGTGTGACCACCTTAGGAACCAAGGCCTTAGGGCACAAGAGCAGCACCAGGGGGGGAGTCTGAGATGACTTTTCAAGAAGACAGAAGCACGGAGACAAATGCTATGCCCAGCAAAGAATCTGATTTCATACTGCATATTTCTGTATTTTTTGCTATGCTTTCTTGCCTAGCACAGTGGAACAACTGAATACTTTATCCTCACAACAGCCTGAGCAGTAAGAAAAGCTTTGCAGTTAAATGGCCCCAAAAGTGCAGAGGCAGGGAAGAACAATAAATTGTCATAAAATACCTTCCTGCTGTTCTAAATGTCCCGAAATAGGAATAACTTCTGACACGTTTGGAATCCTTTGCCCATGGGAGCACAGGTTGAGGGGCACTGATGGGGAAGCTGGCAGGATGGCTGCTTTGGGGCTGGCAGCCTGGGAAATACCAAGAGGAAAGCAATGGGGCTGCTCAGCCCTTTAGTTACCATCTGTGAAAACAAAGGCAGAGTTACCCAGGCCCAGTGGGTGTGGGGACAATAGCTGAGGAAGATGAGCAGGAAAAAAACACAGCCACGGCCAAGGAATAGGGCAGCTGCCTCACTGAAAGCCACTTGTGTTAGCAGAAGCTTATCCCCAGTGAGCAGCATGGTGCCTGCCCCGCAACTGCCAGCTGCACCTGCTTCCATGCATGTCTCTGTGTAGCTCTTGCTGCTTTACCCACCAGCTCTTATCCAGGCACACCCTGGCAGAATAACCATGCTGCATCTCTGTGCCAAATACCACCTGCACAACAGCGCTGAGAGCTGTGTTCGTAGCAGCATCAATAGACAACATGGACATGGCTGCACCTGTGGATAACAGCACAAAATGAGGCCACTTTTCCTGATTCCAGCAATGGTCTGATGCACTTTAAGCCCTCAGGGATCCCTTTAAACACCACTGGATCTAAATGAGGTCATTCTCCAGGGCACATCAGGTGAACGGCCCAAGCAGCGTTCAGAGAGGACGTTCTTAGCAATTTTGACAGGGCTGTGATTTAGCCCAACTTTGGAGTAAGGCTGCATAAGCAAAAGTGCTTTTCTGAATAGCTGCAGGCAAAATACTTCAGAGTAAACCAGTGATAATACATTTATAAGACCCGAATTAACAGAAGCGTCCTCCTGTTCACGTTTCTCCGTTGATTTAGGTCTTGCCACAGGCCCAGTGGAACTGCACATCTAAGAACATTCTTCTCCTAGGTGTACCTCCAGAATGGTTTGATATTCTCAAAAGCTATTTATCTTTTTATACCTTATGAAACACCACTTCTGATAAGTCGTATGTTGTTCTTGTGCCATGATGTGCTCATGCTTTGGACAGGATCCTCAGATACAAGATACTCAAGTGACTCCCAAACTAAGAGACTTATTCTTGCTGTTTTATCATGGAAAGAGGAAATTATTAGGACCCATGCTGCCTGTATGGGAGACTCAGAAAGGTTTACAGCAACCTACCCAGGACCTGCTTCTTATTAGTCTCATGTTCTATAGCTGGAGCATCTCAGTGTGGTTACTCATCATCTCCAGTTACACAGAGCAAGGAAGACAAGAAGCTTCTCTCAATGCCACATCAAATCTCTACTCATTTTAGCAGCAAGCTCAGACACCATGCACTCCCACCATATGAGCACAAGTGTCTGTTCATGTTAAGGTACACACAGCCTGACACAGCTCTCTGCTGGCATTGCAGGACAGGATGGCTTGTTCCTTTCCTCTGGAAATAATCTACTCCATATTGTGTCCCCAGTTACATAACCCAGAACTACTGATAATATCAGAGGCAGCCACAGAAGATTCACCTTGTAGCTCCCAAAGAGAGAGCACTCACTCAGCTTCAGCTGGCTGTGTCCTCATCCCTGATGCTCAACCCATGGCTCGGGTGCAGCCGGCTGGGCGGGCACTTGAGATCACAATTCCTGAGGAGTGTCAGAGGTGGCCATTAAGCATCCACAGAGGAGCAGAACTCAGTGCATGCCAAACAAGTCTGAAGATTGTACCGCATGCCAGGACAGCAGCGTCCAACCGTCCTGCATGTGCCACGTGGCACAGTTCTATACAGCCTATATGTCATTGTCTCCTGAGTTCTTTGCACTGTCACTCCAAAAATAAGCCGTATGTAGAAACAATAGAAAAGCTTAAAGACGTATTTCTGTACTTGATGTTCCTCGTGAGGCTGTCTGTTCTGGGGATAAATGTAATCTGAGTGTGGCAGGTAATTCAGAAGAATGTTTTAGGACATAAAAAGCAAGTAATGCAGGCAAATGTCCCTTGTAAAGGTTAAGGAAGTGAGGAATGACAGGTGGAGCAGGGAAAATTCAGGACTGACAGGAGAATGAGCAATGAAATAATTCAAGATGAGCAGCTGCTGATGTGAAATATTGGCAGTGGAACGCTGCAGCCAGAAGAAGCCACCAAGGAGGTGAGAGGGGGAAGGAAGGAAGAGGAAAGGCAATGGAGCAGATATGTTGGGTGTTAGCAGTCCTCAGGTGTTATCTATGCCCTTTCTCTACCTCTAATGTGAGCACTGGGCTCTCTGGAGAGAGCAGCACTTGTCTAAGCCTGGTGTCTGTGGAGTTACTCGGCATTCAGGTGGGTATCAGACATGAACCTTGCAGCAAAAGGAGACAAACAAACTGAGATCCCTAGAAATACTGGCCACCTTTCTAGCACAATCCCCACTTTTTCCACAGTTCCCCACTCCCACTTCTGACTGCTCACAGCAGCTTTCAGTACCACCTCAATCACTTGTAGTGACATGGCATGGTGGAGGATTTGGTGCCCGATGCTGTCTGGACCTTCTGAGTTTGTGGGTACCTTCCAACCTAAAGGATTCTATGACTGTTTCTCTGGTGTGCTGACCACACTGCGGGGTGGCTGAGAGTAGAAATCTTTTGCATATTCATGGGAGGTGAATGAGGGCACCTGTGTGCCAGCAGCCAGCACTGCCCCCCAGCAGCACCTTGTGGGGATGTGCCCATTGTGACCATCAGAGAGCGCAGAGAATGCTGTCTTCAACACACCCACATCCATTTTGGCCAGAAGATGTGTCTGTGTGTGGTGTGCAAGGAACAATTGCTTTGGTTTCCCTTGGAAGGGGCTTGAGGAGGACGGTTTGCCCTTGGATTTCTTTGGACCTGAAGAAGAGACACCCATCATTCCCCAAGTTCTTTTCCAGTGTTGCTCCCTAATGTTTCTTATTTCTCAGGATGCAGGGAAATGAATTACGTATCAGCTTTGGGACGCTGCCTAAATTAAAAATGATGTCCTTGTTTCAACTTCCTTTTAGTTACTCAAAAGATGCATATGCTTCGGCTGTACAAGAACTACATGAAGAGTGCATTGCTTGATCTACTTTAGGCACTCTACAGAGTTACACAGCTATTTAATTTTGCAGTGAATTCATTATAGATGGAGTTACGGATGCGTTAGTGAAAGAAAAAAGTAGATCTTCCCATTCCTAATTTATGCACATCATATATCTTGTAGGGAAACAACAATACTGTGACAACAAATTTTTGAGCCATGGTTGTGACAGCAACATAAATAAGGGTCTGCCAGTGCCATTTACCTGCTCAGAGATAATACATGCATTACAATGCCTGCCTTCTTGCTGCTATTCAAATGCAAAAGATGGCATTTGTAACCTGATCATTATTTTTAATTTCCCTGGCAGACAGAGCTGATGTTCAGTTACATTTTGACATCTCAGTAATAGTATTGTTTCAGCGCTCATGAATGACTTCCCCACAGCAGCACAGTTCAAGTGTGAGGTGGAAGATATTTATTAAGTTTGTGATAGTATCTGGGGAACCAGAGCAAATACAGCCTACAATTTATGTGGAACCAAATGGAAAAAAGTAATAATAATAAATAAGAAGAAAAAAGAAGAAAAAAACCCCACCGCTGGTATTAACATTTCTGTTGTTCTAAGCCAGGAACATTTTGGTCTGGATGCCATAGTTAGCTCTGTCATTCAGTATGATCGAGACTTGGGATTGAACCCAAACTGTTTGAATTTGGTATCTTGGTGGGTTACATGTTTATTTTCATTTCCATCCACGGACAAAAGCAGTATGTAAGGAGCAGAGCCCTGCCCAAATCCAGAAATCCATCAGAATGGTACTACTGGTGTTACCTGAAAGAACAAAGAAGAAATAAAGCCTCAGGGCAAACCAAGCACTGGCAGAAATGTGTACATGTCAGCCAGGTAGAGGGATGCGGTGCTGGTGGAGGCAGCTGGGAGCAGCACGAGGAGCAGCACAGAGCACTGCATCACATTGCAGGGTTCTTTTGGCCAGCAGCAAGTCATGGGCACCAGGAGCATGAGTCGACAGTTCTGCTTAGCCAGAGCTTTGGTGTCTGTGGTTATCCATGCCCGAGGGCTGGCCATTGGTATGATGTCCTCCAGCCTGCGCTCCCACAGCTTTCACTGTCTTTGTTCCCTGAGGAATGAACCCCAGTCCTACAAAAGCAGCTGATGAGCACAGCTAATCCTTGCAGCTCAGTAACACAGAGCTCAGAAGTCTCTAGTAAGTTAAGTTATTCATCCTAAGTAAAGCTGCATTTCCTGGCATTGCGTATGGTTGCTTTACTCATACGTTGCTTTAGTGATCATAGGCCTGTCCAAAAGTAAGACCTAGGAGTGTCCCTGCACTTCTGCACAGTCACATACTGAAGGGGAAGGAGCATCCCAGCTGAGATGTCCTGCCCAGATATCCTGCTCCATAATTCATTCTGCTAAGCCATGACTTCTCTCTGAGCCGCAGTGTAATTATTACAAGTGTAACCAGATAGAGACTGTAAAATGGAACATCTCCAGGAAAGATGTCATGCTTGTAATTTAGTCTCACATTAATTCTTGTTACCTGTTTGTTTGTTTGCTTTTCCATCCCTGTATTCTTATTTTCAGCCACCACACATGCAGGTGCCAGCTTGCAGCAGCCATGCTCTCTGCCCCCTCACTGGCAATGCCCACAGCTGTCCATCACAGGGGCCCATTCTGACAGCACCATGCCCCTAACCCTGACCTACACCTGAACCCTGACTCATTCCGTAGCCCTGCAGGCCATGCTGCTAAGAAGGCTGAAGGTGGTGCAGGGGTGCTCTGCCCAGGGGGTACACACACAGGTAAATGGAAATATCATTTCTAAGCTCATCTTTCTTGGTTTTGCCAACATATTCTCACTAGCAACGTCAGTTAATTTTTAAGTACATTTGACGTGGAAAACTGTTTGTAAATGTGCTTTGAGCATCTGCAGAAAAAAAAAGCGGCAATTTTTGGCCCTGCTTTAGAGCACTGTGTTTTTTAATTGATGGCTTTTCTGGCAGTGCAGAGAGCTGGGGACTTGGCAGGGCTGGGGAAAGGTCAGTCCTTGGCTGAGCTTAGTCTCCTTGCTGCAGCCACATTTTGCAGACAGCACATTCTCATTCCTCCCTGTCTTTACTGGCTCACTGTGGATTTCAGGCCTGGCTGTTGTGCTTGTGCTGTCCTGCTGTTGCACAGGAGGTACTTCTGCCCTTTCCCATTGGTGTGTCCATCAGCTGCAGCATGGTCTGTGAGGCTGGTAACACCTGTCTGTCATGGGATCCTCAAGGTAGACAAAGACAAATAACATCATCTAGTCCAACCCTTAACAAAGAGTTGGGAAAGCTCTCAATGGTGCAGATCTGCTGAGGCATGGATGCAATGGTTTGCACTGTGCAGTGAGATTCTGCAAGGGAGAGGAACTCAAGGGTGGGATCCGGGAGTACATCAAATGCATTTTGATTTACAGGCACAGGAATGTCCAGCATGTTGACACACATGCTGGCCCTACTTTTGCTATATTTGTTTATTTTCAAACAGCAGGCTGATATTTATATACAGCAGTAACACGTCTGAGATGGCTGCTCTGTTGAGTTTCAGCCAAATTAAGCTACTGGAATTGTGATCAATTCATTATGTAGAAAAATCTTTTGCATCTTTTGAATTCAGATGTTTCTGTCAGGAGTTTGGAGGAGGAAAGAGACTCAGAAAGCCAGCAGGGCTGCGAGGGACAGAGCTCAGATCCCAGGAGATATTTTGGTGCTCCACGCACAGAACCAGAAGTGAAGGCAGTCCCTAAGAAAGAAAACAGTCCCTAAGAGAACACACTTGCAATCCTGCTTAGGAATTCCTGTCTGACAGAAAACTCATTAGAAACCCGAGCTGTCACCTGTGTGTCCTTTTTCAGAGGTGTTACACTTCCTGCAGTGATATTGCAGCCTGATAGCTCACATGCTAGCAACCAAGGAGTACCCAGGCCAGGGCTTAACAGCTACCTTATAATGTGTACCTCCATTTCTCCACAGATTAAGACACCAGACTATTTCTGAAGATGAAGGATACATAGGGATCAAAACAAAAAGAAATGGCAATGTGTTGCTTTATTGCTGCCAAACATCCCCAAAGGCTACTTCTGGCTTCTGTGCCCAGAATAGAAATGAAGGTGACAGGGAAGGCTTGGCAGCAGGATGCCCCAGAGCCAGGCCTGCCATGTGAGCTTTCCTGCATGGCATCCATTACACTGCATGTCAGTCACATGCATTTAAAACACAAAAACGTGAAAAGCCTGGAGACTCAGTGAGGTTTATATTTTGAGGCTAAGGGTCTGTACACGAGTAAGGACTGTTTTGGTGCACAACACTCTGCTTCTCTGCAGAGTTGCTCTGGAGATACAGCATAAGCACCAGCCTCCTTCATGGCCAGAAGACATTCCATGCGGGTATTTGCATTACAATCGATCCTGTAAGATGCAGACTTCAAAGAGAACTTGAGAATTCACACAGTCATTCCAGCAATGCTGTGCTTCAGATTTCTGAGCACCACAGCCAGCTCTGTCCTTGTGCTCCCTGCAGCTGTGCCATGCTGGTATGTTCCCCATTGCTGTGGGACATGAGATTATTTCTTATGTGGGACAGGGAACTGGGGCTTCCATGAAGAGCTTTTCTCTGTGCCAGGTCCCAGCAGCTTCTGGCTCATGCATTGGCTGGGGATACACCTGTGTTGCAGCCTCTGGGATCTCTCAGCTATCCTCACAGACATTCTCAGCCAGTCTCTCATTTTCCTTGGTTGCTCATAATGCTGATGAGACAAGAGAAACCTTTTCTGTTCAGCTTCTCAGTGCTCCTTTCTGTTGTGGAGTTTTTATCCTCAGCAGAATTGCAGCCAGAAAAAGGAGCATTTGCTTTAAGTAGTTCCTGGTGTATTTTTCCATCACCTATTGCTGGCCCTGCTTTTAGATCTTTAATGAGGCAGCCTAATTAGTCATTTATCCCTTTAGCTTTTTGTTTTCCTCCTGAGAAGACAATGTAAACTCTTCACTGTCCTGTGAGCATCACAACAGGCTGCAGGAGACCCAGGAGGCTTCTGGAGAATGAGGGTAACTGCCCAGCCCTGGTGCCAGACAAACCCAGCAGAGGAGAGGCAGCACTGGGCCCTGTGCTCCAATGCTGATGAGCCGATTAAAGAGCCCATGGCTGCATGCAGGATGAGCTGCAGTGGCCATGTCCTGCTTGAGTGCATGATCTTGAGCAACATGGGCCTGGCAAAGAGCAAAGTCAGGACTCAGAATCAGGAAAATGAACTTCAGCTGTTTACAGACTATCCACACCTTGCCTTGCTGTGTGTGTATAGACTTACCTGTTCCAGAATGCAAGCCAGTTCTATGATGCAACCCAGTTACAGAATGCAAGCCTGTTCTATGATGCAAGCCTGTTCTATGATGCAACCCAGTTACAGAATGCAAGTCTGTTCTATGATGCAAGCCCGTTCCAGAATGCAAGCCTGTTCTATGTTGCAAGCCCATTCGAGAATGCAAGCCTGTTCTATTATGCAACCCAATTCCAGAATACAAGCCTGTTCCAGAATGCATGCCAGTTCTAGGACGCAAGACTGTTCTAAAATGCAAGCCAGTTCTATGATGCAAGACTGTTCCTGAATGCAAGCCTGTTCTATGATGCAGGCCCGTTCCAGAATGCAAGCCTGTTCTATGTTGCAAGCCCGTTCGAGAATGCAAGCCTGTTCTATTATGCAACCCAATTCCAGAATACAAGCCTGTTCCAGAATGCATGCCTGTTCTAGGACGCAAGACTGTTCTAAAATGCAAGCCAGTTCTATGATGCAAGACTGTTCCTGAATGCAAGCCTGTTCTATGATGCAGGCCCGTTCCAGAATGCAAGCCTGTTCTATGTTGCAAGCCCGTTCGAGAATGCAAGCCTGTTCTATTATGTAACCCAATTCCAGAATACAAGCCTGTTCCAGAATACAAGCCTGTTCCAGAATGCATGCCTGTTCTAGGATGCAAGACTGTTCCAGTATGCAAGCCAGTTCTATGATGCAAGCCTGTTCCTGAATGCAAGCCTGTTCTATGTTGCAAGCCCGTTCGAGAATGCAAGCCTGTTCTATTATGTAACCCAATTCCAGAATACAAGCCTGTTCCAGAATGCATGCCTGTTCTAGGATGCAAGACTGTTCTAAAATGCAAGCCAGTTCTATGATGCAAGACTGTTCCAGTATGCAAGCCAGTTCTATGATGCAAGCCTGTTCCTGAATGCGAGCCTGATCTATGATGCAAGCCTGTTCCAGAATGCAAGTCTGTTCTATGATGCAAGCCTGTTACAGAATGCAACCCTGTTCTATTATGCAAGCCTGCTCCAGAATGCAAGCCTGTTTCAGAATGGAAGCCTGTTCTACGATGCAACTTCCAATGCAGTTTGTGTCTTGAAATGTTTGTTACTGAAATTAATGGGTATTTTATATTGGCTGTTATTTTTATCTTTCATTGCTGACAAACTCTCGAGGAAATTATGGTGTATCATTTATTCAGGACCATAATTTTATATCCTTTTCCTGGAATTAATACAGCAGAAGTCACATTTAGATGCAAATGAATGTGGAAGAGTTTTTTTTTTGTTTTCCTCCTCCACATGAAACTTGATCCAGTATAGATTTACACTGTATTTCCCCCCCAAAAAATGTATATGTGAGGATGTGAGTGTGGGAACATGCAGCAGTGCCATGAGCGCAGTGGAACAGGAGAGCTGCCTTCCCAGTTTCCCAAGCTCAGAGCGGAACCTGCTGCACTTCAGCCATGGGGACCGTCATTCCCTCATGTGCTCAGGTCCACCAGCAGCTCTCCAGTACCCCACTGGCCATACTGGTGTGGGCTGGGGAACATTCTTGTGTTTTCCTGACTGACTTCATCTTGAGGTTTTGCCTCCCTGCTCACAAATAGAGCTTCCAGAGCAACTGTCGAAGTGACTCTCACAAACACTTGCACTACCCTTCAGTGCCGGGGCTCAGTATCTCAGGGTGCCCCTATGCTGCATGCAGACTGACCAACAGAACCCTGGGGAGAGAAGTGCTAAAGTCAGGCAGGCAGCAGTGCTGGGGTAACCAGTCCTACTTAGGCCCCAATTTTCCCTTCATTTCAACAAAAGTTCACTTGCTTAAATAGGATTTTCTTTGCCTAAGCAGTCATATGAGTGGTCTAGAAAAGGCTCCATGGTAGGATTTGGACTGGACCTTTGTTCTGCTCCTCTGGACAAGAAACAAAGCAGTTTGTGCCGTTGCTTCAACTCAGTTTAGTTCCCTGCACTTCACCACTTCCTGCTGTAACTGCAGCATTGCATCCTCAGAGCCGTCTCTTCCTTACTTCCCAAGAGGAAAAGACCTATTTGTCTTCCTAATAACTACAGATATTTTTTCTTACTGCGGTTTTCTTCTTTGTAACACAGCTGATGTTTTAGCTGGAGGACAAGGTCGCTTTTTGGTAGAAATCAAGACGGCCATTAATACAGAAACGCAAAAATAAAATAAGAAAACAACATGTAGGCTTATTCCCCGCAGATACATTAACATAAATGCCCTGGGAGTGGTACGAAGAAACTTCAATACTGCTCCGCAAAGATGATTAATATGAATAATGGTATTTACTGCATTTCTGCTAATCCTTTGGGGAATTTATTTTCTCAGTTAAGAGCAGAAGAATCGTGACACAACCCATCATTCCAAAAAGACCCACATCTTAATGTAGGCAGGATGAGGAATTTAAAAACAAGATAAAACATACAATTAGAAAGTTTTTCTACTTGAAATGTTTGGGCTTTTTTTCTTTTTTCTTTTATTTTCTGAAGAATTTTAGTTCTGATTCAGAAAGCTGGTTGTGAATTCTCTTTTGGCCTCAAACTGCGGGATTCATATTTGTTATCCGTTTTGGTAAGCTCTCCATCTTTGCAGGGACACCAACGTGGGACAGAAGCCGGCACAGGGATGGAGGTGGGCAGGGAGCTGTGCTGCAGTGGTTCTGCAAAGGCTCAGCTGACATTGCCTGCGTATGGCTGATGAGTAATGAAATAATTTCATGCTGTAGTTCTGACTGTGACTAAATCCTGTTGTTAATCACTGTGTTACTCTGCCACTGGTTGTTCATCACATTGTCATACAATGACTTGTAATAGAAAAAGGTCAGGAAACTGTATGTGTTCGGGGAAACTTCTACAGAGAATCTCTTTAGAGAGACCTTTATTAGTATTGATTGCACACTTCAGCCCTCTATGGAGCTGGGTAAGGAAAGAATCCAGACGGAAACCATTCATCAGAATCAAGTGCAGCTGAAAAGTGGAGCTTCCTGCAGGATGGGCTCTCAGTGTGCAGACTCAGGCCATTGCCTGAAGGCTGTGGGATGAATGTTCTGTCTGCAGAATGTGGGCGTCCTCATCCCAACGTTTTTTCCATCGTTTTCTATGAAAATGTGCAACACAGAATCAGAATATGAAAGCTGATATGATTTCAACTACTGAAGGCCCTGCACACCCTCCCAGCAACAGCTCTTATGCATCTTTACATTTAACTGAATCTCAGAATCAGGATCTCATAGGATCTCTTATTAATGAAAATGCAGCCCCCGGTCACTGACAATCCACATACCTCCTGTCTAACAGTATTTCAGCTGGAGATAACAAATATCTGGACAAACTCTGTCAGCCACGTGCTGAACGCAGCAGCTTGCATCTCACTAGCAGCCACCTCCAAGAGCTACCAGCGCTGACTTGCTGGCACCTGCTAGAAATGTGGTCCCTCCCTCCGTCATTCTGATTTGAGTGACCAGCATATGAACAACCAGTTAATACCTACAGGTGTGAAGTAATAACGTTCCTTACTCTCCAGTTTACAATGACATGCTCGCATGACTTTCTCCCCGAGTATCTGAGGAGTCTTTGTCCCTTTACATTTTCCCGTTGGTTTGAAGGATGGCCTTTTGTTCGTGTTCTATTGATGTGGCAATAGAATGGAAAATATAGTTAAAATCTCCTTCCTTCTGCTTGCACACCAAATAAATGCCTGATAAATATTTACGGTGGGTGTTTGCTGCATTATCTTTTTTAACTAAAGGAGATAGATAAGGTCACATTTCCAGGGGCAGCAGCATTATATGGTCTGATTGAAGCCCCAAAAAGATAAATACTCAGCATTAGTGGAGGGAAATAAAACTGAAGACCATGAATATGGATTAATGAGAAGAGTAATGAATGCTAAAAGTTTTGTTGGGCAGAAATATCAGTGACTGCAGCTCCCATTATTTGCAGCATTTAATTTTACATTTCAGAAAATAGAATGATACTTGTCAGTGCTGGGCAGCATTGCAAAAGTGAATAATTGGCATTCCTTCGCATTCTATAACTGCTGGATATTGTTTTATAACTGAAAATTAACTATCTCCAACATTGCTTTTCTACTTGATGAAAACATTTGCCCTCCACAAAGACAGTGCTCCATTAAAATAAAATGTACATATGACAAATATTAATGTTTCCTTTTTTCTTTCAGATGTTCATAATAGACCTATTTTGTTCTAGTCAGATAAAAATTATTTGCATACATTTTCATTCTCTCACTTTTCATCAGATTTATTTTTAACACTCTTCTGAATATTTTCTTCTCAGGGTTAAGTAGAAGGAAGTTTTTCCCCCAGAGGGTGGTGACGCACTGGAACAGGTTGCCCAAGGAGGCTGTGGATGCCCCATCCCTGCAGGCATTCAAAGCCAGGCTGGATGTGGCTCTGGGCAGCCTGGGCTGCTGGTTGGTGACCTGCACACAGCAGGGGGTTGGGACTGGATGAGCACTGTGGGCCTTTGCAGCCCAGGCCGTTCTATGACTCTATCATCCCATGACACAGCATCCACTGCCAAAGCAGGACATACGTTTGCTCTTATTAAATCTCAACACCACTCACTGCTGCACAGCACACCTCAGCTGCCTTGTGTGCTGTCTGCTCTTTCAACCTTGCTTAATGGGAGAAGCATTTGCTGAGAAGTTCCTGGTTTCTACAGGAAGTTTGTTTTCATGAGTTGGTTTGATTCTGATACACCCAACTGTTCAGTCATCCCAACTGGGAGTGTTGGTGGTGCAGAGAAATGCACCAAAGGAGAGATTCTGTTCCATCAGAAGGGAAATCTCATTTGGAAAAAGACAACCAACCAAAAAAAAGGTCATTTCTTTTCAAAGAGCAACTCCTGCTCAGCTGGGAACAAAAACTGTGCAGAATTCTAGCAACAGGGACATGGAGACCATCCACTTCAGCTCCCTCAGTGAAGGAAAGCAGTAATGGAATAATAGAACCACAGAACCACTCTGGTTGGAAAAGACCTCCAGGAACCCCAATCCCAACCCCAATCCACTCCACTGTGCCCACTGACCATGTCCCTCGCTGTTACATCTGCACAGCACTGTTGGCTGTAGCCCACAGACAGCTCTCACTTCAGTGCTCAGGGCCCAGGGTGGCTGGAAGCTCCTTCCCATGAAGATGCGAGAAAGACAGTGTTGAGCAGGACAAGCAGCATGTGCCCATCAGCCGTCCTCATCCCAGGGTGGGTTTCTGCAGGTGGAAATGGGGCATTTCTTCAGAGAGCTGCGGTGAGACAAGGAAAATGTATTCCTGAAATATCAAGGATTATTCTGTGGGAAAACAGAGACCTCGTGAAACAGGTTGAATTTCCAGCAGTGTTTGTATCCCAAATCCTCCTTCAGAGGTATCCTGCCTCTGGCAGAAGCTGCATTTCTTTCCATGCAGATGTCTGTGAAATGGAAATGGTTGGTTTGTCTGCAGCCTTCCACCTCAGAGTGAGGCCTTCTGCAAGGACCTGCAATTTCGATTAAAGCAACAAATGCTCCACTTTCACTCAGCAGTGCCTTCCCAGTGACCAAAACGCACAGAAGTCACACCGTGTTTCCTCAGAGCTCTCCCAGCCCCCAGGCTGCACCCATGAGCAGCCCCACACCAGCAGGAGCCCTCCCTGCAGCAAGTGCACATCTGTGCCTCCTCAGGTGAGGTGCTCCGCAGCACTCCATGCAGCACAGCGGGCATTGGGGCACCAACAGTGTGCAGAGCCGTGGTTGGGGTAGGGGATCTTAAAAAGAAACTGCAGAAAACTGTAAGCACTGTAGGTGGACCTCAACGCACTGCTGCTCTGAGCTGCCTACCCTTTGATGCACAGCATTTCATTTGCTCAGATACCACCATCAGTAATTTGAAATGCATTCTTTCTGTTAGATTTCTCACTTAAAGCTCATCTCCTAAAGTGTACGTGGAAAAGAGACCCGAGAACTGTACATACAGACATAGAAAAGTGCTATTTAAACTTCTAAACTATTACCCAAGGAAACTGCTCACAGAGTTCTGCCCCCGACACTGCAGCAAACTGTCTCAGACTCAGCACCTCTAAGGCACATCTCAATTAAATGCAGGAAAGGAAAAAAGAAGAGCCTGGAAATCCGCCTTCCAAAGGGAAAAAAGCCATCGCAAAGTTCTTTCCAGGCCACGTGGAAATACTGCACATCACAATTCTGACTCATCAGAAACACCGACAGAGAATTTCCCATAGAATCTGATTTAACCTTTCATAAAATGCTGTGTCATCAAAAAAGCATCTGCTGGGATATTGCAATAGAGGCAAAGCAGCTCAGGTAACCGTATGGGGCTATTCTTACGAGAGAGGAATGACACAACATCTAATTTCTAAACAAAAATAAACTGGACAGAATCACAGTGATAAAAATCTAACATCCCAAGAACAGATTTTATTGGTCTGGTTCTATTGATAAATCATCCCAGTTTGGTATACGCGTGTGTACATGCCTTCCTAGATACACAAATGCAATAGGATTTTTCAATATCTATGTTTTCATTCTCAAACAGAAAGAGACTTTTTTTTTTTTGCATTCTTAATGTTGGGACTTTGTGTAGAACAACCACAGAGATGCTGCTGCACGTTTCAGTAGAGGGCAGATGAATGTGCCTGTGATCAGCAGGTGACAGCCCTGCTGCACACAGACAGCAGTGCGGTGGCACCGGGGCTGGCAATGCAGGCAGCGATGTCAGCGGGACAATACATCCTTTGGGATGTTCATAGACAATAAACTTGTGAAGTTTAAAAGTTAGCAACAAAAATGAGAGTGGGGTTTTGAGTTACTCTTGGGGCACTGGACAGCAGCAGCACTGAAGGATTCATATTCGCTATATAACAGAGACCAAGAACCTGGCATGAGCTTTCCTTGTAGTAGATCAGATGAAGCACGGGAATGGGTTCAGCAACATCTGTGTGAGAGAGAAAATAACCAAAGAAATAAAGGCAATTCATAGCTGAAAAGTGGTGTGACATGGGTCGGCGGTTTCACAAGGGCCTCTCGATTTACTGACGTTCTTTCATCTTTCTTTGAAGTGGTTTCCCCGCACAGCTAACATCAAAGACACAGATCTCCTTTTCCTTTATTTCTTAAGGGGTCGCAGGAGTGGATGACTAACAGTCATCAATAGCACCGATTTATCCCCCAAATCCCCTGTGACATCAAAGGGGAAAGCTCTGGCTTCAGCACAGCTGAGAGCACTTTGGTTCTCCTGGGATGCAGCCCACAGCAGCACGCGGCGCACAGAGCCTGACTGCATGGCAGCTTTCCAACAAGCCTGATACGAAGGAAATCAGCGGCTTTCTGCTTTGTTTTGTTTTTTTCCCTTCTCAAACATTCAGGCTTTGAAGTTTTCTCATCCAGCATAAGTGGTGATTTGCCCATGGGTGCACACAAAGCAAAGCAGCTGTGTGCATGGAGTGCCGGGCAGAGGGCAGCTGCCCTACAGCACCCCGAGGCAGGGCACAGCGTGGGGCTGCCCTGTGCCATGCTTCTCTGTGCTGCAGTGCTCTGAGACATGCTGGCGCTGGCTGTGCACCCAGCAGCCAACAGCTGAGCTCACAAAGCAGCTGTGGGATCCCGAACTTAGGGCCAGACTTGCTGGAGGCATTACCTCCATCGTTGCTTACCAGGTGCACAGATCTTTATTTACAAGTGGTACAGAGATGTCAGAATAGAGGCTATTGAGTGCTGGGCATGTTTGGAATTTCGCTGCTTCTTTAGTGCAGAAGGGTAAATATAAATATAAATACAAAGAACAGAAAATTCAGGGAAGCACCTGTGCCAAGGCACCAAGTTTGTGGAACTCTTTCAAAAGCCCTGCGTGTGTTGGCCAGTCCCCCAGAGGGAGCCCTGCTGGTCAGGCACTGTCACAGCTGCCCAGGAGTGGTGGGGTCACCATCCCTGGAGGTGCTCCAGAGCCACTGAGGTGTGGCACTGAGGGACGTGGACATGGAGGGGTGGTCTGGGGTTGGGTTTGGGGATCTCAGTTTCTTCCACCTGCAGTGGTTCTATGAACCCAAACTGTGAGAGCAGGAAGCTGTTGTCCCAGGTGCTAATCCTCCTCCTCTGTGCTCAGCAGAAGGCAGACACTTTGCTTACTCTTCTCAAAGTCCCCATTTTCTATAGACAATTTCCTGTTCTTCCATGGCTGTAATCTGTTCTTCTGGAGTTTAACCTGAATTCTATACAATGTTTCTCATTTGTATCATCTTTTGTTATAATATATAAACAAACAGATATCCGTTTAGCACACGGGAAATTGTATTTCAAGTACAGGCAGTAATGGTATTTGCTCCTGTGATCTGTACCATAATGGATTCGGTGTTTAAGATGCTACTACAGAGTGGTGTGTGTGAGGAATTTAGACAGCATGAAGGTATGACAATATACTCCTTATATGCAGCCCCCCTTGTAAAAAGCAAGGGTGCTCTTTGCATAAGCCTCCATAGCATTTATGGATCATTGGATAGCACAATTCATGCAGTAGCTTTTCTGAGGCACATCAGAAGCAACATGGCCTAGATAGCTTTGTGTGTTTTGAGCCGTTAAGCTTAAAGATAAATTTCTTTATTACAAAAATTGTAGCGCGATTTTTTCCATCTCATTTCTTGGACTTCTTTCTTTTTTCCAGCTGCCCCAGGAATGAGCGGAGCACTGAAAGCAGAGCTCATGTGCCATGCAAGCCTTGCAGGCAAAGTGTTCCAGCAACCCTCTGGCTGTCAGAGTGTCATGTAACTTGAAATGAGCTATCCCCAGAGCAGCAGGGAGGAGCAGTCACTCGGGAGCTCAGGGCTGTGAGCATGACTTGGGCACTCCCAGCTATAGGTGTTCATGCACCACTCCCTTTGCTCATCGATTTTCAAGGGCAGAGGTCAGGCACAAGCTCAGCCCCAGCTGTGGGTGCCCCGTACCCAGAGTTGCCCGAATCCATGGATGGGCCCCGTGCAGCCTGAGCTTGGTTGAAGGCAGCCAGCCCATGTCAGGGGTGGGGATGTGAGGGCTGGACCCAACCATGCTGCGGTTCTGCAAGTCTGTGAGTCTCTCGCTGCTGTTCCTGCCTGCCACTACCACAGCTAATGCACTCTGTGGGCACTGTACAAAACCTGCCAGCACAGAAAATCAATGGGAAAAAAAATGCAAAATATTTCTTATCACAGGTGGCTGCTTTAGATTATTTATCACAACAAGATTTCAGAGGGTCTCCCGGGAGCCCACCATCCTCAGACACTCACAAACCAGTATTAATTCCAAACATTATTAAGACACATTTAAAGCCCTTATTAAATGCAATCAAGTCTGATTTAGAAAGACTGGGAAGGTAAACATAATTAAAATTAACACACTGCCTGGAATATAAATTCTTTTTCATACAGCATTTGAGAGTCATATTGTGAGAAAATTAATATCCTTAAGCGGTGTTTTTTTGTGGCCCACTGAGAAAAGAAAAGGTTTGGTTCTCCTCGTTAAAAACTTTACAGGCTCTTTGGAAGAGGGATACTGAATCCATGGCAATAATGTAATGCCTCCTCTTACGGATGGCAGAGCACTCAGAGCACCTCCACAGAAAGTTTTAGCATTAGTTTGAGTAACAGCCAGCACGGGAGGAGCAGAAAGGAGAGATGGGAAAAACCCAAACTTTCCACACTGCCTTTCCACATCAGCTCACACCTCAGTGCTGGGCAAACAGCTGAGCACATCTGCGCTGGGGTGCAACACCCACAAAGGCTTCCAGATAGAGAGAGGTGGGTGCACAGTGCGGCCACTGCAGGCTGCAGCACAGCCATGGCCCTGAGCTCCAGCTGATAAAGTCTATCCCAGGCCTGCCCAGGTGATGGCTTCTGATCATTCTGAAGGAGGTGGGGGATGGAGATGGGGCTGCTGGGCAGAGAACAAACATTGAATTACCAGCAGCACGGCTGGGGCGAGCTTCACCAGCAAGCTTCTCCTTAGCTTTGAGTTCTGAACTACTGTTGGTTTAGTTTTCTTGTTTATAAAATAGGCAGAAGTTGGCAGATGGCAGTGAAGGCAAACAAATCTACTTCCACTGGAAAACAAGTTAATTTCTTAGCTTTTTTATTTTTTTGTGAGGTTATTTTCTTGAGAGCTGTTAGATACAAAGCTGTAATCCCTCCTTAATCCATCATAATGCCATTTGTTGAAAGTCCTGTTTTCACTGCTAATTGGGTTGCAGAAGCTAAACCTTGACACTTTCTGTCAGGTTGACTTCAAGGGAGCACAACAAGCTCAGGGTTAATCTGCACAAGTGGTTTGAACATCCCCTGGGGGCACCAAGCAGCGGGCAGCACGGGTGGGAATCAGTGAGCATTGGGCACTGCGTGAGCATCAGATGGGCACTAGGAACTGAGCGGGCACTGAGTGGGACCTTCTGCAGCAGCTCCGCATCCTCAGGCAACTGCCCCCAGCACCCACTGCCCACAGCCACATGGGGATGGAATCAAACAGCTGGTGAGGGGCTGTGTTTACAAAGATAAAATGCCTTCGAGCTTCCATGTTCACTGTATGGAGTGCAGAGTTATGCAGTGATGTGATTAATTCTACAAGAAAATAAAACAAAAATCAGCAGTTGTGATGTCTGTTTGATGGGGAGGGAAGGGAAGGGAAGGGATTATGTTTGTTTGAAGGAATGGATTTGACTGCTGGCAAAATCATCTCATGGTCTGAGAACTTGGTCACATTTATGAAGACTGAGAAAAAAAGATAACATAAGTCAGTATTTTCATAACAGAAGATCAACCCCCTTTCTCATTCTAAAGGAAAATATTTTTATGACTTTCAGTGTCAGAGTAATGCTATTGGACAGCCACAATATGTGCCAGTCTCAAAATGAAAGGCTGCTAGTTCAATATCTGTGTTGGCTGAGGCACAATCTGCAGTCCGTGTGCTTTTTGGTATTTTAAAGGAAATTGGCTGGGAGCAAGAGGAGTTTATCACATGGCATTTGCAGGTGCTTCTGGCTCAATGCATTATTCACCAGGGCAGCAATGCTGCTCCAGGTAGGTGTCAGAGGGCTTTGCAGCACATATTATCTCCAGCACAAAATCACACCATGGCCTTTATTCAAATTCCAGCTGAGGATGCTCAATTGTGAACAGGGTGATGAGGCTTGCACTGACCTGTACCTGCTCACGTGCATTCAGCACAGGGCTTTGGACCACTTTGTGCAGTTGTGTTACCTTGGTTTCATTACAAATTGTTCCTCAGTGATCTACATCTGCATCAATATTGTTTGAAGTTACACTGATACATTTTCTGTGGAAAAATAATAATAATAATAATACTGAATGTAGGGTGAAGAGGATGTGAGTGGAGATGCCCTCTCTGAAGGAAAAGCCAGCCTGTCACAGTGACCAGCAGTGCAGTTTGCAGCGAGGAGCCCTGGTGCTAATGGGGCCCAAAGAAAGGCACTGACCCACCTGTGCTGCAGGCAGTGTGCATGGCTGGGTGCACTCATTCATCTTTTACATGTGGTTTACTGACTGCCAGCTGGCTGAGTAAGATATGTCCCATACTGGTCAGGCCTTGCATCAACAGCATTTCACTGTCTCTTATAGCTGGTTTTTATATGATGCCATCTCAGCATCACGTATCATAGTGTTAATTTGCTGTAAGCATGTTGAACTAAGAATATTGACAGAGGTGTAGCTGCAGGTAATGTCTCTGAGGAAAAACAAGTATCGTTTTGGAAATTGGGCAAGTTTTCTTGGAAATGGTCTCACATGCCTGGATGTAGCTGTTACAAGCAGAACTATTAGTCTGATAATGGCCTTGGCAGGTTGCTCACCAGTGGAGCAGCTAAAAAGACAGAACACTGATTGCAGTGATGGGTGAGGAGGGGGGGTCTGGCCCCACAGGGCACCTCCCATCACCACTAAAGAAAGCAGAGCATGGGAACAAGTGAAAAATAAACTCATCAAAAGAGATTTATCAGTGTCTGTCCTGTGGGTATCTCTGTCCAAGGATAAAGACTTGCAAGAAGAGCATTTGGGATGTGATTGCAGCTTACTGCTGTTGAACAAAAGCCTTTTGGCAGCATCAAATTTATGTACTTTTAAAATAAAGTTCTGTAATACCGAGGATGTGATAAATTGTGTAACCTTATTTTTGTTCAAACACTGCGCCGAAAGACTTCAGTTCACTCCTGTTGCTCTCTGTTCTGTGGAAGCAGTGCTATGCACCAGAGATTGGCTTAAACAGACTTTGTCGTGGTCCTTACACTGTGATCTCTTCTCTCGCTTCTCTCTCGGCATAAATCAGAAGTGTCAGACACGTTAGAGTGCCGCTCAGAATTGATTTCCCTCTGTGACAATGAGAATCAGTCACTTTCCCATTGCTGTGTACATCAGGTGCCCACGGAGCCGCGCCGGCTGCGAGGAGTGGGGTGCAAGGAGGGCCGGCTTGCTGCGAGCTGATAGGTTTGCATTGGAGGTTCATGACGTGGATTGTGGAGACTCAGTGTAGCCTTAAGGTGACGATGAAAAAGACTGAAGTTGTGTTTTTGTATTGTGAAAGAGACTGGGAATGCAGCAGAGTCAAGCACACCAGGCAGGAGAGAGGCACTTCAGAGATGGCAGGCGTGCGCTACATGCATGGCAAGCCAAGTGTTTACTTAAGGAGTGCATGAACCTTCAAGCACATTGCGTGCTCAGCACCCTGTCAGAACCACAGCAGCAGAGCAGATGCAATGGTGGCAGCACCCTCTCACCATGGTGAGGAAGAAGGCTGGGAGCTGCATTGCTTTCTACTGCATGTTTTTTTCTGTAACACCACTTTAAAAAGAAACCATACACCTTTCATCAGGACTGAAAGATTTTACTATATTGCCCCCTCTGCAAGCGTAAAAGCTGCTACTCTAACTACAGGAAAACTCAAACTGTGCAGAAATAGCACAGGAGCTCTACATTCAGAAAGTGCTCCAATTCACCCAGTGCAAATGCCTTCATTTTCTTTAGCTTCATACTAATTTATACTGCATGATTATAGTATGAAGGCTCTGTGGTGTACTTCATTATCTTCTCAGCCATGCCACGCTTGCTTTGTATGTGGAATAAAATGATTCTCAAAAAAAAAAGCACAAGAAACAAGCAGAAAAAACTGAAATTGTTGCAATGTTTACAAGGTGGGCAGTGATAGGACAAGGGGAATGGTTTTAAACTGAGACAGGGGAGGTTCGGGTTGGATCTTAGGAGCAAGTTTTTCACCCTCATCAGAGGGTGGTGACGCACTGGAACACGCTGCCCAAGGAGGCTGTGGATGCCCCATCCCTGCAGGCATTCAAGGCCAGGCTGGATGTGGCTCTGGGCAGCTTGGGCTGCTGGTTGGTGACCCTGCACACAGCAGGGGGTTGGAGCTGGATGAGCACTGTGGGCCTTTGCAACCCAGGCCATTCTATGATTCTATGATTCAGTGTTTGCAATTTTCTGCTTTTCCACCACATGCCTTCATGTTCTCCAACTGCTTCTGTCAAACAGTAGGAAGTCTCATTTCCTATTTTACATATGTATGCGGAATGCAAGGCCACGCGATGCACCTCATACAGCTCCCAGGGTTCTGCTCCTGGTGGCATTCTTGCATTCCCACTGTTTCTGGAGACACAGTCTGCAACAACAGAGAAAGAAAGATAGAACTGAGGCCGTACGTGGCTTTGCTCAGAATTTAAGATGCAGCACTGAAGAACTGAAGCCAAAGCTTAACTTATGTTGTGGAAACAATCCCCAGTGACCAAATGTTCTGCTTAAAGAGAGAATAAGAACTTTTCTTACTGCAAAGAAGTCGCCTCTCCTGCTTCTGCTGGACAAAATAAGACTTTTTTCCCCCTGTCATTTCTGCCAGCCCCGCATGCATTTGAAAAATGAGATGGCAATAAAGTGAAATGGAAAGTCTTGGTGCCTCGGTGTCCATTGCACCAGAGCTGGGTTTCTTAACAACAGCAGCACAATGACAAGCACTGTTCAGAAGCTGCTGAGGCCTTCTGGGATTTCAGGAAGTGCTGCAACCTTCTGGTTTTCAATTGATTTGCTTGTTTCTTTTTAAACATATTTTGGAGCAAGAAGATGCACCGTTTGTCTTTTAAAATATTTTCAGGATTTCTCCATGGTTCATTCTCCAGGTTTTCATTCCAGATGGAATGAAGGAGAACTGGACGCGTATGTATGAGCTGGGTGCTGGGGCTCTCCTGTCCTGTGCTGGTATTTCCAGCAGCCTCAATAGCTCCTCAGAGCCGAAGCTCTCGCCACGCTTGTTTGTTCTATCAATTTATAACCTTCCTTTTTATTGTTCTCTTGAACCAATACACATTTGCTACAGAAATAACGTGAAATTGAAGTTTTCTTGTCCAAAGGAGGAAAAAAACTTCTCTCTTTCAACTGATATGAGGGAGAAAAAAACAAAACAAAACAAGTCCCTCTTTTCACAATGTATGTGAAGAAAATGCAGCTGTCATTTCTTTCAATTTTTCACACCCGTTTCTAAGTGGAGGTGACTGCAGTTCGTTATTGCTTCTTTTATTTCAAGGAGCACTGTCCGCAGATCAGCTCCTGTGTTTTTACACCCATTGATTTTCAATTATTTGCCTTGAACTATTTCTTGTTATCTGAAGTCAGCAGTGAGCTTTGCTTAAAAATTTATCACTGCGTAGGTTTTGTTTCTTTCTGTTTTACGTCCAGTTCCATCTGCAATCTGCATCCAAGGCGTTCCTTGATGCTTGCTCTTTTTCTCTCCTTCTCTGTAATTGTTCCATCTTCCGTCTCCTTTCATCTTTCTATCTCTCCTGCATCCTTTTCCTCTCTTTTATTTTACTTTCTCCCATTTCCCTCCCACCCCTCCTTGCTCCCTCAGCTGTTGAGGTGAGGACCTGCCCCTGCTCCATCACCCACCTCACAAAGCCAACAGCACGCCCTGGCTTCCTTCCATTTTAACTAAGGCTGCATTTGTTTCTGCTTCTTTTTGTATCTATTTCATGCATTTAAGCTTGCGATCACTTGGAAAGCTTAATAGCATGTATGAATCACCTTGTTTTCATGAGGTCCCAGAATAGCATTTTTAGCAATTAAACTTGGATTGAACCTGACTCCTTTCTTTCGCCTATGGCAAGCTAAACCACAGATGCCAAACAAATTTGCATTAATGAGTTATTTCCTTGTGAGGAAGAAGATATAACCTCTTTTGGCTGTTGCTATGCACACGTATGTTTCAAGGAAGCAACAGCTTCCATCATCTAACGATGCCAAAATAACACAGCAAGGAGGGGCACACGCCAGCTAATAGCAGTGAATGCCAGCTCAGCAGCAGGGCTGGAGCTCCAATGGGTGCAGTGCTGGGTGCCATGTCCAGCCTCAGCCCCAGCCCCACACCCAGGAGGCTCAGCTGCCTCTGGGCACAAATCATGCGTTGGTAGGTGCTCACAGAGCATAGCGTATTGTGGCACTGATTCCAAACTCATAGAGCCCATTAGCATGCTAATTAGCTGCCACATACAATCCACAAGAAAAAACAAACAAACAAACACTCTTACAACCACACTCATTGGATTTCAAATTGAAAAGGCTGATTTGCGGAATCAAACTCTATAATCCAGAGATGGGTTATAAAGCAGGTATGTTTATTTCAGCGCTGGGTGCAAGGGGGATAGCTCCTCCAAACTTGCACACCAACTGGTAAAACCGTGATACAGATATAGGTACACCTCATGCATAGTCAATGACTTCTATCATGCAGACCCCCTCTTGTTATCGCCCATCTTGTCAGGGAGATGCAACTCCTCTTTTGATATTTACAACCCCTAATCCCCTCCTCGCCAGATGTCTCAGGGAGTTCTCACACCTTATCTGCTCTCCCAGACCCACTGTCTCCATTCCTTGTTATTCTACCTAACTAAATCATTTTCTGTCCTTGTTACTCTACCTAACTAAATCATTTTCTGTCCTTGTTATTCTACCTAACTAAATCATTTTCTGAACACTACCTTTAACTATCCCCCTTCTAGCCCCCCTTTATTCTGAATTCCAGCAGAGCATCTGTTTTCTGCTTCCCTGTTCATTCCCCCCTTTTCTTTAATCTAGCAGGATTTCTCTCCTGCTAGATCATTCCCTTCCTGTGTGTGGCATCTAGATTCCCTTATAATTTCTATGTTCTTGTTGATTGTCATCCACCAAAACAGTGACTCAAATCCCGCAGCATTTTGATTTCTTGCCTTAAATTTATCAGGGACACCTCTAGGTACCTGACTGAATCTATATACATTTCTTTCTCAAATGCCTGGGTGAATGGTATAACTAATTGAAGAAGTGCCCAGGTGCCTCCCCAGTTAGATGGTTAAGTTGGACCATAAAATCTTTCCCCCACAGTACCACCAGAGATCTGCCCTGGAGATTTCCAATCTTGTATAATTTCCTGCTGAGTCCTCCGTAACATTCAAGACCTCATTGCATAAGGAAAAGTTTCCCATAGGCCTGGTAGCCTTCACACCCTGCCGTGAGAGGCAAGCTGTGTGGTTACCTACTGCTGTAGAGATTGCAGGAGGGATCTTCAGGCATTGGAGGAATGAGAGAGAGATCTACAGTCTCTGTTTCCCAGGCAGTTTTCTCTTGGTACAGGGCAATCATGCATTGCATTCTCTTGGGGTCCTTGGTCCACCCCAGCAGAAAGGGCACCACCTGAGCTGTGGGCCGTTCTGATGCACAAGCATAGCAATTGCGACGGTTGAGACTCTGGACAGTACACTTAATCCATTCTACCCAGGCATTAATGTCCCCATATCTTGTTTCGATTTCCAGTGTTTGCCTAAGATCTTTGATCTCCTGAACTGTCCTAACTGCAGGGTTTTTAGGAAGATTTTCTACCCCTTTTTAAGCTCTTCAGTATCCTGGACATTCTGGGTATTTAGTTAGGAGTGTATATGTCCAGCCTCAATAGGCAGTTGTCCACCATACATCATTCCATACACTACAAGAGTCCCTTATTCACATCAAAACTATCAGTTCGTCCCTCCCCTGCATTATTGTCAAATTTTACATTTTCCAGATAATTATCAGGATAACAAATGGGTACAGCAGTAAAAAAACTCCTTGTTACAACATGGAAAACTTTTGTGAGCGTTAGTTCTATATAGGTTATAATACTCTCCCACTTACATATACAATTTATTCACCTATTTGAGGAGAAGTTAAAGGTTAGCTAAAATGATAATAAAAATTAAAAAAACTTTTCATTATTTCCTTCTAATTCTTATCTTTTAAAGGTTTTTCTGTGGCAACAGTTCCCACGCCTCAGGGCTAGTGGATGCCTTTAACAGTGTGTAGTGAGTCCATCCTTTCTTGGTTGTCCTCACAGCTATTTCAGTCATTAGAAGTACTTGGAATGGTCCTTCCCAGTCAGGCTGCAGCTTTGTCTCCTTCCCCATCTGGATCAGGATCCAGTCCCCAGCTTGAAATGGGTGAAGTCCTTGGATCCTGGTCAATAGCAGGTACTGCATAAACTGCCTTACAGTCTCCTTGTTTCACAAAACTGCAGCTGTCAGTAAACCAGGAACTTCTACATCTTCTAGGGTTTTGTCCTTTAGGTCTGACTGACCGTCTGAAATGTGCAGCTTCTGTTGTTTCAAAGTAGTCAGGAGATACTGGTTCTCCAGGTGTTCGCTAACATTCTGCTCTATCAGGATGGGCCTGGTATTTCAGGGATCTTTGGGATGAGAGCCAATGTACCCCTTTTGCCTCCAATACAGTAAACACTGGATGAGATATTAAAACTGGGATCCTTTGGCCCAATGTAGATTTACAGGCTGCTTGAATATTGAGCACCAGTGCAGCCACTGCCCTCAGGCACCCCGGCCATCCCTTACTCACTTCCTGGGCAATTTGCAGCTCAGGGGTTTGGCAGATGGCTTCTTTCCTGGCATTCCTTAAGGTTCAAAGTCCAGCTGTAATCTCCCAAATATGTCACTTGCTGTTGAGTTATTTGTGCTTTAAATCAAGAAACTCAACAGACTCACAGACCATTGCACAGTTCTCTTTTGTTGCTGTGGCATCCACGTGCTGCAGTAAAGTTCCACCCTGGGATGGAGGATCCCAGGTCTCAGGCTCACGAGTTGACCAGTTCACAAAAATCATTAAGCTGTTCTTACAACCCTGGGTAACACTGTTCTGGTTAACTGAGTCTCTTCTCCCCATATTGGCCAAACCAGGCAGAAGAGACATGCTTCAAATCCAGAAGGTAAACTCCACCTATTCATTCCTTAACTGGGTTAATAAGGTGCATGGATTTGCTACCACTGAGTGTATCCATTCAACAATTCTATTACTTGTCCTCAAGTCTTGTACCAAACTATTACACTTGCTATCAAAAATTTTTGCAAAATTGGAGTCCAAGCTCCAAAAGGTTATCTATTATTTCTTCTATCCTTCTACAGTTACATATCCTTATAGGGCACCGCTTTACCCTGACTGGGCAATCTCTTGCTTTTAACTTCTATTTAGGGCTTCATGTTTGGCCCTGATGCCCACACCCCTAAGTGCATGACTCCGGGGGGCGGGGGGGGTACAACATTGTTTTTCCCCATTTGTGTTAAAGCCAGACTTACATCTTTTATTCAGTCAATATTGTTGGACCCTTAGCTTCAGTTTTATTAAATTTCTTGCCAGAGTAACCTGGCAGGTACAAGAATTACTGTATTCCTACTTTTATTTAATTAATCCAAAAATGTAAACTCTTTTCTTGTTGGGCAGTAGCTTCTACTACTGCTACAAAACTATCTATGTGTAGTAAGAAGCACCCATATCCACCAGAAAATAAACCTCTTTATCCTGCTTCCCTAGATGCAATTTCCCTTCGCAGTTTGCACACAGCTTTCCTTCCAGGGGCGGAGCTTTCCCTGGGCTCTTCAAGCCCCCACTCCCTTCACCTCTCCCTGAGGGGATCTCTGGGTCCTATGGCCCTATTCTAGCACCACAACAGTAACAGCTGTTATTATCACCAATTCCCTTACTATCTGTTTGTCAATCATTTTGCTTTGTTTTGTTTTCATATCGTTTACCTCTCTTCAGTCCTGATATCCCTGTTATACCTTGCCAGTCCTTGCCTTCTTCAGCCTGTGTCTGTCCCAAACTTTCTCACTTTCCAAACTCTCATCATTACATCAACTACTAACATCCTATTTCAGTTTTATCTCCTTCTCTCCAGAGGTGTCCAATGCTAACACTGGAATTTCAGGTTTCCCAGACCTCTGCACATGAAGGCTGTTCTCACTTCCAGTGCCCTGTCCCCTTCACCTCCCCCTTTCCACCTCCCCCTTTGTAGTTTACAACAGCAGTCTCTGTCTGGCTCTCTCTCTCTCTCCAAGAGTTCTTGCGGGGGGGGGGGGTGGAACAGTGCAGGGGGTTGCTCTCATACAGGCACAGATAACCCACCTTCTCTTTAACTCTTTTTCCTTTGCACACTATTCCACTATTTGTGCCCTCAGTTACATTTCCACATACCCTCAGTTATACTTCTGTATCATTAACAATTACACTTTCTTATACCATCAAAGCAGTTTGTTCCATTCCCTTCAGAACCCACAGAACAAACAATACAGTTTTTCAGTTTCCACAAACACCCTTAGTACCATATAACTTTCCTTTAGCAATCCATAGTGTTCAGTTCCTTGGGCTGTTCCACCCTTATTTTTATGGCCTTATTTCATGTTTTTCTTGATTCCCAATTTCATCTTTATCCCCTAGTTTTAATTCAGTATTCTCAAAAATTGGTACTGTCATCCAGGTTTTCTCTACCCCTGTTGTCCTTAAGGTCTCATTTGTTAATTTGAGTCCTGATACCTTATGGGCCACCAATGAATGAGCTGCCCCTGTATCAACTAAAACCACAACTTCTTCACCCTCAGGTCCCACTTTTATATTTACATGGGGCTCCTGGTGGGACCAAAATTTTGAAAGCCCCAGAAATTGATCTCATTGTTCTGCTACTCTTATTTAACTCATTTATTTATTTATTTATTTTTATCTCAATTAAAGATTTCATTTCCTTCTTAAAATTTCTAATTTCTCCACTAGTGAGTGGGAGTTTACATAGCATATTTGTCCTTGTCCCAGTGGGACCTCCCATAAGGGGTACACTGAGGTGTTGGTACAGCTAGCATCCCTTTCACATTGTTTTAATTCTCTTCAGAGCCCAGCATGCCCCCCTTTTCTGTGAAATGACCCTATGTGCTTTACCATTTTCTCTTGCTACATTGGGGTTACATGGGGGGGAGATTCTCTAGGGGGTCCCACTGATTAGGTTTTTTTTGTTTGTTTGTTTGTTGTTGTGTTTTTTTTTTTTCCTAATTCCTCTCCCTCCTGGTCCCGGCCTTTTTCTTTTTACTAATTACAGGCTGATTTCTTGTATCCAACAGGCAGCATATTCCGATTCCTCCTTTGAAAAGGGGTTTTGTTCTTATATATATATATAAATTCAAGATCTGACAAACCCAAACTTCATCAGATCCATATTTGGCCAAATATTGATTTTCCCTGTAGTGGCTCTCTAGGCCATATCTGTACACAATATTTAAACAACTTTTCCCTGTCCTTTTTCCTGATTTTGGGATCTTTTTTTTTCTTAGGTATCTCTTTCCCTTGTGTTCCCCCCCCATTACTCTGTACACACACAACGAGGGGGAGCAATGGTTCAAAACAAATTCCGTAAAGTTAACACGTTAAAGCGGAGGTAACACAACCCTATTGTTTCTCTAATCTGAGTCTTTATCACCCTTAAACCGCGGCATTCTCTACAACAAAAGCAACAGGGTCTCGATAATAATTGTGGTTCGCCTTTGAGGGCCTTTTCCACCGCCAGACTTCGTATGCGCTTCGCTAACAATTGCCACAACGCTACCAATAATTAATAAGACAAACACATAGCAACATATAGAACATGAAAGAAACTTTTGCTTCGTCCGTCCCCGGCCGTTTCCCTCGCGGGAGGACGGAACCGCGGGTCGGGACTCCGCACTCGCCCCGCAGCTGTGCTGCGTCTCACTCACACCACACTCACACAGACTGCACAAGACCGGTCTTTACACACTTCAAGGTACAACATTTCTCAGAAAATATCAAAGTTGTTGGTTCAACACTTAGTTCAAATGTACAGTAACAAGCGCTAATAAGAGATGTTAACAATGGCCAAATACACAACAATTCCTGCTAATACAGCTAGGAAAACCCAAGTTAGCGTTGACAGAGTATCCACTATACTTTGTCACCAACCAACCAACCCCTTAAGGGGGAGCAAAATAGCTCTCCTCGTGCACGTACGGTAATCCCGGTGGGACTCGAACCCACAGCTGAAACTGCCTTAGTGGGACCCAAACCCACAACTAGAACAGCTCAGACCGCTTCAGTGGGACTTAAACCCACAATTGAAACGGCTCAGAGACCGCTTCAGTGGGACTCGAACCCACGATCTACACGGCCTCTGATCGTGATTACACAACCAACAACCCGGGCCCTTTACCAAAGGGGAGAGCATGACAGCTCACAACTCCTGCGTAGGACGTCTCCTCACGACTTACGGATTCCCCTGTACCCATTAAACATACCTTATCCGCCGATAGACGGTCCTTGTCTGCTCCCGCAGTGATCGGATGAGGGAAGGGAGTCCTTCCGAGAAATCTCGGGGCGCGCCAAAGGTGTCCCCTCTCTCAGCCGGTCCTGCAGCCGAACAGAGAGGGTCCCATCTGGGGTGCCAAAATGATTTGCGGAATCAAACTCTATAATCCAGAGATGGGTTATAAAGCAGGTATGTTTATTTCAGCGCTGGGTGCAAGGGGGATAGCTCCTCCAAACTTGCACACCAACTGGTAAAACCGTGATACAGATATAGGTACACCTCATGCATAGTCAATGACTTCTATCATGCAGACCCCCTCTTGTTATCGCCCATCTTGTCAGGGAGATGCAACTCCTCTTTTGATATTTACAACCCCTAATCCCCTCCTCGCCAGATGTCTCAGGGAGTTCTCACACCTTATCTGCTCTCCCAGACCCACTGTCTCCATTCCTTGTTATTCTACCTAACTAAATCATTTTCTGTCCTTGTTACTCTACCTAACTAAATCATTTTCTGTCCTTGTTATTCTACCTAACTAAATCATTTTCTGAACACTACCTTTAACTATCCCCCTTCTAGCCCCCCTTTATTCTGAATTCCAGCAGAGCATCTGTTTTCTGCTTCCCTGTTCAAGGCATTTTTGAAATATGATTATGCTTTAATGAGCTAAGAATATAAACACATAAAGTGAAAATTCCCAAGGGAGAGGGTATTGCCTGTTCTTGCAAAGGACAGCAGCTTGCACAACATACCTGAGCACTGCAAGTGAGAGCTCCTTAGTGATTCCCGTTGCTGCAGGTGTAATTAAATGTAAGCAAATAGACACAGCTGAGAGCAATGAAAGGCTTCCAGTACGCCTTAAGATAGGACTGCATGTCCTCCACATTCCTTTTCACAGTTTCTTCCCAACTACGCTGTTCTTGTTACTGCTCCTAATCACAAACCATTTGCCTTAGGTGGGTATTGATGCCCTGCCTCTGGTTCTTATCAGGTCTTTTCCTGTAAGTATCAAACCTGTTTAGGGCTGGGTGCTTTTACAAATGAAAGCGATGATTTATTGTTGTTGTCATTTCTGTGTTGGGAGAAAAAAAAATAAATAAAAGAGAAGAAACTCTTTAGATCTGTCAGCACAGGGTAGTTCATCAGCTGGGGTTTTGCTGGTCGTTTGTTATCCTCCAGCTAGACTGAGTAGCCTTCAAAACCAGACACAGGCACAACTTTGCTCCCTCTCACTGATCTCATGTACGTACAATGATACAGTTGCCATTTCCATGTCAGCATTTCCCAACTTTGGTGCTGCTGCACTCAGGACCCAAACTTCCTTTCTGTGTGCAGTTTGCATTCCCCATTCCTGACCCTACAGGTTTACATGCAGCTGTACTGGAGTTAAGCAAGGGGAAAGAAAGTCCTAAAAAAAGAAGAAAAAAAAGTATTTTCCCATCCTGCATCCATGAATATAATCCCTAATCAGGTTATGAGTGACTTTAAAGTAACCACAGATTTCTGATGAACAGCGAATCTTCATCTGTCATAGAAGTGCCTGCCGTGTAGGGTCTTTCACATGAGACTGATACACTGACTTCATCTCTTGGGTCTCATAATTAGCAGCTTTACTGAAGACAGTGAAGCTGTCTTTAATTTAAAGTACCGTTCCCTCCTTCTTCTGGCCATGTTATCCTCTTTAATTCCTGTCCACATAATTCATAGCTAGAGGCTTTTATATTCTACAACGTGCCTCATATATCAAGATTTTAGTTAAGGCAGTTTTCAAACAGCTCTTCAACAGGACTTTCCAATCTTGCTTCCTATCTAGACATCTGGCTCAACGCTTCATCAGCCAAAGCAATACACAGCCTCACTTTTATGTTCCGCCTTTTTACTTTTTCCAGCAGACCACAGGTGAATGTGTAACAGCCCTGCGCTTTGAACTGCTAATCATCTTTATTCATTGTTAATGATTTTCTACTTGTCCTGCTCGCATGCAGATGGTCTTCCGTCCATGGATACCTGTGAAACTCAGCGTCCCACTAGAATATAATCTGATGGCCAACAAGCTTAGCTTTCAGGTGAATGGTAGCTTGTCAGACACGCACCTTGTATCCTGATTCACAAAGCCTCTTTGGAGCTCAGGTCCATTGATGGAACCTGTATCGTCGATGGGGGGTTGAGAGGAGGATCTTCCACCACCAGACCATGCAGCACCAGATCAGTCAGCGTTCAGCTCTGTCTCTGGATATATTTAGGGTATGGGAAGCATGAGACATGGAGGCAAGTGCCAGAGTTACCAGTAAGGTGTCTGTGCAAGGGCCTGAAAATCAATGTCTTGTGGGATGTGGAAAATCCACATCATTGTCATTTCATTCTGTAAGACCCTTTTTGACTCGCTTGGCAAATATGACTTTTTAGTTCCAAAACCATAAGGCTGGGTTTTAATCTATAAAAAAAGTAATTCTGTAAATGTAATGCTTACACTTGAGACAACATTTATTACCCAACCTGCAGATTTTTATTATTTGTTAGTGATGTGTG
The DNA here is from genome assembly GCF_039878825.1 of Excalfactoria chinensis. Lineage (NCBI taxonomy): Eukaryota > Metazoa > Chordata > Aves > Galliformes > Phasianidae > Excalfactoria > Excalfactoria chinensis. The sequence continues at coordinate 366,778 of NC_092829.1, read as the reverse complement.
GAGCTGGTTTTGGAAAGGTAAATGAACACAATGTCTCTTTCTTCCTTTTTACATATTTATTTATTTATTTATTATCTCCAGTTCTGTGGAGGATGGCAGAAATCCACCATGAGGAATTCCACCATGCAGATGTGGGACTGCTGGTGTGATCAGGGTATTATTTTTCTTTCTTTTTGGCCAATGCATACACTCCAATTTTAAATTTCCCTGATATCTGGGAGTTTCTCACCTTGTTTTCTTTAGAGCAGGAGAGAAGCATGCTGCAATTTCTGAGTAGTCCCGCACAAACATATAATTTGTCTATTTTTGCTTATCGCTTTTTTTTATCAAAATGAAGATGGTGATGCTAGAATAATACAAATGGGTAGTGCCTGAGGAGCTACCAGTTCTTAGCTCACGTATATTCCTACACATTTTTTTTCCTTCTTTTGCTGTGCCAAGTGACAAAGAGCCACAGCCAGGAAGAAGGAGGCCCATGACATCGGCCACTGTGCAAAGCACAAATTGCTCAGCACACCTGTGGCTGACTCTGTGCCCCACTCTCTGCACTTACACCCCACAGCCTTCTGTCTCATTAGCTTTACTCAGCCTGCCGACTGCAGCACATTGTAAATGGTGCATGAGATTAAATACTGCTACCCACCTGGTGGATGCTGCCATCTGTGCTTTTAGCTAGGACAGTGAGTTCAGGGCAGAGAGGCCAAAAAGAATCTCTGTGCTGAAGAACTCAGAGAGGAAGATTGCTTTGCAGTAGTTTCTATTGGAAGGACATGACAGCACTCTTTCTGAGTGCTTGTACAATTCTTCTAACAATGGTGACGTATATCCACAAGTACCTCACCCAACACCCTAAGAGATGGCTTTCTCTAGTAAACAGTAAAGAAATGTAACTGTAAACACTGCAATCTAAATTTCTGTGTTGCCTGTTACCTCTACTGAGCTATGAGTGCCTTTATATGTTTTCTTGTGTTGTCAGTCTTTCCAGCTTCAACTTGGTTGAAATTGCAAGGAGTTTGATAACAAAACTCTGCACCTCACATATGAGTGATGTGAGTTGCCAAACAGACCAGAAATTTCTGCCGGACTCTCTTGTTGGTTACTTTAGGGAACAGTAATTTGGAACTTCAAAGAAAAGGAGAGAAAATGTGTGATTTTATGAATAAAAATTCTGGATGCTGGATGGTGCATCTTTGTGGACACAATTGGAACCCAATTCTAAAGAAAAATAGAGCGGTTTTGCAGTTGAGCAGCAAACTGAAGCATGAAATAGTCCACAGTCTTCCTTACTGATTACATCAAGCTGTGTGTTTTCACCTGGGCTATCTAAGGTCAAGAATCACCATTTCAGAAGCAGTGACATATCTACCAGCTTGATCCAGCTTACTGCTGAAGGAGACTTCAAGTTTAAGTGAGAATACCCCCTTGGCACTGTGATTCCGATTGAAGGTGAGGCCATGACCAAGCCTGGGGCTGCCAGTCTCTGGTGAAGAGGAAGGGCACTAGAGGGTTGGCTGGACCTGAAATTTGAACGCAGTCTGTGTGTGGATTCAACAGAGAAAAGCTCTAGAAAACCATGTTTCCATGAGGGCTAGAGCCCAGAGCCCAGAAAGGACCAGGCCAGAGCAAGATGACAACTCCATGACACAGCGATCCACAGACCTGGGACCTGCTCTTATATTAGCATTCTGTATCTTTCGGGTAGGAGAAGGCTCGCAGTTATGATGACATTAGGCAACACTGATCATTTTGCTCATTTTGAGATACTGTACTACATCAGATGCTGGGTGGGCTCTTTTGAGAGCAATCTCCCTAAAAATTTTTCTTCTCCAATAAGTGGGAGAAACAGAGCTTTGGCCCAAGCGATTCAAATGCCGTAGGTGTGTTAGCAACAGCTAATGAGGTAGGATCAGCTAAAACAAAGGTTGCTGTATGTTTGGTCACAGTTACTCAAGTCTGAAGAGAAAAATCAATGCTGGGCTGAAAGATCGGCTGTCAGGTTCTATAGGTAGAAAGGCTGCAGAGAGCTGGGCAGAGAAGAGATGGATGGGAGTTGTCAGCTTTCAGCTCCTCCAGAACCTCCCACATCAGAGTCAGCATGCTGCACAGGGTAGAAAAATGAGGAAACCCATCAATTTTCTTCTTCCATGCCTTCTTAACAAACACAGTGCAGAAGTACAGCTGCAACATTCATCAAATATTTTCTCATCGGATGAATTAATGGAAGTCTCTAGACTGTTCCTCTTCAGCATGTCAAGTGTTTTGAAATCCCCTAAATACGAATAGAAGGAAACCTTCATCAGCTGTAAAACTGATCATGTTTGTTTGTTTGTTCTGACAAAACATTAGAAAAATAAAACAATCAAGGGAACACAGGCATTATTACTAAGCTCACCTCTGTGGAGGTGAGAGGATAGAAGTCTCCCATCCCTCTTTGGCACTCCCAATACTGTGAGTTTTCCCTCTAAATTCTCCATGTATGTGACCTGAGACACCTTTTACTTCTGCCCATTGCATGCTGCAGATGTAGCCAGAAATTGCCATATTCATGGCATGTCTATGCCATCGGTTTTCATGCCAGCCTCTTGTCATTGGCAAGAATTAAGTGTTGCAAATGCGTGTCTGATCCACCACAGCCCTTGCAGTCTGCAGGTTGTCCTACCTTTTTACTGAACTCTTGGGACATCAGGAAATACTGGACAAATTGAGCTGCCTGGAGCTTCATCGCAGCTGGAGAGCAACGAGAGTGAGATGAATGGGACATCCCACCATTTTCCCTTCTTCCTTTCCTTCCACATGCTTCACTGCCTACGTGGAAGATGAGAATAGCTTATGAACAGAAAAGAGGATCTGTGCTCATAGGTGAAGTAAAGCAGGAAAAAATGAGAAGAGCAGCAGCTCCAGAGTGCAGTTTGCTGGCAAGTAAGGTCAGCTGTGGTCTTTTCATTCTGCTGTTGGATCCATTCAGGATACTTTTTGCTAGAGGGTGTCTTAATTCCTGGTAGGTGAGAATGATGTTCTTTGTAAATCTCCGTCAGTAACTATAGAAACTCTGGTTTGCCCTAATATGTTGGTTTCTTGGTTTGCACAACTTTATGTGGCAGCAAGTTCCCACAGCAAGCTTCAGACTGTGCAAGATGTGATTTGAATTTCATAGACGTTGTTTTGTTCTCTGACACGTCTCCTCAAACCCTACGTGTTTTGATCAGCTCCTACCATCTCCCTCTTTGTCTTCTTTTTGAAAACCATATGGCTTCTCAGTCTCTTCTCATAGGAAAAGTGTCTTGCTATCGCCTTTTGTTTTCCTTTCTCCTACTGTTTTTGGGATGTACCTCACAGCCATGAGTCATCTCCGGGTTCTGCCAAGTTCTCACACATCCTTCAGGACCCGCGGTTGTCAAATGCAGAATCAGTCGTGAGCAGCACACAGGGTTCACATTTACATTTAGCTGGAAGTGGGATGGAAGGCGTGTTTTGCCTGGAAGGAAAAAAGGCCAGACAAGTCATCAGGCTGGGGGAGGCACTGGCGTGTTGTCAAGAACATCCTGGGAAAGGAAGGAGGATTTTGAGGAAAGAAGAAAATCGGGTGCTTTACATTTCTCAGCATTGAATGTTCTCTCTCTGTATGTGCTTGCAAACCATGGGAAGAGAAAGCAGCAGCATCAGTGCCAGTAAATGGGAATCACACGGGCAGATCACTGCCCCTCTGAGGATTCCCTTTCTTGGTTCTATTAATGCATAAAACAGGAGCACTTTGACCACCTTGCACTGTCAGTAAACAGCACAGTGAACCGTCCACCTCAAAAGGCACACAAAGCATAGGCTTAAAGTGAGTGACGTTATGCATATTCCTGACAAGTCTCCATTAATTCCCTTGTGAAGCCTACATTCTAATTAAATTTGTAAACCATGTTAGTCTCATAGACACTGGGTTCAAATAGTAATCACTGACTTTGCTATTTATTATGCAGTAGAGACTGTGCTGAGGGGGAAACAAATTGCACGGACCCTTTGAATTACAAATAAAGAGTAGAAGCTGCTGAAGACACCGTGGTAGATGTACTGAAACACAGACTATGGAGCAGAGCAGGATGGGAGCCCAGCTCTATTACCCACCCTGTGACCTCTGCAGCCACAGTCACAAACGCTCACTTTTAGTGATACATTTTACAGAGGTCCACAGGCTTTTACTTAGAAAATTAATAAAATGAGTTGTTCTGTCAAATCAATCTATTAGATTGCACTGACAAGGGCTGTATATTATTCCAGCCACCCTGTTGTTTTTTTTTTTAATTCATACTTCAAACATATTTCATTGGCTGGTAGACTATTGTAAACAGATTAATGAAGCGACAGTTGTACACTTTGTTTCTGGTGGCAATGTAAGAGCTGTATATTTGCCTAATCATTGTTGATTCTGGGCCAAACCCAAGGAACCTGCCTTGGGGCAGGGAGGCTGCAGGATGACACACAGCCCGAGAGGAAGTTTGAAATTGCTGTATCAAGAGGCCCCACAGAACCTCTTTCATCCACCTCCAGTTACCTCCAGGCTGAGCAACCACAGACCCATACCGCTGTGCTCAGGCTGTCTCCACTTGTGCTATGCTATCCATGTTCCCTTTCCAGTTTTCCTGTGGTTGTATTTGCAGGACTGATGTACCTAGTGGTGGCAAAGGCAGAAACGGAGGTGGGGAACTTCCAGTGCCACAGAGGGCTCTGTTCCACTGAGGGATGAGGACCTGTAGCTGCCCTGGTGGGGCAGAACTTGAACGTGGTTATGGGGCAGGCAGTGGGATGGGGACTCCAAGAACATCCAGGGGTACAGCCTCCTGCAGCCAAGGGGCAGTGGGGAGCCTGAGGAGCAAAAGTGCTGCACCTTATTGACATCTCCATCACCTGGCTCCTCCCCTTCACAGCAACCATTCACTAGATCCTACTGGGAAAGGAGGATGAAAGATGCTGCTGAAGCGAAAAATGCTCTTATTTTACCTGTTTAAAAATGCTCTTATTTTACCTGTTTTCACAAGCCTTTTTTTATTCTGCCTCTAAGAGTGTGCCTAAATGAGAACACTCACTTTGCCAGGCAGGTCATGCTGGCAGCATTTAACTGCCCATGCTGAGTGAAGGCAGGCAGCCAGCAGCACCCTGAGCCCCTCGTTGAAAACAGCACTGAGGCACTCAGACCACAGACTGAGGCTGTGCATGGTGGGCTGGGGTTGTTCCCAGTGTGTCTGAGTGGCTCTGCATGGTGCAGTGGTACACAGCTGTTCAGGTCAGTGCTTGGCTTGGGAGGGGTGCAGGAGCTGACCTGCCATGTGCTGCACTACACGGTGATTTCCCGCACTCCCACCTGTATTTCACTTTCCCCCTTGGAGTAAAATGTTATTACAAAAAATTTCCATCATTTGGGAAAAAAAAAAAGGCCAAATGTCTGGCACACAGCCTGGGCTCAGCAGTGATAAGTCTGCAATTACGATACCAGAACCAAAACACAACAAAAACAACCCCCAAAATGTCCCAAAGCACCAGGAACTGAACAAAAGCAAACCTGTCTTTCCTATTGCTCTGACATTCTTCCTCACAGATATTTTTTCTCACATGGATAAGCAATATAACAAAGCAAAGAGACCTCAGAACAGAGAGCAATAAAGTATAAAAGTAAAAATAGAACAATCCAGGTACATATTTTGCCCACAAGGATATCTGCAGCTCCAACACAACAGCTGAGAGGAGGCAGTGCCCACAGCACAGCAGGGCACCCAGTGGAGGTTGCTCTGATACCCATCCCGAGACCATATGAGCACAGCAGTGCTGGCTCACAGCATCTCCAGACCCAGCACAGGGCTGCCTGCCCAGCACACACCCGCTGACAGCACAGGATCCCGGTGGAGGTGTGTGTGTCTCACTGCTCCCACTGCTGGTTTGCCCTGTCTGCTCCTCTGGGTTTGTGGATGCAGATGTCAGTCCCTGTGGGTAGGCAGCGTGCTGCCTGTTCTGCTTGATATTGCTGCTGAGGAATAATCGTTCTTCCTACACCAGCCGTGAGCTAATCCTGCAGTGGGGGAGCTGAGGAGATGTGCTTTCGTCAGATATAAATGTGTAAGTAGAAAACAGGCCACTGTTTTCGCATGACTCAGGGTGACAACAGCGTAGGAGGGACATTGAATGTAACCTTGTCTGTGTCCTGATTCCAGGGCACGATCAGCTGTACCTAGGTATCCCCATGTGATTGCTGCTGCTGCCACAAGACACTCTCTAACAGAAGACATGCATTCAGACACAGGACCTGCCAAATCTGCCCAAGGAGGCTGTGGATGCCCCATCCCTGCAGGCATTCAAGGCCAGGCTGGATGTGGCTCTGGGCAGCTGGTCAGTTGGTTGGTGACCCTGCACATGGCAGGGGTGTTGTAATTAGATGAGCACTGTGGGCCTTTGCAACCCAGGCCATTCTATGATTCTAAGATTCTATGATATAAATCCCATGGAATGTTAAAGTGTGGGAGGACAGAGAGGCCAAGAGCAGAATCAGGCCCTTCCCTCCAGGGGGCTAAAGTGGGGCTGTGCTCTGTGGAGCACTTCTTAAATTCTTTTAGCTGCAGAACCTTCAAGTCTGATTTAAAATAAATAATAAAATAAAATAAAATAAAATAAAATAAAATAAAATAAAATAAAATAAAATAAAATAAAAAGGAAAAAAGAAATGGGAAACTAAATAGAATCAAATAAGTTGTTTCCCAGCTGGCTACAATGTACAAGCACAGCAGCTCCTCAGAAACACACTAATCCTGGCTGAAGGGCCGGGGACTCAGAACAGCTCTAGTGCTCAAGCTGCTGCCTGCCTGCCTTGTGTTTCTGCACGAAGCTACCTTAGCACCACCACCATAACCGGTATTTTAGCTCTGTTATTAATTATAAGCACTAGCCTGAATCATACTCATTAGCTGAATGAGCAATAATGCACGTTATAACTCTATCTGTTGATAATATTCTCCAATGGATTGAGTATGTGTCATTTGACACTGATAAACTAGGCAATATTATGAGCTGAATGTCTTCAATGCTACACAGATGGGGAATATATTAATTTAAGAAAATGTTATTAAGTGTTTAAGGAGTGTAATTATGAGCAGTCTTCTCATTTGACACCTGTGTGCAGTCTTTACTTGTGAGATAAAGACAGAGAAATGAGAACTGGAAACCAGCCCTCAAACCTCTTTATTCCATCCTTTTCTCAACTTCCTGCCAAATTAATTATTTTTGAGACACAACCATTATTACAAATAATTATTTTTTTTCTTCTGAAAACAATACCAGTGTGCAGCCCGGAGAAACCTTCCTTCAGCACAGCACCTCTCATGCAGCACAGCTCAGTGCATGACTCGGAGCAGCAGGATGGCCGAGCAGTTCTGCTTGGTGCTGCCTCACCAAACTCCCAGGAATTTGGGGGGGATGTAGAGAATGAGAAAAGTTAATTATATTTCATTTCAAAGTTAATTGTCCAGTTCTGAATTACTGATCTGAAATCACAGTGTACCCCATGGGTGAGGCAGGCAGTCCCAAGGGTGGTATCAGAATGGAATGCAAGTGTGGAAGACAGCTCTGATGAAGTGGTCTAGGTGGCAGATGAGATGAGTGGTGAAGACCCAGAGATGGGCTGTGCCACGTCTGATGGAACAGAGCCAGACCCTGCCATGCTGCCCCAAACGTTCTTGCGTTGCATCCCTGGAGCTCACCACCCAGTCTGCAGGAGGCTCGATAAACCAAGTGGGTGCTGGCAGCACTGAGCTCCAGCTCAGTCTTTAGAATCTTAGAACCACAGCGTGTTCATAGAATCACAGAATCATGGAATCATAGAATCACAGATTCATAAAATCATAGATTTCATAGAATCACAGCACGGCCTGTGTTGCAAAGGCCCACAGTGCTCATCCAGTCCCAACCCCCTGCTGTGTGCAGGTCACCAACCAGCAGCCCAGGCTGCCCAGAGCCACATCCAACCTGGCCTTGAATGCCTGCAGGGATGGGGCATCCACAGCGTCCTTGGGCAACCTGTTCAGTGCGTCACCACCCTCTGGGGGAAAAACTTCCTCCTAAGATCCAATCTGAACCTCCCCTGTCTCAATTTAAAACCATTCCCCTTGTCCTATCAATGTTGTGTTGGAAGGGACCCCCAGCCTTGCCCTGGGCTCTGTGTCCCCCAGCTCAGGCTGCCCAGGGATCATCCATGGCTTCGGGCACCACAGGGATGGGGCACTCTCAGCTCTTGGCAGTGTCAGAGCCTCCCCACCCTGTTTAGACATTATCACACACATTGTTGCTCCCAGTGGGACATGCTTTGGACCTCCACTCAGTGGTGACTGCAGCCAGATGAGGCGCAGCTGAGCTCTGACCTGCAGCACACTTTGCACAGGGGGCTGCTTCTGCAGCTGTGCTGGGCTTATGCTGTGAGTATTTCAAAATCCAATGATTTAAAATATATTTGTATCAACTGCTGCTCACCGGGTAGCCCTGCAGGGTTCCGAACTAGCATGAGAAAAGATGAATGCTAACAGGGAAATGTTCTGTAAAGAGAGAGTGTGTTCTGGAAAGCTGTGATGGGCAGCCCCAACTTATTCCATTATAATTCTACTGCACAAATCTCTGGAGAAAACTCTTCTGGAATAATGTATAAAGCTGTGCAGGGAAAGCATCTGACAGAACTGATGTCAAGCAGGACAAGGAGAGCGGACAGGGTGTTCCACCAGGGGCAACAAAAAGTTTTTGACTTATTGAGCATGGCATAAACACCAACTCAGGGGTTGAGTAAGGATATGACTGACATCCGTGAGCACCCCAGGAATAAACATGAGGGGAAGAACAAAGCTGTTGGAGGGAAAAGGACAACTGGGAGGGAAGAAAACCACAGACAACAGAGATGTAGGCAGAGGTTAATACTGTAATTCCCCAGAAACTGCAAGTTTTGTAACCATCAAGCACTGAGCTCTGCAGTCAGTAACAGGAGCAGGCCTCCCAGAACGGCCCGCTTAGCAGTTTTCTCTGTTCACAGCCCACATGGGCTCAATCCTTGCAGAAGGAGAATGGCTAAAATGTGAAGCCCACGAGCCAAGTGATGAGTGGCAGTGATGGGTACAGCTGGGCGCTGAGCAGGGCAGAGCTGCAGCAGATTGGGTGAATGCAGGTGATTCTACACCAGGATAATCCCTGTGTTTGCACAAACACCAAACCCAGGCTCTCCTCCAGCATGCAACTTTATTCGTAGTGCACCCAAAAAGTCAGTGACATGGAAGAGTTTGTGATTTCCTTCTACTGGAACAACTGAAATGGAGAAAATCTTTAGATTTTGTTGGGGTTTGTATCTGTAGATGTGGGCATTTACACCTACTGTTCTTTCCTCCTCCTCGGTGAATAAAGATGGGCAGACATTGGCATCACAATAAGGACATTTTAACTACGGGTGTTTTTAGCCCCTGCCATTCAGAAGCAAAGTTGTGCTCATTTTTTTCACCACTAGTGCTTCAGAATCATCCCCAGTGATATAAACCACAAAAGTTGAGGTTTCGTTCTACTCCTCCCCTGCAGGTGCCTGGGATGCGCCTTTCAGTTGGACATTGCTACACTTCTTTATCGAGGTGATTTCTGTCAAGAAATTAAACGTGCTCAGAGAAGAGTTTTGATATTTCAACTCTGGTTTCGTTTTGCAACTTTGAAAAAGGACGTCTGAGAAACATTTCCATCAGGAAATTTGATGGGATGATATCAGAAGGATAAAGAATGTTCACACGCTAGAAAGACCTGTCTAGGTAAGGAAAGCACTTTGAGAAACCTTCAGTGTTCTTTGGTTGCTTTGAAACTTTCTGTGAAAAAAAGATCTGGAGTAAAAGCATTCTCAAAACTTTGCTTCCCAAACCTAAGTGGACACGGCAGCCCTTTCCATACCTGCTCATCCTTCATCAGTAGCAACACCAGACCAGGATCCCAGACCAGGATCCCAGCGGTATCATCCACGGTTGCTCTTCGGTGGCAATCCTCAGAAATTAGTGCAGTGCCATTAACATTAGATGAGAACAAAGTAGCCGTAAACCAGACTCTGAGCTAGCAGCTGCAAGGACCCCCAGGGCTTTTCAGCAGCTCTTCTGCTAACATTGCTGTGCTCTGTCTCTGCAGAGTAATTCTTTATAAAGACAGATCTGAGGATGAACCGGCCAGTGTTAGTCTGGATCAATTTATATTTCCTCCCAAGGAACTAGTAGCTGTAATATAAATTTCAGCTGAATAAAACATGAAAAAATAATCTTTAAAAACTGGGCCACTGAAGCATAGAAACCTCTTTTCTTTCTGAATTATGCTGACAAAGGAATCGAGAACTCTGTGCTGGCTGCTTGTGTGCCCACACATGGTCTTGTTGTGTGACAAAGTCTGCAGGCCCCTTCATGGCTGAACGCATTCCCTGCCTGGCTCCATGGTGCCCAAGGCTCAGCTCCTCAGTGCTCATCATTCACCTCCACAATGCCCATAGCCCAGCCCCACAGTGCCATCACTCACCATCACTGTGCCCATCACTTCAGTCACTGGGCCCATCACTCACCACGTGAGCTGAGCAGTGCAGGGGATGTAACCAGGGACTTTCTGGCCACTTGGACCCACTGGCAGATCCCCTTTGCAGACAGTGCCCCACCACTCCTTACACACAGCAGATGAGGAAGGGCTCTGTAGAATCACCCACTGAAAGTGCCACAAGCAGTGTGTGCTGGCAGATATTAATATGTGCAAGTATCCCACGTGCAGCTTGATAACTGCATTTCATCTTCATGCAGAGTTCACACACAAAAAAATGTTATGGACCGATACTGGCAAGAGCACTGCACATCTGGTATTTCTCATCTCGTGCTGCATGGAGCTGCAACAGAAGAACATTAAGGCGGGAGCCTCCATGACCAACCATTGGAATGTGCATCCATTGAAAACAGAAATCCAAATGGAAAGTAGAGAAACCAACAAGAATGGCAGTGCCCTGGGATTCTGGTGCAGGCTGCAGTATGTTAGGACCCTTCCAGAGAGAGAGGTCTCCCTGTCTCAGAGGTTATTAAATCGACACCCTACTGCTGAGTAATATAGAAAACGCCCCAAGCAGAACTAAGTCTCAGACTGAAAAACAAGGAAAGAGTCTAACAGGAATGATATAAGCACATTTTAGATCAGGAATCTGTGTATCCCATAATGACTACCAGCAGCAGGTACAGCCCTTGGAGATCAGCGTGGGTCAGGTAAGGAAGGGAAGAGCAGACCTTGTCCTGTGCCCCCAGCTGTGCCAAGGGCTGCTGCTCAGTAAGGCCAAGCCAGGTATGTGCAGGGCCCAGAGCAGCCAGCTGCCTTGCAGACCCCTCCAAACAACACCACTGGGGCACCCAGGGCACAGCAATCCCAGATCCGCTGAGGAACGTATTGCTCAGTAAAACCTGAAGGCAGGCACCACGCAGTGTACACAAGGATGCTGAAGCAAAGGCAACAGCACTGAAATAAATGGCAGTCTCAATTGCTCTACTTTATTAGTTGCTGACAACTGAACATAAATCCTTATCTGCAAAAATCGGTTATGTGCATTTGGACAACTGAATAAGGAGGACTGAAATATTGTTCTATTTACTTTCAAGGCACAGAACCAAGACACTCTTTGTTACCTCATAAAATGCAGCATAGTGAAGTTAATACCTTTTTGCCAGCAGCTTTTTGCTTTCTCTTGCCAGAGACAGCCTCCGATTTTGAGACTGCGTCATCAATCCAGGAGCTGTAAGGGCCTAAGTTTTTATGTATGTACTTCCTTGATCCAAGGCTGAAATAAATGCATATTATCTATTACATGTACTGGGCTGCCTGGCAGCTGGGTCTCCTACCAGCAGGGTGAGGTGCAGAGGTCACTCTGACCCATCCAACCTCATAGAATCATAGAATGGCAGAATGGCCCAGGTTGGAAGGAACCTCAAAGCTGACGGAGCTCCAACTTCCCCACTGCATGCAGGGCCACCAACCTCCACATTTAATACCAGACCAAGCTGCTCAGGACCCCATCCAACCTCTCCTTGAACACCTCCAGGGATGGAGCATCAGGGACAGGGATCTCATCTGTCTCTCCTTTTGCTCCCAGTGATCCCAGCTGGCAGCTGGAGGATGCTCACAGCACCCAGAGGCTGCTGGGGCTCCAGGAGTGAAGGCTTCATCCCTGGGGTATGTATGGGATGAGCCCCAGACACACAGTGCTGTCACAGCATCCCTGGTACTCCCCCCTGGCCACCAGCAGTGTTGGCACATGTCATAGTGCTGTGTGCTGTGCACTGGGTTGCCTACCTTCATTTTTCCACCCAGTAAGTTATTTCTGGGAAGCCCTGGGGCCAGATTCAGACTGCAAATTGAGCAGTCAGATCACATAAAATCGTTCTTTTCTCCTCACCAGGGAGCCAATAATGAAGAGCACTCGTGTAACCCATAATCAATGATTTATTCAGCTTAAGTGATTTATTTTATTCTGCTTCTTTAATAGCCATAAGCAAAACTTTCTGTCTTTAGAGGTACTCAGCTCAGTGTTGCTGTTTTTACACATAAGTAATCCGGGAGTGTTCCTTGCTCACAACAGTCAGAGCAAGTCAGGTCACACCGGCTTTGTTCCACAGCGGGGCAAGCAATCACAGATACCAAAGTCTGTTTGAAGAGCATTTCATGCAAGGTGATGTTCACACAGATTTTCTTGGAATGCAAACATGAAACAGTGGGAACTCCACGAGTTAAAGTATTTATGAAGTTCCAGCATTTCCAGAAATGAAAATGGTTACATGTTTTTGCATTAGGGGGAGCAGAGAAGCTGTGTCTCTTTGCCTTTGTGCTCAAAATACATTCACAGAATCACAGAATCACCAAGGTTGGAAAAGACCTACAAGATCATCCAGTCCAACCATCCACCCATCACCCATAGTTCTCACTAATCCATGTCCTTCAACACAACGTCCAAACATTCCTTGAACACCCCCAGGGTCGGTGACTCCACCACCTCCCTGGGCACCCATTGCACTGCCTGACCGCCCTTTCAGACAAGCAGTGTTTCCTAACATCCAGCCTGAACCTCCCCTGGCGCAGCTTGAAGCCATTCCCTCTGGTCCTATCACCGACCCCCAGCTCACTACAACCTCCCTGCAGGTTACAGAGAGCAATAAGCATTCATCCCTCTGTTCTCTGGGGAAGTTACTCAGGATTGCGTACTGTATTTTCTTCTTCTATACTCACAACTTTCTATTCCTGTTTTTCTCCCAGCAGTCCCCACTTGTCACTCTTTCTCAGTGCAGCACACATCAGCTCATGTAATTACAGACACGGGTTTCGCTGAGCGGTCATTTAAAATGGCTCTTTTTCCAGTTTTGCGGAGGCACTGGGCACTCATTTCACAGTTTTAACCCCTAAGAGAGTGGTGGCTCTGCTGCAAGGCCCAGCCACCTCATCTGGGCACAGCAGTTTCCACAGCTCTTACTCTGATACCTTGTAAAACTTCACTCATTGGTTTCCATTGATTCTTGTAGGCATGAGCACAGCCAGTACTTCCCAGACCTCCAAATTGCTGTCTCATTAGCAGCTCAGCATGCCGTATCTTGTGCATAATAAATGAAGCGCTGTGTCTGTGTATCACGCTCCCCTTCCATAGGCACTTTAAAAGCACAGTTATTTTTCTGATTTCTTTTCTCCATTATTGTCTTTTCCCTCTTGTCACAGTTGCCGAGTGATTAAAGGACATTCATATACTCCATTTTTCCCCATTCCAACACTTCCAGCAGCGTCAGACCTTCAAGCACAACTGACAAAAAATGAGAGACCACAGAAAGTGGCAAACACAGCCTAAAATAAAATAAAATAAAATAATGGCCTTAATTAAAATAATACTCGAGATGAAATCCAGGACCACCAAAGTAATTAACAGTTTGGGTTTTCAAAGCCCTTGAAGCAGTTACATGGTGATGCCATATGTAGTGACCCACACAGCCCTCTTCCAGCTTCCTGCAGCGCCCCATGCCCATAGAGGAGGACAATTCTTTAAAACAGGGAGAGAGGAGGGAAGAACTCTTTGAAAGGGTGGATAAAAGCAGAATGAGGGGAAATGGTTTGAAGTTGAAGGAGGGCAGATTTAAGTTGGATATCAGGGGGAAGTTCTTTACTGTGAGAGCGGTGAGGAGCTGGAACAGCTGCCCAGAGAGGCTGTGGATGCCCCGTCCATCCCTGCAGGTGTTCAAGGCCAGGTTGGATGGGGCCCTGGGCAGCCTGGGCTGGAATTCAGTGTGGAGGCTGGTGGCCCTGCCTGTGGTGGGGGGTTGGAGCTTCGTGATCCTTGAGGTCCCTTCCAACCCAGGCCATTCTGTGATTCATAAGGAAGGTGCCCAAGACATCTCCCTCTGCGGCCAGGAGTTACCCCTGCTCTTGACAGCCCCTCAGCAGGAACTTCAGTTTTTTCCTTCACCAGTCATTCTGGTTTAGCTTTCCCAAACAACCCTGCAAATCAGGGTTTAGCTCTGCTACCAGAAGCTGTTGTGTGCAGAGGGGGGATTATTGGAGGGGTGGCTCCAGTAGAGCTGAGTAACGCATACAGGATAGACTCAGTTCCAGCCTCCACGGGCTGAGCCTGCTTGACCTTGTACTGTATGTCTTGTAGCTCATTTTAGTTTCTGCTGCACAGGATACAAGGTGACCACAGAACAGACTAGATAAAAAAAGCTTATTTTGGTGTTTCATAATCCATTACTCATTTGTACTTTGTTGTAGCCTTTTTTTTTTTTTTTTTTTTTTTTCCAGCAAGTAAGGCTGTCAGGAAGGATATTAAGAGAAAGAGTAATGTATCTCAGTGTCAGGATCTGCAGGCACCGCTACAGGGAGAGCAGGAAGCTGGAGACCCATGTAAGATGCTTGTCCTGTAGGAGTGGGCTCAGTGGGCAGACATGGGTAGTTACAGCCTTACTGCATACAGGGAAGGAGCCATCGGTGTCAGAGCACAAGACAAGCAAATCCTGGATGAGGTGGATAGATGAGAAAAGCTAGTGACTAATTTCAGCTGCCTGACTGTGAGGCATTCAGTCCTGCTTGGGATGCCCTACAAAATATCCTATCTCCCTGCTGTAGCTTCAGAGCTCAGATGGATGTTCTACAGGATGTACCAGCCCCAGGTGTGCCTTATTCCATATTTAGCATGTGTGGACACCTAACTTTAGCAAGCGAGAAGAAGACCAAGAGAGTGCTCTGAGCAGAGAGGTGGGAGGCAAAAACACTGGACCAGCAGTTTTTCTGGAAGAAGGAAGGCCATTGCCCTGCAGGCACTGAGTCATGGCAGCAAACCACGAAAGGCTCCATTTCTCCAGGTAGGGCAGTTTGCTGCAGCTCCCAGATTCCTCCCCTGGTACCTCAGGAAAACACAAAACTCTTTATTAAATTAGAAGAGTCATAGGTGCTTCTGGGAGGGAACATTTAATACATTAATATCCAGCAAATCGGATGGAACACACTGCAAATGGGAGCAACAGCACACTGCAGAGTCCCATGGAGCACATCTCTCTGCATATCCATCACTCTGCAGCCACAGTGCCATCTTACAAACGTCAGTTTCAAGGCACAGTGCTCAGGATGGAGCCTCACTGTGAAAGTGTGGGAGAAACCCTACATACTTGGAAAATAGAAAGGTTACATCCTCAGCAGAACATGAACCTGAGCCTCAGTAATGGATTGGCTCCTAACTCCCAAGCTCTAACAGAAAGCTAATTTTCTTTATGTAATTAGAAGTGTCATATTCAATAACACTTTCTGATCCTTTCTAAAAAAGAGAATTAACTATAATTTGTTGTAATACAGTCCCATTGATTCTTATTCAGAAATATAGATCAGGTAATTAGACTTAATAAAAAGCAGAGAAGAGAGAAGGATGTAAAATTCCTAAACCTATAGTGAGGTCATCATCTGTTGCAATGCATGTATTGATTTGCATTATTGCCCGAAACACTGAATTCTTAAAAGTAACAGTGAGGCCTTCCAGATGTGCTCTGCTGAGGGGAGGAAAATAGCAGCCTGTGGGCCCTTCACAGCTGTCGTGTTCCATGCCTTCCTGCAGGCTCCTGAGCTTGATGCATTTCAGTTCTTTTTCAGCCCCATCTCTGAGACCCTGCCCAGCACCAGAGCTGGGGCAACAGGGAAAGGAGAGGAGAGGAGAGGAGAGGAGAGGAGAGGAGAGGAGAGGAGAGGAGAGGAGAGGAGAGGAGAGGAGAGGAGAGGAGAGGAGAGGAGAGGAGAGGAGAGGAGAGGAGAGGAGAGGAGAGGAGAGGAGAGGAGAGGAGAGGAGAGGAGAGGAGAGGAGAGGAGAGGAGAGGAGAGGAGCAGCCTCTGTCTCTTCCAAAGCATTTTCCTCCTGCAATGAAAAGTGACACCCATTCACTGCCCAGGGCCTCCTCTGAGCACTCCACAGAGTGGTTCGAGGTGTCCCTGGGACAACCTGCAGGTCTCCCCGCTGCCCATCCCAGGGTACCAGCTGGCACTGCAGGGCACCCCGCACCTCAAACATTCCACTCCTCAAACATTCCCAAGGATGCAGTAATGGGGGAAAATCCTCCTTGCACCTCAAAGGACACCAAGGGGACACAGCAGGGTCAGACCCAGAATCCACCATTGGAGCCCATGCTCCAGTGACAGAGATCAGGGAAAGCAGCAAGCAGAGAACATGCCCAAACTGCATCTCAGAGCTGGTGAGTGCTGCTGAGATCCAACCGCCTGTGCATGGGCTCCTGCTGCCCTGCAGGGATGTGCAAACACAAAAGGGAAAGTGTTTCTCAAAGCAAGGCACTTTCTAGAGTGCTCTTAGCAAAGCTGCCAACATTACAAAAGAGTAGAGCATTACAAAGGGGTAGATCCCACCACACAAAGTTAGATTAAGAAGTGAGTGTTAGACCACGCTTTCCTTTACAATTATTTTTTTTCTCTGAGAAATACACAGGATTCTCTGCACAAATCCTATTATTTGTTAACAGGATTTGTGAATGTAGCATGCATATGATGCTTTAAAATTTGTCACGTTTCTCTCTGATTCTCTGCTACCTGAGTTGCAGATCCTGCTAGCTCCTTGCTCCCTCTTTTTCATTTTATAACTTATTTCTTCCAAGTGACCTATAAAGGAAAGGGCCTTAATTCAAGAGTTTTTCATATCCTGGCTCTTATGCTCAAGTATCAAACAACCTCACTCCAATTGGCTGATCCGCCACCGTGCTCTGATGGAACAGCAACGATTGAGTCAAAGAAGAGTACACATCTCTTTGCTGAGATTGCTTTCAAGAGGAAAACAGAGGGTGTGGGAGTGGGGAGCTGGGCTGATTTGGTGGCACGTGCAGGAGCCAGGCATGTCCTGCTAAGGCGGGGGTCCCTGAGAGCCATGAGCTGCTGCTCTGTGTAGCTGCACTTGGGAGCTTAAGTGCACAAAACCTTGCCTCAGGAAAATATTCTCCTAATGCTTCAGGCAGGAGAGTATTTAAAGCCCCGGAGCATTTCAGGCATCTTCGACTGCTTCATGCATCCAGTGCAGTGGTACAAAAAATATGTGGAGCAGATGTCTCCCTGTAGGAACCCACCTGGCTATTCCTAAACAGCTTTTACACATGCAATTAGTCTACAGTGGAATTTCTTTCCCAGTTAGAATCTAACTGCCTTGCTGCCCTCTGTCAGCCCACATTTAACAACTCAGGAGCATGGTCCCTCAAAGCCAGCTCTAGGTAGAAGCTGCATATTGGAAGGGCACTGCAGCCGTGAACCAGGGCTGTCACCATGCACCATATCCGTTACCATGAACAATTTTTGTCACATGCACTGTGATGGTCACCATAAACCATGACAGTGATGGTGCACCATGCCTGTCACCTTATCCCATGTCTGCCACCATGCACCATATCTCACCATGTATAATGTCTGTGACCACACGTGGGCCAGCTGTGCCCTGCTGCACTGCTCAGCCCTTGAAGCAGAGCACAGAAAACTGCTGTACGGCTCAGCTTTCTGAGACCCTGCTGGAGCCAACAGCCAGAGGGAGCAGACCATATGTCTGAACTGGGCATGGAGTTTGGCTTTGGCAGTGGCCATTCACATGTGACATTCCACATACACTTGAAAATGAAAAGAACAGAAAAACCAGAAGTGAACAGGAAGGTACATCAATATGTGTGATTTCCTCACACAAGCTCACAGGGAATTCCTCTTGAAACATTCCCTTTTCTTTGCATGCAAACTTAGTCTGTGTTCATCGAGCACAAAACATCATAAAGTCTTTCAAGCAGTTTGAACAGTCAGTGCTAGACGTCACATTGGGAGCCCAGGATGTGTGAAACCGGCTTGAAATTGGGCAAAAAAAATTATCCACAAAAATAAAAAACCAGTTTCTATTCCCCTGGGGTCTGCCATCATGTTTTCAGAGCCTGGAACTTGTATGCATTCATAATGTGGAGAATTATAAATATTCATACAGAGACTCATAGGCTAAAATTAAATGAGCTCATCACTGTTATTTTTAGTGTAATGAATGGAGGCAATAAGAAAATCCCAAGAAAATGAATAGATGCAATTGGGGTAATAGCAGTACCTATTTTCCCCATTTCGGGAACTGATGTGAAATTGAGGTGAAAAATACGTAGATAAACATCTACAGGGGAGGCAGCAGCACCGGGGGGTCACAGCCACATGTGGAGCCAATTCAGGGCTGGACATGACACACCCCCAGGGGTGGGAGCATCCCGCAAGGACATGGATGGGGCTGGGAGTGCTGGGAGGGAAAACAGTGAAGTTCCAACTGATGAAACCAGCCGGTACACATTGGCACAGGAGGGAAGGAAATCCTCATAAACGCCTGCAAATTCCTTGTTGCAGCTGCCAGAGGGTTTGAGCTGTGCCTGGCGGGGGGATCAGCAGCCACCTCTGTTTTTTCCTTTGTGAAGCTGGAGCCCAGCTCACAGCAGGATGCTGCCTTCCACAGCTGTCTGAGGTCACATCTCCTGGCCTGAAGAGCTGCTCTAGCTACAGGGAAATGATGTTCATAGGTCCACAGCGTACAAAGAGCCTCTCAGAGAATGCCAGAACTGCAGGGGTTGGAAAGGTGTGGCAGGAGAGACACCGACTCCGTTGCTGGTGCAGAACAAAGGCTTTTGTTGTAGGTGCTTACGATCATTTATACCTGCTCAACAACCCCTTGGTCACATGCACCAGCCAGGTGCCTCCTGTGTGTTTCTGTCTGGCACAAGTAGCTACCAAACTTGTTTATTCATTTGCACGGTAATGACTTTCTGTGTCTCACAACTCCCCCTTTATTAATTTGAACAACAAGCATTTGGTATTAATATAAAGAGTATGTACCAACAAAGACGCAAAAACCAAAACCACATTGATCTGCATGATCTTTCAGACCCACAGCCCCAAACCTTGACACCACTCATCGAGCTAAACCCAGGACTTTTCAACGTGCAGCTTTTGCCCCACAGATCAAAAATGTTCTGAGGTAGTTGTCACACTGCTTGGTGCTGAGATACTGCTTGTAGTGTCCACTACCCACTTGCCTCCGTAGGCTTCATTACCCAGAAGGCTGTCACAGATCTGAAGAAGCAGCAGGAGATGTTGATGGCACAAACAGGGCTTTATGACTTTGGCTGGAACCCATCACAGTCCTGTGGAAACCCAAGCATGTCCTCTTCCCCAAGTAATTAACAGAAACTGACCCTTCCCACTGACCAGAACCCACGTTTTTAACCATCACAGGTGCCCTCCCTGGAGTCCTTGCTCATTCACCATTCGTTGGAAGTTAAATGTTGAGCTATTGGTGATCCACTCATCCTGCCACCAGTTCAAATAATTTAATACACATGCTGCTTTGGCCAGTTTCTCGGCTGGGGATACACCACTCATTCCCCTTTTTTGTTTTAGAAGCACGGCCTTCAGTGTGCTGAGAGTGCATCTGGTAATAGCTGTGGTTGAGCAAAGATGTTTTCATATCCTAGTGCTGTAGGAAATCTCTGACCTGTGACAGACATAATAGGGTCAGGCCATTCGTGAAACACCCGCACCACAGCAGCTAACTCCACTGCCAGTGGAGATCCCTCCACAATAGACATACCAGACACACAGTACAGTTAATAATCTGTGCCCTGGCAGATGCACCGATATTGCTCCAGGGAAGCCTTCCGTGGCCACCTTGAAAAACAGCGAACTCTGAAACAAGCTCTGTAACAAATTTACAGATACTGGCAAAATAAGCACTGAAGGCTCCAACCCGCTCAGCAACAAGTCTTTGCCATCCCATGATGATGATGAGGGTGCTGATCATTTCTGCCCTCACACTGCCCTCACCCGCTCAACAACCCCTTGGTCACATGTACCATCCGGGCGCCTCCTGTGTGTTTACATCTGGCGCAAGTAGCTACCAAGCTTGTTTACTCATTAGCACGGTAATGACTTTCTTTGTCCCACAGGCCTCTGGAGCTCCCCCAGCCCAATCCCCTGCAGCAGAGCAGGGTGCACAGAGAAGCACCCACGGGGGCTGCGTATCTCCAGAAGAGACCCTGCCTGTCAGGCATCCGTTCCAGAGGAGAAGCATCCTCCTTTGAGTTATCTTAATGTACATCCTTACGAACAGCCTGGGGAGTTATCAGTGCTTACCCCTAACTCGGCCTTCCTGGGGGTGCTGGTGACTGGGCACATGGGGCATCAAGGCAGGCACAGCGTGCCCCTCTGCTCCCCATGGCATGGGCCCTCCACAGGCCATCGATGGCTCAATCTGGGCTACACAGCAGCACAGGGCACGGGAATGCCGGCTGGCCGCTGGAGCACAGGGACACTGCGTGGCACCCGCAGCTGGTGGCACAGAGGCTGAGCCATCCCTCTGTAGCCAATTATTTCTGAATGGCTGGCTTAGTGAGCGCGCTTTCTTCCTGCGGCAAGAACGCAGAAGTGACTTTGCCTTTTAGTTTATGATTCAGATCTCTCTTTTTTTTTTTCTTTTTTTTTTTCTTTTTGACATAATGTGACATAATACAATGTACTGGATGAAATTATGCACAGCCTGATTGTGTGCTGAATTGTCACTTAGGGCAATTATTTCTTTTTAATAGTAGTAATTGTTACTCTGAGTTGCCAAGGATAACCGAATCCCTGCAGTAAGTGGAGCCATTTGTCATTCATGTAGTCTTGATAAATATTAATTGAATTAGCTGGCTGTATTGACAAACAGAACGACGTCTGATCTGAGGGAAAGGTTCAGGGGAGTGTAATTTACCCATAAATACTCCGTGCTTTTGTAAATCAATCTTTTGTTCTTCTGGAAAGTATTTGTTTCTACCCAAAGACCCAATGACTTCGGATGACAAGTTCATCAGAGCTTTGCCTTTGAATGCTCTGTGTTTATTTACAGATATATACTCTTGCTTCTCAGTGTAAATCATAAAATGGCTTTAAAAAAAAAAAAATACACAAAAAGCATCTGTCTTCTGGTGAAAATAAGGAGAATGATACAATTGTGTTTGTAAAACCAGTCCTCCAGCTGCTGTCTGCAGATCCAGCTGGGCCTTCTGCTGTCATTCATGTGGCGGAGCTGTGCTTCCCAGCACAAAGCGCTCCGTGCCCTAAAGACAGAGCTGAGGACCATGAGGACAGTGGGCACACAGCAGGGGCTGCACAGGGCGGCCCTCAGTGCTCCCTATGGAGGGCAGGGGCTGCAGCCCCCCACCATGAACGCAGCCAGCATGGAGCTCTGCCATCAGGAGCCATCATCTTGGGAACCACCACATCCGCCCAGTGTTTGCAATCAGCTTCACTACACATTGCAAGGAGTTGAACCATTGGATCAAGTGAAAAGTAAAGGTAGTATTTCGGAAAAGCTTCCACGCTCAATTGCAAAAGCAGATTTGGCCTAGCTTGAGAATGCTCCTGTTTCAGTGAATGCCAATGGACACATATTTCCCACCTATCACAATGTCATGCAAACCAAATGTGTAGCTGTGTGCGCAACGCCACACACAGGCACAAGTCACCTGGGCAGACTGCAATTACATGAGGAATATCCCAAACATAAAAGAGGCTGCAGGCTGGCTGGTCCAGCGAAGGGGTCACAGGACACGGCTTTGGTCTCAGCAACATCTGAGCATTTTCTGGAGTTGGTTCAATATAACAACTAATGTGCTGTACAGGTTTGTCCTTTCCACCTCTCTATAGCAGGAGGACTGCTTTGATTCTGAAATGTTTTGGATTACATTTTAAATAGGTGCTATCCTGCTTTCAGAAGGCTGAATGATACCAGTCCTACCTCACCACTTGTTGGGTTCCATTCCCACTCACTGGATGTGCTTATTCTGAGTGCTTGGTGCTGTCTCCAGTGTGGGTACGATCATTTTAAAGGAGAAACATCGAAAAGTATTTTAGGAACAGATTTATCAGATCAGATGCTTTCTTCCATTCATTTATTTATTCATTCTTTCACTTATTTTCACACAGCAATCTTCTCCACTAGTAAAGATCTTCAGAGATGAGCTGGACCTGCTTCAGTGCCTCTGAACCCCTCCAGGAGAAGAAACACGGGGAAGGAATGTTTCTGATAATTTGATGGCAGTGACTCACCTATCTGAGAGATGTCACTTTGTGAGATAACAGTGCAAAAATAAACACGAAGAATGGTAAGAAGAGTGCTCATTTCAGAGGAGGGCTGTCCACCTGCAGCACACACATACGGCTGGTTCACATCCCGCTCTCTGTCCTTGCTGTCTGGAAATGATCACAGCCAAATGGTCAGAGCAGTTCCTAGGGAGCTGAGTTATTCCAATGTAGATTCCTCTCCTATTTTTCCACTTCAGGCGCCAGCAAAAAGAGAGAGCTGTGCTTGGTGAGGCAGACGCCAGGCTGTGTCCTCACTCTGCAGCCTTGCAGACATTTTTCATTCCCACTAGTGATAACAAGCAAAGACAAAGCGCCTACCATAGGGAAACATGATAAATGTTTTATGAGCTGTTAAACGTGTATTAATCATTCATATCCGGATGATTAAAAAATTAATACAAACTCTGAAAATGATTTAGGAATGCACAAGCTTACGTGGACAGATGGAAGGAACTCCTAGAAGAGGAGGGCAGGGGAGGAGGTACCACTGCAAACGGCATCCTGTCTGACCACGCAAACACCACACCAGCCCAATCCCACAGAGCCCCCACCCCTTAAGCCTCCTCGGTGCCAACAAGTAGAGGAGGTGGGGGGGACATGAGCACAGAACTTGGCCACCCCATTTGGTGGCAGCCACCCATCCGGCCCCAGGGTGAGACACTGTGGGCAGGCAGCTGCAGGAGCTCTGCTGCATTCAGCTCTGCTGCAATGTGATGGAAGACAGCTCCAGACTGCTGTGATTAAAGCAGCACTGACCTGTTGTAATTAAAGCTGAAGAGATTCATTCAAATTAACTGGAGGAGCTAATCTGAGTTGGAACTGAGCTCTTATTATTTCTTCCCGTGACCATTTCCAGCAGCCCCATTGCTGCAGGTGCTGTGCTAACAGTGGCAAGACATGGCAGCACCACATCCCTGCTTCTCTGCTGCACCTCAGATTTTCTCGTTTTAATATGAATGAGGAGATTTGTGTTTTTCTTCTACATTTGTTGTAGCAGCTACGGAAGACTTTGGCATAATATTGCCTTATGAGATAACCAAGTCAGAGTGCAGAGCCTGCAGTCTTTGTGCTTGCTGCATAACATCACTTGTCATGAAAATATTATTTCCTGATAATCTTCTTCCTTGTATTATGAACAAAAAAAAGCATCAGATTGCCCTCAGCAGTGGATTGCAGGAGGCTTAGCAAGTCAGTTGTTTATAACAAATAGCAGACAGAATTTAACTAAAGTTTGAGGACATCAAAGGGTAGAAGTTATCTTATTCCAGCACAATCAGCCCATTTGCTGTAGGAACAAAGCCCAGTGCAGGCTGCCTGCTCATGGTGCTGACCCTTCTGTGATAAACACTGTTTCTTTAGTGTTTCCCATCACAGGACAATACAGAAATGTGTGCAATGCAAATAGGCACTTGTGTCTGCCTTGCCTTCTCTAGGGAACATCCTTTGGTTTCCCCCAGAGGGTGGTGACGCACTGAACAGGTTGCCCAAGGAGGCTGTGGATGCCCCATCCCTGCAGGCATTCAAGGCCAGGATGGATGTGGCTCTGGGCAGCCTGGGCTGCTGGTTGGTGACCCTGCACACAGCAGGGGGTTGGAATGGATGAGCACTGTGGGCCTTTGCAACACAGGCCATTCTAGGATTCTATCGTTCCATGATTCTATGATTGTTTTTTTCCTCCAGATAAAAAATGATGAAAAGCAGCTCTCAGGCAGATAGAGATGAGCAGAGCATCTCCAGCCAAGCAGGATTCTGTTGGATCAACCTGCAGAAGGGCTGCACTGTGAGTCAGGGCACTCTGCACTGTGACCTTGGGATGCTGAGGGGCTCCCAGCCCCTGGGACATGTCCTTTGGGTGAGCCCTTGCCCTGTGCCCCCTGTGCAAAGGTGCAGCAGAAGGGAAGCTGAGGTGCTGCTGGTGGAGGAACATGCAGGGGCTCTGCAGCAGCAACATCAGCTCTGGATGGGGCGAGCACTCTGACAGTACCATGCTGCCTTCCCACAGATCAGATCTGCACCACAGCTTCAGCAAGACCGTTAAAGTAACAAAAAGCTCAAAGCAAACAGCCCCCTCTGTCTCTCTGTCTCCTTCCGTCCCTCAATCCCCCCTACCTGCCCCCCCACCAAAAAACAAACAAACAAACAAACAAAACCAAAAAGAAAGATAATAGAAAATGAAAAGAAAAAGCACAGAAAAGAAAAAGCACAGAAGGTGAACTGAGCAACGTGTATTGGTTTCCTTGCTCCCTTCCCCTCCCAGCCATGGGACTGGGAAATGAACCCGAGTGGTTCCCTCAGAAATAGCTGCTAAAAACTGGACTTTCAGGAACTGCTGCATCCACTGTCGGGACTCGTGAGCCATGTGGGTGGCTTAAAAGGGCTTGAATGGCTGTTGGAACTTCTAACAATGAAGGCTACATTAGACTGAAATCTCACTGAAAGCTCTTAGGAACCAGATTTTACAGAAACATTTTAGACAAATATTCTTCTCCTGACTTAGAATCCTTCAGCTGTTTTCCATTTCCCACAATTGTATCAAGAAAGGGAAGGAATGGGCCTGTTTCCCTTTGCAATACTGCTGTGCTGAGAGGAAGAAAAAGAGAGAAAAGGAGGAAAATGCCATAAGTGGGGCTGGGATATTTCCCTTTTGTTTGCTTAAATAATTGTTGTCCATTTTTCCCTCAGAAAATTGAACAGAAGTAAATGCAGGGGAAGAAACTGGATAATTGCTCATTGCTGCAAGAGATGTGGGACCAAACTGCAAACCCGCGTGGCTTTGATTACAATTAAGGGGGAAAAAAGATGATTTGTCATCCAATGTACGATGACAATTTATTCTCTAATCACTACCTCCCATCAAAATTTCTCCAGTCTGATATATGAGCACTTATTATTGTACCTTTCTATGGTGATTCAAGGAACTTCACAACAAAAGGTTTTAATTGTATTTGAAATGATGGTAATAATTCAGGTATACACAATTGCACACAATATTATTGATTGAGCAAAAGGTGTTTCTAATATTGCGTCTGCTTAATGAATTTTCTTTAATGGCAATACGTCTGATTCAGTATGGGAGCAATGCAGAGGAGAAAAGTTCTGCCTGGAGTAAAATGCCATTGACCTTCTCCTGGTTTCTTTTCTGGTATGACAAATAGGTTTAATTTCAAAGCTTTTTAGGAAATTGCATCAATATTTAAACTGATTTCCAGCTTGCTTTGAAAATGTAAATTCTCTTCCTTCTCCACAGGCTGGTGCTGCACAGCCCACTGCTCAGGCACTGGTGGTGATGTGAGCCATGGGAAGCATCTATTAAACCATAGCAAACTGGAACAAGAAGGCTCCGGAGCTCTGTGCAGAGGGTGCAGCATCTCATTATCTGCTGTTCTCTCAGCATGGGCAAGAGCTCAGGTTTGCTGGGTGTACCAAATCCAATCAGCCCGTGATGTATTTTGGTACAAGTTGAAATAAGGCTGCCTTCATCAGCATGATTGCTCCTTCCAAATACACTGAGGAAAATAAGAATTTAATCCTCCTATTTACTGTGGCTTTAATGAATAGGACAGACCTTTTGATAAGAGGGATTTCTCTCTTTTCTTCTTCAAACCTTGGTACTTCCCTTCTTTTACATTCAAATATTAGCAGAACCTAATTTGATAGTGCCCTTTACCTACAATAGGTAGCAATTACCAAATCGTGGCATTGAGGTCTAAGAAGGTACTACAGGAAGGTAATGAAAAGATGTGGCACTTTGAAGTCTTCAGACTGCTGTGCATTCTGACTCCAAGCAGATTAAACACGGCTGTTTATTCACAGCAAGTTATGCTCAGGGACACCAAAGACTGAAGGCTGAAGCAAGGGTGACCATGCTGGCAGCAGAAGGGCTGCAGGAAGGGGAGCAATTACATGGCTGCGTCTGCACTGCACATGAAATATCAGTTTGAAGACTCTCGTCTTCCTGGACAACAGCAAATCTCTCCAGTGTTAGTGCAGATGTGAGCAGGAGGGCAAAGAGCAGCACTGTTACCAGCTGCTGCCTTATGGTTCCCAGTGATCTCATCATCTCCTGCCCAGCCCTGCTTCCCTCCTGCATGAAATGTGCAGAGCGGTACAACAGGGCAGGGAATGCAATTTAAGTTTAGGATTTTGAACTAAAGCTTAATTATATCCCAGAATGTACTCTGCCTTTCACATTGGATTCTAGATGGATTGAGATTAATTATGCTGTAGAGATCTTTCCCCCTCTGGCCTAAATTTCTCTGTCAAACTCCTTGCTTATATATTTTGACTGGGCAATAAACCATTTTTTAAAGACAGGAAAAGCAGAATTTCTTTCTCCTTTTAGTAGTAAGGGCTTTTCTGCACTGGAAAGGTTCATCAATTATACCAATATAATTACCATATAACTACACTACAGTAATTATTTCGCCATAACTCTTCCTGTAGCGACTGCTATTGAATAAAGCTACTTTTTCAATATACCTTAAATCTATTCCCTAGCAACACAACCTAAATCAAAACATGTCCTGTTACTGAAGAACAAATACTGTGTATTAGGAATTGCACTGCAAGAAGCAAGGCTGTTCAGCTATAGCGTCAGTGCAGGCTCAGGATGGTTGTGCAGTACCATCCATTGCTCTGCAGGTCCTACACCCACTGCCTGGGGAGCAGCAGCTTGGCATCCAGGGGTGCTCCAGCTGGAAAGGGAAGGGGAGGGGAGGGGAAAGTGAGGGGAAAGGCTGGGAGGGAAAGGAGGGGAGAGAAAGGGAGGCGGGGGGGAAGACAGGAGATGGCCATATGGGGCACAGCCATGAATCTTGGACACTTCTCTTGGCACTAACGATGAGCTGTGTTTTATCACCTTTGTCCTTCTCTAAGGCAAACTGAACAAGCAGGCCTAATGAGGAGGAACTGGTGGACATGCAATGAAAGATGATCTGTTTATGCATTCACTTGTAGCCAGCTGTCTGTTTGTACTGAACCCTGATTATAAGGCTGTAAGGTGCAGGGCTAAGCTGGGGAATCTCTTTCACGAAAGCAGGTGAATCAGCAAATTGCAGGACAAACACTGGTGTATATGCTTAGCTTGCTAAGATCAAATCACGTAGAGGACTTTCCAGGTTCCAAAAGATGGTTGTGCTGGTGGCAGGTGTGCAGTAAGTCTGGGATGGCACCAGTGCCATTAGCAGCATGTGTGTGCCGCCATCTGTCTCAGTCAAGGTGCAGTTCAGAAGGAGTTTAGGACTGTAAGTCTTCTCCTCAGCTCTGATTATTTCTCCTGACATTTACAGTTACCATTATTGCAATGCTAACTTGCAATAAAATAAATGGCTTAAATCTCATTTCCGTTTGCAATTCATGATACATAAACCAAAAGCAAGTAAAATAAAACTCTCTGAAGAATAAATGAACTGCTTATTTCAGGGCAAGTACACCCAGGTATTCTAACAGCATTGCTTTAGTGGTGGCAGTGTGCTTCAAACAGCACGGCCATGTGTGCACAGCCATGGAAACCAAGTAGGTGTGTGCAGAGGAGTCTCATGGCTGTAAGCAGAGCAGAGACCCAGACAGCAGCAGGAACCTGGGCCCACTGTGGCCTGGTGGCTGCAGACACCCCACTGCATGCTTGTAATATGCCAGAGCCAGCAAAGGGCTTTGCCTGGTAACTGGAGGAAGTGATGGGAAGTCCTGGAGGGCACTGTGGAATGGGAAGCATAAAAGCTGTGAGCCCCCATCCCAGGCTGAATACATGGTTCACACTGGTGCTGAAAGTCTTTGATGCTCTGGTGTCTCTGTCTTGTTCATGGATGCAAAACATTCTGTGTGTACATTACACAAGTAGTGCACCACGTACTCATTCCTTAG
The DNA here is from genome assembly GCF_039878825.1 of Excalfactoria chinensis. Taxonomy (NCBI): domain Eukaryota; kingdom Metazoa; phylum Chordata; class Aves; order Galliformes; family Phasianidae; genus Excalfactoria; species Excalfactoria chinensis. The sequence continues at coordinate 338,236 of NC_092829.1, read as the reverse complement.
TGTATTTAACTGAGGATCATGGTGCACACATTCAAGGAATTTTTTCCATTGTTGCATATTTACCAGATCACGTTTGGTCCAGCAGTGCTTGTTTTCAGTCATAGTGCCGCTGTTGGAGACCTCCAGTAGCCACTGTATCATACAATGATAGAATCCTAGAATGGTCTGGGCTGCAAAGGCCCACAGTGCTCATCCAGTGCCAACCCCCTGCTGTGTGCAGGGTCACCAACCAGCAGCCCAGGCTGCCCAGAGCCACATCCAGCCTGGCCTTGAATGCCTGCAGGGATGGGGCATCCACAGCCTCCTTGGGCAACCTGTTCCAGTGTGTCACCACCCTCTGGGGGAAAAACTTCCTCCTAAGATCCAACCTGAACTTCCCCTGTCTCAGTTTAAGACCATTCCCCCTTGTCCTATGTACCTTCTTAAATCCGACATTGTCCTCAATGCAACAAAGCCAAGGTGAATAGCATGAAAAAATAATGACCAGGGAACAACGGTTCACGGTTTCTCCAATCGTGAGAACTAGGGGTCACTGAGCAAATGATCTAACGGTAGCTTAAAATAAAAACAGAGTTTAATTAGCAGAACTTTTCTTCCGCATAATGCATAATTAAACATGGAAGTGAGAGCCATGGGAGAGATGGGAAATTAAAAATATAAATATCCTTAAAAATAATTACATGTATTCAGGACAAAAAGATCCACAAACTAATTGCCTTCCATACAGCAGGTGAAGCTTTGTCTCAACAGAAACCACCGTTAACATCCAATTTATTTTAATAAGGCTAAAATTTAACACCTAGTAGGCAGTGCTGAAAACAAAGGTATAAGGTAATAAACTGGGACAAGCTGATTTTTTTATAAGTATCTGTATATGTTTTGTATTCATTAAAGAAACCGTGTTTATGTTTATACTGTACTTAGTGAGAGAAACTTTATAGATCCAGAAAACACCTTCTTTAGTTGTCACTCTTATTCAGCCTTCTTTCATCACACTCTGATAGGGAGCCTCGTCTTTCTACACAGAACAGGCTTATTGCCTTTCTAAATCTATCAAAGTGAAATGATTACATATTGCCACGCATGTGAATGGCTGACAGTACAGAGCCCAGGGAGGACACTGGACAGCAGCTCCTCAGTCTTTTTTTGTCCCCTATTCTCATAGCCCCATATTCTCTCTTGGCTGCTCTTCACAGACAACAAGGGCTATAACCAATGCCTTCAGGCCCTGCTCACACACACACACACAAAGGGGGAAGAAAAAAAAAAAGGGAAAAAAAATCATTAAGAGAGAAGAGACCTCACTGGAATAAGAGATGCATCACTACACACATTTTATTCCCCTCTGAAAGCCGTCTATGGTTTATCACTGAAAGCATATCAGAAAATAATGAGCTCATTTTTTGTTTGTTTGTTTTTCCCTCATGGCAAAGCAGCCAGCAACCAGAAAATAAGCTGTTATTCTTCATGGAGGATCAAATGGCTAGTTTAGTCATGAAAGATTTGCTGTTTCAGAGTGGCTAGCTTGCCTGGGCCAGTCGTCTCCTTCTGCTCACTGAACAACCCGCATACAGCTCATACATACAGCCATGAGCAACTGGATCAAGCAGGACTGGCCGAACACCAATTAAAGCTTACAGTGGGCTTTAATGGGTCTCTCACTGCACCTCTCTGGGGGGCTCAGGGGTGCTGACAAGCAGCAGCCGGACCTTCCACCTGCTTCGGCCCCTGTGGGATGCAGAGTTGGCATCCTGGCATCCTTCCCCTCATCCTGTCACCTGTCACCAGTGAGAAGAGACCAACCCTTCTCTGCTGCAATCACCTTTCAGATACTGGAAGAGAGCAGTAAGGTCTCCCTGCAGCCTCCTCTTCTCCAGACTAAACAGCCCCAGTTCCTTCAGTTGCTCCTCATAGGGATATTTTCCAGTCCCATCTGTCAGAATGAAATGGGCTCGTTCATCCATCCCAGCACAGCTGATATCCTGCACTGTTCAGTGTTTGCCTTAAGAAATTACCAATTGCTTTGAACTTGTAGAGAATTCAGGGAGAATCTATCGATGCCGATCATTCACTCCCTGATTCCAGGGCAGGCTTTTTTTAAAATGTATGTGAATTTCTCTTGCAGTTCATATTGTATCTTAAAAGGAAAAATTACAGAGATGTATACACCTGAGAATAAGATTTGCTCTAGTTCACTGAATATTGCACTTACTTTTGGAGCATCAGGACCATGGAGTCTCTAATGTACCAGAGAGATGCCTGTTTCCTGGCATAACGGATTCATCTCCTGGGAGTGTCAGAGATGGGGGAAAAGCAACTGAGAATTCCCACCAGCTCTGAGCCTTGATGGCAAACAGCACAGAGCCGGGCAGTGCAGCCGCCCTGTTCTGCCCCTGGGCATTTTTATTCCCTAGAGGAATGTTAATTGGTCATTCCAAGCTATTGTAAAACGCTCAGCTTTGGGTAAAAGCAATGAATTGTAAATTCGCGTATTTCAATTTATCTTCCGCTTGTTGAAGTTCCCACAGCGTTCATCCATAAGAAACCAGAGTGATACCAATGAAATTCAGTAAGAACAGAAAGAAACCTGCATAAAAGCCCTTTAAAAACAATTCTCTCTGCTTACTGAGACACTCTGGGTTTCATTTTGTCTCCAGTTTTGTTATTTGAAGATAACAAAACTTCAGGCCTACACCTGAGAACGCTGAGCAGTGCAGCTCCTGCAGGCACTGGCAGAGAAGGAACTCCAGAAGAGACGTTTGTGGTATCACAGTTTGTATTCCCCACGTAGAATCAGAAAAATTCAGAAACATATGGGAATAACAGACTGAAAATGAGTTTTTTTTCCCATTCTGTGAAGAAAAAAAAACATTTTAATGTGAAGTGACTCTTCAAACATAATTTCGAACCTGCTTACTCAGTTTGTCTGAGGCTTCTATGTGAGCGCGGTGCTTTCATCACAGCAGGATCCTGATGTGAGGCACCATCTGCAATGGCCTGGAGCAACACACGGATCACCAGCATAGAGGAGCTTCAGCCAAACCCAGCAGTCCTGGTAGGACACAAGAACTAATAGGTTTCAGAAGGATTTGGTTAACGTGGAATCCACACATCTCCTGGTTATCCAAAAAATTCACAAGCACTCGTGAGACCGAAAGCAAAAGGAAAGGCAAATAAGTGGGTTTGCTTCTCTGCGTAATGCTTCATACAAACAGATCGAAGGATCTGATTACAGAATCACAGAATTAAAGGGGTTGGAAGGGACCTCAAGAGATCAACCAGTACAACCGCCCGCTAAAGCAGCTCCTGCAATAGGTAAGGTACTTTGACTGAAATCAGACTTACAGATTAATTGCATCAGAGCAGATGTCCAGCAATGAAATCAGGACTATAGCCATAAACATCCGAATTTCACGCATACCGCACGTCAGCTGCATTCACAGAGGTCTCAATAACCTGCCAGGAGGTCAGCATAGACGTGCATCTGGGTTTATAATGTTGGTGTGCTCTGGTTAGTGTGAAATTCGGCAGGAAAACCTCTCAGCCAAACAAAGGACTGAAGACTGTTGGGTGTTGAAAGGAACTGAAGGTGCAAGTTGAAGCCAGAGTCACTGACGTGTGAGGGCAGGGATCTGCTCCACAGCACAATGCGGGACAGCTCAGCAGGTTTCTGTTTTATTCTCTCAGAGGTAAACCCTCAGCTGGGGCTCCTTTGAAGTTAATTGTTCTGTTCCTTTTTTTCCTTAGGATATCAGAGCACATTACAAAGAAATGGAGATTTCTCCATCAGGTGACTGAAGGGACGAGAAATTTGCAGGTTGGCTTTAGGTTACCTTTGGGAAGCCGCTTCTCTTGTCCACAATGCACATATCAGTAACAGAAATGCTCCCCGGCTTCCACAAAGGCACTGTCTGCTACCAGCAGAGACATTACAGACCCAGAGCAGCACGTTAGCTGTGCTGTTACTGCACAGGAACATCGTGCAGTTCTCTGTTACCATTTATCATAACAAAATGCCTTGCAATGAAAAAGAAAACCAAACCACAACATTCTAGAAGTGCAGAATTCAAGACAGGATATTTGTAGAATCATAGAATGGCCTGGGTTGAAAAGGACCACAGTGATCATCTGGTTTCAACCCCCCTGCTATGTGCAGGGTCGCCAACCACCAGACAGGGCTGCTCAGCAGCAGAAGAGAAGAGAGGGATGGTGTGGCAGGCACGGTTCCTTCAGAGGAAGGGGTCTGGGAGCTGTGGGGTAGGAGGTGATGCCCCAACATGGGCTCTGAGCTCCATGGGGTGGTGAGCAGTGCACAGCCCACTGCTGCGGCCCACCAGAATCACAGAATTATCAAGGTTGGAAAAGACTTAAAAGATCATCCTGTCCAACCATCCCCAATACTTCTCAGTATCTGGTCATATCCCTATGACCAGAGCTATGCTGCAAAAGGAGAGCCTTCCTGCTCCTCTGCAAGTTCCAGAGCAGTATCAGATTTTTTTACTGTTCAAAGTGTGATTTTAATTATGAAATCTGTGATTTGTAGTTCTAATATTTACACAGGGAGTTCTTTTTCTTCTGTCTCCCTCCATAAAGTAATATTCAAATCAAAGCGCGGGTTTCATTTTCTAAAGCTTTGAAGTTGATCCCTTTGACATTTCACATTTTCATGTCACACTTCTAATTATGAAAAGAATGAGAAGTCTCACTCATCAACGTTTCACATTTTCTGTATGTCCTCAGCAGCCTTTTCTTCATTTCTTTTGGCAAACTCGGGAAAGAGATAAAGCAGAAGCCCCAGGCACACGTGCAGTGCAGGTTCTGTACATGACCACGGCTGTGAGGTCTCACCTGCAGCACTGCGTCCAGATGTGGAGTCCTCGGTACGGAGACACAAGGAACAGCAGGAGAGCATCCAAAGGGAAATGGTTTCACAGTGAAAAAGGGCAGCCTTACATTGGAGATAAAGAAGTTTGTTACACTAAGGGCAATGAGGCACTGCACAGGTTGCCCAGAGGGGTGGTGATGCCCCAACCTTGCAAACAGATGAGGGGATGGGCTGTGAGCACTGCTGGAGCTGCTGTTCAATGTGCAGAGTGGGATCAGAGGGCCTTGAAGGGCCCCTTCCAACTCAGACCGTTCTATGATCCAGTGATTTGACGGTGTGTGCCTGCCTTGGGTCAACTGCTGCCCATTGCAGGGCATGCCCGCTATGTGCTGCTCACTGCTGGAATGAGAGCAAAGCTGAGGCATGGAGAGAGCAAGAGACCGGCACCCACAGCTGTGAGATCATGTCTGGAAGTTGTCAGAACTGTCCCACGCACACACCACACACAGCTGGGTGTGCAGGGACCCTCACAAGAGCTGTAGGGGCTGCCTGCCGGCTCTGCACCGTGGTGTGCTGCTGTGCACGGGCGGCTGCAGAGCACCAATGCCTGCTGTGCGAGCAGCTTGCGGTGCGGTGCAGAAATTAAAATCTGAAAATGAGTTTCAATCTTCTCTCCATCCTTTACATTTGATGGCTGGAATGACAGTTGGGCCTTAATGAACATCAGAGAAATACTATTCCCCCAGCAGCAGTGTTCACACTGGGGAGCAACACAGGCACTGAGTGCACATCCAGGTGGTGCTGAAACAAACACTGCAGCTGATCCCACCAAATCATTTATTTCTTAATTTACAGATATTGCAATGAACCTGGGCAGGAGTGTGTGAGGCCCCACCCCATTCATGCCTTGACTTCACACTACAGTGCTCTCCAGATTTCCTTTCCCACTGCAGGCAGTGCTCACCAGCCCTGGCTCAGGTCAGGTCTCAGTGCTTCAAAGGGCAGCACCAGACCTGCAGCCCCAGGTGGTGGATGCTTTTTAGTATGGACACCACCAGGGGCTGCACCTGACTTTCCCACGTGCTCTGTGGTTCTCCACACATACAGGGAGAAGCACGAGCATGGTCTGCATGTTACCCAGCTGACCATATCTGGCCATCGGAGGAAGACAGGGAGCCTTAATCCTGTCTCACATATAAGCTCCTGCAATGGGCCTGAGACATGGCACTGGGTGAGGGATAGAGCAGAAGTTATCTTAAGATGTATTCTCAGGAGGGCAGCAGCATGAAGCTGTCTCCTGACAGGGAGAGCAAGACGGGACCCATGGGCTGTGTTCCTTGGCAGCACTCTGCCCCAGAGGGCTGCATTGCTCAGGGGTGGACAGGGGAGGGACAGTATGCCCAGCATGTAGGAGATGGGGTACTGTTATCACAGAGCATCACAGAATCACAGCACGATTGAGCTGGAAAGGACCTCACAGCCCTGTCCCTGCTGTAGGCTGGGTGTCCCCCAGCTCAGGGCCTCATCCGTGGTCTCAGACACCTCCAGGGATGGGGCACCCACAGCTCTCTGGGAGAAGAGCTTAAACTACATATAACTACTTGTACTCTTCCTTCTGTACATCAGAAATGTGGAATAGCAGGTCCAGGAACTACCATGCGTATAAAAGAGAAGAATTTTCATCATAATAAATTCATAAGGCTTCATAACAAACATTACTGTTTGTTTATGCAGAACTGTAATATTGACCTGATTACAAAGATAGCAGGAAACCTCAAAGGAAGCCATAGGGCAGAGCAATCCCAGGCAGAAACACAGGGGAAGATTAATACAATCGCTCACAAGATGTGACAACAGCTACCCCTGGAACACGGAGATATCTGAAAGTTAATGCAGAGATAGGAGTGTGATAATAAAGACAAACATGTCTTTTTAGGTTAGGCTGCCCCACTGCAAGCCATATAGTGTTTGATAATGCACTTCTTCAAAAACATGCTGATGACAGCCCTGTGAAGGAGAAACAATTTATCTTAAAATTGAAGAGAGAAACCAGGAGGCACAGAATGTGGCACCCAAATATGGATGACTGTCCTTGCCAGGGAAGCAAACAACCTTATTAAGCAAGAAACAGGGAAGAGATGGCTGCATTAACAATGAAAAGGAAGTTGGGGGGAATATAATTACAGCCAGGGATTCATATCAGCGTCTGCACTGTCAGGCTTGAAGAGATGACAGTCATTTTATGGGGAGAACATTGGAAAACGAATGGCAGCATTTCTGGTGCATGGGATTTATGTATCAAATTCATTAGTCCTGAAGGTATATTATAAGAGTTAATTTAAAGGTAAGGGGAGCAACGCAGTAAATACAGGCTAAGCACAGCAGGAAGCAGCCTGGTGCTGTTGAAGGAGCAGCCTGGTGCACTGTGCCAGCTGTGACCTTGCCAGCAGTGTGCCAGCTTTGACCCTGCCACCAGCAGTACCAGCTGTGCCATTACCAGCAATGTGTCAGCAGTGCCTTTCCCAGAGCTGTGCTGGCTGTGCTCCTGCAGCCACCAGGTCCCTGTATCCAGAACGGTGCCAATCACTGTGGGCACCACCAGCAGCTCTGTGCCCCACCCCCAGCAGCACCACGGGGCTCCCAGTGCCCCTTCCCACTGCTCCAAGGCAGAGCCTTGCTGCAGGGCTGTGCCCCCAGCCTGACACCACCCGGGCTGAGGTGTGGGCATCTCTCCCAGTGTGGGGCATGAGGACAGCACAGCGGGCAGGGGAGTGAAGTGACTTCAAGATGTGCTCACGTGGAGACTCTTCAATGGAGAAATCATTTAACAGGATATTGAAGAGACAGCACAATTCCTGATTTACAGGGAATACAAAGGATTCTGCTTTGCAGCCCCTGCCCTTTGAAAGTGGAACGCAATGGACTAACTATTCATCCCCATTTCAGAAAAGCTAGGAAGGTTTACTTGACAACAAAGGATTAGAAAGTTTATGGATATTGATGTCCCCTAAAGGTGGAGGGTGCTGACAGTGACTGCTGCTCCAGAGCTCTGTTCTCATCCATGCTCATGTCCATACAGGGGTATGTATGCACATTCTTGGCCCATCTTCCATTCTGTCTTGCAGAAATTTCTCTTCTGACACACATATACATTGAAAACAACCACAACAACCTGCAGCAGAAACAATCCAAACTTCTAAACTGTAGCAGAGAACTGAATTATTTACCCATTGGTCATAAATAAATAATTTCCAGCATTCTTTTGCACTCCTGAATGAGATTCTGTACTCCTTTTCTTCTCTGGAAGGCAGATCTGTAAAGCTGGGGATTGCTAACACTGCCTGTGACGTGCAGCACACAGCATGGGAGCCGTGCTGGGCTGGGACTGCCGCGACTGTGTCGGTGGTGTGCAGGAGGCAGCTGGCTTCCCAGTGTGTGTCTGGCTGGGATCACAGCAGCTGGGGAGGCTGCATGGTCTGTGTGTGTGGGTAGGGTGAGAGGTGATGGCCTCGGGTTGAATATTAGGGAAAAATTCTACTCAGAAAGAAGAAGAGGCGTTGGAACAGGCTGCCCAGGGAGGTGGTGGAATCTCTCTCTAACACAGAGCCTTGGTTCAGCGCTCTGGGTAAGGATGCCCCACTGACTTAAGACAAGTTGTGCGGTTTTCTGTTCTATTATGTTCTCATAGAAACTTTACTTGTTCATCTGTCTTGAATAACTGTTGCACATGAGTCTGAAATCCCCCAGTCTTGGAAATATGTCAGAAGCTTAAAAACAGGATAGTACAGGAAAGGGATTTGAAGTTAGTAAACTCATTGCAGCATCTTCATTCATAATCATATCTTAACATCCAGTTACTCAATCCCCTGCCTGACTATGACAGTGGACTCCTGCCTGCCCCCAGCATCCTCCTTTAGCCTGGCCACTATGCCTAAGGCCTTGGGTATGCACAGACAGTGAGATGCCAAAGAATTTGGTCATAATAATAATAACCAAAGTGTTGCCAAGATGGATAACAACCACATTACTGTCTCAAAATGGGTGAACTAATAGCATCTTCTGGTTCAGCAGGTGCCAGTGGAGCATGTGATAAATAGTTTGATTACTAGTTACCGGCTTTACCCCATGAACAATGAGCAGCCCAAGGGCACAGTGAGCTCTCCTGCATGGCAGCTGGCTGTGAGACAGGATCTTCCCTTGGGCAGAGGTACCTGTTGAGATCGCATCTGCACCGCAATCCTTGACCTCAAGGTGCCTTGCTGATACAGACCCCCAGGAAGTGGCCAACAGTTTTAAGCTTTGTTAAGAGTATATCTCAGATTAACTGTGATTTTCTTCAATCATTACACCGTATCTATAATATATCAATGAAGATATTCCTTCTCTCTTATGCATGTTGTGAGATTGTTTCCATCCATGACACCGAGTTGACTTCTCACCCTTCTGCAGAGCAGGGAGACACCTGCATGTGCTCCCAACACATCTCCCCCTGTGCAGGGTGCAGGCAGTGTGGACCCGTGTGGACTCACTACTCGCCCTTTGTGGGTAGCCTGGCTGCCACCACAGCTCAGAGCTGCCAATGCAGTCTTCCTAGTGCCACAGCAATGCACAAAGGACATAACTCAGGCTGGCCGTGCTTCATTTCCTGCACCTCTCTTCTGTAGGCATAAATGTATTAATGAAACACTGTGATTTTTATATACAGTTCCCAGCAGGAAACAATTCTCATCTATAAAATGTTCCGTCAGGCTGCGCTTTTTGCCATGAAATTTGCTTATTTCATTGTATTTTTAGCATGACATATGCAGCTTCTAATAAAATCCTGCTTTCCTCAAAACTTCCTTTGCGATAGATCCTAACAGTGCAAGGGGAAAGGAAGCAGACAAAGACTGTTTTGATGCAGCACACGGCTTTCCTTTGGCATATCATAATTGCAATGTGAGTGTGCCTGATATACCTCTTGGCTGCTGATATCCCTTGGTATCACTGACCAGAAAAAAAGCATATTTTGCTCCAGACTTTTCATTTCTGCTGATTTTAGGGGTATTATTTTGCTTGAAAATGTAACCTGAGCCACTAACTGAGCCAGTGCAAAATGCAAGCACCAGAGATTAGCAATGTGGAGAGCACCCTGAGACCCCAGATCTCCTTGAGGTGCAGGGAACAGCCTCAGCCACCACTCACAGCCAGGACACAGAGCTCACCTGACCCGTTCCAAAGCAGCTGCAGTAGGGTGGCATCTCAGCCATCAGAGCAGCTCACCCTCCTTGCATGGACGCCCCGCACTGCTCAGAGGGGTTGGGATGGAGGAGTCCTGCAGTGGGCAGAGCTGAGGGGAGCTGAGCTGGGGAAGTGATGAAGAGCATGCTAGTAGGGATGATGCACCGAGGAGCCCTTCAAGCTCAAGAGGTGTGGAAGTGAGTGAAGACTTCCAAGTGATGGAAATCTCCCCTTTGCTGGCTCCCACAGACATGCTGTTTGTGGAAGTGCAACTACAGAAAGAAGTCACAATGAGACAAAGTGTAAATAAACTGAAAAAAGCAAATAGATGTCAAGCTTTATCTGAGGGCTGCATAGCTTTGGTGGCTGTACCTGGAGGAGTACCAAAACACACCTATTTCTATCACTTCATGGGTGCTGTGTTTTAAGGCATGTTTTGAGAAGACGCATTCATTTTACACTTTCATGTCATTCACATTTTGCTGCGTTATCCTAAAAATCCTCCTCTAAGGCATCTTAATAAAAAAGTTGTGGCCCAAAGACATGAATGATGGTGCTCAGCCCATTCTGCTGCCTTTGGGAATACCATGCAGCTGCACCTTCAGGAGTCTCCGTTTAACACCGGGGTACCTGGAACTCATGCTCCCAGGATCACAAAATAGGACAGAATAGGAGAAATAGAATTCACATTTTTTAGCCAATTAAATTAGGCTGAATGGCTGAGGGAGATAAGACAGCCGAGCTATTGAAAAGAAAATAAATTAATGAGCATGTTTTATGTGCCCGCTCAGGTGTAAGTTCCTTTTCCTGTAATAGATTTCACTTTACTTTTTTTGACATGTTTTCCATGATTTAGAGAGAAAGCAGCAGACTGAATAGGGGCCAAGGAGACTCTTCTTTCATCTGCCGTGTTTCACTTCAGGGATAATTCCAAGGATCTTGATTTTGATTCAAACAGTTTGTCTCAGCCAAAATAAAAAATGAATAGCACATCGATCTTTAAAAATGTGTATTTAGCACAGTCTAATGACTCTAAGAGTTCATTATGAAACAGTGAAAGAACATTTTTTGTCTCGTTGAATTCTCCCTGCCTGCACTTTTTTGACAGAACCAACCTAAACTCTCCCATACCCCCACATACTGAGGGGCCGATCCCCCCCACCAACCGCAGCCGTGCCGGGGCCTGGGCTCTGCTCTAGGCAGCGTTTGTCTCTCAGGTGTTCCCCAAAAAGATCCATCAGGGTGTTGCGCATCCCTTGAGGCAGTAGCTGTGCTTGCCATGGCCGTGTGTCTGTCTCCCCATGGGTCTGCTCCCTGTGCACATCTCTGTGCTCAGAGGGCAGAATTCCAGCAGTAATGCTCCACACTTCTATTTGCCATTTGCTGTAGCTGATGTTTTCCAACAGAAAAGTCACAGGGTGCAGGGATCTGTGGTCCTGGAACTCTCCCTTCCTCCTTCACTTCCTCTCTTCAGTTTTGAAGCATGTCCATACAGACGTGCTCACAGTTGCACATACACAACTGTGCTCCCTGACACATCCATAGATGTAGATATGAATGAGGTTTCAAATGCAGGGATTGCCAATGTGATCAGTGCACTGGCAGCAGCACCTTGGGGGCAGCTTGCAGCAGACATGGACGCTGCGTGGAGTGCCATTGGTATGCAATGTGCAGAGGCACATCTAAAAGGGAGCACGGCTACAGATCACTGTGCAGACTGAAACCAACCTGCATTTTTCTCCTCTTTTATCTTTGCATACTGTTTCTTGTCATTGCAATGGGCATTCATCTGCTGAGCGGCTGACGCAGCAGAACGGAGGAGCTCACGGAGGACACTCTGCTTTCAGCTGGCTCTGCCCTCATTTTACTAAACCCTGCAGGGAAGGGAGCTGCAGGCTGTCGGCTGGGCTCTTCCCTTTACTCTGCAGCCTCCATTTCTGCTGCAGTAGCTGTTCCATGGGGCTGCTTGCCAGAGTCCATCACAGCAGGCACCCAGCTCCTGTGGGCCTGGTGGTGGCCACTGGGTACTGGGGCTCCAAAAGGCTTTGTGGTGCCCATGCTCCACAACCACACTCCTAGAACCCAGCAGCTCAGCAGGTGCCAGGCCAAATTTCTCACTGCCTGATGAGCAAGGCAGTATCGCTACAGAAGGAGACCCCGGGCACTCACCCACAGAGTGACGCTTCTTGGGCCATGGGAATTCCAAAGAGTACAGCAACCTCGTGGATTCACATACCTGTAAAGAGGTCTCTGCCTGTCTGCACCACAGTGACTTGCTGCCCCTTGCTCTTCTTACAGCAGTGTGCAAGTGTAGAACCAAACCCAACATGGCTCAAAGCAAAAGATGCTGCCTTTGTGACTGCAGTGAAGACACAGTTCTTGGAGGAGCAGAAAATGGATTTAATTCTGAACGATGGCACCAAGATCTCAAGTACTATGTGAGCCTCCACTGCACACCTTTCATTCAAGCAGCACTGGCCTGCTGCTGCTGCTGCTCCTTCCTCCCATGCACCCTGCAGTGAGAGAGCCCAAAGCACACAGTGGGACCCTTTCATGAGCAGTGAGCATCAATTGGTTCTGCGGGGAGCTGAGCTGTGAGTAAGGGACCAGAAACTGTTGTCATGCTGCCCTGTGGGGATATATGCAGGCAGCTGGGCACTGCTGTGAGAGTCACTGAGACACAGAACAAGAAATCCTGCTGTGCCTTGGCCGTAAACAACATTAAGAAACAGAGGAAGCTGAAGTGGTGTCACAAAGCTGTGTGGCTATTCAGAACCATATATTGGTTTGAGTTGGAAGGGACCCTTAAAGGTCATCTAGACTAACTCCACTGCAGTGAACCAGGACAACCCATCTCCATCAGCTGCTCAGAGCCCCATACAGCCCGGCCTTGGGTGTCTGCAGGGATGGGCCCCTTCAGGCAGCACTGGAGACACTCCAAAAGGGAGGCTGGGCTTTGGAGCAGACAGCCCAGGGAGGTGGTCCCTGGAGGAGTTCTAGAGCTGTGGAGGTGCGGCACTGAGGGATGTGGGCAGTGGGAATGGTGGGGGTGGGGTGGGGTTGGGATTGGGGATCTCAGAGGTCTTTTCCAACCTGAACACTTCTATGGCTCGATGAAATCTTATACTGACCATGCCCAAATGAAAATGTCCCTTTCTAAAGGAAAGGAGGTACAGGTTTGGGGAGGGCTGGGCTGGCTGTGCAGCTTCTATTCACCAACACAGAGACCGTCTTTTCTATCAGTGTTTTCCCCAGATGTCTGTTCATTAAGATAATACTGCAAATTATTCACTAAGTTGATTAAATCACACTGAGACTGCATGGAATGAAATTGTGGAAGAATTCAACACACAGGTGGTGAAAACTAATTACGGAGGCTATGAGTACAAGTCACTCTGTCTGTGCCCTTTGACCACTCCGACGTTTTTAAGATTTACTTGAGTTATTTCCAGCACTCAGTTTCTGAGTAGCATGAGCTCCTGCCACTGGCAGGGGTGTGGGGGCACAAAGCAACCTGGGCACCCTCATTGGCAGCCACAGGCAAAGACTGGGAAGTAAAGCAGTCTAGGTGAAGGAATCAAGGAGAGATTTTAGGTCTGAAAGGCTCCATTGTGCATCGTATTAGAAAACACCAATCAGTTGTGGGAATTATTTTTGGAGAATCTTTCAGTGAGAAGCACGCATGTCATCTGCATAACAATGAGACCAAAGATTGCCCTGATTTAAAATAGAATGAGAAAAACATACAGTGATGTGGGAAAAAGCAATGAGATCCGATGGTAGCAAGGTATGAGGAATGTCCTTTTTCCACAGTGCAGCAGAGTTGCTACCTCACTGGGAATGGCAATTAGTGAGAGAAGGAGCAGTTTCCTCTCTCCAGCTGTCAGGAGCAGCGCCAGACCTGATTCTGCAGTGCAGCCCTGGGAAGAATGACATTTTTAGCAGCTAAAATGTGGTTTTGTAGTGAGGAATATCTGGGAAACTTTTTATCATAAACATTACAAACATCATCCATGCGTGAGACATCCCTACATCATGTTCAATTTCCATTTACACTGAAACTCTGCTGTAAGAATGCCTTCGACAAGTTCATTCTCAGCCATGGCCCTCCCTCCCACATTTGTCATGAGAAAGCAGCTCAGAACATGCAACTACAGATTCCCGGGGTGGCTGGTGTCCTGGCTCCAGGTAACACAATGCCAGCATCAGGCACTGAGCAGCACCTGACATGGAACATGGGATCACAGTGCTCCATGAATGGCAGTGACAGTGAATACAGTCCCACTGTAGGGCTGGGTCAGTGCTGGCTCAGGGCTCTGCGGGTCAGTGGAGGGGCTGGAGGGGAGAGGGGGGTGTCATCTGCAGGAGCTATGCAGGAGCCACCAACAGGCTGAGAACAGTCTTTCTGGCAGCAGAGACCAGAAGTACCATGTGGACTTTCCATTCAGCTGACAGAATGAAGGCCTGACACCAAACATAGGTGCCTATGCAGGAAACTAAGTCTGAGAAAAAGCTGAGTTCTCTCAGCAAGGTGAGCAGGCACATGGGTGCTGCAGGTAGACGAGGACAACAGCAAGGAGCACACCCCAGTGATCAGGGTGAGGATCCCTCAGCAAGTTCTGCTAGAACCCTCAGTGCAGGCACTGCCAGTGGAGCATTATAAGCTCAGGTCCAATGCTCCCCACGCTGTGCAGTGGCTGGTGCAGGTGGAGTGCAGGAGGGCACAGCTCTCAGCAGTACAACACAGCTCTCAGCAGTACAACACAGTTCCCAGCAGTACAACAGGCCCAAACTGCAGCCCTGGGCTGCTCCATCCTTCCCAGACCATCTGCAGCCGATGTCGTGCCCCAGATGCAGATCAGAAGCAGCTCTGAGGCCACCATTGGATGGAGCTGGTGGCACCGAACCGGCCCAGAGCCTCCCCACAGTCTCCAGGTGCATCATGCACATGGTGATGCAGGACCACCAGTGGAAAAGCACCCATGTGTCACATGGTGACCTGGGCATGGAGCTGCAGCTTCACATCTTCCCACTTCTCATCCCATAGACACTTTTTTAATCAAAAACTGCCTTTTGTGGACAGATGAAATATTCCACTTAATGAACAGTGAGAAAAACTCTTTCCTTTTCTGTGTTTTCTAATTCTGCTCCGTGCAGTCCCTACTAAAGATCCCAGGGTACCATTGTCTTTTGAAACCTCTTTTATTGCCTCTCACAAAGAAGCAGCGGTGATATCCAGAAGATGGATTAAGGTGGACAGTTCTGACTAAATGCCCGAGGAACAAAGAAAAGAAAACTTTTATTTTTAACTGGAAGTGAAGCTCTCTGATATCTGGTAATCATTTCCCTTGAAATGACCCAGGTTCCCACCTGCATAGTGCTGCACCAACTGACCGAGGGCAGGGAGCACACAGCTGGGGCACCTCCTCTGCACAGCTGCCCTCTGACCACAGCAGGACTTCTCTCTACTGTTCTGATCACCCACACATATACTCATTTATTTCCATGTTAAGGGCTGTTTCCTGCAGCACCCATTTCCACCCTGGAGCTGCCTGCAGTGGGGCCGCGCAGGGATATCCCATGGCCTACAGGGATGCCCAACAGGGACACCCCATACTGCTGCCCCCCATGCTGCCCCCAGCCTCATGCACCCTGCTGCTGCCCAATGCCCAGCCAGACCCACGATCGCAGCCTCCTTCAGCCCAGCGACACATCCCATTCTCTTTGGCACTTTTCTCATGTGCACTTTCTTTTGTCACAGAGCATCCGTCGTGTTCTCTTCTTTGGCATTATGGATTTAAACTCTCACTCTGACCTTTTCAAACATAATTATTCTCACTTGCCGAGGAAAGTCTGAGACTTTCGGACAGATGAATAGATTTGCCCTTATTCCTCTGATACACAATAAATGCGATCAATAGGAATATCCTTCACAGGTTTCTCACCTCTTTCTCTCCCACACGTATTTCCATGGTTATGAACAGCCTCTTGAAGTCATGGCGCTACCAGGTCTCATTTTTCAAATACTGAAACAGAAGATTAAAGTTTTGTGCATGAACTCTTTTTAGATTTATGTCATAGACCCCTCCTGGTCCAGCTGGAATGGCAAGGGCCTAAAGTGAATGTCAGAGGCCAGTGAGGAAAGTGAATGTTCAGTGCCCAAGCTCCCACTGTGGTCACCAGAGAAGAGGGCAGGTTGTAGCTCCCATCTGAGACATCCTGGTAGGTGCCATGACAAGTTTCCAGGAGTCTTTGCAGAGGGGCGTAGATCTCCCTTCACTCCCACCTTTTCTGTCAGTCCCATGAGGCTGCCCAGGCATCCTCGTAATATATGGGCAACTCCATCTTCAGTGACTATGAGCAGCTTCATCTCCAGTCACTATGGGCTCTTCTATCCAGCAGCTGACTTCTTGTTTATGCTGCTGCTACCAGAGTGGAACAGCTCCCCCCAGCCCTCCCTAAGGTCCTTCCAGCCTCTGACTGACCCTCCCCTGCTAGCAGGAAAATGGAGAGAGAAAGCTGAGCATTTTACCAAAGGAAGAAGAAACCAGGCTGGGCATTAAGGTGCACCCATGGGGAAGTTTGACCTCAGTCTGATCTCATTTGAGATTGGGAAGTTCCCTGGCACTGGCAATACGCATCATTTCATCAAATGCTTTGCAACTTTGTTGCATTCCTGGAAATAGCAATGCACAGTTTTGTGCCTGGGAGGTAATTCCAGCTTAAAGAAAACTCCAGCGTGATTCTGCAATTAATTTTTTGTTTGGATTT
Source organism: Excalfactoria chinensis (assembly GCF_039878825.1). Classification (NCBI taxonomy): domain Eukaryota; kingdom Metazoa; phylum Chordata; class Aves; order Galliformes; family Phasianidae; genus Excalfactoria; species Excalfactoria chinensis. The sequence goes on along the minus strand of NC_092829.1, from coordinate 321,420 downwards.
CTAATTTCTAGCTCCTTGAAAACTGTAATAATCATAGAAACAGAAAAACATCTACCTGAGGTTATTTTTCTTCGGTGAAAAATAATGCTCTGAAGTAGCCTCATCTTTATATTGTAATTGTTCCTCAATATCTCATTCTGACAAATATAAAATGTGATTTTTAATTGAATATATATTTTATTTTTTAATGAAACAAATATCTGAAAAATGCTCCAGGTCATTCTGTTCTGTAGAATTCTAATGAATTCTTTAATGCCTTCCCAAGCTCTTATTTTTTATCCTACTTTGTTTTAAAGATAAAACTACATGAGCTGGTTGCACTTAAAAAGACTATAAATTTTTTTAAAAAGAAGCAAAAAATGCAAAATATTATCTTATCAGTATTAATACCAAACATGTGACTTTTCCACGGTCGGGAGAGCATTATTTTCCCCCGAGTTCTCCTCGCTGCTGATAGGATTTTCATGACAGTGCAGAACCTTCTCCCTCTGCAGACCGCTGCCTCCAATTGCCTCCTGCTGCAGCCAGAGGGAATTCCAGCCCCTGGGAGTCTGCCCAGGTCTGTGCCTTGGGGAGCACCTGGAAGAGGTGGATAGACAGCTCTCCCCAAGGTCCCTTTGCCTGCAGGAAGATGGAGCTGCCAGGAGCCTCAGGACAGCACCATGCCCATGAAAAACACTGGAATGTTGGTGCTACGCTGGAGCAAACCCTTTTATATTCAGTGTTTCCATTGTAAATAGTTCTGCTCTGTTACCTGACAGGCTGAACCATCCGTTCTTCATGCTAAGAAATGGACAAAAACAAAACTCCACCATGCTGAAGAGAACAGCCTTCCTCCTCCTGTGTGTGCCATGCGAGACTCCCTGGGCTTTGAGCAGCTCCTGAGGATCCTCTGATGCAGCATTCCTGCATTTCCCAGCAGTCAGTGCCTCCATAGCACTGAGCTGCAGCTGTTGCGCTCTGCGTGGTGATGGCCTTTGGCTGGAGGCAGTACTGTTGGGTCATGTCCTTCAGGACAGTCCTGGTGGGATCGCTGGAGTTGGTTTGTTCGCTTTTAACAGAAAATAAGTATTTATATTCTTAAATCAATAAGGAGAAGCTTTGGCAGCAGCCAGTGCACTGTGCTTCCCAGCCAGCTGCAGCCCTCGTTGGTTGTCACCTGTTAGGTGTCACTGTTGCCCTGCCCCACAGATGGGATTCACCGATAATACAACAAAATACATGGCAGACAGTGATTTCCCTAGCAATAAATACCCATCCCCTTCGTCCATGTTTGTCGAGGCCATGTGTTTGGTGCTGCACGCTGCTCCCCAGGGCAGACCTTCTTTTTCAGCTGTGGGGAACAAACTTCTGTAGGAATGAGTACAGTCAAAGCAACAGCTGCCTTCAGTAGCCCCTAATCGATTGTCAAGGTAAAAATATCTGCTGATTTCCTCCTTACGTGAGCAAATCACATTCCCTTTCCCTTTCTGTTCTCTTCCCACCCAACAATGTCAGTAGACCTAAATCAACCCAGACCCTGGTGGCATGAATGGGAAGCTCAAATTGTACAGGAAGGCATCTAAATGCATTTTTCCACAACAATAACATTAAATTGCATCAATTAGGCAAAAATTGATGAGGGAAATACTGATGGCTGCAGGGTGAACCTCTCAGGGTTTTCCAGGCTGCTCCACAGCACTGTCCCATGGCACCCATTCACTCTGTGACACCCAGCCATCGCGTGTCACCTAGATGTCCTGGGAGGGCTGGAAAGAACCAATGTAATCAGCAGGCAAAAATGCAACAGCTGCAGGTGGAAAACTCACAGGAGAACAGCCCCGAGAGCTGCAGCTGGGTACAGGACTGCCCCTCCTCCCCGTGCTGCTCTGGTCACTAATAAGTAAAGTACATGCTAAAATCAATGTAATTTAGAAATGTGGTGTGTCAATAAAAGGGAACAAAAGGTGCCTGCACAGACATCAGAGCTCCCAACAGCTGGGGCAGGTGAGCTTCGTGTTCCATATTAATGGCCCTTGATTAGAGCTTAATGCAGCAACACACTGTGCTGGCCTCATAAGGCTGTCTGCCTCAGCCTCTTAAATAACAGTTGTGTTTTTTTCAGGCTATCCTGAATCTTTTCTCTGTGGGATGCGATGGGTTTGTAGCACCAGAGGGAAGGCAAACCGCTCTGAAATTGGAGACTGCAGAAAAGGTCCAGGGGAGGGAATGCAAGAAATGCCACCCCTTTGGAAACCCCCCGGTCCAGTCCCAGGAGTAAGAACAGTGGAGTATGGCTGAGTGCTCAGAGCATGGGAAGCCATACAACTTGCTGGAGGTTAGCAAATTAAATTGAATATAAATATGAAACTAACGTCCTTGCAATGTTAAGCAGCTGTGTAAGAAGCTGTACGGATCACCTGCAGACACAGGCCAAAAAACAGAACAAGTGAGGCTCGTGCAAACATTCCTTACGTTTCCGGTCATGTGCTTGTGTCTACAACAGCACTATGAGGCGCGCAGAATGAAACTGATGTATTCCATGACAGTGCTACCAAAGTTACATTCTTCAAATAAATTTAAAACTGTGCTGCTTCTGTGGCTGATAAGAGCAGAGCTGGAATCCCACGAGGAAGGCACCGCTGCTCCCGGAGGGGAACAAACACGATGCAAACACTCGGTTGGCCGCAGCAGGGATCTGCATGTAAAAAGCTTCCAGCTCTGGGGGAGATGGTGCACGTTTGTAGCCTGAGTGCTTCAAACACCCAGCTTCTCCCATTGCTGGCCTTGTGCGCACTGCACTCTTGGATTACATTAGCACATCAGTTACACTTATTGCTTTACATTTGTATTCTGCTACCAAGGCTCAGCAGCAGGGATAGGCCTGTGCTTGGTATCACACACACAAGTCCCCGACAGCCCCCTGCCCCAGGTGCCCATGCCTGGTATTTTTGCACCTGCTCCCAGCAGAGAGATTCCTGCACCTCATATGGGCACCCTGAGGGCTGCAGCCATATCTGCATGGCACGAATCTCCCAGTATGCCAGTCTGTAGCACCAGGGTATCCATGAGGTGAGGCTACAGCAACACTGCTGTAGGTACATGCAGAGGAAGCACACAGAATCACAGAATGACCTGGGTTGGAAGAGACCTCAAGGATCACGAAGCTCCAAACCCTGCCATGGGCAGGGCCACCAACCTCTACAATTAATTCCAGATCAGGCTGCCCAGGGCCCCATCCTACCTGGCCTTGAACACCTCTAGGGATGGACGGGGCATCCACAGCCTCTCTGGGCAGCTGTTCCAGCACCTCGCCGTTCTCACAGTAAGCACCCAGCAGCACCCAGCACCGCAGCACCCAGCTCCTTGCTGGCAGTGGCAGAGCCCTACACGTAAGGTGAATGGCAGTGAGCAGGGCAGAGCCGTAGCCAGGGCTGCTGGGAGGAGCGGGGCTGCAGCTACACAATGCCCAGGGTGATGGCAGGAGGGAGCCACATCCCTGTTGGAGGCTGGTGTTATAAAAAGGCACCGGAAAGCCTGGAGAAATGTATAATTAACACTGAACTTAATATTAAACCTCTTTTACATCTCAGTGAACCGTGTGCACAAAAATAGCTGTTTCCTTCACAGCGAGAGCATCTGAAGCACAGATTAACGGATCCTACATTTTGCATTTCCCAAATTCTGTGACTTTTGCCCCTCTAATTTATTAACTTCAGATGTGTATCTCCAATCCCAGCAGAGCTTAACTCGAGATGCAAGGCTGAGCCCTTGCAGGATCAGTGGCAAACCAGCAAGGTCAGTCCCATCTTCCCGTTTCCATGGCGATGGCTGTGATAATATATAACATGGCAACACCTTCTTTCCACCAGTTCCTACAGCTCAGCTCTTGGCTTTGTCTAAGCTCCTTTGAAATGGAGGCGAGATAAAAAGAGAGCTCACAGCAAAGAGGGGACATCCGAAGGAGCTGCCTGTGAGCAAACCACCGCTTTGTGCCAGGTCCTGAAGGAGGCATGTTTTCAGCACAGGTTTTCTTTCCAGGGCTGCTGTGTGCCCAGGAAATGCCAGCCTTCTGGTGATGTTGCACTTAATGATTTGGATTCTGCCAGAGATGATCTCTCTTTTTCACTTCGTTTTGTTGATCAGGACATGTTTTCCCCATAAGCAAAGATGGAAGATTTCTGCACATGCTCTCACTGAAAGCATGAGCTCCAGCGGGTGGCAGAGCTTCTTTTGGTCTTGGAAAGAGGCAGCCCCATGCAGCCCTGCCTTGTGCCCAGACTCCCAACACAAGGACGGCCATGGGGCTGGGACACCTCCCGGTATGGGCAGGATTGCTGTCCATGGAAGGGTGAGAGTCTTCCAGTGAAAATCCTCTTGGTGTCTGAAAATAAAGGCTCTTTGCAGTGAAAGGCAGCTTCAACCCCTTGAGTGAGTATCTCACGTTGTGGATTAAGTCTAAAGTGCAGCAATGTTTCCAGGTTTTGACTAAATGAATGAAAGCTCTGCATTTATATCAAAAGTTTTCACTAAGTGGAACTACAGCCCAGATAATTGGAAATGTTTGGACTATCATTGAGGCCTTCCAGTATTTGAAGAGAGCTTATAAACAGGAGCAGATAGGACTGTTTACAAGGGTGGATAGTGATAAGACAAGTGGGAACGGTTTGAAACTGAGACAGGGGAGGTTCAGGTTGGATCTGAGGAGGAAGTTTTTCCCCCAGAGGGTGGTGACGCACTGAACAGGTTGCCCAAGGAGGCTGTGGATGCCCCATCCCTGCAGGCATTCAAGGCCAGGCTGGATGTGGCTCTGGGCAGCCTGGGCTGCTGGTTGGTGACCCTGCACACAGCAGGGGGTTGGGGCTGGATGAGCACTGTGGGCCTTTGCAACCCAGGCCATTCTAGAATACTATAATTCTATGATTCTATTTTAAAATTGCGTATATATGCATGTGTGTATGCAGATATACACGCATGCGCATTTATATACAAACATACACATATTCAAACCCAAATTCCGTGCACACTCCATAAACATGTCCCTGGGGAGCATCATGTTAGTGGCTCTTTCTGGAGCTGTGTCATGCTTTGCAGTGCCTGAATTTCAAATTGTCTGTGGAGATCTCAAGCGCTTGTCCAGGCTGCAGAGCACTGCCAGCAGCCAGCAGCACTCCCAGAAGAGTGCTATTGGTGCTCCCCAATAGCCTTTCACTGATGCAGCAGTCAGGGCTTCAGCCTGCAGTGAGGGTGTGGAGCTGCCCAGGAGCCGTGGGGAAGTGCTGGGCTGCCCTGTGCCCATTGCAGCCACAACATTTTGCTGTAGTCACATAGAGATGGAGCTGCCCACCATCCATCTCCTGCCAATGAGTCACAGAACTCACCTTCTTTTGTATTCCCTTTTTATAAGTAGAATATATTGATGTAGGAATAGTTGGTTAATATTTGAAAATTAGAAACCTAGCAAGACTACACATTAAATACGAAGCGCCACATGAAACTTTCTCTGAAGAGAGCTGTCTAAGAAAGTCAAACTCAATTACAAACAAGCAACAGTTCGTTGGCACCTCAGTACATCTGTTCTGAGCACCCCTGGTCTGTGATCTGAATGGAGACATAGAAATGGGTATGTCACTGCGGTTCGTTATGATACCATATTTTATAGCCATTTTCATCTGCAACAAGCTCTGAAGTGTTTTCTAGAATGACAGGGCACTTAATAAAAGCAAGACAAAGGCTCAATGGAGACCTTATTGGCTTTCATGCCTTTTGAAATACAAGTGCCAGTCCAGCAGATGTTACCTTTCTACTATCCTCTAGTTAAAACCGTATTTTATCTCCTAAAAGGAGGGAGAAAGATTTCAATGGATCTGCAAAACTCTTTCAGCTTCATTCAGCAGATCAGGGGAATGTTTCCATACAATTGTTGTTTCTTCTTTGTAGAAAAGAAGACAGATTAGATAGGATGTCATTTTCTGCCAAGAATGTCTTATCTTGTGAAAGGGCATACAAAGAAACCTGTAGAACCTCTGCTATGAATCCCATAGGACCCAATACCTCCAGCAGTGCAGGAACAGGGCTGAGCAGTGATGCTGGCACTGGACGTGCCCTGATGGTAGCAGTGCTGGCCTTTGCCATCTGCCCTGGTGCCAAAGCAGTCCCGCATTCCAGAGCACACGACTCTCCTGGTTCCTTTTCCAGTGGGAGAAATGCTCCGTTCCCTTTCAGTGCTCACCTCTTCTGCTCTACAACCTCTAAAAAGCCTTTTCTCTCAGTAACACAATATAATCGTATGAAGCTAGCAATGATTCAGCCTAACCTGTATTTAACTTGAATATGCTGCTTCTTGCCAGACCTGGGGAAACTTCTCCAAACCTCCCACCCCCCTCACTACCGTCTCTAGCTCAAAGTAATTGACTTTTTTTCTGGAACGCCTGAATTTCAGCTGACTTTATTTTCCAAAGAAATGATCTCTAAGCATGCTGCAATCCTATAATTAAAGTAATTGGCTCTTGTAGTACAGAGGTTATGTAATTGGCAGCTAAGGATACTTGATATTTTAATAACAGTGAGACATACAAGAAATTCTTCTCACTTCCAGTTGCCCGTGAGCAGGAGCTGCTGTGCTTCGTGCCTTTCCAGGCTTCATCAGTCCTTCTGACCTGTCATTTTCCCAGAACTTTCTTTGCCAAACGACCTAGCAGCTTATAAAACAAGCTGAACTTCTCTGCAGAAAAAAAATCAATCATTTCCTACAATATTTTACTAAGAAATGTTCTGTGCCAGCTGAACTCCTATACCAGATTTCAAATACAATGGTAAAACATTAAAAAAAAAAGGTTAACATTTTAATGCAAGACCTGAGTCTGAAAATGGAATGGGTCTTTGATCTCTGATTCTAGCTAGAAATGTCACAGGAGTGGGCTTTCATGAAGGATTCCTTCCAATATCAGCTTTGGCGGGGGAAAATTTAAAACCCAGCAATAGTCTTTCTTGTAATATTTTGGTGGTCCAGCATCTGACCTTGCAAAACAGACATGCAACTGGCTGTACTTTTAATTATGGGGTAAAAGACATTGAAAAATCCCTCCAAATAAAAAATAAACACCATTCCCCACACTGACTCAGCCCGATGGTGCTGCTTTGCTCCCACCAGGCATCGCTTGGCACAGACCAAACGTCAACTCTTCCTCCAGTGGGAAACTGGGACAGATTGTGGCCTTCTCCCATGTCTAAAGGAAGAGTGAAATACAGTTCTGCTGTCTGTAACAACACAGCTGTCCAGCTGTGGCCCATGAGCAGCTGTGCAGAAGTGGGCTTCCTCACCCTGGGCATGGCAGTTACTGCCTAGTGCCTAAGGAGGCATTCACACTTCATCTCACCAAGCAAGCCCTCGGCCATCAGACCCATCAGGCCAGCAGCTATGCACACAGATGAGTCACTCTGGGCACACTGCCTCGTACTTTATTCATTGAATCACATCCAAATGTAATTTGTCACAGCTCTCTTCCTCACACACACCGAGGTGGGTGCCCTTCTGTTTCACCAGGGGGTAGAGTGTGACCGTGTTTGGGGAGATGGGGTACAGGCACTGTCAGCAGGGACAGAGTCAGAGAGGCAATGGGCATTCCTGCAGCTGGAAAGAGAGGAGTTCAATATTTAGATGTGAATGAATCAGAGAAAAGTGCTTCTGTAAGCTAATGAGAAAGTTGGAACCAACACGTTTAACTTTACCCCGAGGGAACAATGTTGTATCAGGTAATCAGTCAGAGAATCATGGAATCCTTAGAGTAGGAAGGGACCTTTAAAGGCCATCCAGTCCAGCCCCCATGCAATGAAAGAGACATGAGCCTGGATCAGTCTTCAGCAACACAAGGAGAGCAGCCCACCTACCACCAACACATGGACCAGCTTCAAAGCACCACCAGCCCAGCTGGTCAGGAGGCAGGGACACAGTGGGACATGCTCCTGTTCCTTCTCCCAAGAGGTGCAAAGGTTTCCTCTCTACAATGCAAGCAACTGCTGGCAACAGGCACTGCCTGCAGTGCCATTGGCATGGAGCTGTGAGATGGCAGCACTGGGGCATCCCAGCTCCAGGTGTGACATCCAGGTGAACATGAAATGCTGCTGTTTCTTTCTCAGCAGGAAATGAGGAGTGGTGCTTCTAATTAACAAAAGGGGGAAAAAAACAAAAAAGATTATGGGTTAAAATGACGGTTTTGTGACTCCTGCTTTCATTTTGATATGGACACTCACAATAGGACTAGCAAAGCGATAATACAGTGAAGGTTGATTATACATTTACTTCAAAGTGTATCTTATGAAAATATATATATATCATTATTATCCCACACTGATACATTTCAGTCTAGGACGTGAGATAAAAATATTGGGATGTGGGGTGTCATTCTCCCTGACAGCTCAATATAAAGATAAGGGGTATTTTTCACTGCAGTAAAGAAACATGTTGGTTTCTCTGTAGCTTCATTTTCATTGAAAAGATTACAGAGAATAAGCAGAATTCTGTGGTAAACACAAAGCAATATAATACACATTTTCTTTTGGAATGTATAATGAGTATTGTATTTTAATGTCATTACTTCTGAAAATGACATAATGGAAATGCACACAATACCCATCCATACGGCTGTCACAGGCAAAATCACAGATCTTAACCCAGCCTTCCTCCTCCCCACTGCCTGCAGTGCGAGCTGAGCCCGGGGCTGCTGGCAGTGCAGAGCCGTGTGGGCACAGCACCATTCTGCTGTGGGGCTGGGAGCTGAATATCCCGAGTTTGAAGGGACCCATAAGGATCATCACATCTGAAGTAGATAAGGATGTACCTCACTGCCTTCTCTGCAGTGAGTTCTTTACAATGACAATTCCTCCACCCAAGCTTCTGAATTGTACAGAGCAAGTAAGGGTTTCACAGCAGACCCCTGCCCTTCTCCAGCCCAGTGGGCACAGAGTTTTGATACCTCCTCTGCCAGACTGCTACCCATCACTGCTACAGTTGATGTTTATTACTCAGGTTTCCCTTTGGTTATACATCAGTTGAAACCACATCAGGTACTCGATTGCATGCGTGCATTACCTTGGGACAAATGGTAGGATCTGACAGATGGAGATTTATTTGATGACAAAATCAGACAAGGGGCTTTAATCTTCTTGATAAGGTTAATCACTGGAAACAATGACATCCATTTAGATGGTCTGAGCACTGGGCAGCATGGCTACCAAGGAAAGATACCGCGCTTCCCTCATTGGTACGATCAGCAGAATGGCACACGTTTCTGGACACAGGAGACCCTCTACCAGATAATGTCCACTTCACCACTTTGTTTGCAAAGGCCTATTTTAATCTCACTTAGAATTTAAAGCATCTGATTAAAAATAAGCCAATAAGTAAATAAACGAGAGAGTTAAAAAATCCCTCCCACCTGCAACAGCTGATGCACAATCCAATGCTTGTAGGAGTTCAGTCCAAACCCTTCAGAACTGCAGACATCCGTTGTTCTTTGTTATTTGTGTGGCTGCAGTTCCCAAACCTGATGTTACTTCAAGTTCCCTGTGAAGCCAATGCCACTCCAGCAATCAATGGGAGCTTGTTTACAGCTTTCCTTCTCATTTCTGCTACAATCAATCGAACTTGTCAAGAGGACTCCAGGTGCTGTCTGCATTTTTTCCCCATAAAATATTCGGGAGAGAAAAACATTCAGTGAAAGGTCTGTGACTTTAAGTGTAATTAAAATTACAGAAACTCAGTCCTCGGAGATTGTGAGTATTGACGGCTCTTTTATTTTCTTATTTACAAACCAATGTTTGTACGCTACAGTCTCTTTCCAAAAACAAGAAAAAAACAACAACAGCAACAACATACAAGCAGAAAAACAAGAAATGAAGACGCATTAAAATTCCAACAGGACAATACCTGCAGTTCTCATTGCGCCCTTATTCTAGCAAAAAATCTCCTGGCTGTAATTGGAACTTTGCCGGCACTGATCCTAAAGCCTCTGAAGTTTGCAGCAGTGTTTCTCTCATTGTTTATTTCCTTTGTTTTAAAGATGTGTATTAAGAGAACGTGGAAAAAATCACACGTAAATGATGATCGGTTCCAAATCTTCAGGGTGGGAAAATAGCGCAAGTTACAGAGCAGCTAATCAGATAGACCACCATTGGATATATGCATAGATATATGACTGTGGTGGGATTATTACATAACTCAGCTCTCCTTATGAAATTCCTCCTGCAAACAGAAAGATGTCTGCTTTGATCCAGCAGTGCTGTGACGTTACATGGGAGCTGTGCGTGGCAGCTGCCCCCGCAACTGGGAACCAAACTGCTCCCACCGGGCAGGCGGACCTGGGAGAGTGAACCAAAAACAGGGCTAAAAGAAAGGATTTGTAACATCACCCGTGCTGTGTTCAGTTATCTTGAATGTTATATTATACTTATCCTGAAGGTATATCCTGAGTCGGGCTGGATGTGGTTCTGGGCAGCCTGGTCTGGTGGTCAGAAAATCACAGAATGACAGACCTGGGTTGGAAGGGACCTCAAGGATCATGAAGTTCCAACCCCCTGCCTGGCAGGGCCACCAAACATATATGCAAAATGTTTACAAATAGGTGAATGTTGCTGTTTAAATCAACAGTAGGTAGAAGTGTGGGACACAAGTGTAGGGCACAAAGGACATGGAATATCTGAGGCAAATGTTGATGTTTATGGCTGCGCAGCCCAAAGTGCTTCGCACTGCCCAGAAGAACAGAATGCAGTTCTCCAGGACAGAGGCACCAGCAAATAAGGATGCTACGCTGTATGTTTAAGCACTGCCACAAACATGGCCTGAGTTATAGGGCTGTGCTGAAAGGGACGGCACCAAGCTCGTGCCCATCTTCCTTCAGAGATCTTCCTCTGAAGCCTTCTTGATCTGCTGAGAAACACAGACAGTGATTTACCTTTACGTGCTGAAAACCAGAGTAAGTAATGAAAAGTGAATGGCTGTCTTCATTTTTAATTTCAAATCAATTCATCCTAAGCCTTGCTCGGCTGCCTGATATGACACTGCAATTTTGTAGGACAACAGGAATACAGACCATTATTAACAGCTATCAGAGATCAGGCTGGTATGATACAACAGGCATTAAAATGATCTGTGAGTACTGCTATCATGAGCAATTTCAGACTTTCTGTAATTACAGAGAACTTTTCATATTAAGGCATTTTCCAGCAGATGCTGAAGTGCACCATCCAGATTGTGAAATAGCTGTGGGCTTGGAGCAGACTAACCCCAGTGACAACGGGCATTCAGCTGATCCTTGGGGTGATCCTTATTCTGCAAACAAAATCCTGGAAAGCCCAGTTAATTTGGTGATGCAGTTCTCGAAGGCGGCACTGCATTGGGGCTCTGCATGGCCAGGCTGCAGTGGGGGACTTTTAAAAGTAATCAAGAAAGGAAGACAACTCCTCAATAGCGGATAGGGTGACTGGGGTAGTATTACTGCTTTGAGCAACGTGGTAAAAAAGTTTCATACAAGTTTCTCTTCTCTGTTTGGAAGAAATAGAGCAGTACAACATTTTATGTGAGGATAAAAGAATATTATCTCATCCATAAGGAGCTTTTAAACTACATCTGACTGGGCTGAAATTTAAATCACCTTGCCAGGATGTGTTTTTATGACTAGGGTGATAATGCGCAAAGTGGTTGGGAAAGGGCAGGTGAGATGCTAGGGGAGCTGCAGGCCATCAGGCTGCTGTAACACTGCATGGAGATGTGACGGGGCCACTCTGAGCAGCACCTAGTGGGCTTGGCAGCAAGGACAGCTGCATGACCTGTGCACTGATCCCTGGAGGCAATGGGCAACCTTCAGCCAGCTGTGTGCCATGGCTCTGGGGCAGGGGAAAGCTTCAGGAATGCCCAACACAGCGCTGCTGCAGCAGCAAAACAGCACCCATAGCAGAACATCCAGCAGAGCACAGCTGCAGCAGCAGAGCACAGCACCCTGGGATATGAAAATCCATAGGCAGCTCCTGCAATACTAGATTATACGCATGTCTTCTCCAACACACTACAGAGCCAGGATGGGGCCTGCAAGTGAGAATATTACCATTGTGTTATTAATAACTGCAAACAATCACTGCTACTTTGCTTTATTGAGAACGATCTGTGCCTTCTACAGTTATGTTCATTTAAATCTGATGACAAAGTAATACATGACTATTAGAGCCGAATCAATAATTAAAAGGAAGCAGTCCAGGACACATTAAGACTCTTGCTTTGCCCTTGCAATTTGATAGTTAGATAGAAAAACTTATGTTTACATGGAATGTTTACAGCTCAAAAGTAATAGCAGTATTTACTCAGCTCTGCACTGAGTTGTTTCCCCCTTCTTATCCTGAGTGCAGCAAAGGAATTGTTTTTTATAGAAAAAAAAGTAACAAAACAAAATCTAATGAAAGTTTTGCGTCGTTTTTGTCATAATAAAGCATATTAACAATCTGTGGTTTATAGCAGGAGCTCCATTAAATCTGTCCCGAACATACCAACACCGCAGAGCTCTGCTGTAACCACTGAGGTGGCTTCATGGAAAAATCCAGCTTTTTATCTTAGTTCCCTTATTCTCGTTTTATGTACTGATGGCCTCTGATAAATTGAGATAAATAGGTGAAATTATCACAGAGCTCACCTGGTAAGCTCTACCTCAACTTAAAATCACAGTTTTCGCTTTTGGAATTCAAAAGGCAAAAGTGCAACAGCAGGGATGTTGCAGCTGAGTTGGTTTTCCATTTCTCAGCTCAGGACACCAAGCCTGGAGTTAGGAGTGAGGGTGAGTAATGTGAGTTAAAAGCAGGAACAGCATAAATCCTCACACCTCCAATGAAACCATCACCTCTGGGAAGGCAGGAGGCTAAATTAAATGACAGTTTGCAAATTTTCACAGCAACATCAACCCCCATCTGCAGCACAGATGACAAAGAAGCATTACCTGGAGGCTCAGGAGTAGACCTGGGACATGCACATCACTTCTTTTTGGTCATGCTTTTGTCTGAGAGCCCAGAGGGATGCAGGGATTGGGCAGAGCAGCCCCCCACTCCCTCAGCCCCTCGAGTGCCTGCAGGTCTTGGTTGGTGCACAGAGCTGACCTGCCTGTCTTCCTCCCCATGTGACCTCTGTCTCTACCACCGCCACAAACTGGGACACAGGCATAGAAATAATCTGACTAATTACTGCTAATGAGTCTGTAAGGCCATTTCCTGGCATGGGGTGTATTTCAGCCAGTCAGAGCCCGGCCAGTACCACGCTCAGTAGTCACTAGAGATGTGACTCTCCTTGCCCACAGCAGGCACCAAGTGCCCTCAGTCTGGCATCTCAGCTCAGAGCACATGGTCTGCCCTCCTATCCTCACTCCTCCCCACTGTTTTTCCTTCTGCACACACCCCTCAAAGAGTTGGTGACTTGATAGCCGAGGAGTCCCCCCCATTGGCCTGGGAGGCAGGCAGGCTTCTGCTACTGGGAGCAGAAATTCAGTGCTGGAAATCTGGATGGATCATCACAACGTCCTTCACAATCTTCGGTGGCCACTTATAGTTTTATTGCTAAAAATGTTTGTATTTGAAACATTGCATATTGAACACAAACATGTATATTTCTAATATTTGAAACTTCTCCGTGCAGTTTGGTATTCGAGATAGCAGTTTTGCACAAACAAGCTGTGAGAGAAGTCTCCCATCCCTGAAGTGCTCTCAGCGTGCATAGCAATGAACACACCAAGTAAGAGCAGGCAATTTGTTTATTTAAGCTTACCATGGATTTTTCTCTTTGATAATCAGAATCAAAGTGTAATAAAGATTCAGAAAATTGCCCAGAGAAGCATCAAGTGCTCAGAGGAGCCGTGCATGCTGGATGCTGATCAGAGATGCTCCCACTGCTTCTGGAACTCACGCTCTGCACACAGGAGCACTTCTCCACCCATGGGAAGTCCCAGCTGTGCACAGAAGCACTGGTGTCTATTTTCTCCATGGCACAAATTGTGGAGAAGCTCTTTGACAGGTGATCAAAGCCCTCTTGGTATTTCTAATGTGCTTCAAGTTAGTTTTTCTCATGGACATTTCCTCTCCCACATTCTGGGGATGTAGACACACTGCAGAGGTGCAGACTGAGAAATGGGGACATTCTTAGAGGACCCCACATTGTCACTGACTGGATTTTGGTGCCATGTCCTGCATGCAGGGGGTGGCTGGTGGCAGCAGAAGCCACTCTCTGCCCATAGTCTGTCTACAAGTTTGGCTGCCCTGCGGCACGCAAGGGGTTAATGAGCACTTGCATGTTCATCAGGGGCATGGAAAGCTACTTTGCCTTAACTGTGCACGCACAGGGAGAAATCTGCTATTTATATTCAGTGTAAACTGTTGAATGGGCAAATATTCTCCAAGCCTGAGGCAGGTCATCATAATTATTCCCACCTGGCAGGAGCCTCGTGCTTGACCAAGGAGAAGCGCAGCAGTGCCCTGTGAGACGCTGCACTCTGTGACTGCAGGAGAGCCGCACACAGCCCTGGGGGCAGCCCCAGGCTGTTGGCTCGTGGTTTGCCCTTGGGTAGGCTGAGCTGACAAACCCCAAACCAAAGCAGCCTGCAGCCTGTGGATGCCTCTCAGCTGTACTTTACCTGCTTTCAGGATTTCCGTTTTGGTTTTTGGAAGAGGGGAAGGTCACAGTTCTACTTGGATTAAAGTAGAGGAAGTAGAGGAAATATTTCATTTGGTCTGGGCATCCCAAAATAAGTTAACTGGGAGACAAACCTGTACCTGCCTTCCCCATCACCCAGCAGGACAGGTGTGACCATGACCTCAGCTCCTCCCACCGCTGCTCCCCAGGCACTGGTCCATGCATAATTAAATTCAGAATCGGGAGGACAGGTCACCTATGCAAAAGCACAAGCTGCTTAGCTTGCCCACAGACCTCCCAGAGCACAAGGCCAGTAAGCTGCTTACAGAGCATCTCGTTAATGGCCACTAATCTTTAACCATTTGCCTTCCTGGTAATTACAGAGCCATGTCAAAGCCCAGTGCCTTCTGTAATTGCTTTCATGGGAAAAGGTGATCTGGATTGTTTGGTTTTTTTTATTACTGTTCTCCCTACGCACTCCCCTCCAGCCATGACATTTTCCTTTCACCTGCAATGCAGCATTATCTGTGAGCGATGTGCCTCCTGCTCGTCCAGTATATTGTAGTTAGACGTAGCCTGATGGCATAGTAATGATATTGATTTCTCCCCACTGCAGCAGATGCTCTGATGTCCAGCCACGAAGAACTTGAGGAGAAATATCACAGAGATGAGCCCAAGGCTGACAGCATTTCTGTAGGGCTGCCGTCCTGTGCCTGGGCAGTGCCAACACTGTGTGCACAGTGAGTCACAGACTGGGACCCAGCGTGGGCTCCAGCACTGCTGTGCCCAGGCTTTCTCCAAGCAGCAGCACTGATCTGGCTGGGATGGAGGTTACACCTGGCAGCCCCAGCTCTCCTTGATCCACTTTACGCTCTCTTAATCTACTGATGGATGCCAAAGGAACCTGAACCAAAAGGTCTTAAAAGACCTGAGGTCAGACACAGAGCACCACTGAAGTACAGCTGTGTAAAGGAAGTGATGCTGTGTGAGGCTGCTTTGGAGAGAACTGCCAGCAGAAGGGAGCCCAAGGGTGGCTGGCAGCTACCAAAGGGATGGGGATCAGTTGGGCAGCGACAGACCAGCCAAGGCCAGCAGTGGGACTGAGGGACACTGTGCTGTGGGAGGGCAGCTCAGAGGGGTCAGCTCCAGGACCAGAGATGCTCCACATCTGCAGCAGCTCAGGGATGCTCTGCCCCCCCTCAGTTCCCACCCCCTGCTTGGTGGCCAACACGTCCTGGCATCAGTCCTCCTATTAAACTCAAATGTGCGTGTTATTCCAATATGTATAATATGCAGTTGATAGCAGAGTTTTCTGCACAAGAAAGGTCACCTGAGACTCTTCCCTTTCTGAGCTAATAACCGCAGTCTCTCCAGTTGCCATTTAACTCTTCTAAGTTGCATTTTTTCTCAATTGCCCCCAAAACAATTACTGGAATAACAAAAACATTTGCTAAGCAGAGCACAACAATCATTTGGGCAAAACCTCCATAACACAGCTGCCAAACCAATGGCCTGCATGGTTTCCCCAAGGATCCATCCCCTTCCCTCTTTGCCTGTGGCCCTCTGCTCAGCCCCACAGCTCATGGGCCATCACCACACACACCCACAGCACCGCTGTGCTCAGTGCACCACATTGCACGTCCTGCAGGACAGCACACAAGGGGCACATCCTCTTATTAATTTTCTCTGTGTATGCAGTTCCTGTCAAATAATAGCAGCTCCTTTTATTTCTAAAGGAACATGGCACGCATGCAAAGCGTCTTCAAGATGTACCCTCAGGGCATATTATTATCTTAACTAAAATTCAAGTGCATACTTATTACCAAAATCTTAGTTTCAGAAATAGCTTCGCGTTCACATATTGGAATTACAAACTACTACACAATTTGTTAGAACTCATCTGCAAAACTGCTTTTTAGTGTGGCTTTTATAGTTGTCTTATTTATCTAATCTCCACGAGTCGTAATTCCTTGAGGATCGCTTTCCTCTTCGTACGCTGCATCACACCAAAAATAAATAAAGAGCACAGCAGAATAAACAAGGGGGGTTTTCTCTGCGAGCCTGAAGATTCTGATGAAATGCTGCATGTGATTCTTATTTGTTGCAGCATTTCTAATGGGAACAGACACCCTCAGCGCACTGGAAGAGAGTCTCCGGGCAAAAGACTCAGGCATAACATCTCCCTTGGAAATGAGCAAACTGAATACGTCAAATAAAAACATCGCTGATGTTCCTTGCAGTTTCCAGGAAGTGCTGGCCAAAGCGCTGGGGGAATTTTTCCTTGCCTACAGGAAGAAAAGCAGTAAAGCTGAGGTGGTGTCTGAGGTCACTTTCTGAACAAGACTTTCTGGGATGTTTTAGTGACCTCAGGCTGAACCTGTCCCCATGTCAGCTTCTGAGCTGGAGACAGAGCACAGGGCAGCACCTGCCTGGTTTGGAGCATGCGTGATTCTCCTTCCTGAGCACTCAGCCCAGTGGCTTTGGATGAGATAGTGGGTATCTATCATGGAATAGATATCAGTGGGTATCTATCATGGAATAGATATCAGTGGGTATCGGCACGGGATAGCACCATGGGTCCTGCAGAGCATGAGGTGTGGAAGGTCTCCAGCCCTGTGGCGGGTTCGGCCCTATGGTGGGCACAGTCCCATTCTGGGCAGAGCCCCTTTGTGCTCACAGCCCCACACCATCCCCAGCCCAGCCAGGGCCCGGCATCCTCTGCAGCACAGCCTGATTCTGCACCACAGAATTTAGACAGAAGGTGAAATTTTCTAGCACAGGATATCAGCTCTGATGAGCACTCATGGGGATCAGTGATTTTTCCTCTGTATCCTCTCTCTCCCCTCTGTCAGACCTGAAGGAGGAGAAGCTGAAGCCCACCACAGTGTAGGAGCCTATTTCCCTTGAGCAGTTCCCTTTTATCAGATGTAATTACTGGCTTTTAAAATAGCCTTGCTTCTCTCCTCATCTGACAGCCACAGGTTTGCCTGCCAAGGTGCCATTTGTCTCAGCCTAACAACAACAGGGAGATGAAGTTTCTCGTCCTTCAGCAGGGAAGCAGGGAGAGCTTTCTGGGTGACTGCAGGCCTATGGGCAGCATTAGGCTGATCATGGAGCTCCAGGTAATGCTGCAGCAGCACTAGAGGGGATCAGGCTGGGGGCATCACGTGCTGTGGGGCCAAAGCAGCTCTATGTCTCCTCCCCATGGGGTGCTGGGACAGTGGTACATCCCTGTCAGGTCACAGCCCTGAGGGGAAAGACTCTCACTGCCTTAAAATACAGAACCAGATCATATCTAATGTGTTGAAGTTTACAGTCTTCCTTTAATTTAACAAGCTGCATTTATAGCTCAGAATCCAGGAAGTTGTTGTAAATGCAGTCCCAGAGCTCACGCAGTGGCATCCGGAGGCAGAACCCGGGCACTGCTGCCAAGGGACAGGCACATCCTCTGTACTGCCCGTCAGGTGCCCAGTGCGGGGACAGCAGCTCTGTGTAGCTCTGCAGGGAAGCCTCATCTGCAGGACCTCAGTGGTGGGATTTGCTTTTACCTTTGCTTCAGCAGGGGAAGAAGTTGGGATCTGGTCTCAGTGCAAAGAGAGCGAAGCTTTCCCTGCAGCAGGAGCGACTCTGCAGCCAGCATGGCGCGGTGCTGGCAGGGGTGCTGCAGGCTGGGGCTGCTCCCAGCTGCTCTGCACAGCACCTCGGTGACTTCAGTACAGATATGTTGAACCTTCTGCTCCTCTATCTGACATTAGCAGCAAGAAAATATTAGTTATAGTCTTGCAAGCTCTTCCAATCAAGATGGGAAATTGATAATTGAGTCATAAATCTCCAGGTTATCTTTTACTTGTTATCTTTTACGTCATACCATCATTTTGCTCTTGTAGACTGGCCTAGGACAGGGCTATTAAATTGCTTTTGTCTGTTTGCTTTATGAATGTGTATCTTTATTATTTAAGCAAAACAAGACAGGACTGGCTGTACATCCTCAGTTCTTCTCATGTCGATTTGTGACTCTACAGTGCTGCTAACAGTGAGCTGGAGCTGAACGAGCCACATTAACAGGCATTAATTAACTCGTACCTCCTTCTACTCTGTGTGTGACTTCTGAGGCTGGAGGCTCCAAACTGAAGTATCCAACTGACTCCAAAGCACCAAACTGGGATCTCATGCTGGAGGCCGCCTTGCAGCACTCACTTAACTTCTGACTTACAGTGTATTGTTTGCCCTTGTTCTTTGTTGCACTCTGAAAGCAGAACAATGGTCAGTGAGTTTGAGTGAAGAAGCAAAACGAGCATGAGAACAGAGCAGGGCAGGAAACAGTAATCTGTTTCTACTGCATCACATAGCAGAGACTGTGATTCTTATCAGATTAATTCATTCATTTTTAATAAGCAGTCTTAGGTAGCTGAACTGCACTGTTCCAGGTTAAATAACCTCACAGTTCTTTAATATTTGCAGACCCTTGAAGCAGTTATTGAACTTGGAACGGCGCCACAGCATGGTGTGTGTGGTTTGCACAGGGAAACATCAGCTGCCACGAGCCCAGCACCTGACAGAGCCCAGCAGCCCCAGAGCAGGTGGTCCCCCTCAGTGTCCTGCACCAGCCCTGGTTCATGCAGGGGCTGCTGGGCCCAGCACACTCACCCCACAGAAAGCAAGGAGTGCAACATGGGGCAGAGCTGGGGGTACCTGATCATGGTGTTTGCACTCCCGAGTCCAGCAGCACCTGCAGAACACATCCTCAGGGTGAGCGGGTACGGACTCTGTTCTTTGGGAAGTCTGTGAACAAAGCAGAAATGGCCACGAGGGAGGACAAGTGCTCCTGGCTTGTGTGTGGCGATTCTTTCACAACACAAGGACCGCTACCCCTGCTCTGACATCTCCCTACAACAAACATATTGTGCGGCCATGCCAGTGTTTACTCAGCCTCCTAAGGAGCCCACAGATGAGTTACTGTAGAATAGCATATCACTGTGACATCAAAAGATTAAAAAAACAACACTGACCCAACACGCAAGGACAATGGAAGGCTTAGCGGCAGTTCCACATCATAATGCCATTTATCAGCCTCTGACAAATTACTGATAATTCATATTGATTCTCTGGACCAGATGCAATGACCTGGAAAGGGAAATTCAGAGATCCACTGAACTGAAATCACAAACACGGCTGAGCTCATTAACTGCGAGCTGAGCTGTGCTGAGCATTTACCTCTGCGCACCATTCCGCCCTGCTCTGTGCTCGTGGAAGGGATGATCTGATGTTTTGTCTTCTGAATTCAACATTCCATCATTGTCCTCCCAGTATCATGAGAAGCCACCGCTGATATTATTTCTATGAAACTTTTCTGCCCTGGGGACGAGTGTGCAGCCTCTAACAGCGGTGGGCAGTAGGGTACCGGACAACTGTGTGCAGCAAGGAAATGCCTAACAGTTAAGTGCCAGAGCTGCTGGGTTTTCCTAGGGGTCTGTGATACCAGTGGTTTGCAATAAGCTCCCATGCAGGGCAGTGAGAGGATGCAGTTGTCATGATGCTGCAGGGCGAGAGCACCTGAGGGCAGCAAGGCGCAAGGGGGGTCTGCTGACTGCAGGGCTGCCCTGCCAGGGAGGAGGAGGGAAGGAAAAGGCGAGAATAATCTAAAAGCTAGTCAAAATCAAAGCAAGAACATGTCATCGTGTTCATGTTTTAAGAGTGTAAGTGTAAATCCTTGCCTCCTTTACCTGCACGTGGAATGGGACCTCCAGTGTCTCCATCCAGCCCCTCACGGCTGCCTACAGCTGGATGCAGCTCCTGGGGTGTGTTTACCAAGTCAGCAGGGACCTGCATTCGTTGGCAGGCAGTGTGGAGCCCTGAGCACAGAGCTCCTGGTCAGCACTCAAAGGATCCATAAACCCCTGCTCTTTGCAGAGGGCTCTGAGCAGACAATCAAACCACAGGGGTCCAGGAATGCTCAGTTATTTCATAATAACCCCATCTGGCCATGACATTTGAGCAGTTCAACATTTCATTCTCTATCTCTTCCAAAATCATATTTTTCCTGTGCACACTTTTCTGTGATGATTTTTTCTAATCCATCCCTGTAGCCTCCATTGTACTCTCACTTACACCAAGACCTAGAATTTTCCTGACGCTGCCCCACCATTTAAAGCCATCATGCTGTCAATAAGCAGCACCAGTGGCCGAACACCTCATCCTCCTCCTCTGCAGCACAGCACAGAAATTGCCAGGAGCGCTTTTTTAAACAATAGAAGCACTCAAAGAACAAAGAGAGCAGACAAGGGATGTTCAGGCAGCAGCTCTGCGCCCACTCCCTGGGCAGTGCGGGCGATAGTTACTGTGTGCAGATTGCTGGGGCTGCCAGGTGGCTTCAACCTGAGAAAAGAATTCCCCAGGTCTCCTGAATGCAATATGTGCTGGGGAGCCCCTGATGCCAGAAGCCACCTGCCAGAAGGTGGAAAACAATGTCACGGGCTTGGGATCTCCTGATCCCTCGGGTGCCGAGGGGAGGGTTTGCTCCAAACCCTCACTGTGGCTGCAGGAGAGGCTCAGTGTGACTGAGAGAGCCAGAGGAAACTGGGTGCTACTGAGGTGACAGCACGGTGGCTGTGGAGACAGCAACTTCTGGAACCAGGCTACTGGGTAGAGGGGAATGGCTGACTGGGGAGCTGGATAGATGACAGGCAGCGCAGGGATGCTGCATGCACAGGTAACCCCATCAGCATGCTTCAGACACCACAGTAAGGGTTGCCTGAGCTGGGCAGGAGGGGTTTGTCTGTTTGTTTGTTTGTTTGTTTGTTTGCTTTTCCTTTCAATTAGTTGCTTAATAGAAAAGAGTACAGCTGTCTCTCACCGTAAACTCCCCCCTCATTACAGAGCCAGACCAGGAGTTGTGCTGGGGCACATCCAGGACTGAGGTTCCATTAAAGTCTGATCTCTATAAAGTATTGCACGTGTCCACGATTTATCTACACGGGGTTTGGATTCTTGAGGCTATGGTTTTTAGTCGGTGCTATTTGCATTAAAGAACATCTTTTATTTTCAGTCTGAATTTTGGTCTAATGAGTAAGGCTGTTTTTTGTGAAATACATCAATAGTGACTCTTCCCTGCCAAGTGATTCCAGATTAACTGCGCTTCTTAAATACTCTTTTCTTTTTTCTTTCTTAATTTTGTGTTCCAAGAAGGCAGTATTTCTTAAAATTAATGTTAGTTTCAAACAATTGCATTATGTGAACACTTGGGCACATTACAAACAATGGATGTAAACATCCAGCTCTGGGTGTTTCTACTACAGGATGACCAGACATGGCACAGTGCTGCACCACGTGCTGTGACTGGCAGGCAGGGATGCTCACATCATGACTGCTGCTGAGTGCCCATACACTTTCTGGGGATGGTAAGCACTGGTGCTGTGGTTCCCACAACAGAAGGGAGGTGCTGGAGAGCACCCATGTGAGCTGGGGACAGTCGAGGACAGCTGGGGACAGCTGTGCCCCCTCCAGCCCTTGCTCCATCAGCCCCTACCATGTGAATCCATCTCACTTGCAGACAGCCCCCACATGCCAGGCACCTTCCTCCACCACCCTGTGCCCATATTACTCACTGAAACTCTTCTGGATGCAGAAAACTGATGCTTTGTTCCTTGAAAAACGTCTCTATAGAACTAATGTTAGAATTCGTCTTTCCCTGATTTTCCTGGTTCAGCTGATTAGTGGTTGCATTTTACTACATGTAATTGTCAAGGAGGAAATCAATAGCAAACCTCTTTTCTTTTCAAGATGTATTGCTGTCAGCAGCAGCTGTACTCCATTCCCAGATCAGGAGCAGGGGATTCATTATTAATCCCACTGCTGGAGGATCCACAGCTCTGACACCTCTGTGTTCCTTATCTCCTCCTTCTCAGTTTCTCCTTCTGTCTGTTTCTGCACATCCCCAAAAGCTTTCACATCCAGGCCGTGCTGAGTGTGTCACATGTACAGAAATGTTGAACACCATGCTTTCATTTATGCTAACATCTCCTCTCACACGTGCAGCAGTTGCACGTCCTTGGAGTCACGTACACTGCATGTCACATTGCGCCACACATTTTAAGGCACAGCACTGCAATGGGACACATCCAGCCTGGGGGCTGAGGGTGTGCAGACCTTTGCTACAGATGTGGCTCTTCTCACACAGCTGCCTGGCATGGGAGAGGAGTCCAGGGGCAGATGGGATGGACTCGAGGGTGTCCCTGAGCAGCAGTTCAGGCTGATGAGGAAGAGGCTGCAGCAGAAAGAGGAACCCACCCAAACACAGCTCTGGAACTGGGTTCATTGTTGAAAAGCTGCTGAAAAGTAATAATGACTATCAATGATGAAACATAAAGCTCCTCAGTACTATCCCTTGTTGTCAGTGCTTTCTGAGCGTTGTAATTTGTACAACCCTATTTCTTTAAAGAAGCTGACCCTGTGACAAACGCACTTACAAAAGTCCTGAAGGGAGAAGGCAGAACTTTGCACGGCCGTTATGCACACATTATGCAAATGTGCAAGGATAAAGGGCAGGGATTGCTCAGCTGAAAAGATATGTGGGAGAGCTGACCTTTGCTACACTTCCACCACATGGAATGATGTTAGACTGCTAGAAAGAAAGAGCAGAACAGCAGCTGAATTAGAGATAGTCAGAAATGCAAGAGCTGCACTGCCCTGCTGCAGCACCTCCTCCCCATCCATCTTCCAGGTTAATGATTCATGACAGACCGATGAAGGTCAAGGATTCTCTTAAGTGTCTCCTCTCTGCTTGATACCCAGAGAAGCAGAGGGAAAGGTAATTATGCTATGGAAGGCTCACCTGTGCATTAAGAATCTGGTACCAGAAGCTCCGCAGTTGTCTGGGGCTGCAAACACCCCCCATCTCCAAGCAGGAGGGATACAGGACCTGCAGGGTAGGTCCCCACACGGGGCTATTCTGGCTGGTTGCTAAATCAGCACAGGAGGAGGAGGGGAGGGGAGGTACTTCTTTGCTTCTGACGACCAGAGCCTGAGCAGTGCTCCAGCAGGACAGGAAAACGATGGGCCTTGATCCCTGGATCTCTGAGGAGAGCCCCAGTGAGCACACACAGGACTCCTCACAGCCCTCTTTCTCATTCACAGCCCTGTGATCCCCATCCCCCTGACCAGCTGCAAGGAGATGGCAGCACCTCCTGAGCTGCACCAGAGTAGCAAGGCATGCAGAGAGGGTTCATGCTGTCCACTGCACCCAGCACGCCTCCTGCTGAACACCCAAACACCATCCCCCAGCACGTACCAAAGGAATGTCAGTTCTCAGCGTGCAACTCCAGGAAGCTGGATATAAGGAAAACAAGTTTTCAATAAGGACAGTGGAGCACTGGGACACGTTGCCCAAAGAGGTGATAGACGGCCCATTCCTGGAGACACCCACAGTCAGAGGACGGGGCTGTAAGCACCTGGTGGAGCTGGGGGCTGCCCCATTCATTGCATGGAGTGGGACCTGATGACCTTCAAAGGTTCCTTCCAACTCAAACCCTTCTATGATCCTGTGATTCTGTGAATGCATGTACAACCTTGCCTGTGAATGCACGAGCTCCAAGCAGAACGAGCGCGTGAAGAATCAGTGGTGTTTGAAATTGAGATGTCTTATGGCTTTAGAAACTCATCAAGGTCAAGCGTGTCAGAACAGCACTTCTGATTTCCCAGTTCTGCTCTCTTTCCATCTTCCAACAAGGTGAAACCTCATTTGACTTTATTAAAGCAATTGTTCATAAGTAAATCCTGTTTCCTGGTTTTCTAAGCAGGCAGAAATAGAAACAATTAGAAATAATTGCTTGGTAATCTTTTGCCTACACGGTTATTTTCTCATCCTCCAGAGTCTGAAATTGGTTATGGAGGAATGCTGGAGTCTTTGAGGCTTTGCTTCTGGGACTGGACTGTGTTTACAAGGCCCTGAGTAGGTCAGTTCCTGTGTGCATCTACAAAGACAGCCCTGCTCCGGGAGCACAGTGACACTCCTGCATCACCCACGAGGACACAGTGACCCAAGCATTTGTATACAACAGCATCAAATGGTCAAGAGCTTCCTGACTCACAAAGTATCGCAGCAGACACTTTCAGAACCCACTTCAGCATTTTCTGTTGTGCTTTCCTGGAAAGACACATTATGGTAAATTTTGAGTAGCATCCAACACCCCCCCCCCCAAAAAAAAACAAACCCAACCGCTCCCCCCTGCACACACACAGGAGAGCAATTCAGTTAAAGAAAAGTGAGGAGATGCAGAACTTAAGGATTTAGGCCATAATCACAACCATTAATTTGGTTATTGAAGGCTGTTTGCAATGACTGCCCTGAGAATTTTTCCAGATAAGGCATTTGTAATTACTGAAGGTTATCAGGGCTGGTAAGCTGCTATCCAAATGGTTGGCTACCTACTTCTTTTCCTGGTTAGGTGATACAACAGCATTAGGGGAATTAAATTATTTACTGTCATGTAAGCTTTAGAAGTAACTGCCATCTGACCGACTGAATGTCATTACCCACAACCCCCCTCAGTACAGATATAAGCAGAGGTTTCCATCCCACAGACAGCCCTCAGTGAACAGTTTCCTGCCCCATGCAACGTGGCTGCATATGGCAGTTACAGTGAGGGGCATTTCTCTCCCTGTGCTTCCCACCAGAGCTGACCCGCTGCTGAACCGCTCCGTGCCAGCACACATCGCACCACCGATTGATTTTAAAGTCATTGATAACTGTTGGTGACACTTTGCCACGGGAGTCTATTAAGCACTCAGAGTAATCTTAAACAATGTGTTTGCATAGGTGGGATATTAAAAAAAGAGGAAAAGAAGTTAAAATGCATTTACTGAACACAGACCTGTACCATTTATTTCACATCTGTTCAACCAACCCTATCCTATTAAAAAGAGCGATTAATGTTTAAAGGACATGAAAAATAAAACGGCCGTAATAAATGGGCACTGCTAATAACTACCACTTCAGTTTGTGTTCTGATAAATTAATGGCACGGCACAATGCTGAGTATAAATGTGCAGTCCCCACTTATGAATGCTGAGCAGTGGCTTTACGACACCCTGCCCAGCGGCACTGCGATTAATGAAGCAGCCAGCTCAGTGTCAGCAGCCAGTCAAGGACAGGGCATTCTCCCCAAGCATCTCTTGGGGAAAGTGGCAAATTTAGCATCTCATTGTGAAATATTTAAACTGTTCCAATCGCTCCATAGGGTTCCTTCAGCTTGAGGGTTCCTGGAAGACCAGCTCACTGCTGATGTTCCTGCGAGTCAGAGAGGAGGTTCCTTCTTAGAGCACAGAAAGTGGCAAAGGCAGCGGAACACGGAAAGTGTTTCTTAAAGTAAGACAATATCAAATACACACAACAGCAAAAGAATAGACACCTTAGAGCCTGCTACCAGCTTTCACAGAATACCTAATACTAACAAAAACCCTACAAAGTGCATTTATCTTCCTTTTCCCATTTGCCATAATCAATAAAAAATCTCCCTCCATTCTCCATAGTTGGTGGCATCTAGATTCATAAAAGCATTCTCTTTGAACGTCTTAACACAACGAGGACCGTAGATGAGCATCTTTAGTGAGGTTCCTCAAGTAATTGTCAATCACACCTTTGCCTGTGAGAGCACAAGCTCCACGTGGGTGGGATGGGCAGACAGATGGTGGATGAATGATGCTGTCAGGACCTCCAGGCTCAGCAGGTAGTGGATGAGGGCTCTGGGTCAGATTGAGGTGCAGCCAGAAGCGGCACTGGTTGGGGTGGCAGAGGGCTGCTGACCCACATCAAGAACAAGGGGCACATGCACACAGCTGGCAAATGGCTCCAAGCCAAGGGATCAGGCAGCCAGCTGGGGTGCCAGCATTGTGTGGTACCTCCTGCAAGCAGACACAACACTCAGAATGGGATCACCCCAGGCACTATTAACCACTGGGAACCCCATGACGAGGCAGCTGACCAGCAGAGGGAGATAGGGGGCAGGGCTGGCCCTGGGAGGCCCTACAGGAGGTCACAGATCCCGGGTCCCCAGCCAGGATGGAGCCCAGATGGAGGAGGCACAAGGCAACACTGGGGAGAAAATGTTTAAATGTACTTATTTCCTGTACTTCTGCATATAGCATAATACACACATGGAGACAAAGCTTGGTCCTACGTGTCCAAAACCAGGGAAAATAACATTCAGAAAAATGTAGATATTTCAAAACAAGGAAGATTCAGTTACACAAAGGATGAATAATAAACTGACTGCCACATTTTCCAGATGAATAAATAGTATTTATTTGCTTGACACCTGGCACTAACTAGAGCAGCCTGTGATAATGAGGACACAAGACATGCACCTGCAGTTGTTTTTTTTTAACCACCTGTCCCCATAGCTAGACATTAGCACTCTGCAGGAGTGGTGCATCTCCATCCTGTCAGCTTCCTGAATCCACATTTCCATGTTCCTGTCACTGACTTGGATTTTAAGTGGCAAAATTCTGTCAAGAACTGAAAGGTTAACGGCGAAAATTTGCAGGATGTTTAGAAAGCCACTGTTACTTTTCTGCTGTTGACGGACTTTTTCTGGCATGATAAACGCTGCTGACAAGGTTACAGAAACATGGGTCCAGGTAATGACAGGCACACAGAGCGAGCGGAGATGCTCAAGGTAAGCTGACCAGACACTGAAAGGTGCTACACAGCCCATGGAGGAGAACTGTTAAACTGGAGCTCTGTGAGAACGAACACAAGCTTACACACTGCCTTCCTTCGCAGGGTTGTCAGAGTCCCTTGAAGGGAACTGGGACTGGCTCAGTATTATAGAACTGCAGCCATATCCCAGTGCTCCACACCACTGCTGGCATCACCCAGCTGGCTGGCACTGCTAAGCCATCACACATCATCCACCCTGCTGCCCCCTCCTCCTGCCACACCAGGACACAGATTTCAAGGCAAAGGCTCAGGGTAGCAGACACCTCCCTTTCCACAGCCTGGAAAGAATGATGTCAGGCTTGGAAAGCGTATTGACAAGTCATCACAAAGATGAGTACAGCCATCAGCACAGACAGGCCAGGCTTCAGATTTACAGGCAGGTTTGTAGAGTTCTGAATTCAAAGCCACATGAAATGCCTTTTGAGGATAAACACACTTTCCTGAGATGGAAACCGGCACCTGAGTGAGTGATGGCTTCCAGGATAACCTGGAAACTTGTTTCAGATGAGAATGAGACCTAAGAAAATGTAAGGCCCTTGAAATGAGTTTCAGGGAAAGCAATGCAGAGGCACTGCAGGAGTCAGCATGCAGAGCCCTTCCATGCAGCACTGCTAGCCTCCAGCTGGAGCAGCACCCAGAGCCGGGAGCCAGGAACAGAGTATGCTTAGCAATGGCCATCAGCTGGACACAAACTGGGGCAGAATACTGGAAGAAGTCCTACGTGTAAAATATCCAACAGGATAACTGTGTAAAAAGTCCAACAGGAGAGAAGTGATGGTGTTGGTCCCCAAAAGGAAAATGGGCCTAAAACCATTCTGTGGCTGCTGTGTGCTTAGAACCTTTCAAGAAGTTAAAGAACTGAAAACTACAACCGTTTCGGTTTTATGACAATTCAGCACCTCCCTTCTACAGTTTTCAACAGAGTTATGTACCTATACTCACATACGTATTCTATGTAGCTGTAGAATTAATACCTTTTTTTTTTGGGGGGGAAGGGTATTTATCTGAAGTGAGACCTAAAAAAACAAAGGAGGAGAAAATAACAGGAGGGTGGAAAGAGGTTTAAAAAAAATGAAGGAGATAATGGACACAAAAAGTCATCAAAATCCGCTGCTATTCCAAAAAGCATTGGTCTGACACCTGGCAGAAATCCCAATCTGACCAAATAGGACAAAAACGCAGCAGAAAACCAAAACACCTTTCAGACTCTGAAACTGCACTTATCTCTGTAGCATTTGCTAATATTACTTAAGGCAAAGCAAAAGGGTAAAATCTAAAATCACATAATTTACTGAGTAGTCATCTTCTTGAAAGCAGGAGGAAACATCACATCCAACACAACCAATGCAATTTGGAAAACAGCAGTCAGAACAAAACTGCAACAGTGGCCAAACCCTGGATTTGTTCAAAGACTTGTGAAAAAAATCAACACAAGGGAGGGAAACAAAAGGTTGGCATTATTCCTTTCCACATGTCGTGTGCGTTGAGCCCAAGCTGGAGACCCTTTTGAGCCAAAATAATGCCTACAATCTTGCTACCACAAGCCATGTGTTACAGGGCCAGTAATGTGTTCTGCAGTAACAGCTTTAACACTGAAGTCAGAAAGTGCACTCCTGAAGCACATCTGTTCACCTCTGCTTGTTGGTCCTGTTACCAGTACCATGCCTGCAGGAGGATGGATGACCACAGCCCAAAGATAGGATAAAAAAATACTGATTATTTCCTTCCAGACTGTGACAGGCAGCGAAAGTGAGTACAGGCACATTGGAAACATCTCTGCATATAGATTTAGTTGTTCTCCTTGGAATATGCATAGCATGTAGCTCAATGTGTCCTATCACCTCTTCATCAGAATATGATGGTGAGGAATAAATTTGCATTCTGGACTACAAAAACATGGTTTCCAACTGAAGGAATACTAAATAGATTTTAGACAGGTTTTACCAACACAAAATAAAGATTCAAGAGAACTTGCACTTCCGTTTAATTGAAAAGGTTTGCCTTTCAGATGAGCATCATTTCAGAGTAGAAAACCCCACCAAGCTGAAGGCCAGAGGAGCTGCACTGGACCTGTATCCATCCAGCCTCCAGCTGAGCATTTTCTCTTTCCCCCCATCTTTCTTTCTTTTCAAACGACAAAGAGAAATTAAAGCATCCTTACAGACACTCTGGGTACATTCAGCTCTGTTTCCTCCTTAAGATCTATACAATGTTTTGACTTTGCACTCTTAACTGCAGATTTTGCAAAGCTCAGTCCAGCTGTAACACTGGTAAAGCACTGAGGAAAGCATCTCAAAATGAGCCGAGCAGGATGTGGTGCAAGATGGACCAGCCTCCATGAGATCCACTTCCCACAGAATGCATTGCCAGGATTTGCCTTTTTTCTTTCTACAGGACAGATGCTATGAACAGTCACTTCTCACAAGAGCAACAGGGGGAAAGTGCATCACTAATAATTAAAGAAACAAAACTATTAAACTATTAAACACGGTCACTGTTCAATGGAGGAAACAACCACCTCAATACTTAAAAGAAAAGGATGGAAGCTCTTCCTGCACGAGGAAATCCTCCTCATTACACGATCTGCAGAGAGCAGCTCCTCCAATGGAGCTGGAAATCATCAAAGCAGGATGACAAATGGCAGCCATCCAACAAGGGCTCAGAGAAGTGGAACAAAGGACCAGTGACCTGAAACACGGCACTAAAGAAATGAAATCTGTATTTTAAAAGCAGCATCCCCAGAAGCCGCTTAAGAACAGTTTTTCAGTGTTTCAGTGTACTTCATCGAGCACTTTAAAGATCGCCACTTGAATTGTGCACTTCAAGTGCATTATCAGATAAATGCAGCCCTTTGCCTGTGTATGTGAACGACTCTGAAGACACGCATTCCCTGACTGCTGAATAGCCGTGCTTGCTTGGACACCGCCAAGCTGCTGAGTGCTTCTGCTTTTTCCTCTCTGTCCTTCCCTGCCCACAGCTCACGTGGAACTACCTCAGCCACGTGCGTGTCCCAAACACAGCAAAGACCACCAGCAGGTGTGAGTGGGTAGAAAGTCACACATTGCCATGGGCTGCCCCAGGGAGGGAGTGCAGACAACCCCACATCACACCACCACTCACCCAGTGCTCCACAGACCTGCTCCCCATGTACCACCCAAGCCATTGCTCTCACTTTCCCAGTGGCTGTGTGCCCATTCCTGCCAGGGCAGCTCTGTTGAGCATGCTGTCACCCCACAATGCAGCCCCCAGCTCCCTGCAGCAGAACAAGTGGTTCTCTCCATCAGCCACTGGTGTCTAAGGGAGGCGTGGGCTGTCCACTGTCTGAAAAATAAAGGTCAGCCAGAATGCCTTTTACACTTGAGAAGAAAAACCTAATGTCGTTATGTGTAAGTACAGATAGGATGACCTGCTAAGGGATGGATCATTTATTCCATCTACAGTGAACTTTAAGGAACATTTAAGGTTGTTCAACGTTTCAGCTATACCTCATGCTCTAAAAGAGAAAAAAAATAACCACCTGAATTTCTTACCTCTCTCTCTCGTAACTTCATGCCTGTTTAAATCCCGATGGAAATACAAATATGTTATTTCATCTGTAGCACAAATAAACAATAATCTCATAATTCACAGCAAATAGTCCTTGCCTAAAACCAAAGAATGTCCTTGGTATGGCATTTAAATTACAAGCATTAGTTCAGGAGATGGTCATCTCTGCAGGAAGTAACATAATATATCTTGCTTTCTGAATGAGCTTCTCCTTGGATGCTGGACTTTCACCTCTATGCTCTTCAGATCACTCAAGTGAATGTGATGGCCTCAGCACTTTTAATATTACACCAGGTTTCTTAGTCCCAAACTAACCCCAAGCTCAGCAAAATTTGTAATGATCGTCATTCCCCATTTCATACAGGTCCAAGACAAAATGAGATTGAGTCTGAATTATTTTCTCAAGAGCCTGTTCAGGACACGCTAAAAGAGAGCAGCAGGACATTTGAAGCCCACTGCTGTTTCTGATGACATTTACTCATATTACAAACTACAGCCTTCACTTTCCAATCCTATCAATCCTCTCTCAAGTACTAAATTAATCCTATTAAAAAAAATGTCAATTAAACTAGTCAAATTTCTGATGGTATTAGAAAATACTTGATATGTTTTCCACCCTTTAATTTTATGAAATAGCAGAGGATAATTCTGCAAAAAATAAAGCCCCTCTAGCTACGAGCTTATCTGATTTGTTTTTCATGTTTAATTACATTATGCTGAAACTATCTTTTTCTCTTTTTGTAACAGGAGGGAGATTATGTTTGCATTACTCACAAAACGAGGTGCTACTGCTAAAAGGGGCATACAAAGATCATAGGGAATGTAGGATCCTGTCGAGAAGACTTGAAATTTTCACCAACACAGTCAGAACCACAGATAATGTTGACAATGACTACATTGGTAAAAACTTCAAGTCGCATCAACAGAGAATTATTTCCTTAACTGAGCACCAAGATTTAATGTTTTTTATTTATACAACCCCGTGTTTTTAAGGAAGTGAACAAATATACTCCATATCTTCCAGTGATGCACATTAGAACTGTCCCAATTGAGTCAATGAACCAATATCCCAGCTGATGTAAATGCCATGGCTCTGCCAAAGTCAGCAAAGGACCTCAATTGCCACCAGGAAGGGGATTCATTAGTTGATCCCAGAAGCCTTTCAGTAGTCATGGCCTGGAGGCTTTGCCATGGTTTGCCTATGGGACACATCTACACCTCCAAGGTGCCCAAAGTATGTAGTCATGGCTGGACAGCTCTCACAGCTCCCTGCTGGTCTGTGGCTTGGCTGGCAGTGGGGTGAGATGACACAAGCACTGACAGCAGGATGCAGGCAGACATTAACAGATGGATATCTTCTAGGCACTGTCATACAAAGTGACTGCATATGACTAAAACCATCCACCCAATTTTCCCACAAGTTGTTTCTCTCTCTTCTGGAGATGGAAGCAAGACTACAGCTTTACAGGTATGTGGGACACAACAAGGCAGGCTCCGTAAACGGGAAGCAAGAAATGGGGAGTGGAAGAATGATGGGACCAAGGGGTTTGTCCTCTCCTTCCAGTCAGAAAGATGAATGCGCTCCCTTGGGTACCTCCCCACTGCCTCCAGCAGAGTGCCAGGAATGGCCACAACACCTCCCCTGCACACACAGAACTTGGGCACACCTGGGAACCTGGGCTGGCAACAGCATCTCAGGGAAAGTCATGCACTGGGGAACACAGAGGTACAGCACAGGAAATAATACCATGGCAGCAGTGACCACAACGTGCTGTCCCCAGGCGCTGAAGATGGTGCTAATGCCGCAGCAGTTACTGCTGTACAGAGGCTCAAAGAAAGCAATATTACCATCTGGAAATTAAGTGACAGAGAGGAATAGGACATCAGTTGGAGGTTCAACTGCAAGAACAAAGGGACAAGAAACAAAACTGCTCTCAATTTTACATATA
This sequence comes from Excalfactoria chinensis, assembly GCF_039878825.1. Taxonomy (NCBI): domain Eukaryota; kingdom Metazoa; phylum Chordata; class Aves; order Galliformes; family Phasianidae; genus Excalfactoria; species Excalfactoria chinensis. Next base: position 288,572 of record NC_092829.1, on the reverse strand, counting down.
TTTATAATAATGAAGTGTTCATGTCTGCACTTGTGTGCCTGTAATCCAGTCCCAGGGGAGCTAGTCTTCCCATTGACTTATCTCAACAATTCCTCTTCAAAGGTTTACTTAAGAAGACCTTGTTTAAAGTGTACCACAATATTGACTGGCCTTACAGCTCTCTGCTTACTTCCCAGACAATTTTTCTAGATACTGCGTTTCTCTACTACGTAAGGCAGTAGGCACCTCCATCTCTTTGCTGAACACAAGATATTTCTGGGTGTGTTTAACATGAAAATGGGAAAGCTCAAAAAAAAAAAAAAATAAAGAGCTTCTGTGCATTCAGGTTGTGAAGCTCGAATTGCTGGAATGGTCTGAAAGCAAAACAGCTCTATAAGGCACCATCCCCACACATGCCTGTAACCGATACTTAGCTAATACATCTTGCTGTGACTTTGACTCTCCCTCTTTTTCTTCTGAAATACTTCCACACTGAGCACCCTTAACAGCCAGGAACATATCCTCCATGAGCTCTGTGGGTAAGAGCTTTCAAAACTACAGCAGATTCAACAGCATTAGCAGAGAGAGGCAGACATTAATAAATCCAGGGAAACCAAACCAAGGATTATTTTTATCTGGCAGATCGTTTATTTCAAAATGCTCTTCAACCAGAAACCATGGAATGACAACCAAAAGTTGAACAAATCATTCTGAAGGCTCGGTACTGAGAACCGTTATACCGCTGCACAACAAGAAATAGTGGCAGTTTGTTTACCATACAGCAAGAACATAACAGTAGTTTGTTTGTTGTGCATAGATTGAATAGCAGCACAGAACATTCGAGGGACCTCTCTCAAGTTTCTCAAAGCACTTTGTTTCTGTTTTTAAATCATTGGAGTTGAGTTTTGTCCCTGAACTCACATTTCTTCTTGCACAGACAGTTCTTACTCCAGCTGAATGGGTTTATGTGATCCTTCTGTAAAGACATAAACAGTAACCTGTATTTCAGGGCAGCTGCTATGTCTTAAGTTCAGCATCTACTACGGGTCAGCACCTGAGTGTTTCAAAAGGATTAAAATAAAGTGGGGAAGAACAAGCTGGCTCTTTGCAGCTCAGGAGTCAAACTATCTGGCAGCTAGCAGAGAGGAATAAAGAGCAAGAGCCTGATAAACATAACCAAGGGCCTCAGCCACTTGCAGCAGGTGTAATACCTGACACGATGCAGTGTGACACCCAGAAGACCTGCTGAGCCACCCTGGAATGCCTGCTGCACACCTCCTGGTGGTGACGGGGTAAAGGTAAAGGCAACAGCTTGGCACCAGTCACTGCTGTGAGGAGGTGGCACAATGCCTCAGAGAAGCTGCTGTGCACCTACCCCCCAGCACCAACCACGAGCAGGGCTGGTGCAGGGCTCCATCAGAGTGCTGTAACAGCAGCCATGCTCCCCCTCAGCTGTACCCAATGCCAAGCACAGCCAGCAACCACAGTGGGATCCCAGCCTACCTATGGAGCAGCCAAGCACAAAGGCTGCACATTCAGGTACCAAGCAGTCCACACATTTTTTAAATGAGTGTGAATGAGCAGCATGAGACTGTGCTCCACACCGCTCCACTGCTCTCCACTCAGTGCCGAGCTACTCAGAAGCAGCTCAGGAGCCCAGGGCAGGGGATGACTGCTCCCACCCCAGCATTTCCCCAGCCAGACAGCCCCTGTGCCATGGTGGGGCAGGGCCTGGGTCAGGCACCACCATGGCCACCCTACATGGCCTGAAACAACTCCCTGAAGCTTGCTAACCCACAGGCCATGCCCAGCTCTTGACACACCATGGAAAATAGCGGGCTTTATGCAATTCTTTAAAGCCCTGTTTGATACCAAGACAGACCCTGCCAGGAAGGGTGAGATGTGGCACAGCCGTGATGCATGGCAAACCAAACCTTGTGTGGGACCCCCACAGATGGGATCCACAGCTGTGCTGGGAGCTGGGCAGCACAGAGCCTGAGGAAAAAAAAGAAAAACCAACAACAAAAAACCTGCATCTCTTTTCAAGCATTAGCCTTGCCAAGTAGGAAACAAATGTCAAAACGCTTCTGCACTGAAAATGTACCTGCATTCACCAGTGTCCCTTCCCAACAGAAAATACCTTCTGGCTCTAAGATCCCTTCTCTGATTAAAGTTTTTGAAACTAGTACATCCCTTTGATACATTCTGATGAAATCCCATTCTCCAGTGCAATTGTACACTGGATCACTTCCAGATAACACCAGCACAAGCACTGCTAATCAGGCTCAGGAGAACACATAGTGGCTCTGAAACCAGCATTAAACCACCCACCGTAGGATGTCCAAAATGCACAGCTCACAGGGAGCAAATGTACTCTCACAAGAAAACAACAAAGATATAAAAAGAGGGGAAAAGTTAGAACTTCAGTGATTAATTTCTTGTCCCTCTATTGTCAAGCTAACATCAATCAACTGAAGCTTCTTTCAACAGCAGTATAGACTGAAATCCACCCCGTTGTGTTAACAGGAGAAATGACATAAATTCTGCCCCCCGGGCCCTGGCTGGATCCTTCACTCCTTCCATCATGCAGAGGTGGAGGAAGTCGCACTGCCTCCTGCCCTCAGCATTGCTGTGCTCAGTGGGAGGGAAGCCACCAGACAGAGAGAAGGGCAGGAACAGTGCCTGGAAAACAACCCAGGCACAGCTGGAACACACAGAGCAATCACCTCGAGCACTTAGAAACCTTAACATGGCATTTCCATCACATACCTGACTGCTGAAGGAGAGCTCCCAAACTTGGGTTCGTCACTACAACTGGACACCGGGCTGAAGGCGCATGACTTGCTGCATAATTGCAGCAGAGCTGTGCAGGCACATGATAACTTGTAACACAGAGATCTGGCCTGCTCCAAATGGTAATTATTGTGTGCAGAGATTGATTTCGTGCAGCAGTGTGTTATTAGGCTCTCAGCAGGACACCTGTCCCTTCTCCTGTTAGAGCACCGGTATTTAATTTCCTCCTAAATTTAGATGAAGGTTTAAAGTGGGAGTAGGGAACTTGGCATTGCATACCAGGAGAGGGATTTCTAAGGAAAAGAAACACCAGGTCATGAGCTACGAAGGTTTGCAGGGAGTTGAAGAGCCATATCAGGGTTCCAGAGAAAGCACATTGGGGCCAGATGACACCATTCCCTTCCCAGTGCTGGGCCTTTATTTTTGCTCTACTCTGAGGCCCTTGAAGACAGATGCTGCAGACAGTAGAGAACTGGTGAGCACCCACAACACTGTTGGAATCTGCCACCAGCTCAGACCTTACCTGGCATCTGAGCCTGCCCCACCAATGCTGCTGTCCTCAGACAGGACCCGTGATACTATGGAATCTGAGCACATTGCTCCAGGGTGGGGCAACCAAACTCTCAGGTTGCCTTCCATACATGGCCAGTTCCTTGGTAATAAATAGATCTGCAAGGCTCTGACAGCATTAGTCAATGTCTTCTAACAGAAGATAAGAAGATGGATATGTGGTCCAACCTTAAACTAAACATGAATTCACTGGTACGCCCTCAACCCCAGATTTCATCAGCATATATAATTAAACACGTTGCTTCATGAATTTTACAAACATGGCACAAAATTGCTAATGGACTGTATAAATTCTATTAACACTCATTTAATGTCTTTAGGATCTCTTTAAATGTGCATTTAAAATTCTAATAACTGTAAAGAGATTTTAATAAAACTCCCCGTTAATGAAATATGTGAGAGCTATTGAAATACAGAATCCTTAAGAAAAAATTGAGGGAAAAAAAGGAAACATGCTAAGCTAAAATGGCATACAAGCATAGCTGGTGAGTTATTTAAGGACTGTGGAGAAATGCATGTGAGTTACAGGAGAGCATGAATTTAAAAGGCTCTTTCCTGTAACAAGTATCAGTGATTGGGATTAATTAAGAGATTAAGCCTTGAACTCTTACCAGTGCTATCCTTTGGGTTTTTGCTCCCTATCTTTTCTGCAGCACTTCCCATTCCAGCATGGTAACTTCTTCAGCCCAACCTATGTGGTGCCAGAACTTTGCAGCCCCTTCCCTGCCTCCCTCTGCAGTGTCCCACCATGTGATCATAGGGGTTGGAAGGGACATGTAAAGACCACGTAGCCCAAACCCCAATCTTTGCTATAAGCACAACCTGCTTTTTTTTTTTTTTTTCTAGCTGCTTATTATGTTTATTTGATGAGACAAAAAGAAATCTAGAAAAGAAGAAAAGCTGCTGTGCTGAGTTGTTTTCATTACTTCATCCAGCAGAGAACAGACTGCTTCAGCTCCTCTTTATTATCCAAAATTGGGCGATTGTTTTACTCATGAAGAAGGTAAATTGTTTCTGAAGGGTTCTTGGCAACAACAAGCAAAGGTAAGCCAATAGCCACATACAGAAAGAGTTACGCTCACCCAACTGGTGAAGGGGCTCTCCAGCTACCCAGAACTCCTCAGGAAGCAGCCCAGATCCAAGAGACTCTCTTTACAGTGGCTGGCCCTTATATGAGCTCAGGGAGGCTCCTCTCTGGGTCCAGCCCTTCTGCTCAGGTGGGGGGCACAGCTGCAAACAATGTGCCTGCACAGCCAGACCCCTTCACCAGGTGTTCTGTCACCAGTTCAAGCCCTGACCTAACAGTTCCCCTACTGCTTTGAAAATCAAATGCCATTTAACTCAGTTCACCTCTGGGTACCAAGCAGAGATTGTATCTGTGAAGTCCTTCAAGAACACTTAGCAAGTATTGCTAGATTCACCTAAGGAACAAACCCATTGCAGAGCACACTGGAGAGCAGGTATGCTCATGCCTCAAGTCCCCAGCTTAGGGGGAGCAACTGCAGAGAAGATCCTTCCTGCCGTGGGATGTTAGAGTAATGCTCATGTCATCTCCAATGGCCGCCATAACTTAAACCACAGGTCTGTTTAGCAGGTAGAAATTACATTTATTTTCCCTTTTTTCCCTGGACCTATAGCCATCACACTCTTTGCTGCCTCAGCCTGCAGACAGGTACTTCTGTGTACCCTGAGTGTCTGCGGGGACAGTCTCATTCTATCACAACAAACTCATCCACTGCCAAGTCAATGCTCGAGAGCAGCCAAGAAGTGGTGCCAGCCCTTAGCCTTCCCTCAACTCCCCCCAGCCCCACTGACACCAGGTGCAGCTGTACTTGTCCCCACAGCCCTGCAGCCCTGTGATGTGGCTCACTCAGGCTGCCAGCAGCATACGAGGGCTCCAAGGGGACGGCCTTGCACAGCTTCTTGCTTATAGCAACCTTTGCCTTCTTCCTTGCTAGTAGAGTCCCATAAGTAAGGAATGTCTGAGAAAAGGCAGACTTGTTTCAAGAACAAGCATAACGCTTATTTCCTTTTCTCTCAGTATGCTGCACTATGTATTCAAGACACCACTACTATGTCTGGGCATAAAAGAATTACAAAACCTCTGCTCTTTCAAGAAGTAAATGTTACCGCATGTAAGCACAGTGCACAGCTGTACTTCCCATAGAACAGCTCAAAGCACGGTGCTGCTCTGCATGCATGGAACAGGTGTTCCTGAGCTAAACATCTATCACAATTAAAACAAGAGTACATCTTCTGCTAAGAGCGTGATTGCTGTCTAACCCACCAGGGATCTGTTGAGGTGCTGCTGCAATGACCGCCATGGGTGCTGGTAGCGCTTGTCCCAGTGGAAGCACACAGCCATGGTCCGTGCAGCACACGTGGGCAAGATTGTTCCCCAGAACAAAGACACCGGAGAGAGGATCCCTGCAGCCCAGCACAATCTTGCAGCTGGTGGCACTTACTGTGGGCGTGCAGGGCAAACACACAGCTGTATTTGTGCACACTCACAGTCCCATAGGGAAATTTTAGGACTCAGCACAGTACAGTGTGGTGGAACACAATAACATAGAGGAGCTAAAGGCTCAGCAGGGGATGAGAAAGAGGAATAACCTTCCACTGGCAAATGGGGAGCTCAATGAAATGGCCCTTTAACTGCCTCAGAGTGAAACTATAGACCCATTTGGTCTCATTCTGTTAGATTTCAGTTTTAAGCTGTTTAATGACCAGAAACCAAAGAAGGCTGAGACACATTATGGAAATCCCTCCCAGGCTGGATAAGAAACCTACTGCCTCACCTCTGGAGACACCATAAATCAACAAATACAAGGCTTTATTGCACTCCTTTTCATCATATCAGTCCTATATCCCTCTGTCCCTCATTTCTGCTTCTTGAAATGCATCTGGCCCCCTCTGCTTCTTACTGGTGTTTGTGCTGCTGTTTTCAGTGCCTCAGAGAAAAATAGCTCCAGGAGTAAATTCACTAAAAACATAAACTGCTCTGAAAATACTGGGAGAAAGAAGCAAAAGCCAGTGAGCAGTTTGACTGCTCACATCTAGATTCATGAGGGTGCTTTGGGAAAACACTCATCACCTCCCTACACCCTTTTCTTTTAAATGATTGTAATTTTTTGAGTTTTAAAGGACCAGTGCAGTCCTTTGCTGGACGGGGTCTACAGGTGGCTCGGGGAGCACATCCAGGGAAGGGAGCAGGGCTGGGGATGGGATCAGCATGTCCCCCTTCACCCCCCGCTGCCATCCCCAATGACTGTGCGGTGTGTGAAGCTCCGTGCGGCCGTGGCAGGCAACCATGAGTCACTGCCACAGCTTGCTGCCCTGGGGGGCTCTCCTACCAGCACAGGAAGGCTGCCACGATGGATTTCTGAGTTTGCATTCAACATAAACTTGTTTCTGAACTGATCTTTGCTGCATTAACATTTTAATGCTAGAATGAGACTTTGCTTGCTGGAACGCTCTACCATTTTATAACATAATGTGTCCATATTACATAAGTGGTTAATAGACATCTTCAGTTCTCTGATTGAGGTCTGTTCTCCAAGAAGAAACATGCATGTACTGTGGGAAATGGGCAGTGCAGGGAGGCACAGGAGGAGGAAAGCCCAGAGCCCAGTGGGAGGAGGGCTAACCTTTTGCTGGCATGGTATTAGCATGGCAGAACAAATGATGCTACATCAACACAAAACTGTCACATCTAATTCTATAGCAATGAGCAAAACAGGAGAAGAGAAAGACCTGTCATGTGAAAAAATTGTTTTCCTTCCCACAGATAAATTGCATTCATCAGCATATGTGATATCAAGAAGTGGTGAGAATTATGCACCACTATTTGCATAACATCCACTTCTCAGACCATGTGAATCCATACATTTGGGGCAATAAACCACACACAAAGGCACAGGACAGGCTGGAGAAGTACAGAACTGTGGTGCTCTCGTCAATGCTGCAATAGCTCGAGCCTGGCCAGCAGTGCTGCATACCCCATGGCAAGGAGCACAGCTCCACTGTCTATGCAGCCGCCCCACTGCTCTATGCAGCCACCCCAGCTGCAGCCATGCAGAGGGCTGGGGGGTGCTCAGAACTCAGCTCTGCCCTTTGTTGCACGTGAGCACATGCAGAAGTGCTGAAGTTCAAAGACGCACTCTTCAGGCTCTGCCAAGAAGAAAACATCATTAAGTTCATCCAGGAATGTGCTTCTCAATGAGGACCCACTACTTAGCTAATGAATGAAAAGGAATATTTTTACAACTCACCTTTCAGACTGTGTAACAAAGCACTAATTGCACAGCAACATTTCTAGTGGACAGAAAAGGATCATTTCATGCATAATTTACAATATGCAGAAGTCAATACATTGCATTAACATGAGCTGAGCACAAAGAACACGTCTGTATTATCAAACCTGACTGCATGAGAGATAGCTTAAGCCTCAGAGAAGTTGTGAAGAAGACGTTATGGAAACTGCCCTTATGCACAAGCATACAGATATTCCAATTCCAGCCCCACACAGCTCCCTTACGCATTCATTTTGGTATTCACATTCCCAGAATGTGATGTTCGTGACAGCAGAGCTGTCACAAGTGCGGTTTGTTTCTGGTTATTTCAGGTCATATTTAAGGCTACGCTGCATGCTGCCCTCATTACAGCACATCGCAGCTCCCGCAGGAGCGGTGCCGTACGCAGCCGCTGCAGCACACGGGAACGCCTCCATGTCACGCCGGGCTGTGTGTTCATACCGGCAGCGCCGGCTCCCAGCGCTCCGCTGCCACGGCAGCTCAGCCTCAGTGCGCAGCTCAGAGCCCAGGGCAGGAGCACGTGGAGCTCAGGGCGCTGCGACGCTGCTCGTCAGCCCTCGTTATCCTGAGAAAAGAGCTAGTGCTAGCTTGGTTCTTCTGCTAAAGCCATGTGCATGCAAATGCTGATCGAGAGAGAAAAACGGCAATGAAAAAAGAAAAAAAGCACAACAACAAACCAAACATTTCATTTTCCCCACTGCACTTATCACTACTGGAAGTGGGTTACATGCATTGACTATCGCAGTGCCCAGGGGGGTATCAAATGGCAGTAGAGCAGGACAGCCCCTGTCTGGGGTCTGACCTGTGCTCATGCTCTTGCCCTGCTTCTGGGCTGAAGGAAGGGCTGAGGTGGATCGTGGCATCTCTTTAGCTGTTGGAGGGTGTCCAGAGGAGGGCCAAAAAGATGATCAGAGGGCTGGAGTATCTCCTACACAAAGACGGGCTGAGGGAGCTGAGCTTGTTCAGCCTGGAGAAGGCTGCAGGGTGACCTCATTGCAGCCTTCCTGTACCTAAAAAGAGCCTGCAAACAGGAGGGAATTCAGCTATTTACAAGGATAGATAATAACAAGACAAGGGGAAATGGTTTTAAGTTGAAGAAGGGAAGATTTAAGTTGGATGTCAAGGGGAAGTTCCTTACTGTGAGAGCAGTGAGGTGCTGAACAGCTGCCCAGAGAGGCTGTGGATGCCCCGTCCATCCCTGGAGGTGTTCAAGGCCAGGTTGGATGGGGCCCTGGGCAGCCTGGGCTGGTATTAATGTGGAGGTTGATGGTCCTGCCTGTGGCGGGTGGTTGGAGCTTCATGATCCTTGGGGTCCCTTCCAACCCAGGCCATTCTGTGATTCTGTGTGATCTCTGTTGCAGAATGTGGCTTGAGAAGGGGGAGCAATGCCCAGGACTGTCCCCAGAGCAGACACTCACTGAGCCTGGCCAGAGCTAACCCGAGCTGAGCTGAACCATGTCCCCACTCCCACTGCCTGAAGGTTTGCCCACTGAGGACACCCATGCCCTTTGAGTGCTGTGTTCAGGAGAGGGACCTTGTTTGACTCACAAAACTGAGCGATCTGTGTCTGCAGTTCCCTGACTGTGAGCAGATACAGGGACCAGATGGTATCATTTTTGCTCTCCTGACAACTGCTGACGGCATTTTCAAGGCCGATCCTTGCTGAGCTAAGAGCAAACACCTCCAGGCAGTTGCAGCATGGCTGAGGGCAGGTGGGGGCTCCCAGTGGCAGTGCCACCAACCCCAGATGCTGCGTGTGAGCACCAGCAGCGCTGTGCCATGGGGGCTGCGTTGGGCACCGACTACAAACCATGACAGGATCCCATCATAAAAGCTTGGAGAGTATGAATTACTGAAACAATACCGCTTTTCCTGCTCAGAGACACAATTTATTAAGCAAATGTTGCTGGCTGATATTTTGCTGTATCTACTATTGCAATCAGCCATATGGGAGGAAATCTGTAAATTATGTTATGGCAATTAAAACAAAGCCATATAGTTTATACAAAATTGTTGAATGAATGATGCTACAGGAAGCAAATGTACTAACCAAACAACGGAACTTCATGAATATTTATTTAAACAAGAAAAGATATAGCATACGATAACCTTCACAACACCAATTAAGATGAAGCATTAGATCTCTTAACAATGTTGTTTAGTTTTAAGAGATTCAGTAAATTATCTTGCTGTAATTAATTTCTTATCCAAATAACGAGGAGAAGAAGGAAGGGGCCCAAGCACTGACTCTCATGGCTTTCCCAGAGAGGAGACCATGCAGAGCAGAGCAGCAGGGCTGTGCGTGGGTTGGTTTGGTGCAGCCATGCAGAGAAGCACAAAACACGACCAGTAAAACTCCCCACCACCACCACCACCTTTGCAGACTGGAGACTGTTAGAAGCTCAGTAACTTTCTGCATTTCAAAAATATCAGGCCCATACTGCTATTGCTTTCACCCTACAAATTCTTCGTCTTCATTGTTTGCTACTTCTGATTCAGCATTATGGTTACACAGCAGTGCTGAGGGCACTGCCACGGGCTCATTTCTAAGTGCTGCTGTGTATGAGTGAGAACGAGACGCCTTGCTGGGCAGCAGGGGCATGCATTGGTGCTGGCCACAGGGCTGGGTGCAGGACTGGGCTGGTGAGGAACATTGCTGCTGATTCAAACTCGCCCGATAGAAACAGCTCTTGGAGTTTTTTCAGTGTTTTGATCAATAGTTGTTAAAGCTGTTAACAGAAGAACAAATAGACCAAAACTGCAACTTGAGCATTTTCATGCAATGTTTCTGTGAGTTCAAGGTCACACTGCCTGGGTGTGCCAGAGCTCAGTCCATCAGGCAGCCCTTAACTCGGGTCGATAATGTCAGGAGTGCAGTGCTGAGCCAAGCGCAGCCTCCAGCAACCACATCCTGGGTCAGAGCTGAGGGCTGCATCCAGCTTAGAGCACCCGCAGTGCTGAGCTGAGCACTCTGCATGCAATGAGTTACCAGGAAAGCAATGAAAGGCTCACTTGTTTTCCTCTGCACGCCTGGAGCCCTACACAGACCACAAGTCCTTACCGTGAGCATGGTGGGAGCAGTGCAGGGCTGAGCTTCATTTTTGCTTGAGTGGGTTTTTTTGCACCAGTGGCAGAATTGAAACATTAACACAACAGAAGGAATTATAGGTCTGCGATACAGAGCATTTACGGTCACTTTTCAGGGCAAAATAATGGATTTCAGAGCTTTCATGTTCATCACAAGCTGAGAAATCGTTTCTGTTACAGACTTTACCCAAGAAAGGCATTAGCTGTAGCTAATGCATCCTCTACTGTTGGCAGAATAATACCAGTTTGATATATGGATACTGAAAAACAGCACATATTTGCAAGTAAGAAATGAAATCACACACTTTAACCCAGGCTCAGCTGTACAGAACAGGCTGCTGGCCAGCAGGTCCCAATGCAGCTCTCTGCTCCAGTCAATATTTACATTCTGTATCTTATCTGAGAAAGTTGCATGGTTTATATTTAAAAGTACTCACGTCTTGTTGTATAAGAACACAAATATATTTTAATTGAGAGATTATTCCTTTTGCCACAATGATAATTACCAAAATAAACGACTCAATTCCTGCCAAACTAAACCAGTTAATGCCTTGACTTGACTGGCATTTATTTCAACACTTATTGTTGAAGTCTGCTGACCTAATAACTGAGACTCGTGTCAGAAGCATCAATGCAAATCACAGCCCTGCTGCCCTTTGTCTTCGTTATCACTCTTCAGTATATCACTGAATCACAGAATCACCGAGGTTGGAAAAGACCTACAAGCTCATCCAGTCCAACCATCCACCCATCACCTGTAGTTCTCACCAATCCATGTCCCTCAACACGGCTTCCAAACATTCCTTGAACACCGCCTGGGTTGGTGACTCCGCCACCCCCCTGGGCAGCCCATTGCACTGATGACCGCTCCGTGAATTTAAAAAAATAAAAATTAAAAGAATTTTTAAAATCTCATCTCCCAGGTCTGGATCTCTCCATAACTGTGTAGCCTGCTCTGCAAACACCAGCACTACGTGGGGCATTTGCAAGTAGGGACATGCTGCTTCTGTTGGGGTTTCCAGGTTCTGGCTCGCTCTTGGTCCCTCTCTGGTTGCTGCCTTGAGGCTGCTGGCAGCCCTCGGTGGCCGCAGGAAGGTTTGTCTCTCTCCCTCTGCCTGTAACAGCCACATCCTAGCCTGCCTGGTGGGGCACCAGGATTGTTCTGAGAGTCCTTGAAGAGCTTCCGCAGCAGCAGCTGTAGCTGAGTGCTTCAGTCTGGAAATTGAAACTGGTGGAGCAGCTTCCTTTGTGCTAAGGTAGATGGTTACTCAGCACAAAGGAGGAGAGATTGGTGTAATCCTGAGGCCACTGGGAAGTCCCTCGTGCAGCCTTTTAACAGTCCACTGTGCTTCTGCTACACACAGCTTCTGTCAGGGTCTCCAGGTGCCTTGATTCTGATTCCACGATGCCTTTTGGAGAAAGACTTAAAGATACAGCCCTGGAAAAATAAGGGACTCATCCATCTCCAAAATGGTTGAGCAGGTTTCTGGGTAAATTAGGCACAAGAGGCTTGGCTTTCCTAGAACTCTGGTTAAGTTTGCACAGATACTATATTGCTTGCATACTTTCAGCTCTGAATTAGTCCACAGACACACTGGAGTTGTAAATACATCTCAATATTGTCCTGTGTTCTGGAGTATGCCAGTGGTTTATCAGTGCAGAAGAGCGCATTGCACAACTCTTGGAGTAAGGCAGGCTTTGGTTGCCATTTGAGAAGTGGAGGATGAGAACCCTTTTTCTGGACTGACTCTAAATTAAAGAGGATTCTCAGCTATAAAGTGTTCCGCAGGTCATCTTGTGCATCAGCCTAGATAGATACAGGATGCCAACAACTGCATTCTTCTTCTTCTGTTATTGGGCTTTTCCTTTTGTCATTAATCAGAAAAGAAATTTCACTTCTGATGACTTTTATGTTCCCCTTTTTGGGTATAGAAGATACAGCTGGTGTCATTCAAGGAAGAAGTGCTTCCCGAGAATGCTTAATTCAATCCCATCTAACAGCATCTTTACTAAATGTTCTATGGTAATGACTTTATGCTTAGTTAGATGCACTGATATATAAAAAGGAGAGAAGTTGGGGGGAAAGACCGTGGAATGCCTAATGCTGCAGTTCGGTGTCATAATTGGCTCAGGTACTATAAATCTTTTCATATCTGCATTTTTAAACAAAAAGATATTGTTCTTTCAAGCAGTAAATCAAGCTTGTTAGCCCTAAGATTAATAAAGTTTCCAGTAATGAGTTTTCCAAATGTTAAACTTGTTATTCTATTCCTCTTGATTGAAACTAAAATTGTTTTTCAGGCACAAAGCTGTCAGCATGAGATCATGACTGACACGGTGACTTCTAGTTAACAAGCATTCCCTCCTCTGTGTGCCAACTGACTTTCTTTGCATCAGGAGAATGCAAGGTGCAGGAAGATATAAGGCAGTTGATAATGGTATGGGAAACTCCTCCTCTAAAGCAGCAGCTCCTGTCTTAGGGCTGTTGTGAAGCTGCAGTGGAACTTTTCTGCCTGTGTCTGGGGCAGGATGAAAGCTGTGACCTCCAGGAACCAGAAGTAGGAATGAGCTCGTTGTGTGGGTGCAGATACACGGCCAGGAGAGCATGGCTGCTGCTGGGCCACCAGGGCTCTGGTGACCATTGGCTGGCAGGTGAGAATCCAAGAAACATCTGTGTTGTTTACTGATCAAAGCTGCTTTTGACAATCTTGCCATTTTGTCTGTTGGTGTTGTTTTTTGTGCTGGAAAATACAGGAATGTATTCATCAGCTCCACAGACAAAAGTGGCTGCTGTGACCATGAGCATGGAGGACTGTGGAAGGGTGTGGTAGTGTGAGGTGTGGGAACAACATGGCCATGTTTCTGCTCTGCTAAGAAAGCAGGACAGTGATTCATCAGCCCAGAGTTGCTGGTGAGAAGCAGAAACCCACAGCTGAGTACTGGGCATAAGGAAGAGCACAAGAACTCGATCAGAGCAAGATTCTGCCATATAAACACAGGAAATTAGATCCACATCTAGCTTTTCCTTGGCAGTCAGATCAATCTCTCTTCTGTATAGTCGCTACAAGCTCGGATTGCTGGGTGAAGGTCTGCTTCCTTGTACCCCAACCTGTGCTGGTCCCATTGGGAGCCTCCATCAGCTAATGCCCTGAACTGGGGGACTCGCCCTGAATTTCAGGTGAGGTGGCAGGGGAACAAACCACCTCTTTTACCCTTTACCTTTTATCTCCCAAAAGGGTGCCAGAAAGCAGAAGTTCAACAACTGCTGCCTGATAATGTTGCTACCAATATCCTTAGGAAATGGAAAATGTTGTGGAGATGTTAATAGTGGCTAATGCATTCTGATGAGACAGCTACAGACCTGGAGGAAACACAGAGGGACTTTGCCGCTTCCACAAAAAGAGAAACAACCGATATGTAACCGGGACCGCACCAGGCCTTGGTACCAGCCAGGTACGGTGGGACTGCAGCTGTGTGTCCTCCCTGGAAGTTCACCAAAGCTGTGAAGGGTTCACTGACCTCAGGCTTTTCCAGGAGGACTGCAGTGAAACAGTTCAGAGACATGCAGATTATCAGGTTAAAAGCAAAAGTGTGTAAACCCACGAGGAGTATGAGGAAGAAAAGAGAGAAAGAGTGCTTTCAGAAGAGATGTGTGTATGGTTGTCTGTACAAATAGCTGGAGTAACCATCAAACCAGCTGAGCAGACGGAAGATTTTAGGCAAAACTCTAAAAGCACCAAAACTTGCTCTGTGTTATGGGGAATGTGAGTCCCAAAAACTGTTCCTTGCACCCCTGGGGACCAGCTACTTCAGAAAGCAACTACCCAACCACAGTTGTGTAACAGCTTCCGCGACCTGCGGAAGCAGTGGGGAAGCAGGTGGGCAGTGCGGCTGGGAGCTGCCGTTTGTGCCCGCAGATGTGAATCTCCAGTTTATGAAAGCCAACAACAGCTCTACTCAAACACCAGCTGTTTTATATCATGTCACTGTTGTGGAGCTGCGTAACTTCCCCAGCCACCACCAATAAAAGGAACATCTCTTTCCTCGCTAACCCATAATTACACATCCTCGACATGTTCCTCAGAACGGCAGAAAATGCTTCTCCTTTCTTGACATTGTTATGTAAAAATGTTATGGTAGAACTGTGCTTATCACAGTAAGACTTTTTTTGTGTGGAATCCTGAATAATTCCGTCTTCTGCTTCGTGATTCCTTTGGTCGCAGATTCTTTCAGTAACAGCCATTGATTATCTTATTTGGCGGTTCCCACGTGCAGTTTGCATTCTGTTCTAGCAGAGCTCTCACTTTCTCAGTTGTTCCGTATCGCTTTTTCTGTTTCCTCAGACTTGGACACCTTCCCCTGATCAGCTCACGTCTCCCTGACAGGATTTCAGATTTAAGGCCTTTCTGACATCAAACACAAAAGAATTCCATACTCTTCCATCCCTACCGTGATAAACACTGAAGGTGGTACAGCAGATTGAAGCCTATCCTGTAATGGATGAAGACTGAGGAGGAAGGGGACAGCAAAATGTAAAGACCGTTAAAATAGCCACAGTCTGAATCTTTTTCCTTGGTTTATTTAAAGAGCTGTACAGGATGGCAACAATCCAAGGCTTAATAGGGGATGTAGGCAGTCAGCATGTGAAGCATCGATGTATTTCTTCAGAGCTTCATAAAACAATTCAGTCTCCTTCAGATTCCTCTTTCTGTGATAAGAGATTGTGCCTTCCCTGCCAGACAGTTTCCCTCATGAGAAAATTCAAGCTTTCAGTGGGGCCACAACCAACCTCTACTTTTGGAACACCTGAAGGAAACACAGATGGCCCATATTGCTCTCTTGCACTGGACAGTTTGAGTAACTCTCAGTATGTATCTATGATAAATGTCAGTCCTCCTTTAAAATCCCTTATAAACTGTATGACTCCTTGCTGCAGATAACAGTGTTTCAGGTTTGCTGCAACCTTGCTATTTCTGCATAGCTAAAAGCAGTATATCACACTGAGATAAAAAACATTATGGTAAAATGAATGAGTAAGAATCATCTGTCTGGGGTGATGTATGCATCCTGGTGCTGAAAATTGGGTGTATTTTGGCAGCTGAAGTGATCACAGATGATGGAGTCAGAGCCTCTCTGTGTTCCTTGCTGCACAACGAGGCAGCTCCAGCACATCACTGCATGCTGTAACATTTTGTCTGTGATTCACACAGAGTCCAGTTTATTGCTGAAACCAAGGGAAAATTTTGCAGAGACTTAACAGAACATGGGGGAAAAAACTTTAAAGCTTTGGACAAATGGGGACAAGAAGCAAATTCCAGCTAGCTAATGGGTTTGGTGAGTGCATGTATGCTTGTGCTGTTCATGTCAGGAAAAAATAAAGCACCATTTTCCCCTAACCACCCCCTCAGCTGCATTCTTCAAGAACCCATCCTCATTTCCTTCTTGTGTTGCCTGCAGATCACTTACCTCCCTCAGCCACCATTTCGCATGAGCTTCCATAAAGCAATATGAATGTTGCCCAAGTACAGTTGATGGGATAAATCAGACCCTGCATCCTCCTTTTTTCCTGCATTATTCTAATTTGCTGCCCTGACAACTGTTCAGAAAGCCATGTAAATAACACATAATTACATGAGTGAGCATATCTTTTTATAAACAAATCTCGAATCCTCATATTGAAACAGTGGCAGCAAGAAAGATGCCACCAGCAAATGTACCTAAGAGTAGTCAGAAGAGCAGACAACAGTGCTTTTCTTCAGGGAACATGATGGTGAATTGCAGCAGTAGCTGCAGAAAGCACTCAGAACTCTTTGCCTGTGTTGTGGAGGACAATCCTCTGCTCTCTGAGCTGTTTTGGAGAGCCTGACATCCAAGGAAGTGTTCACCAGCAAGAAAAGTCCATTCATCAGGCATACATTGTGTGCTCAGCTGCTCTCTGTGCATCTCCCTATGAGAAGCATCACAGGAAGTGTTAGTGGAGCCTTGCTTCATCACTTCTGTGTCAGGGTTTACTTTAACTGCAACCAATACAAAAAGTCAGAGCAGATTTTTGGGCTGGGGCTTTTGATTTCTCCTGCCTACATGAACTTGTTAGGCTTCAAATGCCTTAGCCTTAGGAGGAACCTGTTGTGGAAGAGTCAGGTTCAAATGGAGCGCGATGGATTTAGCCCTCACAAAGCTGTGCTCTGGGCATGACCTGCACTCAGATCTGGTGCAGTGCTTTCCGCTCCCTGTCTGCAGCAGAGCTGTTGGCTGTGGCTGATCTCTCTATCAGATCTGTTCCCTGGCACTTTGCTGGGGCAGTCAGTAACCCAAGATGCAGCTGCCTCTTCTAGGGGCATCCTGCTCCCGTCTGCTTTCAGTGGGAATCTCAGCCCCCAGCATCACACAGGAAAATCTTCAAACTCAGTTTCCTTCTCTGGGGCATTTTTCGGTTGATTTTGAATACACTGGGCCTATCTTGCAGCTGAAATATTAAAAAAAGTCTGAGAGTCAATCATCAATACTCAGGTGTACCAAAACAACCTGCTCTTCTTATTAAACTGTGCTCTATTTTCCCAAAAGAATAAGAAATACAATATTGGAGAAGAGAGCTGATGAAAGAAAGGGTCCATGGTGAATGCTGACAAAGGGCTCAATAATGTGTGACCCCAGGAGGGACAGCCCTGGCCTCCCACCCACAGTGCTTGCAGGAGAAGTGGCACATGAGGATGCCCAGCTGCCCCTCCCAGGACAGCATCACCCAGCTCTGCCCACACTGCCCACTGCTCCCAGGCAGCACCCAACCCATCCCTGCAACCGGGGCAGAGCCCAGTGCCCCCAGCCCTGGGATGAAGCACAGAGCCAATGTGCAGCAATGCCTCATCCATCTCCCTCTTTCACATATGTACATATTTGATTTAATTAAGTATTATTACTGAAAGCCTGTTTTCCTTTATCATGAAATGTTTCCATCTGGAATGATTCTTTCTCTTCATTTAATGCTTTTACCTTCATTTAACATATCTTTGAAGAGTTTCAGCAAGTAGATAAACACCGTACTAATGTAAGTCATTTACCATATTAACTCAGCGTAACACAGGGAGAATTATTGACAGCTACTACATATTTATAATATAATGGGGTTGTCAGGTGCTGTACAACACAGTTATTACTGCTGTGGTGCATTTCACAGGAAGTAGAAAGCTGCTCGGGAGCAAATCAGATGTTTTATGTGAGAGTAAGATCTGGAATTGCCTTTGTGCATTTATTCAGTCTCCATTCCTATTGCTTCCTATCTCTTTATATTTTCACAGAGTTTTCAAACAACAACAAGAGAAACAGGTTTCCCTCTTAAAACAGCTCCCCTGTTTACTTTCACATTTTTCTCTGTTTCCAAACATCCCATTTCTGGACAATTTCCCCATCAGATCCGTATCGTGTCAGCCACCAGAACCAATTGCTTCTCGTGCCCCCGTCCTCTGATGTTATTTCACCTTCCTTCCCTTGCTTGAATTTAATTTCAGCAACGGCAGAACTGCTGCAGAGGCCATCCCAGGGTCTCAGTCACACACAAATAAAAGGAAAAAGAAAGGGAAGAATGGAGAAGCCCCGCATTGGCACAGCAGGGTGGCAACACTGATGTCCTCACTGAGGCTCTGTGCAAGCACTCTGTGATGCTCAAGCAACAGCAGGAGCTGCCCCTGTGTCTCCACACCCTGTCCCATAGCCAGGGGTTCAGGGCATCCCTTAGGGCTCTTGGACATTGGGCCCCTGCAGTGGGAGCACCACACCTCCCCACACCTGCAAATAAACCTGCTTTTACTGTTCTTGGCTTGTTTGTGGAGAAGTATTTACACACTGCTGTGACAGTATAGCTAGAGGGAATTGAAACCATTAAAGGCTCTATTCCTAAAGGCAGGATGTGCTCAGAAAGAAGCAACATTGCTGGACTTGGCAAGGAAGAGAGAGCAAAGTGCTGGCTCTATGCACTCCAGTTGTCCATCCCTGGCTGAGTGCTCCCTTGGCACCCAAGATGCTGCTTCTGTCATGTCTGTGGCAGTGCTTCTGTTCACCTGAGGATATCATAGTATCATAGTATCATAGTATCATGCGAGTTGGAAGGGACCTTAGAGATCATCGAGTCCAACTCCCGGGTTTCGAGCCCTCTGTGTAGCGAAGTGGCACTTCTACCCCTGCGCCACAGGGGGGATTCGAACCCGGGCCCTCCAGTGCCGCAGGCAGCAGCTTAAACCACTGCGCCACTGGGGGCACACAATCATTGTGCAAAGGGGGAACCAGCAGTGATACCCACCACTCGGGACCCCAGGATGCTGGTCAAGGGCAGCACCAGGCATTACTGGGCCCGGGTGACACAGGCAGGGATGTGCAGTGCCTGCTGTCCCCAGAAGGGATCTGAGCATGACAGTGAGCAGAGAGGAACAAGCGTGTTACCAGCCAGTGCTGCTCAGGGACACAGGACCTCCTCCTGTTTCTCAGACACAGTCTTTAGGGGATGCTGCCCATCACCACTGTATGCCACATTCAGGTGCTGCAGCCCTTGCAAGAAAGAGTAAATCAATATGGGAATAAAGTGGACAGGAAGGGACCATCTGTGCCAGAGATGAGCTATGGAGCAGCTCTGAGTCTTCAGCCTGGGTGAGGTGGCAGGGGCAGCTCCTGGTGCGGGGCTGGAGTTGGGGTACCAGAATGCAAATCCAGGATGGATGTTGCCCCAGGCATATCAAGGTGGGTGTGAGGCAGCCCAGTGCTGCCACGGGGTGGGGCAAGGAAGGGCTTCACCAGCACAGCACTGCAGGAGCCTTTTCTTAGAGACACACTGGCAAATGGGGCTTGGCACATGTGTGCCTTTGGGGACACGTGTTTGTGTGCATCTTCATCAAGAGATCAATGTCTTTCTTAAAAATATTTTGTCTGTGGCTCTATTGACTGCGGAATTTGCCCTTCACTCTCTTTACTGTTGTGACAGTATTTGCATCAAAAGGGACTAGTGAAGCTCATTTTATCCCCAGGGGTTCATACCAAGCCTACATCAAGTTTGTAAGGGCTCCCTTGTAACTGGGGGCAGAGAGGGAACTGAGGAGTAGTGTGGAAGGGGCTGGGAGATGCAGAGCCCTGGAGCAGCTCAAACAGCTGTGTAAGTGTGGTGACAGCAGGTTTGAGAGCTATAGGTAAATGGTGTTTCTGGGATTGCTGGAGAATGACACAGTGCTGCATCTGTCAGGGTGTGCAAAGGCAGTAAGTCATCCCGACACTGCCTGCTGGAGATGTCAGTGGTAAGGAAACAAAAAAGCTGTTTTAAAAATGCCTAAAACAGTCTTTCCATCAGATCCTTTATCTTTCAAAAAGCACTCTAGGCTACTTCACACTGAAGTAAGTCAGAGTCACTGTGTGACTAAAAGCTGCAGAACTTAACACGGAGGCACAGCTTCTGAAAAGGAATTGAGCCCAGAGCTTCAGATGTACTGATCATCTGGGATATGTGGTTCCGCTGCTGGAGGCTGGGCACTGGAGGGGGTGCATGCACAGGTTGGTGGGTGGGCACACTGCCCTGGGATGGACTGCATGCTGCTGGTTGAGGGAGAGCCTGGTCAGGTCATTGAGGACAGCAGTACACAGCCCCCCTACGGTGCTGCTCTGAGCCATGGCAGGTACAGCATACAATGAAATGCAGGTGGGAGGCAGCAATGGGCTGCCGGGAGTGTTTGTATAAACCTGATGGTTTGCTGAGATCTGGTTACGTTGCACTACTCTTTGGTGCCAGCGGAAGGGAAAGAGCTGTGCGTGCATCTTCACGTTCTGCCCTTGCTGCTTCTTTTTTTTATTTTTGACTGCAGAATGGGAACACTACATCAAGACTTTAAGAGTAAATGCCCCACAGTGCTTGGAGATGGTCGAGGAGTTTAAACAGATAAGCCAGACAGGAAAAGTGAGGATGCAGTCCATCAGCTAGGTACGGAGAGCTGCTGATTCTGATCTACCACAGTCAGAAGTGAGCTTTCTTTCCACTCATAAACCATTTTTTGTTTAAACTAAAACAATCTATCTATGTGCACAACAAAGCCCTGCCCTGTAATTCTGCCAGCATATGGGTTTTAACATAGTATTAGGAAGTCATACAGGAGTGAAGTCTGCCACAAGGGTAATGCACTTTCATACACTCAACAGAAGCTGTCAGCTTGATTGTTAATCTGTAAAGTGTTTTGGGTTGGGTTGGTTTTTTGTTGTTTGTTGTTTTTTTTCCCAGGGAGAAATCAGTCTCAGCTGCAGTCAGCCGGCAGCACATCCTCTCGTGGTCTGTTCCCTCAGTGCAGGGATGTGACAAAGGGAAACGGGGCCCTGGATAACCTCACAGCTGCGGGATGTGCCCGATGGGAGCCTTGCCAGCACAAGGGTTCCCTAGGAAGCAATCAGCAGCTCAGTGTGGCTACTGGGGAGCAAAGGGGTGTTTCTGCAGGAACACACTGCCTCACCAGGACATTCTGGTGGCTCCCTCACTTCCCATGCAGCAGTGCAGTCAGCTCCCACAGTATGAGCACACACATGGTGACAGAGCACTTTAAGCAATGAAGGCACTGCTCCTCCCTCCTGCTGGGTTTCTTTAGCACCGGAGTTTATCATTGCAGTCGATGGGTGGCTGGTGGCCAGTCTGCATCTTCTGTCCCTGTCCTCTTGAGGCTCTTCTGACTGAAATGCCGTATTATCAGTGGCCAATGCAGATTCACTCCTCAGTTCATGTGAACTACCATGGAAAACCCACAGCTCTCACAGCACCACCTGAGCCACAAGAGCAGCACCTGCAGGTCCCCATCACCACACAGCCCTGCCCACCAAAATCCTGCCCACACTGCAGCTCTCAGCACTGCGCAGCCCTGCCCGATGTCCTCCTACTCAGGTCTCTGCCAGCCGCCCTACAGGAGCTCACACCCATCAGCCAGCAGCACGGGTCCATGTCCACAGGAGCATCCCGGAATGAAATTAGTCACTGTTGGTCTACTGTTCTACAAATATCCGACACAAAAATAACACTTGTTGCATCCTTAGGCTGCAGCTTTGGAAGATTTTGGCAGGTTCCGATGTTGGGCATTGCAGGTAGCCCTGCGGAGCCATGGGGTCGCAGTGTGGGACTGTTTCATGCCCAGCACCACACAGCCTGTCCACAGGAACCCTCACACAACTGGAAAGGAGAACATTGCTCCTCACTTTCTGTGATATTTATGACTTTTGGGGTTATTGTGCCATGACTTTTTCTTTTGGAAGGCATTTTGGTAACTTATCCATTTTCTTTGAGCTTTCTTTTCCCAGGGTGGGGATCTGGCAGAGCAGCGGAGACAGCTAACCCTGCCCACAGCCAGAATGCTGCAATGCTGCCAGGAATCAAAAGAATGACCGAAAAATAATAAAAGGCAGAATTCCCTTTTATAAATCAGAGCCACTTAATTCATTGTTTATTGATGTGGCTGTCATATGTATGTCTGTAGGTGTTCATTTGTCATTTGCAATGCTTAATGGAGATTTAGCACTTTAGAATCAGCGAGAACATTTTACCACAAGTGTGCTGCTAGGATGAGCTAATTAAGTGTACTGTAATAACTCTGATAATGACGGACTTATTTTGTATTCATTTCTCAGACGCATATGTTCCATATTTCTGTCAGAGTACTCTTTTTTTGGTCACTGGATATCAGAAGTAAGTATAAAAATAAAATAATGTCACCTAGGCCTTTCGTCTGCCAGTAGGAGCTAATCACAAAGTAGAGCAGCACAAGCACCGTGCAGCAGGAAGCTCTGTTATGCAGCACAGTGCAGCGTGGTGTAGTAAAACCCTTTTCCTCAATGGCAGTTGCAAACACAGCCCACACCACTCTGCCTTTGGGTGGCTTTGCCCACGGGTTTCCAGGAGGGGAGCACTGCAGCCAAAAGCACAGCTGAGGTGGTGTGCAAAGCAGCACAGTTTGCAGTGGGTGCAGCTGGGGGTGGTGAAGCCAGGGAGGCTTTGTCAGAGCAGCAGGTTCTCAGGATTGGAGGTGCAATGGTTGTGCTCCTGGGGAGCAGCAGATGGGAAGGAGTGCTGCTACAGAGCTATAGAATCGTTTGATCCTTTCAGTAGCAAAGGCCATTAAAGACCATCAGGTCCAACGCGCCTGAAATGAACAGAGATACCTACCTACCTGCCAGATTCCCTCTGGTTTCACAGAGCTCCCTACAGCTGTATTAGAAGGTCAGAGGCATCCCTGGTCCTCACCCAGCAGCAGCAGCATACTGTGCAGGGTGGGCAGAGGGGCTCAGCTCACCTGTGTGCCCTCTCCTGCAGCTGCTCCTGGGTGCTGTGCTCCTGGCAGCCCGTTACCTTTATTTTAATCTCTCCTTTGAGTATTGAGGTGGGGCAGCGCTGCGTGGATGCAGGCACCAAACCTCAGTTCCAGGGCTGCATGGGGAGGGTGAGGGCTCAGGAAGGACCCTGCCATGCAATACAGCTGCCAGCACCCACAGCCAGTGTATACTGCCTGCTGCTGCCAGGTGCCCCCTGTGCAGACATTGGCATCGTTCTGTGCAGGGAATGCAGCAGTACCACGACTCTGCAGCTCCTCCCACACAGCTCTGCAAAGCGCTGCTGCATGGTGGGCTGCCTGTCCTCATCCCTGAAAGTCACTGGGAATAACCTTCATAATCCTGAGAAGTAATTCCTCTGTTAGGCACAGTCCATAAAAGAATACACAATTAATTTATGCTTACTTCTGAGAAGACAAATGCATGTTTTTCATCTTGCCGTACTATGTAGTGTTACACATTATAGTAACGTATGGGGCAAGGATTCATTTGCATTGAGCAGAGCACACCAGTGCCCAAGGAACATTCCTTCCTGCGGCCATCAGATAGAAGCAGCTGCGTCTGTGTGACTGCAGCTGAACTCCATGGCTCTTTAGGTGGAAACAACAACAAAGCAGTAAAATGAGGTGTTTCACTGAGACTTCCACAAGCAGAAGAGTTCTTTTCCCTTAAACTGGCAGCTGTAAAGCATCAGGCAGTGAGGGGCATTTAGGTTTGAAATGATTAACAGTAACAGTGAGTATAATTAAAAAGCTACTTGCCATCAAAATATTGTTAACAATTACATTACTATTTAAATGTTATTATTCTTATATAAAATATTTAGATAATAATATTGAACTATTATAAATTTTATCTTTCAAATGTTGTTAGACTACTCTGGCCTCGACAGAATGAGGGGAACCATAGAATCACAGAAAGGTTTGAGTTGGAAAGGACCCTTCAAGGCCCTCCCATCCCACCCCCCACAGTGCACAGAGACACCCGCAGCTCCATCAGTGCTCACAGCCCATCCCCTGACCATGGCTGTCTGCAGGGATGGGGCAGCACCACCTCTTTGGACAGTCTGTGTCTGTGCTTCACTGCCCTTATTGTAAAATTGTTTCCCCTTATATCTAGTCTAAATGTCTCCTCTTTTATAGTTTGAAACCGTTTCCCCTTGCCCTGTTACAACAGTCCCTGCCTTGCTTCCATCCTACCAGCTGCAGCTCCAGGGTGTGACTCCTGTCAGGCCATTAATACTTTCACATCACTTTGAGCATTTACTGTGCTGAGTGTCGTTACATGCAGAGTCCATTAACAGACAGGAAAGGAAGATGCCCGCTGCCCTCACTGCCACAGAGCTCCCCAATGGCAGCAGCAGCAGTGAAGCAGCAAATAGCAGTGAGGAGGGCGCAGACATGGGCATGCAAAGTGGGGCTGCACAGTGCAGCTGTCAGCCCGGTGCATTGTGCAGGGAGGTCTTTGCTGGGCTTCCAAGGGGAGAAGGAGGAGCACAGCAATTAACCCATTTTAAATACTGTATTGATTTCCAGTACGGTGTCAGGCATGGCTTAATAGGTACAATGGGAAAAAGCAAAACTATCTGAGACACAGCCTTAATGGTGATGTCAGAAGACACAAATGAAGCAGGTAATATATTCAAAGTAACATCCCAGAAGAAGTGAATACTAATAATTACAAAATTAATTATTTCAATTAAAAATGAATGCACTGCTGGAACACCTAATACAATGAACACCAGATAAAATTATTGTTCAGTCCAATTAAATCTCAACAAGATTTTTCTGAGAATGTGATGGCATTTATTGAATTATCTCTGAACTTCTTATGCAAATCAGAATTAGAGCTGAATGGAGTATGCTAATTTCAAGCTGTATCTGCATGAGGCATTTGTAATGCTCTTAAGAGGAGAAAAATATGTTGAACTTCCTTCAGGATGACCGCGTGGAAGGAGCCCAGGTACTCAGAGGGGCAGCTGAGGCTTCTGCTTCTGTCCCACCACCACCTAGCAGAATACAGTCCCTCTTGCAAAGAGGAAAAAGGGCTCAGGATTGAAGCTTTCAGAAAGTCCCCAGGGCAGTGGGCACAGCCCTGAGCTGCCGGAGCTCAGGGAGCCTTGGGACACAGCCCTCAGACACAGAGTTTGACTTTGGGTTGTTCTCTGTGAAGCCAGGAGGGAGACCCAGTGATCCGTGAGGGTCCCTTCCAACTCAGGATGTTCTGTGATTCAGTGAAATGGAGTATCCTTTACACTTCAGCTCTGACACATCTATAAATCACAGGTTAGATCGCTTCATGTGCTGTATGAGCACCAAGCAGCTCATGACACAGGCTCCATTAAAGACCCAGTTAGTTAGTATGTTACCTCTCAGATATCATTTTATGCCATTTATTAAATGACCCAAGTGCCTCTAACAAGAGGGATCAGCTGTGGTTCAGAACCAAACCGTCACTGACACCTATAGCAAATGTGTACCAGAGATGTATCTTTTCCTTCTTTCACCTCATTTGTTTTGGAAACCAGAGATCAAAAAACAGCTGCTTCTGAGGAGGCCATGGCTGTTTACTTAGCAGGGTGGGTTACTCTTTGAGCTCTTTGTGCCATCATAGCTGAAATTTTGAAGTGTAACAGTTAAATATCAGACATTTAATAGGTTGAGTGCAGGACCAAACAGACATTAGATAGTCACAGCAGCTTTCTGTTAGAATTCACAAGCAGGTGTAAGCAGAAGATACCTTCAGAAGGGGCTGTTCTTATGGCTGCAGTTAAAAAGGACAGCAGTAAACATGGATATTCTTCAACTTCTAGATATAAAGATGGTAATAGAGTAGAAGCCCTGCAGCTTACCTGCCGTGGCAGTAACTCCTAGAACCTCCCGTGGCACTCAGTATTTTAGATATGCTGATCATACTAGCAAAAAAAAACTAAACATCTGCAAAGACGCTTGAAAGCTGGAGCTGGAAGATAGCTCTTTGGGAGCGTGCCCTTTTGATGAACAGCATTCCTGCAAGGTGCTCTGAGAGAATACTCCACAACTGCAGATAGGAGATAAGTCTCAAAGCTTTATTCAGCATCCCTGCCAGAGGGGACTCCAACCTAAACCTGGTGATGCTGCTCAGAATGTACAACAGGTGCATACAAAGTACAAATCTGCAAGGTGTAAGCTCATACAAGATCCAGTGCGCTTAGATAAAAGATTCAAGAAGAGGAGAAAGTAAACGATATATCCTCCGGTCTATTCTCAGAAACAGAACGTTGTGTGGGGGTGATGGCTGCTTACAAGTTTTGGCTGGACCGCCTGCAATGAGACGGCCTTTGGAGAGCTGGAGCAAAGTGGGGAGGCAGGAGATGGTGGTGACAGCAGAGTACAAATGGGAAGGGGCCCTCCAGCCCACGAAAGATCCCACAGCCTTCAAAGCAAACTGGGATGGATGAAAAAAACACAGAAAGGACATAACAGCAGCAGCACAGTTCAAAAGCAGCATTTACAGAAGTGATGCTGAGGCAGAGAGCTACAGTGGTGAACTGCAGAGGCCGTAGAGGACAACTTGGGGACAGATATTTCCACTGGTGTGTGCATGGCTGCAGAAAAGCCTCCAGGGAGCACATCGGAGAGAAGCAGTGAACCAGCAAACTGCAATGTGTGCCATAGAGCCTCACAGGCAGTGCCTGGAAATGGAGGATCACACCTGTGCAGATGTGGAGGACCAAATGCAAAAATGGACAGAAAACACACAGTGATAGTACGTCAGTTGGTATGCCTGGCAGATTCATACAAATAAACAGGAAGACACAGAAACAGAGTGCAATTATTCAACTGATCTTAAGAATCCCCCACAAAAGAGATTCAAATTCCATTTATAATCCAGAGGAAACCACAGCATATTGGTAACCAGGAAGGAAGGGGAAGAGGAAGAGAGGGAAGAAGGAACAGGATGGTGACGCACTGGAACAGGTTGCCCAAGGAGGCTGTGGATGCCCCATCCCTGCGGGCATTCAAGGCCAGGCTGGATGTGGCTCTGGGCAGCCTGGGCTGCTGGTTGGTGACCCTGCACACAGCAGGGGGTTGGGACTGGATGAGCACTGTGGGCCTTTTCAACGTAGACCATTCTATGATTCTATGTTTCTATGAAAGAAGAACCAACTTCTGGCCCTGAGGTGCAGCAGTGCTGACACTGGAACCCATGGGACACAGGTCCCTGCAGCAGCTGAGCAGGAAGATACCTTAGGTGGTTCTGACAGCCTGCCAATAGGAGCCAGCAGTGTGCCCCGGCAGTCAGGTGGACATAACTGTATTTTGGGCCATGTTAGCCCAGCCAGAAAGAGGAGATTCTCCTGCTGTATTTCGCATTCGTGTGGCCTCACCTTGAATATCATGTACAGCTCTGGGCTCCACAGTGTGAAAATAATGCTTGAAAGCACCCAGAGCAGGCAGTGCAGGTGGTGACAGGGCTGTGTGCCTGTGCTGTGGGGAGCGGGGGACAGCAGGACTGCCCTACAGGTGTCCTGGGAGTGACCTCACCGCTCCTGTAGGTCAGGACAAGAAACCAATGAATGCTGTGTTTCCACATGTGTTTTTCATTGATGTATATTTTTAATTAGGCAAAGTTATTTGCTACACTTCCATTATGAGATGGTTATTTGAACATTTCTTCAGCTTCTTGCCTGAAGCATTGACACTCCTGGTTGTAAACTGGAATGTCAATGACTGAGTCAGCTTGCAAAGTGATGGCAAAGCACGCAAACAGTGCTTGCTGACCCCTCTCTGCAGTCCCCTGTTCTGTCTCCAGCTTTGTTTTGTTGCTATGCTTTTTACCCCCTAGCCATGTGTGTTTTGTTTGAGAAGATATTTAGCTTGCAGGGGTGAACTGGTTTCCATTTGCATTAAAAAAAAAAAGGCAGAATATGTTAGAAGAAGGTGACATTTATTCCATATTTCTACATTACCAAAATAGAAAGCATTAGTTGGTTGAAGATGCTGTGATCACAGCAGAGGAAGAGGCACACATTCTTTACATCTGACCTTGGTTTAATAAGCATCTCCTAGCGCAATACCCTCACTGGGACTGGTGAAGCTGAAAGAGGAGCCATGCTGCAGGTACTGGATAGAAAGAACTTAATTTCAGTCTCAGACCATTATGAAATCAACCATCATCTCTGGGGAAAAATATAAGGGGGGGGGGAGGGGGGGGAAGGGGAATCATTCATCCCTTTGATTTTATATTTACTTTTTTAACTTGATGCATTTTTCTCAGTGACCTCATCATATTGATTTCTTAAGAGTAATTATGATTATCAAAGCTTGCACCTTTATAGAAACGTACCTTGTAAATCCCTTATTCAGCTCATTGATATTTTTATTCAAATTCTACTAAATGTTTGATATTTCATAGAATCACAGAATCACAGAATGGCCTGAATTGAAAAAAACCACAGTGCTCATCCAGTCCCAATCCTGGCCTTGAATGCCTGCAGGGATGGGGCATCCACAGCCTCCTTGGGCAACCTGTTCAGTGCGTCACCACCCTCTGGGGGAAAAACTTCCTCCTAAGATCCAACCTAAACCTCCCCTGTCTCAGTTTCAAACCATTCCCCCCTGTCCTATCGCTGCCCACCCTCACAAGCAGCAGTTCCCCTCCTGTTAATACGCTCACTTCAAGTACTGGAAGGCCACACTGAGGTTTATCCAGAGCCTTCTCTTCTCCAAAACCATTTAACCACATTAATCTGGAATCTAAATGAACTGTGCACATAAGCATAACAAAAATGCTGAGTTTAATATGTTAAAGGGAGACGAGACTGATTAAGATTTGTTTTCCATTGTGTTTTCTGTGATTTTCATCTCTTTGTAAGGCTTTACTAGTAATGCCACCTTCTTTAACTTGGTTAATGAAAGAGAAAGCAAAGTTATTCATTCATAACATTTATGAATGAAGACATCTATTGGTGCTTCCCATTTTGTAAGGGCATTTTTAGTGGTGAGACTCTATGGGTGCTGCCGGGCTGGGGAGGGGCAGTGAAGTTTAAGGATCTCCTGGTGATGATCTGATCCCTGGGACTTCATGAAATTCACAACTGTGATGGTGATTTGCAGAAATAATAAACAAATATCACAAAACTCATTAAAACTGTATGGACAATCACTTTATACTTTTTGTGAGCTATTAGAGATGTTGAAAAACACACAGTTTGTCAGCACCGCACACAGATGTTCCAGATATTTCACAGTGAACATGTTAACTTACTGAGAAATCATAAGAACTAGCACATGCTCAAATTCAGTAATTAACTAAGGGAACTTTCATCTTTCCTTTTCTGAGAACCTGTTCAAACTTCAGTAACAGTGTGAAAACTTGGGCTGAAAATCCCTCCTGATGAGGCTTTGCCCTCATCCCCTTGCAGTCACATCTATGGCAGGGATGGAAGCAAAAACGTTCAGGTGGAAATTACTGCCTTCCTGCAAAGTTCACTGTGAGTTTTGGCTTTGGTAGAGTGATGGTGCTCAATTTACTTAATCCATCTTGCTAGCTATTAATTAATCTGTCCTGGAGAAGTCTAATGATATCCCCATATTAACAGCAATAGCACTTGATTTTCACAGCTGCGTACAGTGAAAATCTAAAGGAGAATTAGAGCATACATTATCCATGGGAAACAAGGAAAATCACTCAGTGAAAGCCACAGCGAAATCTACACAAATGTTCAGAGAAAGATGTGAGACAGTACGATGTTTAAACCAGGTAACATTACTGCAGTAAGCTTAATGCTTCATTTAAAGTAGCTGAGCAGAACAGCAAGTACTCCAGTTTACACTGGGAGTAGGAAATTTTGGAGGAAGGGGGGAGGGGACCCAACTGGACCTGGCAGAAGGGTCACAGAGCCTCAGCAGAGCTGATGGGCTGTGGGACTGCAAAGGGCAAGAGCAGACTGCCTGAAACCTTCAAAGGAAATGCCACAGAAACCTGTTATGCTCTGTTATGCTCTGTTATGCTCTGCAAAGACACATCAGAAGACCCCCTTCCGCTGCTACCTAACTCAGGGTTTCACCCCAAATATCTGCTTCAGTAACAGATTGGCTGTTACAACGTATCTTTTAGAAACATCAAAGATGAAAGAATTTCTAGGAGAGAAAAGCAGAAATAAGAGAGTTGGCCTGAGAACTTGAGCAGTTTTGAAGCTTTTAGACCCAGAAAGATATACTAAAAAAGAAAAACATCAAAGAGCTACTTTCATTAATGCTAATGATTACAAGGGTTTGAATTTGAGGTACCAGCCATGGTCTCTAGTCTTCTGCATCAGGTTGTGTCAAAGGCTTCATTCTCCTTTCTTTTTAATGTCCTTATTGCCTTCAGCACACAGCTGGAGACCACCATCTAACACTGTATTACAATCCTGCAGTATGCTGTGCCAGGCCCAAGACTGAATTAATATTCAGGATGCAAGACACCATAGTCCTGTTCATCACCTCACCTGCCCCAGCACACAGTAAATCCCTGTGAGAGCAAATTCAGAGACTACAAGCAAAGAATTCCCAGGATGCTTGGGGACATCCTGCAGCAGTGCCAGGCACTGATAGGGCCCCACCACAGCCAGTGCCAGCCCTGTCCTAACACTTGTGCTGGGGGAGGCTGTGGGACAGGGGACGCCACACCATGTAAGTACAGTAAATCCAAATATTAAACTGAATATCCTCAGGTGGTCATAATATTAGCTTCTATTTAATGAAGCTCTCTCTGCCTTTGAACTCAAGCATTCTTCTATGCAAACAGAAATTAATGTAGACATATTTTAGAAGCTCAGGGTAGTAATGCTGTACCGCTGCATATACCATGACACAGAATCATAGGAAAAGACCTTGAAGGTCATCAAGTCCAATCAGAGCCCAACCATTCTAACCTAACTCTAACAACCCTCCACTAAATCACGGCCATCCAAACAGTTTATAAATACACTCAGGGATGGCGACCCAACCACCTCCCTGGGGAGCCTGTCCTTCAGAGCCACCAGGAGGGAAAGGCTCATTGGTGAAATGCCCTTCACATGGCACAGCCATAAGTACAGTGACCACAAACACATCTGTAAGAGCTCTGGGATGGGGCCATGGCACTTTGGTCACAGGGCTTCAAGTTTTGTGGCTTTCATTGTGAATGAGTAGAAAAATATTGCTAGGGGGGGAAAAATGGAGGAGGGAAGAGGAGGTTTAAACTGCACCAGGAAAAAAAATGACAGTCTGTGCAAAACTCTTCACACAGAGAAAACTTTCTCTTCAGCTTTGAAATCTCTGTACTTCAATATCTCCTTCGAAATGAAGCCAGCTGGCTTCTTCAAACAGTTATTATCATGCATAATGTTATGGGTTTTTTTATCTTAACAAGTACAGTTAATCAAAAAGAAAAACATAGGTTTGTTTATGAAATTAGATAAATAATGTCTGTGTATAACAGCAGACACAATAAATGCAGATATTGGCACAAGTACAAAACAGTGCAAACGAACTTCTGGTTGGTAACAATTGTACTCACTGCTTGGCGTAAAATTCTGATGGCAATGTAATGAAGCAGTCATTAGGAACAGGAATTTTAGGAAGGACCCGAGGGCAGACAGTGTCCGTGCTTCCCAGCTGCCACCAGCAGCTCCTCCTCCCCCAGCTCTCTGCTCACTGCCATCTCCTCCAGCCCCCGGGAGATGACCACCTTCCAGCAACAGCTATGGGCTGCCATCATCCGCCAGCACTCCAGGAATGGGCTCCTTCCTTTTAACTAAGGAAATCGTTAAGGCTGTTTGCCTTGAGCTCTGGTTAATGGACTGCAAGGATTATTTATTTATTTTTAAATGAACACGTTTTATTTCCCCAAAGTGCTGCTGTTGACTTTCTTTTAATGCTACCATCTGGCTCCCCTGCCTAAAAGACAGAGATAGGTGGCATCGTAATAAATAAACAAACCAACAAACAAATAAATAAAAATTCCTCAGCGTTTGTAATTGGAGCATCACCCAAACATTTGTACGTGGCTGTGTTCAACTCAATTACTGTCTCACTAATGCTATTGTAAGAAACAAGCACAGTCGTACAAACAGCCCGTGGCACTGATGGAGAATTACAGAATCCATCTCCTTGTCTGAGGGGCTCTCCCCACAGCTCCTTTATGCTCTGCTGGAGACATCCCCTCTCCGCAGGAATGCCATTACCAGTCTGGGAACCATGCAGCCTAGCTTTATTTCCCTTTGCAGATCATGATGGCTCATTCAGGACTTGGAGCTGGTGCTTCAAATCTTGCTTTTTCTTTCTACCTCCACCTTTCAGCAAACCCTTTCTTAGCACCTTACATCAAACCAGGGAGACCTCATTGTAGCCTTCCAATACTTGAAGGGAGATTGTAAACAGGAGGAGGAACAGCTGTTTATGGGGGTGGATGGTGACAGGACAAGGGGAATGGTTTGAAACTGAGACAGGGGAGGTTCAGGTTGGATCTTAGGAGGAAGTTTTTCCCCCAGAGGGTGGTGACGCACTAAACAGGTTGCCCAAGGAGGCTGTGGATGCCCCATCCCTGCAGGCATTCAAGGCCAGGCTGGATGTGGCTCTGGGCAGCCTGGGCTGCTGGTTGGTGACCCTGCACACAGCAGGGGGTTGGAGCTGGATGAGCACTGTGGGCCTTTGCAACCCAGGCCGTTCTAGGATTCTATGATTCTCATTCTAGAACGAAATGAAGCAGCCACAGATGGCAAGAGGTAGTGCCCCCCCAGCCCAGTGCCTGCCCAGCTGTGGTGATACCAGCTACAGGAGCAACCATTGCCCACACTGTGCTGCAGTCCTGCATGCTGCCTGCACCACCCACAGTGCCGTGGTGTGAGGAGGGCTCCCAGGGCAGCAGTTGCTCTCCCCCAGGTGACACAGCAATGAGTGCTGGGACAGCCTCAGAAGCAATGCCTGGGCAGGGTTTGTCCAACAAAATCCGCCACTTATTTCCAAATTTCTCTGAGAAATTACTTCAGAACTGTCACATCCTGCATTCTCCACCTCAGGATGGGAGCTATAAAATCTGGGAAAAGTGGGTTTTGTGTAAGGATAATTGTTCTAAATTACTGGGAAAACACAGGTCCTTCAGGTAATTGCAAGGCACAAGGATGCTTGCCATCTATTCTCTTTCTAGCTGCAAAACTTTGCACATTTTTCCTTTCAACATCAGTAGGGGAGGTTATATTGTGCAAGGTAACTGCCAAACCCATGAGGGTCTCACTGGGCCTCGTGAAATGTACAGCAAGACACATCAGGGCTGCTGACAGCACTTCCTCTGGAGTCAGCTGCCTGGAAAGAGCTCAGGCACAAGGACACAGGGACAGAAGCATGAGCCTTTGTTCCCTGCAGCTGCAGGAGCCTGCCCTGTCCTGCAGCTGCACACAGCCTGCCTCACACCTGCACCTGGGCTGCAATGCTGCAGAGGCTTTAAAGAGCCCCAGTGGCCCAGACCACACAGTGCTCACCAGGAAGCTGAGAGAAAAAGAACTATAGAATCATAGAACAGTCTGAGTTGAAAGGGGCCCTCAAAGGCCCTCTGGTCCCACTCCCCAATGCACAGGAACACCCACAGCTCCATCAGTGCTCACAGCCCATCCCCTGACCTTGGCTGTCTGCAGGGATGGGGCAGCACCGCCTCTCTAGGCAGCCTGTGCAGTGCCTCACTTCCTTTAGTGAAAAATCTTCTTCCTTATATCCAACCTAAATCTCCTCTCTCAATCTGGAACCATTTCCCCTTGTTCTGTCAACAACAGACCCTGCTAAAGAGGTGTATTCTTTCTTATAGCCCCCCTCTATCTACTGAAAGGAATATCACTATCCAGAATATTTCACTCGTGAGAATATTTTGGAGAATGATCGAAGAGCTAATTTTTTTCAAAAGCATTTATAAGCTGTATATCTAGCAAAGAATTCCTCCTCACGAGGCACCAATCTCCTTTGGTATCTGAGTAGGTGACCTAAGGGCCCAGCAACCCATAGCCCAGCTGTTAGGGTAGAGGAAAGATCTTCAGACTACATCAGGTACGACAGAGACCATGTCACACTCAGAGCAGCAGAGCTGCTTCAGTGGCTGCTGTGGAGGAGTGCTCAGCTTCATAAGCTCCACTCATAAATCCAGGTAGGACAAATAAAATAATGACAGTAAATGTAAGATAAAAATTGCCCAGTTACTTTGTTTGACTGTACGGTAGGCAAACAAAGCTTTAAAGGTTGTCAGAGGCATCATAAAGTCTTCTTCAACATAACTGAAACCCAGTCTGGGAATATAGCTTCCTAAATCATTAGGTTGAGATTGCTCTACCAGAATTCACTCAGCATCCTTGGGGCTTCTGCTGTGCTTTGTGACAACACTGAGCTGTATTTGGAAAAAAGAAGTCAGGTATAGAGATCTCGAAGATTTACAGGAGAAAGATGTTGGAGCAAAGGCTTCAATGCCATCATAGAATCACAGAATAACTGAGGTTGGAAAAGATCTCTAGTATCAACTGGTCCAACTGTCCGCCTGTTTCCACACAGCTGGCCATGCCGTGGCAGCAGCTCCTCTGGCACAGGAGTTACGTGGCACTGCCAGGGGTCAGATCTGCACTGGCAGAGGATTGGGAAGTGAAACTTGTTGGTCAGACTTACAGGAGAGTTAATGGAGGTGTGATGTAATTAGTGCTAGAGTTCATCACCAGCTGTAAAAGATGATCTTCTGACTCATTATAAGCTAGCAGGGTCTTTGTCCTTTGCTTTTTATCATTAGGATTCATGTTTAATATAATAGTTCAATAATTCACCAATAGCCTATTATTCTTACATATAAAAGTCTACAGATAAAAAGTGCAATTATTATTACAAGTGCTATTATTATTTCCGGCTGAAAATATTTGTCATATTCTTTTAATAGACTATTCCACACCTTCTCCCACTATTCATAGTTATGTCATGCAATCATCCACACAGGTTTGCTTGCTTGCTTATATATTTTTCCATTATGTTTTAAATCAATGTTTCCCACAAATGCTTTTCCATGCTTTATGACCTTAACTGTATGCTCTTATCTTTGAAGGAACAATAAGTCAGAGGTAAAACATACAGTGATCATCACCTTTACACGGAGATTAAAACCCTGCGGCTATTTTTTAACCTTATGTAGCACTCTTTTTCCCTGTAAATACTTGAGCATCTTAGTAATGGACCTTTCAGTTTCCCGTCTCTGGAGAGAAGGGAGAAGAATTACACCGAGCACTTGGAGTCCTTGCAGAAGAAGATGGGATTTCGCACCACTGGGACTGCAGGTATTTTTCCTTCAAGTAAAAAACGGCAGCATTCAGTGCAGTGCCCCAACTGCTGCCATTCAGAGTTCAGTCAGGGACGTAGCACAGTTACATGTAAATGCGTTTTGTCAGTTAGTCTCCATGGTCATTTTTTCTAAACATCAAAACTAAGAGACTTGCAGCCAAATTTATATTTAATAAAAGGGTCCAAAGATTTACTAGAGGAGAAAATTCATACAAACACTGGAAAGGATTTATTTATTTGTCGTTGCTGGTGATGAACAGATGGTTGGACTTGGTGACCTTAACAGTACAGAGCTGAGAGGAGTGGCTGACACACCAGAAGGCTGTGCTGCCATTCAAAGAGACCTGGACAGACTGAAGAGTTGGGCTGAGAGGAACATCATGGTGTTCAGCAAGAGCAAGTCTTGCAACTGGGGAAGGATAACTGCATGCATCAGTAGAGGTTAGGGGCTGACCTGATGGAGAGGATCTCTGCAGAGAAGGAGCTGGGGGTCCTGGTGGACACCAGCTGGGCCATGAGCCAGAAGTGTGCCCTGGTGGCCGAGAAGAACAACAATGGGACCCTGCGGTGCATGATAAAGAATGAGGTCAGAAGGTTGAATGAGGTGATCCCCCTCTATTCTGCCCTGGTGAGGCCACATCTGGAATACTGTGTCCAGATCTGGGCTTCCCTGTTCAAGAAAGAGATGGATGTCCTAGAAAGGGTCTAACAGGGAGCAACAAAGACCATTAAGGGCCTGGAGCATCCTGCTGTAGGCATCCTGAGCTGTGGAGCTACTGGTGTGTTCCAAGACCTCTCAGAGGTGGCAGCTTGGAGTCCTCCCCACACTGTGTCAGCACAAGACCGTCACTTCCTAGAGATTCGGACTGAAGGCTACAGTGAATGAACACAGAAATATTTATCTGATGTTTGTAACCAGATTGCCAGGAAGGTTTATTTTACTTCTGCACACTTCACCAGCAGAGGATCACACAAACATTACACCTGAGGAGGTGGTCACAGACCCTATGAGGCATGTTAGAACAGGTATCCCAGTGCTGCCATGTCTGCAGGTCTTGCAGACAATTGCAATTTACACCAACTTCAGGCATTTAAAATGCCACATTTTGAGCTCCCTATTTTTACTATTGATGGAGGGGGTGAAAATTTTGCAGACACTTTACAAATCTGTTCATAACTATGCAAAATGCAAGGTACCGGAGGAAGATGACAACAGGCTGTAAAAATTACATTTGCTGGTAGAACTGCCAGACATCCTCCTCTCTAATCCTTTTTGAGCTCTTTATTCAAAACGCTGCAGGATCTGCTGAAGTCCATCAGTTCTTTATGGCTTCTCACCACCTGCTAACAATGGTGGGGATGGCACTTTAACCACGTCCTGCAGTAAATTTGCTCCATTCCACAATTGCTGCCCAGGTCCCCACGCTGCTGCCAGGGACTAAAAAAAGCCAAACATATCTTTCATTAGAACTGCTACAGAGCGCTCAACAGGGCTGTGCAACAGCCTGAGTCATCGCAGGGGATGATTTCAGAAATGCTAATAATGCAATAGTGGGTTTTGCTGATTTTCTAGCAGCATGTGTCCCTCATGCAGACGTGTGCTTGGTGCACTTCTCTCCTGCAGTCTGTCAAGCCTACTTTATCAAAATCAAAACCATTTTAAAAATCCCATGGCAGTGTTCAAATAATCACATAAAGTAGGGGACTCAAAATCCCGTGATACAGGATCACAGCAATCTTTTACCATATGTTCTGGATTGAAATTGCCACGGAAGTGACTCTCCTCGTACCACAAGTCATTTAACCATCCCAGGAGAATTAGTAGACAACAAGAAGTCATGAAGAGAATCATAGAATCATAGAATCATAGAATTACTCAGGTTGGAAAAGACCTTGAAGATCATCAAGTCCAACCGCAGCCTAACCAGTAGCCTATCTCTTAAAAAAAAAAAAAAAAAAAAAAAAAAAAACAACCACAAAACAGTACCACAACAACAAACCTCTGCTAAATCATATCCCTGAGTACCACATCCAAACGGCTCTTAAACACATCCAGGGATGGCGATTCAACCACCTCCTTGGGGAGCCCATTCCAGTACCTAACCACCCTTTCTGTAAAGAAGTTCTTCCTAATATCCAACCTAAACTTGCCCTGGTGCAGCTTGAGGCCATTTCCCCTCGTCCTGTCACAAGTCAGTAGTGAGAAGAGACCTGCCCCACTCTCACTGTAAGAACCTTTCAGGTACTGGAAGACAGCAATAAGGTCTCCCCTCAGCCTCCTCTTCCTCAGACTAAACAGCCCCAGCTTCCTTAGTCTCTCCTCATAGGGCTGATTCTCCAAGCCCTTAACGAGCCTCGTTGCCCTTCTCTGGACCTGCTCCAGTACCTCCATGTCCTTCTTGTGCTGAGGTGCCCAAAACTGGACACAGTACTCGAGGTGAGGCCTCACCAAAGCTGAGTACAGGGGCAGGATGACTTCCTTAGTCCTGCTCACCACACCATTCCTGATACAAGCCAGGATGCCATTGGCCTTCTTGGCCACCTGGGCACACTGCTGGCTCATATTCAGCCGACTGTCCATCAGCACACCAAGGTC
The DNA here is from genome assembly GCF_039878825.1 of Excalfactoria chinensis. Taxonomy (NCBI): domain Eukaryota; kingdom Metazoa; phylum Chordata; class Aves; order Galliformes; family Phasianidae; genus Excalfactoria; species Excalfactoria chinensis. Next base: position 250,599 of record NC_092829.1, on the reverse strand, counting down.
CCTTTCCGTCTGGGAGCTTTCCAGCCACAAAGAGCATCCAGAAGCCTGGGCGGAAGACACCTTAGTGTGATATTCTTGGACACAATTGTACTATCATCTCCCCCAAAGGCAATTTCTCTTAGCAAGATTACTTCTTAATTATTTCTGTACTGGCTTTAGGGGAAAAAAGGGCAGTCCTTACAGCATTCTCTCTCACGGTTACAAGTAGAATAGTAGAGTTTGTTTTGTTGTTCTGTGATGAGTTTGTTTGTTTGTTTGTTTCTCGTTTGTTTGCATCTCTGTTATTGAGCTCTGGTGGTAGCAGGTAGGCTGCTCCAATGAGTCGGGCAGCAGGAAGATGGCAGCAATTCTTGCCCAAACTCCTACATGCAGAACTGGCAGAGGGGAAATTTAAGTGGCAACCATCTGACAGTGGGATGGAACCATCTCCCAGATGAAATGAAAGCAGAGAGCACCATGTGCTATGTTTGGAAATGAGGAGGCCCATGAAGGAGTCTTGTTAAATAATTTTCATGTTTCTGATCACTTTTTTCTTCTCCCTATTCTGTCCTTGTCCATTGCTAAAGGGTAATCAATGCAATCCAACGTACCTTCCTTTCTGTTCAGGGTGGATTCTTCCTTGCTCAACTGTAACAAAGAGTACAAGCACAAATTACAATCAATAGTAGGAGAGAGAAAGCATGTTAAATACTTGCTTAGGAAACAACAGGCATGAAACAGGTTAAAAAACACAAGAAGTGAAGGCATAAAAGAGCTCTTCACATCATGGCAAAATGGAACTGCTGGCCATGCACAGACTGATGCTGTGAGGTGAAAGTGACTGCAGAAGGGTTCCCGGTGCATTGCAACAGCACATGCAACTGCCCACTAAGCACAGTGCCTGAAGTCCAATGGAGGCTTATTCCAATCTGTTATAATCGGCCCAGTAACAACAAAGTGAAGGTTTGGTTAATTAAGTTTAAGTGAAAGTAGCTTGCATCAATGATGACAAAGTGAAGAAAAGGAAGGAGTATGTGTTGGCAGACGTGGGTACCCAGGTGTTTTGCCCATGAGAGATCTCGGGTGTGCTTGGGCTCTGAGGCAGGAAAGGTATTTCTCTTTTTCATGGGTGAATCAACACAGGAAGCTCCAGCTTCACAGATCACTGTAATAGTTTTCAAACTCTACAGCAAACTTACTGAGTCAAGATGCACCTAAAAAAAAAAAAAAAAGCAATTTAAAAAACAACATCAACAACAAAAAACAAACACTTGAAGCTTGTGCAAATTTCAGCATTGTAAAAAAGAGGATGTAGCCATGGAAATAGAGAACGAGCCCTTGTGGGTGCTTACAGCTATTTCTTGGAGGCTGCTGCAGGTCTCTGGGCAAGCCAGCCCCAGAAGTAATTCAGGGTGCAGCAAGGCAGGGGCTGGGGGCCAGCACAGGAGAGCGCAGCACACCCAGAGGAGAGGAGGACGGTGTGTTCTTCCTCCCCAGCCAGGTAGAGACCGCTGTGCAATGTGGCTTGATGGGGTGACCCAGGGAGGGTAAAAGTGTCACTGCAGTTTTCTGAAATGGAGAAGATAGGAAACATGATTTAAAGCAATGCTGTGTTATGTTCTCCCAAAGATATGTGTGCAGGAGAAAAGCAGACAGCAGCTCTGAGCAGTGCCCCACGAAGGCAAAGGTCTCCCTCGTCTTGTTTGAAGAGAGATTTTACACACCAGGGGAGAGGAACAGAGGAGTCTCAGGCAATCCACAGGCACAGAACTGATGGCGATTACTCTGCCTGCAAAACAAACAAAAACTGTTGGATGGTGGAATTATATTTATCTATTTATAGCGCTGGAAAACTCCATACACACAAACTGTGATTCCATCAGTAACACTTGGATATGAATAACGTTCTACTGTTGCCTACCTGTTCAGTAACCATTTTAGAAACTGCCATACTAATATTGTAGCAAAACATCGATATAGTGATTATTTTAGTTTAAAAAATTAATGAGGGGTATCTGAATGCATTTCTACTTTGCCATTAATTCATATTATCCTGAACTATCGGTGTGTAAGTCGATCTTCAGAAAAGGAAGAGAGAGGGGATCTTTTCGATTGTTCTTACTGCACTTCTATTTTCAAAGCTGGTAGCAAATATAAACAACCCACTAATGATAAATAGCAGTACCACCTCAATTGCGGTATACTTTGCTTTTCAATATGAAGACCTTAAAAATCCATTTATTCTCCTGTCTTTTAGATGCTTTTTTCTTTGTTACTCATCTCTGAAATAGAAGAGAAAGACACTTTAAAAAGCAAATCATGCTTATCTTTACAACGGGAAACGTGTGTGGCTGGAGACAGGTGAAGATTGCTATTGGATCTCTCTTTTTAACACGAGAATTTACCTCCTGCAAAATTACAATAGAGGCTTCAACATTACAGACAGGCATTGCTGGTGCCAGTGCTGGAAGCCTACATATGCCAGTCGGGCAGATTTAAGGCTGTTGGGAAATGGAACAAGGGCAGGGGCAGGGATGGGAGCATGGGCAGAGGCAGGGGCAGGGCAGGGCACTGCTGGGGCTGCTCAGGGCATGTTTTCCCATGCAGCTGCCCTGCTACTCCTCGCACGCTCCTTGAGCAGGAGCGGCACTCACTGGCCCTGCACCACTGCCCTCTGCATTGCCAGGGTACCACCAGGACCGCAACAAACGCAGCACTTCTGCAGTATAGGGAAAGATCCGGTTGATTTCAAGAGAATGAAATTCTGCAGGAGTATTCAAATAAGAAAATGTATTGCTCTCAGAAATGTACCAGCACTTAGCAGGATGTCAGAGGCCTATTAGTGCTCTTGTAGATTTGGCATTTATCCAGGATTACTGGTCCCTGGCTGCGGGTTTGCAGGGGGGGTTCTTAGTTTTCTTTTAGAGGGATGGAAGGGGAGGTGGGACTTGCACACATCACTCAAGAAAACAGAAAGCTCTGGAAACAGCCTGCGTTTTGCTGTAGCACTCACAGCATGGTGTGCATCTCAGATGCAATTACAGCAAAAATTGGCACACCTCTCCTGGGCTTTCTGCTGCACACCTTACAAACAGGCATGTCTTGAGCACTCACTGCTGTTTTAAATAATTCTCTTTCTCACAGTCAGATGGAAATTGTTACCAGTTTCTGTGACGTCTTTCATTGTGGATGACATTTACCAATTTCCATCACACTCTGAAATGAGCAATGACAGAAAATTCAAACTAGACCAGGGGTGACGAATGCTGATGCAGCGATAATCCAGGGCCCTGCCCTTGCACAGCAGTGCACATTTCCTTCAGATCTTCCCAAAGCAGGTGAGAGTTGTAAATGATGCTGACCTTTTTTTCCACTAGAAGGGGCAGCCTTTGTCTTCTTTTCCCCCCTATGAATAGTTCAGCACGAAGGCTATTTACAGATACTTTTTTTTGTTATTTAAATCGCCATCAAAAAGTGTTTCTTTAAGATGCGCTGGAGAACTTCATTTGGGTTCCTCTTTTATCTTTTTGTTCTCCACCATTTTCTAAGTCCTCTGGGCTTCAATTAGCAACCACGAGTAACTCCGGGAGCCTCCCGCCTCCCTGCACTGCATTAAAAAGTGACACAGCGTTCTGCAGCCCTCCATCTACCTTCTGAATAATTCATGCAGCTCTGCAGGCCAAGGCTTCCAATGGATACCGCCGCCTACTTTTCCTAAACCTAATGCTTCAGGTGCAGATCTTACAGACTGAGATCAGGCATCTATATGTGTTTAGTCAGCTCTGTAGAAACACGTCCGGGAGCAATGCTTACCTGTATATACATTGAGCACCAAAATAAATGCTGATATTTATATTTATTTAGGTAAGAGTGCACTGAGAAATTTTGTCTAAACTTTTTAGTTTTTGAGATATTTTCTGCTATCTCATTGTGAGATTTAGACTAAGAGGAGGCAATGAGGGACTTTGCTGTCAGCTGGGTGCATGATAACACAGAGAATGCGCTGGCCAGCCACTCAACTTCCAGGAGTGTGGCTGCTGAGTGTGAGCACAGCCTGGAGCAGGAGACCAGCTCAGTGTGTGCCCAGAGGCACTCAGATGCACAAATGCAGCTGCATGGTGGAACTTCACCCAACCAATCATCAGAGGGCACTTATAAATCCGTCTGTGTTGTTTGGCAGTCAGCGGTGTTTGTTGCACTGCTAATACACAACAGCTGTGTAAAGCTCTGGATGCTGCTCAGTGGAAACGGGCACCAGATTGGTTTTCTGTTTGGTGAACACGTTCAAAAAGACAATCACAGGCGCACTTCATTAAATCATAGATACTATAAGTGGAAAAGACCTTTTTAATCTCCCTGGAACAAGCCTAATGAAGTTTGGTTTTCTATTAGATCACGGAGATAGCTACTAGCATAAGTGTGAAAAACAATTAACTCCTTAAAAGTTCAAATACATTCGATCGACAAAGGTGATGTTAAACAAACATTAAAGATGCATGGCTAAATACTCTGAAATCAAACCCGTCCAATATTCAGGCAGCACCAATAACCTCATGCCCGCTTCCCATGAACTCCCACACTGATTTTTAGTGCATGATATTCTCTCACTTGACGCTACAGACTAGGACAAGGTTGCTTACAGTGTCACTTGCTGACAGATAGCCTTGCACCACAGCCACATCCCACTGCAGGAGCCCTGTCCCAGAGACCCAGCCTGGAGTGCAGTGCTCTGGGCCAGGGCACAGCAGCACAGCCTGACCAAGGTAAAGCCACATCCACAGTGCTGGCACATGCATGCACTCCCCAGAGACAGAGGGCAGAGCTGCTGAGCCAGTTGTGGATGGCAACCAGCTTCTGAGGAAGTGGGGGTGTTCATGGAGGGGACCTCCACAGTGTCCCCTGGTGTGTGGTGGCTTCACAGGCTCAGGAGTGAAATAGAATGCAGGAGATTCAGGAAGGACAGGCAGCCTCTTAGCTTGGGGTTACCTCAGCATGTCCCACCAGCTTGAGGCTCACCTGCCTGCAGCAGATGGACACTGGGTTTGAAAAGGAAACATTCAGAGGATGCAGTTAGTAGAACTACACGTGTGTGAAACATCACATGGTGTGGGAAATAGCAACTGATGCACAGAACATTCACATCTTATTGTATCAACGTGCAAATTATATATCAATAGCTTGAGCTTTGGTAACATGCAAAGGAACAACAGCCTATAGATTTGGGTGTAGAAATCCTGATTCTTATGGCACTGATCTCTGCATTCCCCAGTCCCTGGATGTTACATCAGAAGGAGTGAACACAGCCCTGCTGGGCAAGGCAATGGGAGGCTACGAAGAGTGTCTGGAGACACATCCTGATGGATGGCCACAGACAGAGCACTGGGAGATGTACTCACTGAGTTCTGGTGCAGACCACCAAAACATCATTAGGCAAGAAGAGCTGTAACTGAGACAGAGGACATTTGGCGGAGAGGAGCTCTGGTGAGAATGCTGTGTACTGGAAGGCTCATTCTGCCACTATTAAATTGTCATCAAGGTTTATGATCACCTCATATGACAAATTGCTAAAATCAATATGTTCCGCACCTAGCATGGAAAAAGTTATATATAATGTAACACTTAGAGTTCTTCTAGGAGCTGGCACAAAATCTCTATACAAATATTTGGCTCAAAGTGAGAAGAGAGGAAGTATATCAGTATTATAAAACAGAATAAGCAAGATGGCCCAGATAATTATAGACTTGTCAGTCCAACATCAATGCTGGAAAAAATAACAGAACAGCTGTTATGGAAGTTAATCAAGGGAGAGCTAAAAGGATAAAATATAGACAGTGCTGGTTTGCAACACTCATTATCTTCCCTTTGGAGAAGATCCACTGTTAGGTGTCTCCCAGGGTGCTCGAGCATCAAGCAATGTTCCATGCCCTATGGCCATCCCTGCTGCCAGAGAGCAGCCAGGGCACTATGCTCCTCCCTGGGGCCCTCTGGAATCTTTAAGCATCTGCTTTTCAACCCATTGGTATGTGATGTGTTGGGCTTTTTGAATGAAAATGGTGCATATCAAATCGTTACTCGACCTGCAGCATGGGTACATCATGGCCATTTGTTGAAAGTGGGTGAAAAGGGGCTGGGTTCTGGTGGGTCACTGGCTGGGAGCTGTCAGTGCTGTATGGCCATAAGCACAGTCCACAGCATGAACTGGGGCTGAGGAGGCACAGAGGTAAGGAATTCTGCTCAGCAGATTTTGGAGAGAGCAGCGGAGCCAATGCTTGGTGCTGATGCAGGAATCCAGCAAACTTAGCATGAAGCAGTGCACTTTTAAATCAAAATCATGTGTTTTTCTTTTCTTCCCCTGTGCTCCAGATCAAGCAGGAGTTAATTGTAGGAAGTCTTGAGGCCTCTGGTAGGCAGAAAGTAACATCAGTCCCTTCTGGCTTTATAATCTCTAAATCCACTAATCTGTGGATAAAGACCAGGCAGTGAATCTGAACAGTTAATAGGTTAATTGGAGACTGGATTATTATCCTTTAATTTAGAATGAGGCAAAGGACAATTATGAAGAGAATTAAGCCTGATTTTAGGAAGAGCAGTTCAGATTTTCAAGAGGAGACAGCTGCTCTCCCAGACAGGCTGCATGCAGGTAAGCAGAAAGAGACCCACAAAGAAACCTGCTGGCACCTTCCCAGATGAAGCCCAGCTCTTGTTCATGGGAAATGAGAAAGATGATGCTGGGTTCTAATGATCTGAGGCAGGCTACACACAAGGCCATCTTCACAAGAAAGAAAGAAGGAGAAAGCACAGGTCCAGCTGCAGCTTTCTTAGTCCCTACTGACTTTCATCCCTCGTCCAAGTGCTGCTGGGAACACATGCAAACAAATCATCAGATCATGGAATCATTCAGGTTGGAAAAGACCTCAAAGATCACCAAGCCCTATCCCACCCCACCATGACTGACCATGGCTCTCATTGCCAGATCTCCAAAGTTCTTGAACACATCCAGGGAAATAAATCCCACCACTCCCTGGGTAGCTCTGCCACTGCATCACCACTCTCTCAGAGAAGAGATGTTTCCCAGGATCCAACCCAGTCTCCCCTAGCTCAACACAAGGCCATCACCTCCTGCATCATTCAGAGCTTATAGGCTGAACACCAAAAACCATGGTTTTGTTTTTATGTTCTTGTAAACAGTGGTTTAGGATATGTGTAGGGCAAAGAAGGGAAAAGTTTAGGCAGCAGTGCAGGAGCTCCTTATAGCACACCTTCACCCAGCGCTCCTCTCATCTTACCACACTGCACACTTAGGAACTTCTAAGCTATATTCTATCTTGGCGTGCTGCCTATCTTGGTATAGTTTTGCTTTTTGTATTTGTGTACTATCACAGAGACAAGAACTGACATCTCCCAGGCAGTGCAGGGGGGGACCAGGAGCCTCAGATGTGGGACTGGGGCACATGGCAGCACACCAGGGCTGCAGACCCACGGCCTCATGTCGCTATCAGTGATGCACCAGAGATGTGCCCCTCAGGTCTGTGCTTCAGCACCTCAGAAGCCTTGGATAATTCATTTGTTGCCATGTTCCAGACAGAGCTGCACCTTACGAAGTAGTTTGGATGACTAATCCATGTGATGAATGTGATTTAGTGTTGAAGAGCCTCAGGGCAAAAGGAAAAAAAAAAAGAGTGAGCAGAAAACACACAGAAAAAGCTAAAGTAAATAAAGAGAAAAAGAAACATTACTTTTTCAATCTTGCAAAGCTCAAAGCATTAGTAAATAGTTGCTTAAGGCTTTAAAGCAATAAAAAAATACAAAAGGCACAGAAACGTTCGCCCTTTTATAACAAAATAATTAATATTATTATTCTGCCAGCCTCAGCTGAACCTTCTGAGAACTGGGCAGCCAAACTCCTCGAGCTACAGCACTACTAGAGAATAAACAGTGCTGCATCATTGGATAACGCTGTTGCTTCCTTTCTAAGCAATGCATCAGCCTTCTTGATTTGCCTCTCCACACCATGAGACAAACAGTGCTGACAGTGAGACACACACACCTCACATTAAAAAAACCTGAAAACCACCTGGTCCAGTTCCTTCATCATTAAATGGATTTCAAAATAAAACGATGCTTTCTCAAGACGAAATAAATCAGGTGACAGCAGTTTAAATAAGCAACATGTTACAATTCAATTCTACACAGCATAGAATGAGTGAGACCAAATACAACAGTGATGAACAGGGGAGCTGTCAATGCAAGGAAAGGTCAGGTGTTGATGAAAAGGAGCAATTACTTCATGGTGCCTCTGGAGAGCAACTAAGGTTCTGGTGTGCTTGTGGCTGCAGTAAGCACAGCCAGCCCTGTTGCTCTGGTGAGGGGTTGGCATGTTCACAGTTCTGGGGAGCAGGCTTCCAACCCAACCATGCTGAGATTCCATGATTCATGCTGCCTTTACCTTTCCATGTCTCCCCAGCTAAGTCTGTGCAGTGATAGACATGAGGATAGGAAAGCACTGACAGAGACAACCTCAGGCAGGGGTTCTGCCTGCTCAAGCAGAGCCTTGCATAGAGGATGGATATGCCCTCTTCACAAAAGAATTAAAAACAATAATAAATAACATGAAATGAGAATGTTCTGCTATGGCCCAGTATCAGTGCAGCATTCATAGAATCATCTCATAGAATAGCCTGGGTTGAAAAGGCCCACAGTGCTCATCCAGCTCCAACCCCCTGCTGTGTGCAGGGTCACCAACCAGCAGCCCAGGCTGCCCAGAGCCACATCCAGCCTGGCCTTAAATGCCTGCAGGGACAATTCCCCCCTCTCCAGCTCCATTCACTCTCACAGTCCCGCACTGAGCACAGCCTGACACAGTTGCTCCCTCCCCATGGTTAGAGCTCTGCTCAGGGATGGAGCACAGAGTGAGCACCCTTAGTTTTAAGGACTCACTGTAACATCAACTACAGCAAAGACTGGTTGTACTCTGATCTGCAAGGTATGCATTCCTGGTGCTTCTGTTTGTATATAATGCATGTGTGTCTGCACGTACAAATATATTTGTAGTCTGCATACACTTAGTGGAAAGAACTGAAGTTCCTCAGCCTGTGATGAGGTGGGTGGCGGCAACTGAGAATTTGAGAATGCTCAAGAATTTTCTATTCAACAATTGCTTTATTTGGGATAAAAGGCCATGGGCCCAGACACAAGAATAATATATTATGCATGCTGAGACTTTAGCTTTTCTGTAAAATTACAGATTTTGAATAAAGTGACATTTTCTAGGGAGATTTGTTAAACAGCAAAAGCAGTGCTATTTGGACTGTGCAGAAGCTCAGAGAAGCAATGTATTTCTAAGAACCAGGTTATTTGATTTTTTAGCCGGAGATGCAGAATTTCCTTATGGGTCCCAGTCAGGCTGGGTTTCACTGCAGCCGTCTCACTCAGCGCCTCCTCTCAGGCTGTGCTCACAGTTTTGCCCTCAGAGGTTGTGCTGACATCTGCAATATGCTCCTGTGACCGATGAGGCTGCAGAGCTCATCGCCTTTGTTCCATAATTACACAGAACAAAGAAAATCCTAAGTGGACAAGAAACAGCAGGAACCGAGAGTTGTCAGTTGCACGCCATGAATTTTCATAGGACATCAGAGGCATTTCAGCTGATGACACTGGTCCATTCCTCAGAGATCCGATGCACTGCGCCCCCACGTCTCCCGGAGCCTGCACTGCCCAGCCCCAGCCATCTCTGCCCCACAGGCAGAAAGTGAGCTGTGGAGGTCTTCCTACTTTTGCTCTGAAGTGCCCACAGGCTGCCTCCTTGCACCATCACAACTCAATGAGCTCAGGTCCTCCTGCATTTCACCCCAGTTCATGAATCCTCTTGTGAAGAACCCAGTGTCAAGTGTCTTGCCATCCTCCATTCCAAGCACTTATTTCCACCAAAATAAGGAACTTGCCATTTCTTTCCACTGAACTCCTTATTGCCTTTTTCAGACCTTTTTTCCCCAATATCAGTTGAGGACAGGCCAGAAAATTTCCTCCAGAGCCTTGGGCACCAAATCACTAAGATCACCATGTCCAGCCATCAGCCCATCATCACAGTGTGATCAGTGCAGAGTACCTAGCTGAATGGGACACACCATTTCTCCAAGAGGCACGCAGCCTTATCTCAGAAGGCAGAAGCAAGGAGATGTGCTCAGTACCTCAGGGCAGTCGGCAGTCCTTATCCAGCTCCCTCCCACCTTTGTGCTGCTCATGCGTTAGACTCAGTGCACAGCTACGCACAGCTCCTCCCACAGTCTGTGCTCCTTCCTCAAATAGATCAGGTGAGGTACTAAGTTACATCTTAGTATAGAAATTACCTTTTATTTGCCATTCCTATGATAATTCAGTGGAGTAAATTAAAGGCAGATCTGCTGCCTTCAGCCAGCAGATAAACACCCTGTCACTGACTTCAAGTTACCACCATTGTATAAGGTGCACATCGAACCTGAAGAGAGTGTCCCAAGTCCTTCTGGCCTGCGGTGATATGACGGTGCTTGGAAAGTTGTAAGAAATCTTCTATAAATTTTCTTCAATGGCAAAATGGTGCTGAATGTTTCTGCACAGACCTCAGGCTCAGCAGGCTTAGCACAGGACAATGCCACAGCACTGCTCTTCCAGAAAAAACATGAGTGAGAACAGCACTTAATCTCCACAGATTTGAGCTTTCTGGTTGTCAAAACAAAGTTAGGGTAAAAAAAAGAAACAGTCTGAGGGCAAATGCCAAGTGAGTTACAAATCGACCACTGAGAGGCTCTTCAAAAATAATGCTTCTACTGCCATTTCACATCAAGCAATCTAGGTCACTTTTCAGCAGCCAAGGGTGTAGCCATTGAAAGAACAACCTTTCGTTCTTGTAGTGCTGTACAATGATAGAATTTACTTTCAAATCAGTGCATGTAGATTAAGATTTTAGCTGAGAGACGGTGAGAAATAAGCCCAATTTGCAGAGAGGTTCGTGGTTCTGAGTGCCACAGGTATTACTTCCCGTGTTCACTACACCCTATTATCTCAGTGCGTTTTCTGCTGTGCAGCATTAATCTAATCTTATTCATATCCAGGGCAGTTTCAATATACCTCTGCTGAAGTCGCTCCCTGCAGTTTCCAGAGTTCTGTCAGCACAGGAAGCATTCATGCTGGCTTTGCACGGTGCATTGTGTCACTGATACGCTTCTTACCCACTAAGCTTATTTCAGCTGTCCTTGATCATTTTAGTGATTCCATATTTGACAGAAGGCATCTTTGACATATGACTGGTCCAGTTACACGAGCTAAAAGAGGAACTGTTTTGGTGCTGAGTACTTTGCTCCAAGTCTGAATTGCTGCCCTACTGATTTACCTGACAAGGACATGAAGATAGCATGGGGACAGCCATTGGAGATGTCAGATTGCAATATGCGCTGAGTGTCAGCACTGAGACAAGCAGAGCTCACAGCCTGTGCTGCACATGGGAATTTCTTTCTGAATCACAGAATGACCCGGGTTGGAAGGGACCTCAAGGATCACGAAGTTCCAACCCCCCTACCTGGCAGGGCCACCAAACTTCCCCGTTTACTAGATCAAGTTGCCCAGGGCCCCATCCAACCTGACCTTGAACACCTCCAGGGAGTGGGCATTCAAAACCTCCCTGGGCAGCCTGTTCCAGGACCTCACCAGTCTCCTTACAAAAAACCTCCCCCTAACATCCAACCTGAATCTTCCCTCTTTTTCAACTTGAAACCATTTTCCCTTGTCCTGCTATTACCAGCCCTTTCAAAGAGTTTACTCTCCTGGATATCGGTTCCCTTCAGGTACTGAAAGGCTGCAATGAGGTCACCCCACAGCCTTCTTTTCTCCAGGCTGAACAAGCCCAGCTCCCTCAGCCTGTCTTCATAGAGGAGGTGCTGCAGCCCTCGATCATCTGCATGGCCCTCCTCTGGACCCTTTCCAACAGCTCAAGACAAAGGGAAGACAGGTATTGCCTTCAAGCTGTAGACAGGGACTCCTGAGCATCTTTCCAGAAGCCTGCTGAACCCTCTCCAGAACTGAGGTCTTTCTTTGCGATTTCCAGCAACTCTTCCTTTGTAGTCCTAGTTGTGCGAGATGTCCTGCTGCTGTGGTAGGGAAATGCTCTTGCAGACTTTTAGTGCTGCAATTTCAAAGCACTGCATTCTGGTTGATGTGCTTTCTATCAGAGCTAGGCTAGTCCATACCTCTGTCTTTCACATTAATAATTGAGGCAAAATTCTGATCACAATAATCAAAACAACACATTATCAGTATTCTAAATCACTCAAATTTCTTCACAAAAGAAAAGTAATCCTTGCCAAACATCCTATTGTGGAACAGCAACCTGTAAGCTTGGTTTACCTATAAATAGGAATGCTGCAACATCCACCCCTGATAGGGAAAGAAAACTTAGCACCTTTGATTATAACCTCTCAATTCATGACAGGCTGCTTAGTGGAAGATGATTAATGAGGAATAAAGGAAGGAAAATTCTTATGCCATGCTATGTTCAAATTTTGAAGCATTCCAGGTGTTACCAGGATATGGAGAGACGGCGAGGAGTTTCCACAGACATGTCTGGGTCATCACATCTGCAATGGGAAGTCTGAAGACTCTCTGCTGACAGCCCTGAAGTTTTCTGGTTGGTGGGATTATTCTCTTGTCATGTCCCCCAAGTGAGCCTTAAATATGTTTATAAAGTGACACCGAGAAGACAACAGGGCAAATTCTGTGCCTGCAATGAAAGACAACCCAAACTGAGTACCTCCCTCTACCAACAGTTACAGAACCACTGCTCTGTGTATGGAAGCCCCACACCCAGGTGCCCCTTCCTGCCAGTGCTTCATCACTGGAACGCTTGGGCTGCCAGAAGAGGACATTGGGTGCACGGTACATCTGAAAAGCTTGCACATTAGCTGACAGCATCAAGAGATGTCTGCACAGCTCTGAGCTATTCTGCCTAAAGCCGTCAATACTTGCTGGAACAATTGATTCCATCAGAGTGATGATAACAGATTTAGATCACTCCGCAAGTGCAGCAGATACATGCGATCTAGCAGCCGTAATGCCAGACTGCCTCTCCCAAATCTGAACATAATTGTTTTCAAAAAGAGCAGTGTTATAAGAAGCTGAACAGCCTGATACAAGTGTAATCTGTGTGCTCCAGTAACAGTGCTTAGCCTGAAAAGCAGCAAACAAGCTCCAGGCAGGTATCGCGATGTCCACACTGGGCTAGTAGGCCCATTATTTTTTCTCTTTGTTAGAGAGAGACATTAAAATTAGTTACATTTTCAATGGATGCATTTTCAATCTGATTTGTAAGGTTTCACGTAACAGGATTCTGTGCAAGGTCCTCTTATGTTAAAAAGAAGAACCAGAATCACAGAACCATAAAATCGTAATCACCAAGGCTGGAAAAGAGCTCCAAGATCCTCCAGCCCAACACACCATGCTCACTGATCATATCCATAAGTGCCACATCTTCACAGTTCTGGAGCACCTCCAGGGACTGTGACCCAACCACCTCTATAGTCAGCTGTTCCACTGCATTACCACATTGAGAACCATGCTCTTCTTTCAGCAAGGTACATCCCAGCCCTTTGCAGTGGCAGCAGTGCTGGAATCCATTTGTGCACAGAGAAATATTTTCAGGGAAATATTATCTGCATCCTTTGGTAGACCTGTGATGCCCTCAGCCATATCACTTTTGCCCTTCACTTCCTGCTGCAGGGAGCCTGCTTTGGCAGGGGAGCTGGACTTGATGACCTCTAGAGAATCCTTCCAACCCCTACAGTTTTGTCACTCTATGATTCCCATGCAGGCAGCAGTGACTAGAAGGGGCACATCAAGCCAGAGAAAGGCTCTGTGCATGCCCTGCAGAGAGCAGTGACAGCCAAGGTGGAATGTCAGAGTAGTGCAGGCCCACAACCCCAGGACTGTAGCATGAAGCTCTCCAAGGGCAGCCAACTTCTGTAAATGGGAGCTAAGCTAAATGTCTGCTCTGCACTTCTGCAGCACCAGCACACATGATGCCAGGTTACCTAGGGCTGCCGTGTGATTTATCTGCTTTGGTTCTCAAGATATTCCAGCTTTGAATCCTGTTTTTTTTTGTTTTGGTTGTTGTTCAGTTTTTGCTTGTTTGTTTTTTTTTCCTCCCAGACTTTAGCAGGATCACCTGAAGGCTGAAAGAAAATCTGAAAGTCTGTTTGAATGACCTTCAAGGAAATGTGATCTGCTTCAGCACATCTGCCTCCAGTTTCTATCATAAGCTGGTGAACAGGCAGATGAAGCATACAATTGTCACACTCTGACATCTGCATGCTAAATTAATCACCCTAATTGGTATCTAAAGCTTTGCAATACTCGTGAATTCTATGAGAATATATTTTTGTTTGTTTGTTTCATAGAAACAAACATCACTGAAGTAGTGGAAAAGGCAGTAAGAAAAAGGATACGTTTTGCTTCTTGTTGTAAGAATATTCACTGGAGACACACAAAGTTTTGATGTTAATGTCTGTGCATCGCTACTCCCTGCATGCTAAAAGAGGTTTGGAAATGCTTGAAAGGTTAAAGCTTTTGCAAATTATGAAGCCAAACCATTTTGGAGCTATAAATCCTGCTCATCTGGGATAGTTGTTCTTGTGTAAAACCTCATGTTTTCTTGAGAGACTGAGCTGAATATTTATGCTTAGCACATCAAATACGAGGAAGGCACAGAGGTTCACTTGTCTGCAGTGGATGCTTCAGAGTTTACTGTTAATAACAAGGTGTAGGAAATTCAATTATCCAAACTGGAGGACCCAGATCGATCTCCCTCATATACCTTCCCAGCATAGGATGGGTAGAAGCTCACTGGTCACCTCACAGCCATATTTTTGTAGATCCAGCTTTTACCATTTTTGATGGCAACAGTGCCTAGTAGGGCTCTAAGCCCCCTCTTTGCCAGTACAGAACATACCCAAACTCTACGGTGCTCCTGAAACAGCCCCATAATTGCGTTCCAGGTTGTGTCAGTACCTTAACTCTCCAAGTACATCTGTAGAAGTCTTCTGTTTTCTCCAAACACAGTTTTGTGCTTTTTTTCCCCCCTTCTTAAATAAACACATTCTGCTTATACTGAAATCAAATATAGAGAGAAAAGGGTGTTTTTAAAAAGAAAACTGTCTCCCCTTGAACACCAGAACCAACAACTACCTGTTGTGCCTGAGCCCTGGTGAGTACTGAGGGATGTATAGACTTATTGATTTAGGTGTTGCAGGAGGATTTGTAAACATTCTCCTGGCTCAGCTCTGGCTTTCCACTGCTCTCTTGGTCTTACCCTTCTTTCCAAAACAGAAAACGATTCAAGTCTTTGTTTGGGAAGTTTAACCCCTCATGTACCATCCCAGCCCTGCTGCCATTCCTGGGCTCCCTGGCACAGTTCAGGACACCTCAGCCCGTTCCTCTCCACTTTGTCTTTTGTGCCTCAGCAGGTGACATTGACCAGCAGGGAGCATTAAGAAGCTGACACAGCAACTACAAGAGGACACAAAAATTTGCATGATCTCAGGTCCTCCTTTCGCCATGCACCCAAAGCGCCCATTTCCAACTGGACAAACAACAGAAAAGCCTGAGATTTGTTTGAAAATAATTCTAATTAATTCTGGTATTAATAAGTGATTAGAAAAATACAGACTATAGTTGTCACTGTTTTATGGTTATACATATATATATTCACAACAGAACCTACTGGGTGTTACCACTCCCTTCATCAAGGACGCTATAGTGAGGAGTACCTGTGCATTTCAAACCACGTGATTAGATTTTCCAGTCATCCATAAATACTTCCAAATTCTTACTGAAAGCAGCTGAGGAATTTGTTTACCAAAAGTTATTTCTTAAAGCCACACAGAGGTATGCAAAGCAGCAAACAGAGCCCAGCTATGCTCAGGGCTGAAGGTACTTTCAAGCCAGCACCCCTTCAGCAGCCTGTGGGAAATGATCTCCTATGCTTTTGGTTCAGAATGGTAAAAGTCACTGCAAAGAGTATCTGAGGAAAGAAAGAACTTGCTTAATAAAGTAGTGCCTCTGACAAGGAACAGAAATGTGATAATTTAACTTGTAAAAATCAATTAAACTGTAGAAATAGCAAAGCTCATGAGCACAAAGTTGTCAGAAAGAAGTGTTTTCACATTCTATGTGAAGTAACTGTAAAAGCAGATTGTGAGTTTTTAGTAACAAGCAGTTAACAGATGAAATCTCAGCCAGTAGTAGGCAAGAGCCAAGAAACAGGAGCATCATCACTACCGTTCCTAAAGTAGGAAAATATTCTTGGAGAAATTGCCTCAGTCAATGCATATAGCATTTGGCTCCAGTTTAAATCTCACCTAAACCAATACGCTACAGGCACAGCAGGATTCAGTTTGAGATCTTTGCTCTTACAACTACAGAGCTCAGTTTTGTGTCACTCAGAGACCACAGTTCACAGCTTTTTTAATGGCATGGCATGAAGCAAAAGGCTGATGCATCTCTGGGGCTCAGCTTGCTCTCCAAACCCCTCTGGGCAGGTTAAAGTCTCCCTCTGCTCTCAGAAGTCCCAGTGCCACTGATGCCAGCTGACCCTCTGTGCTTGTGTCATGCTGCATGAAGGATGCTTAGAGTTTCTGAAGGCTCGGTCGAGCTTTCGGCTCAAGCTCCGGCCTGAAGAGCATTCAACAGCTTCCACATTTTCAGGTCAAACTTAGATTTTTCATGCCCTATTATGGAGATGATCACATCGCAGAGCCATTACATTTTTAACATCCACAACATGGCAATAATGAAAATGCAGATTCTGCCTTGGGGACAGACAGCATTTTTCCACTGGTCCAAAGGGTTTGGCAGCACCCACTCCCTCTTGGACCATCCCCAGGCACAGCCAGGGCTCCCCACCCCAATTCCTTCAGGAACTGCTTCAGCTCTCTTCTCCTTCCTCTTACATCCAAACAGCATTTCAGGGGTTGGAAGACAAGCATCAGCATACACATGTAGTTAAGGAAAGTATTGTAAGAGGCAGAAAAATCATTACAGGGCACAAAACCATCGGTGACATTCCTATGGACAAATGCCTACAAGAATCACACACAGGAATGGAAATGAGGGAGCTGAGAAACAGGAGAAGTCTCTCCTCCAAGCACAGCACGGCTGTTATGTTGGCCTCATGTTCAGTTCAGTCATGTCCATCACACGGAAGAAAGCTTATTTAAAAGCAGTGTACCTACACACCTCAAAGAGCTTAAAAATAAGGACAGGAAGGCAGTTCTAAAGCATTCATACATACAAAGATCTGTACAGCATAAAATTATTAATTTGTGCTATGACTGCATAATTAATACTTTGTCTCATCTCACTCTTTTAAATGTATTCCCATGTTACAGAGAAGTTGTGGGCTAATGAATTAAACAGTTTGATGTTGATGAATCACAATTTTGCCTATCAATATTAAAATACTGCCAGAGGTGTGTTCTCCAGTTTGGGTCATGAAAGTTTAAACCGTGATACTGTCAGAAACGCAGACACCACACTTTGCCAAAGCTCAGTGCAAAAATCAGATGTGGCCAAGTTTTGTTTTCAGTTTTGGTTCTCAGCAATTTCTTTTTTTCTTTCTCCCATGGAAGCAGTGATGCGAACACAGAACTTCAGACTTATCAATAACAGCATCTGGAACATAGGGCTCCAGTTGCTTCTGAAATCTCAAGTCAGACATGGTTTGTTCAGCCCTCAGACCCCAACTAATGTGTTAAGTGGTACCAGATGGTAAACGCTCTGAGAAGCCTCTGCACTCAAAGGCAGTGCCAATCATTCCCAGCGCTGCTGCAGGAGGATGAGGGCAGTGCCAGCCTCAGTGCTGTGCTCACACTGCTCTCAGCCAGCAGCAAGGCTTCATCCCACCCTGAGGAGGAGGCAGCTGCCAGTCCAGAGCAGGAAATGGTCCCTCTGTGCTCCAACAAAAAACAGAAAATGCTGACCTGGCAAGGGCTCAGCCCAGTGCCACTCTGGTACACGGCTGTCATTCAGTGTGTGTAACCCTGAGTTCAGCCACATATAGGGCAGCTCTGCACCACAGCGGTGCTTCATTCCAGGCCCAGGGTGGTGCTGCTCATACAGCACTGCAGGTGCTGCACTCTGTTTTCACGCAAAGGACTGCCACAGGAGCTGACCACATAGCTGCACAAAGTGATGCAGTTATCACAGCACTCAGCCATGAGATGAACGCTTCAGCAGCACCCCTTGGGAGATCCCCAGGCCATCTCCTGTGGCAGAAGCCCCCTTGGTCCTACCAGCACAGTCACATCTGTTCAAGTTCTGGCAGACCCACAACAGAGACCGGCACTAAACCAGAGCCAACAGTGCAAATGTGTTTCCTGCAGCCTGCAGGTGCCCGAGGATGCAGCCCCAGCTCAGCTGGTGTGAGCTGCAGTGGTGAACCCCATAGCTGACCTTATGCAAGAGCCACCACAAAGCTGTCACTGAGGGAGTATGAGGCTGGGCAGCAAGGAAAAACATCAGCAAGAACAGAGGGGAAATGCTGAGTTGTGAGGGCAGCAGTACAAGGAACCATGGAATCATTAAAGTTGGATCTTTAAGATCATGCAGA
This sequence comes from Excalfactoria chinensis, assembly GCF_039878825.1. Taxonomy (NCBI): domain Eukaryota; kingdom Metazoa; phylum Chordata; class Aves; order Galliformes; family Phasianidae; genus Excalfactoria; species Excalfactoria chinensis. Next base: position 231,992 of record NC_092829.1, on the reverse strand, counting down.
CCAAACACCTGGCAGCCATCAGCATCTGCCTGCTCTGGCTGTGACCGCAGCCATAACACAGAGCAGGGGCAGCCTGAGGAGAGCTGTGAGTTGTGCAGGGCACAACAGCATCTGGGAATGATGAAGAACTCAGCTCTGGAATACTAAGAGCACACAGCCCACAGAGAATGGGGAAGACTCCTTGACACTGTTCTATTTAAAAAGCAAGGAGAGTTCTTTGGACTATATTGCAAACACCAGGGACTGTCAATGTACACTGTGCCTCTGTGCTACAGGAGACACATCTGAGAGCTGCACCAACAGGACCTCAAATCAGAAAACTGTGAGCTCCCCTCCATCAGATATTAGGCAAAACTCGAGCAGTCTCCAGAGATGTCTTCTAGGATGACAGTACAGCCCAAAATCCCCAACAGCAATACCTGCATATGAAAAGAAAGGGTCAGATCTTAAAAGTCACAGGTCTTATTCTCTTCTTTCTGCAGCACTGTGAAAGGAAGCATCCTGTCCATACAGCACAGACTGTGCCCAGCAGAGCAAAGCCCTCTGTCACTGATAGGGGTGAGGGCACCTGACAGCTGTGATTCCCAGCACCACCCCAGTCCTGCACAAGGCTCAACCAGCTTAGATCCTGCCAGGGAGAGAGAAAATGGTCACCTTCTCCACGCAGCAAGAGTTTCTGCATACTGACAAAACTGAGAAGAATCAAAGCCCAGAGGGCACTCCAGCGTTGCATGCCATTTGCTTTACAGCCATGCCCACTGCCTGCAGAGTTGTTTTGCAGCACTTTTGAGTCCTGCTGTGGGAGTTACCCAGATATTATTCCCAGGGGACTGTCAGGCTGAAAATCAAGGAGGACTCACAGAACGGTGCCACAGGCAGTGAAGGTTTGCCCAGCCCTCCAGGGAAGCTGCTTTTCTACACTGCTACCTACCAAAATCGCACTGTGGCTTCTTCCAAGGGAATGCCTCTTTTGCTGTATTACTGGAATGAGATGCAAAAGTTGCATTCTCTGGGAAAGCTGTGACACAGCCAGAAGAACCATTGCAGCCTTGATCTCATAGATATGTCAGGGGATATGGGGCACTCTGCTAATGAAGTCAGCCTTCAGCTTGTTTTCTTTTGCTGAGCAATGCTTTGCTATCAGCAGCACACTGCTTCGCTGACACCCAGAGTGGCTCCCTGGGTGTCATCAGGAGTGCAGAGGGCTCTGCCACCCCACCAACCCAGCTCCACAACTGGGACTTCGCAGTGGTACATTCAGCACATCTGCCAATGTTCAATTCAGTCAACACCACAAACAGTTTTAGGAGGATTAAGGGGTTTTCAACTTACTTTATGGAGAATTTTAAGCCTTGAAGCGTTATTCCTAAGGCTTTATTCTTACAAAACTTCATATAATCCTCAGAGATTGATTTAGAAGCGACAATTCAATCTGTACCTACTTCAGGGACTACTTTTCATAGACAGCATTAACAACACACATGGAAGAAGCTAGGTCCTTCATTTACATTAAGGAAACTGCACTGAGCACTGACTATGCTCAGGGAAAGACCACTCCTACTCTGGATTGCTCACCATCTAACCCATATCAGGTAGACAGCAATGCAACATATCAGCTTGTAATTCATGTACTGATTTGAAAGACTGTGCATTTAGTAACCCCTTAGAATATCTGACCTTTTTCCCCATAGTACTTCACAAAAATATTTAATAAACAAACAAAACAAAAAAAAAACCCTGCTACCTTGCATAAGCATAAGGAGGAGCAGTTTTGTCATGTCCAAAGTTGTCAGTTGTCACATATCTCAGAAGGTAAGAATAGAGGCCGGGAAAAAAGCACTGGGCTCAGCTTTAAAGTCAAGGCTGAGGAAGCTCAGAGTGGAAAACAGTGCTGGAACTACTTCTGTGTGCAACCTGCCAAGGAAGAAATAACCAGCTGGTATCTCCACTCACCACCCAACATGCCTATTGGTTGAACTCTGAGGATTCAGCTCTGCAGCATCACTTGCTATTAGATACATTGCATCTACTATTAATCCACTAGCCCAGTTTGTCACTCAATAAAGTTTGTAAGAGATAAATGAGTAACGACCCTATTGTAAATCTCAGCCATTTTCATAGCAATTATTGGTTATTATGTTGCTGGATCACTAAACCCAAAGAAACAAAAGGCCAAGGGACCAATTTCTCTGCTGCTGCTGTGACGCAGCAGTTCTAAACCCCACCAAAATGAAGCTATTTCCCATCTGTGGCTGCAGAGGCCCCTGCTCACCAGGGGAAACAACAGGGGAATGCAGCAACCCGCCCCCCCCCCCAACTTCAGGGCTGCCTCTTCCACAGATCAACCCAACAGCCCCAGAGGTTTTGGTGTGAAGATCCCAAGCAGAAGCTGCACCCCAGAACAAACTGTAACCTTGGTTAATCGCAGTCCATTTTAAACACCTGATTCTTCTTTCTAGTCTGAGTTTTCTGGGTTTTAACTTCTACTGTCTGGCTTCCACCAGACTTTCTGCTAGATTAAAAGAGCTGTTAAAACGTGTTTTTATTCCTAGCTGCCAGCTCTGCAAATCTTTGACAGTTAGGCCACATTTCTTCCTGGGGGTGGGGGAAGTACAAGTTCCAAATAATACACCTCATACTCTCACCTTAATCTTTAGTGACACCTGTGCAAGCAAAATGCCTTTGAAGGAATTACTAAAATAGAACTTAGTGGCTGAGCAGTTGGAAACAACTGCAGTAAAGCTGCAGGTGGAGATGACTCCAGCTCAGTTCACACTGCATGGCACACCGCTGTTACCTGTGGGCAGAAGTTGACCCCCACCTCACCCTGATCTCCTGTCAGGGATTTTTAGAGAGCAATGAGGTCTCTCTTTCCTACCTGTATATGGAAGAATGCATACAAACGCCTTTAAGTGCCTTTCTTGCTCTTAATTCCTCTTATTTCTTTGCTTTCTATTAATTTTTTTTCCCCAGTCTTGTTCTTGAACCCACAAGGAGGTTCAAGAGATAACTGTGAGGCCTTTTTTCTCCTAGTTATGTCCTGTTCCAGTACAGGAATTAGTACTGGGACCAGTGCTGTTCAGTATATTCATCAACAACTTAAATGAGGGAATGGAGCCCAGTTGATGAGTGGCTCATGTGCAAGCAGTGCAGTCCTCATGTTCCTCTCGTTGGCTGAGAGTGGGGTGCTGGGAGCCCTGAGCCTGCCTAAGAGCCATTTGGGCTGCACTTCATCCATTCAGAGGATACACGAGGGTTTGGCACAAATCATGCTAAGTCTCTTAGCTTGGCAAGTTGCCTATCGTGAATACAGTATGTAAGTAGGTAATGTCACAATGACATAAAGCTATTCATCAGGCTCTCGGAAATCTCAACTCCACCTGCTCTATCTACACCAATGATTAAACATGGGCTCTCATACAAAGGGTGATGCGATTTCCAGCATGCACCAAGGTCAGGACAGAGGACATTCCTCTTGCTCTGTTCCCACTGGGTGCCAGCAGCACCACACATCCTACAAGAAGCAGTTGACTTTGTGGCGCACTTCATGCTTCCAGCTGAGATCTGCATGGTTTTTTCTCCTAGATGTTATACCCAATGCTATGTATGGCTTTCTTTGGATTTAATAGTCATTAAAGCAGGCCTTGTGTCATTTTCACATTCCTGTTATAATTCAAGGCATGTTATTAAAATACAGTGCAGAAAATACAGCTGAGACCAACAGGCAGAAACCTGTAAGCAGCTGAGCAGGTAAAGGGAAAGTTCGCAACAGAAACCCTGCACAGGTTTCAGAGACAAACACAGGGAGTGCTTGGACTGGGATCAAGAAATTCACATTCCAATGACTTCTGGCATGAGCTGGGCTCCTCTACAGCGGATACAGCGCAAAAAATACATGCAGATCACATGGTCTGCCCACAACATGCTGTAATTAAAACTTAAAAAAAATAAAATGTGACAGACAAGCTCCTTAGCTTTTCTATTCATAGGTGGGAATGGGAAACGCAAGGAAATAACATTTGTCCAGGGAGCCCAGTATTCTTCCTCTGCTTCAGAGCATAACAACACGTTGCCCTACATCCCACCATCCTCAGTGCTGGGGACTGTGAAATGTTGCAGGGCAGCACAGCAAAATACAGGTGCAGAGCTCTTTGCAGGGCTTTGGAAGACCCTTCAGTTCCTCTGTGATTTATCTACACCATTACTTTGCTAAAGATGTATTTGCTTTCTTGTTGTGAAGATTCATAAGAACAAAACTGATGCCAAAGGCTTAAACATTTTAGTTAGTATTCAAACAACAGATCCCTCTGTGCTCCAGACAAAGTGAGGTCAGGCCCCTGTGTGTGTGGGATGGGGGAGAAGGGGCCTTCAGGCAAATAAATAAACCTACTTGTTAAAGAGCAATACATGTGCCAAGAAAGCACAACAGGATGTTCCTCAGCATCAGTACCATACATAGGCAAATCAAGGGACCACCAGAGACCCTTCCCCCATTTCAGTACCTTATGCAGAGGCAGTTTGGTAAACATTGCTATGTAGATTATCAAATTCCCTGGAAGCTGATGGGCAATTCTTGGAAATCCTTATATACATTAGAAAAAAATATGTATATACAAGCGTGTTTTTGTCCCTTGGTACGTATGCCAGGAGAAGTCCCCTATGCACACAGCTCTGCAATAAATTCATGTCAGCTTCCTGAACTATCACTTGATTTTGAGAATTTTCTTAACTAGTTTTCAGTAACAATGCCAAAACCTGTCCATGTCAGCAGGGGTTAGCAAGGCCCTCCAGAACGGGGCACATGGCCAGGCAGCAATTCCCTCCCCTATCTGTGCAACAAACTATGCCAAGATACCAGAAATCCAATTATTTTTAAGGAACGCTCTGGTCTGGCTGTCTGCAGAACAACAGCTATGCAGCATCATTGTGGTAAGTTTTGTCTGGATGCTTTTCCACAAAGGAAAGACATTACTCTGTAAGAACACTTGAAATGCAAGCCATGGCCCCAGATCAGCACTCCAGGGTCTCCTCTGCTGAAGCATTTATATAAAAGAATCCAACACCGGGCTCCCTCTGGAAGCGCATTCACTGCAGAGAGTGCCTCACTTAACAGAAGTCAGCTGGAGACCAGATCCCTGTGCATAGACACCGAGCTCAGAGACTACTGCTTTGTAATAGCACTGCATTAGGTGGTTTTGTTTGCTTTCCTATTCTTTTTTGCACTTGCTGTTTCCTACTACTCTGATAAAAAAGCACGAATTGATCCTTTGCTTTGCTTCCAAGAATGCAGAAATCACACTTTCCTAAGTATTACTCTGGTGTGAGCCTATTGCATGGCCTTAGCACTGAGCTGTGTGCCAGTCCTGGCAGAAGGACACAAATCACAGTAATGTAGAAAATGTTTATTATTCTTTCACCCGTGCTTTGGCTAATACTTCCCAAAATTAGCAAAGATTCTTTTAAATTATAACTGAAAATCATTTTCTTTTGCTCTATTCTCTGTACACCCAGAGGCACCCACAGGGCAACATCTGCTTCCTGTATTTTAATTTTACCACAGCTATAAGCATTATAAACTCACTTCTAAAGAAATAAAATCCATCAGTGCACAACCAGTTCTCCCACCACGTATGGGCCAGGAGCCCAGCATACACATGGCCCCCAGCAGCTCACCTCAGTCCCTCCCTAAGCTTCAGCTGAGCTGTACTCAGATGTACAATGCTAAAGTACCATCTCATGCTCCAGCATGAGAACACACACAGCAGTAACGCACATTGAGCTGTTGCTGCATCCCACACCAGTTGGCAGCACACATTGAGCAGAGCCAGGTTCAATATGTGCACAAAGGACAACTGCCAGGACCAGCTCTTTTTTTTTTTTTAAATCTCATGTCAGCTTGTATAGCACCATTTCTAGATAATCATAACATGTTTCAGCTGCTGCCTATCAGTCCTCAATGCAATTAATGAGTCTCTCCTGTGGCATCCGCAAGTTAACAAGAGCGAGCGCATCAGCTGTCAGCTAAGGCACACTGCCTGCCCTGGGGCCACACATAGACACTGCAAGGAGACGAGAAGGCCATAAAATAACAAATTTATATGAATTTGTAACATTTCTCTCAAGGAATTAAATAATAAGAACACCGTGAGATTTCCCACAATGAGGTATCTTAGCTCACTAAACCATTTCTGTTCCTGACAGAACCGTGTGGCTATTGGAACTTTGCAGTCAGCACACAATAAACTTAAGAACTTTTGTTGTCAGCATCTGTTCACCCCACCGGCAGCATCAGCAGTTCTGGAACTGCCCCAGGGCTGCACACCCCAGCAGGAGGTGCCACAAATCCCCCACAGCCACACAGAGAGCCAGGGTCACCCAGATCCTCAGGATGCTCTCAGCCTAAACCTTACTCTCCATGCAGAGTTCCTGCATGCTTCTCTCCACTATTCACAACCCTATATCCACAGCAATAAGAACAGGCCACAAGCTTTGCCCTGCACATAGGTTTGCTTTCCTGTGCTAATAGCAACAGGACTTTGGCACAAGGTGTGCGATAACTGCACTTCTTTCAGACGTCTGATAACTTCTTTCATATACCTTACCTGAACAACTGTGAGATTTTGAACAAATTTAGCATGCTACAACTTCAGGTTCAGCACCTGTAGAGGTCGTGCTAGATGTCAGCACTGAAACGACTCCTGGGGACCAACAAGGAGCTCCAAACACAGTGCAGGGGCTCCCTGCAGCTAAGTGCCATCCTGACATCATAGGATAAAGCAGGGGAGCAAGGTGCAGGCTGAGTATCTAAGTGTCCCCATTTCCATGTCTCAGCTCTTGCTCCTCCACCAGATCCCATTGTGTTTGGCTGACTGTCCCAACTCCCCCTGCTCCTGACAAACTGCACAGATCCATATGTCAGCAGTCTGACAGTCTGATCACGGCTTTTACATCAGCATGAGTGGAAAACATTAAAGGATTTGCAAAACATCAGTTCTGTGACTGCATTTGTTCCCTGCTTTGCATCTGCTTTCCTCACAAAAAGCCCTCCAACAAAAACAGAGTACAAGAAAACTTCAGCAGCAAGATAAGCTCTGTAAGCTCTTCACAGAAGGTAATAGAAAGCAGACTGGGAGGATGATTATTCACATCCCGAAGTCTTAAAATCTGTCTTCACTGAAACACCAAAAAGGAAAAAAAAAAAAGTAGAGGGGCTTCAGTAAGCACAGAAAGCAGAGTTGTCACACTGAGATCCATAAATCTCATTTCCTATGTTTATGTATTCTATGTGTGCTAATAATCGCATCAACGTGATTGCTTTTATGTGTTTGTAAAATAATCCCAGTGAATGGATCGCAAATTATGAACCAAAGCTACTGAGGATCCCTCATAATTGGCAACCCAGCCGATGCTGCCTCTCCCTTGGCAGTGCACTGCTGCTCTGCAGCTGTCCCATTGTGCCTGGCTCCACACGGCTGCCACGTTCTGCCTCTGTTTAACTTCCCAGCTCAAAACACTAATCCAGCAATTAGGAAATTAGGATTTGCTTCTGTACCAAGAAGTGAGGAGACAGGCCCCACTCCAGGCAGACGACACAGTAATGATAACCATAGCCTGGCATTAGCAGAAACAACGGAGGAACGTCAAAATATTAAAGAGAAATTTGCAGAAATTCTGGCTGGTTATCTCCACTGAACAGCCACGTTCCATGCCTGAAACTCTCTCTCTTCATGTAACAGCTGAGAGTTTTCTCTAGGATTCAAGGACAATTAGCTGGAATCATCCTGTGAAGCCTCAGAGTAAGTGTTATGGCTTCCCATAAAAGCATATCTGCTTCATTTGTTAAACTCAAAATCTTGTTACAGGCAAATGGGAGCACGCATCCAAGGTGTCAAGAAATTATTGCTCTCATAATTAATGTTTTACTGGCTTAATCAAAATACAAGAGCCAGTTGTTATTAGTCCGGTTACAATAGCACTAACACCTAGATCCCAAATTATCCAGTCCTTATTTTAAATAAATCGTTAAAAGCACAGCCAGCCCTGCCAGCTGGGGCTCCACAGCATTGCACTCCCTCCAGCACCAACCCATGGGCAGGGGCACCCTGTAGAGCCAGCAGCCCTTCCTGACAGCACTGGCAAGTAATTAACAAAAAGGAGCAGCCCAGCTGAAGTAAAAGGACGTTCAGGAAGCCAGCACTGAGCCACGGAGTGGTTGCTGTCCTAGATAACACGAGCTCGTCACCTGCACCACCAAAAGCCCAGCAAGGCTGGACACTGTTGCATTGTTGGTACAAAGCCCACAGCATTACCCAGCAATAGCACATTTAAAGTTAACGTGATACTTGGCAGTTAATTGTATGGAGAAGAATATCAGAAGGCACCGTAAGTTACTCAGGAGCAGGGCCCAGGGAAGGAGGAAACAGCTACAGGAGGAAGTAGCAGGGAGCCAGAATGCACCCATTCCCTCCAAAGCAATTCCACATGAACAGGAGATGCAGCCCCACAGTGCAGCCACCTGCATCACTGTTTGTGCTGCTGTTATTCCTAAGTAACAACTGGCCCGGGGGGGTGCAGAAACCACCACCAAGTGCTACTGCTGCTTACAGCACAAGCTCAGCCCCTAGCACTACCCTCACTCTCCATCACCAATGGGTAAAGAACACAGCATGAATAAAAGGACCAGGAGGAACCTGCATCTCGAGAGCAACAGCCAGAGCTGTGCTCAGTCAGATTTATTCACCATTAAAACTACACCGCTCAAAAAGTAGGCAGGTGGCATTAAGATGGGCAAAGAGGAACTCAAAAAGCTCACACTGGCACGTCAGGATGCAGTGTTACATCTTACAAACATGGCTCTTTCTTGCACCTATTAGGAGTTTCCTTTGATTTATTAATCTTTTAATCACAGCACGCTCCTAGCCTTGACCCAACCACAGTGGTAGCAGCACATCAGAGAACACACAGGCTCACCTCATCCTGAGGAAAGCCTTTGGAGCAGTGGTGTGGAGGAGCACACCCGAGCCCTGATCCTAACTACAAACTCACCCAGAGCTACATACAGATTCACAGTATAAATGTAAATACTCATCCTTCTAAAAGGAGTGAATGGTATAGCGCCGTTGGCATTGCAGAATCAATGAAGTTGGAAACGACCTCTAAGAGCACCAAGTCCAACCTCAACCCACCCACACTACACCTACCCTTCTACTCACAAAGAAGCAAAATTGCTTCTGCCAGGTTCTTGGAAACGTGAAGCAAAACATTCACAGGTAGATCAACAGCCATATACACAAAGAGAAAAAAAGAGTTGCACTCACCTAACGTCACCACGACTCTGGCTACACAGCACTTCCCCCCCCCTTTCCCTTTCCCTTTCCCTTTCCCCTCCCCCTCCCCCTCCCCCTCCCCCTCCCCCTCCCCCTCCCCCTCCCCCCCCAAAAAAAGCAGCCCAGGCCCAAGAGATGCTCTTTCCTTAGTGGCTGACCTTTATATGAGCCCATGGAGGCTCCATCCACTCGAGGGTCCAGCCCTTCTGCTCAGGTAGGGAGCACAGTTGCAAACAATGTGCCTGCGCTCCCTGGGCCAGCGCTGCACCCCTTCACCAGGTGCTCCATCACCAGTTCAAGCCCTGACCTAAAGGTTCCCCTACACCCACTATGTCCCCCCAGTACCACAACTCTGCAGCTCTCAAGCACCACCAGGGACAACAACTCAGAGCACTTAGATGTACATTTGAAAGTCTGTATGTGTTCTCTCGTTTAAAATAGCTCCAAAGGGATTACAATTGCCTTTCATTCCAGCTTGGATTTGCGACTTTCTGTAACACCACAGAGATCCTTTTGCCTGTCTCTGTGTTTTCAGTTCTCCAATCCTGCCGGGATTTGGAGATTCAAAACTGCCTTTTACAATATAGTATCTGATTAGCAGCGTTAGCGTCGAAGGTTTTTGAACGTAACAAAGTACGAAAGTATCCCAACAGAGCTGGCTCCCATAGAAGCTTTGCTCCAGACACCGGTGGGTTGAGTTTCACAGCCGGAGCACTTCGACTCTCACATCCACACCCGCAGCTGCCAGGCTCTGGTCCTCAGGTAGCACAGGCTGCACTGGGGGATGTTTCACTTCATCTCAGCGAAGCCGTGTAAGACAGAAGCCCACACGTGAAAAAGCACCACAGTGGTGAATTATTTGCCTAACGCATTTCGATGGAAAAAGCGTTCGCAGTGACTGCGGTATCAGCGAGCACAGCAGTGGGAAACCTCAGGGAGCCGAACGCGAGGTCAGAACGGGGAGAGGAAAAAGGCAGATTCATCTAAAAGAAAACTCAGACGGGCTGGGTACCCTGTTGTGAAACAGCCCCATCATCGTCTGGGGACGCTCCAAGGAACTGCGCGAAAATACACAAACTACTTCTCATGTAAATCTCCCTTTTCTCCCCCGCCTCATTGATTCTGAATAGGGAGTGAGGATGAGTAATGCTGCGACGCACTTAAAGCAAAGGGAGCTATCCCAAGAAAGAGGAACTAAATGACCGGGGAATGGAGAGCCGTTAAAGACGACAGTTTTCTTTTTCACATCAAGCACAGATGATCTGGAAAAGCAGAAAGAAGCGCCGGTTCCTCCCACTTACTCTATTATTTCTTAAATACAGTTATTGCTTCAAACACAGGTTCACAGCTGGGGAGAGGGAAGAGAGGCGAAGCGAGTAACAGCGGGATGAGCAGCAGCCCATTTAACTGCAATTATTGGCGAACAAAGAACCGAGAGAGCCGCGCTGGCTGGGCCTGCAGGCTGGGGCCGGGCAGACGTATCTGCTGCCCCGATTCACCCCTGGGGACGGCCCGCGGAGTTCGGGCTGCGCTGCGGCACCGATGGGGCTGCACGGGTCGCCCCTCGGCCAGGAATGCTTTTGCCCGACTCCGGGAAGGAACGACCCGGCTGTATCACCACGCACCATGATCCACCAGAAACAAACTTACTCCATCCCTCCATCACTAGTTTCTCCTCGCCAAAAACCCCAGCATAGAATCTTCCGCCACCTCCAGTCAGACCCATTCTGTTCTCTCCGTGACAATGATGTTACCTTTTGGAAGGCACCGCAGGGTTTGGCTCCCATGGAGAAGTATGATGGAGGGACACCACCCTGACCGACACCCCCGCCACAATCCCGGCTATTCAGCAGACAGCACCATGGTGTGGGAGGTAACATATTGTTTTTGCATAAATAATGGAACGTTGTACCAAAGGGACACACCTCGGGACCCATGATAGAAAATAGGTCTTTGTGGGTAAAGAATGGAGTAATGCATATTTTTGAGCGAGGAGTCTCTGGTTGGGTGTTAATTTGTGTGATCTCCCCAGGGGAGGAGAGTACTGGAGGGAGGGTGGGCAACCAAAAGTACAGGCTGTAAGACAAACATCTGCATCCAGAACTGCATAAGCAGAAACAAACTGCTCCGGCAGATATATGGCAGGAGACAACTGCTCCGCAACCCATATGTGGATTCTGCTTACTTGGAGAAACAAAGAGAGATGGACTTTGTCAACTATGCCTGGGGAAAGTGTGCACCAAGAATGTGAACCAGGCAGCAGGAGTGGGACTCAGCAGTGAGAACTAGGAGATAGAAGAGCTGATTTTTCTCGCAGCAGGTTCTCCTGCTTGCAGCACACCCATCACTGCAATCACGAATTATAACTTCTTCACAAGAGTTCTGGTCTCCAAAAAATCCTCTGAGGCATTTCTCACAATGGGAGTTGCATTCAGCTTTGTGACAGTCCCTTGTTTGGTGCTACAGCTGCTCTTTATCTAAAGCAGAAGGAAAGTGAAGAGTTGTAAATGCCTTTTGATAAGATCCCCACAAGGGCCCATTAAGGGTACTTAATTTTGCTCCTCAGTCACTGTTGACATAAGAGCCAAATAGGAAGAATGATTAAGACTACAACAACTATTCCCCAGGTGGAACAGCCACATGCTGAACAGCAGTTGTGGAGCAGAGAAGCACGTGAGTGGACACCAGCTCAGCAGACACTGCACACTAAGGCATGGGCCACACGAGGCTCTGGGCTGCTCAGCTAAGTGCTGTCCTACTGCTCCACTAGGAAACTGTTCAGCCTGCTGTTAGGAGCTGAGACCCAGCAGCATCTGAACCAGAGAGGCTGCACAGTCTGGGACCTGTGTTGACCAGGATTCGTCTCCCAAGGTGTTCAACTGCAGCATCACTGGTTCCCACATTATCATTGCTGTGGTTCAGTTATGTCTAAAGAGGGCCCCCAGAACTCATACTTTGTCCTTCTAAACTGTTCCCTTATGTCACCATCAGCATCTTTCAAATGTGCCCAAAATGACATAGTGGGGCTGGAACCATGACAGATATCAAGGAAAGCCCCTCACCAAGCACTGTGTGCAGTAAAAAAATGGCTGGAGAGGGCTGGCTCAGGTTACTGTTCTGTCAGTGCCCACCCATATATATTTGTCTTCTATACAAACTGCTCGTTCCCTCTGTGGCTGAACTCCTTTTCCATGCATTACCACGGAAGGGACTGCTGGTGTGATTCAAGACATTTTTCTCTCAGAGCCACCTCCAGGAGCTTTGTAGGTGGCACACTGGGCTAGAAGACTGCATCCACTGACTCATTGCTCACTCTGCAAGCCATATAAAAGCTACTTCAAAGCAGCAGAGGCAGGAGCAACAGGCTCAAGGCAAAAGAGCAAGAGGCCCTTGATCATACTTCCTTCCAGAATTGGATTCCTGCTTAGAGAGGTGTTTGTTCTCACTGGAGTCCCTGCCACAAGGCCATTGCCCCAGACAGCTCCCTGCTCTGCTCCCTACACCCACACTTTGTTTCCACTTCTATCTTGGGCACAGTGCAGGTAATTCCTTTCCTCTGATTCACACATTCCACCCCCAGTTTTCCTTTTTAAACACACATAAGGAGTGTGACCATATTTTAAAGCCCTCCGTCCCAAAGTGCCACTTCTTAGATGTGCCACCCAAACATGAACTCTCTCACTCTTAATTGGGACACTCGTCTGCCACAGATCACACTGTTCCCCAGGCAGGTGTGCAGTGGGACCAGCTGTGGGGGGCTCTGGGAACCCACCTGTTCTCTACAAGGCCACAGCAGACACATCCCATCATCCCCAGCAGTGGCAAAATTCACACCCTTCACTCAATTTTCTTTGGATCTACAGCCCTGTCTGGATCAGAGACATCACCAAGGAATGAGGCAGAGTGCTCACAAACAACTGCAGAAATCCATCAGCCCTCCTGTTCCTTATCACTGCTCTGGTTATGATAAGAAATGATACTGGTATTGGCAAGGAACATCAAAGCATTGCCAACGCCAGCAGTTGGGGCTCACTGTTTCAGACACAGGATGTATGAACACCTCCAGCCCATGCCATCCCTGACTGCTCACCCACTGCAGGGCACAAACACAGGCATTGATGCAGCACAGCAAAGCACAGCCAGGACATACCCAGTCCCTACAGGAGCAGTGGGGTTTCCCCTGCAGAGTTGTGCCCTGAGCAGAGGGCTGAGCTGTGCCAGACATCAGCAGTGCTCTGGGGGAGCCCACATATTCCCCTTGCACAGAAATACCTCGATGTGGGTGGAGCTGTGTGAACGCCCCCATCCAAGCCAGCACCTGCATTGTCACCAAAGGCAAACAAGGAGTAAAAAATCACACTGCGATCCCTCACTGCTGTTTCTCTGCATTCCACAGAGGGGCTCTGGGGTAAGCAGTGCTGACAGCTTCACTGGGATCAGCCCCACCACCAGGCCCCCAAACCACAGCAGGACACTAATCTGGGCCATTGGGGGCTTGTAAAGCAAAACAGAATAGGGAAAAGGGGAAGAACTGTGTTCTAAAAAGCTTAAAAATGGCACTGCGTTTCTGCTCAGTCTGCCAAACCAGTGCCAGCAATACTGCTGCCCTGGCACTGGGGGGATGGGGCAGTACCTGAACCTCAGGGATGGGGGAAACCAGCAGGACCCCTGCAGGCTCTGCCACAGTCCCCATCCCTTGAGCTGAGACCACTTCTCCCCTGGCAGTCAGATGTAGGTGAGCAGCCAGAGTCTTCCTTGCTACTACTCAGTGCAGCATTTGCTGTGGCACAAAATGCAAAGCAGACAGCACTGTATCAAAATGCAAAGCAGACAGTATCCCCTCATGCACTGTTGGGTGTGGTGCTGCATGAGCCTCCTCATGGCAGAGGTACAGCAGCAATCCAGTCGACGAGGAGCTGGCACCACTGTCTCCAAAGATCAGTAACTGCTGGCAGCTTGTTCTGTACCATGCAAATACTGAGCAGAGACAGCACTTCCTAGGCTCTATCTGCCATCATGCAATATTAGCTCCTGTTGTTGTTTATTTGGAGGGGTGAAGGCAGAAATACACAACAGCTGGATGGGTAGTCATGAAGTAAAAATGCAGCAGGAGCAAAGCAGAACCAAGCATGTGATGCCTAGCAAAATTTGTGCCAGCTGTACCAGGACAGCAGCAGGCAGAATGGCTGTCCCTGTCCTTTTGCCCCTCTCAGCAGAAAGTTGGGACCTCTCTGCTGTTTGGGCAGAGGCAAGAAAGCCTGAGCTGCTGTCTGCATAGAGCCTGCCAGCTGCTGCACCTGCAGAGTTGATGGCCGTGTACATATCAGCTTTTGCCATTTCCCGCTGTGCTATCCCAGCAGCCTGGCCAGGCACGCAGTTTTCAGGGCTCAGAGCACAAGGCACAGGGACTTGCGTGCCATTGCATTTCACAGACCTTGGAATGATAATCACAGTGCTCTGGGTTAGAAGGGACCATCAGATCCAGCTCCTGGCTCCACATAGCACTGCGGAGTAATGGGGGAGAAGAAATGGGACACTACATCTGTCTCTTACGTGAGACAAATAAAAAAAGAAATAAATGCATTTCACAGAATCACAGAATGACCCGGGTTGGAAGGAATCTCAAGGATCATGAAGCTCCAACCCTCCTGCCTGGCAGGGCCACCAAACTTCCACGTTTACTAGATCAGGTTGCCCAGGGCCCCATCCAACCTGGCATTGAACGCCTCCAGGGATGGGGCATCCTCAACCTCCCTGGGCAGCCTGTTCCAGGACCTCACCACTCTCCCAATAAAGAACTTCCCCCTAACATCCAACCTTCAACATCATTTAAAACAAAATCCAACACAGTTCCACATCATCTTAGCAGCAGCACGTAACAGGAACAGCAACACTGCATATTCCACACTAGCACCCTGCGCAGCAGTGTTTTGCAGCACAGTTACTCACAAGAGAGGACCCCATATCTGAGGTGTGTCGCATACAGTCCCTATTTAATGACTGCAAAAGTTTCTCAGTGTGCAGCCAGCACGACATGCAGGTCTGAGCCGCTGGGAGGGCTCAGCTGGGTCAGAGCTGGAGTGTTCTGAGAAAGCTGCAAGTGTTTTTCTTTTGTTTCTGTTGTTGTTTTGTTTGTTTAGTTACAAAATTAACATTCTCTTAGGGGTTCACACAGAAGCTAATGCAGGAGAAATAAAAGTTCTGCCTAGAGACTGCCCTGGATCTGCCAGGCCTCTTCCCCCTCAAAATGGAGAAGCAATAAGATCAAGGAGTAAAACCCAGCAGGGGGCACAAGAGAAAACCCCTCATCCCACCTGCTCCTGACAAAGAAATAAGAGCTGAGCAAGTGAAACAGCACTGGGTTGGCTGAGGGAAGCAAAAGGATTAAGGCTGCTGTTCCAGAGCTGTGCAAACCAGAACCAAAACCTCAGCAGATGTAGGTCCTCCTGCAGGGCAGGGGAACAACATACCAACATGAAAGCAGGATGTGGGAAGGTTGAGCTGTCCTCCTACAGCGGTTTTCAGCTCTGTGAATCATCAGAAGCTTAAGTGCATCCTTCACACCAATGCACAAAACCACACTGCAGTGGAACTCTGTCTTCCCACAGTCCATTAATTCCCTAAAAACCAAGAGCTGAGTTGCATTATTGTAAGGAGCTCTACTATCAGTAGTTGTCTTCTAAGGAGATAAGAGACAATGTCACAAAAAGCTGTTTGCAGAAGCCATGCAAAGCATCAGCACTAAATCTGTATTTGTCTTCCTGTCTTTCCTCACAGAGCAGCACCAGCAGGAGCTCCTCAGCTCTGAGGTCTCTTCCCTAGCCTGGACACGTGCAGCACTCAGCCACCTGCCTCACAGGAGGCTGCCCAGGGACCAAGTCTCCTCTTTGCAGCCTGTCCTTTCCTCTCAGAGGAACAGAGATGGACACACGCACCTTTTGGAGTTAGGGATGGTCCTAGGCAGCCCCTGCAGCCCAGCTCCCAGCACAACCTCATGAGCACCCCCACGCAGCCACGCTGACTTTGCATCATGCTAAGAGGAGGGGTAGCTGCCTTCTTTTATCTTTATTTCTCTGGCTGCAGCAGGTGCTGCTCGTTGGCTGGCACTGGGCTCATTGCAGTTCATTGCCCAAGCCTATAATAGAAACTGTACTTGAGATGTCTGGTTATGGAGGTTGTTGTCTTCTCCCCTCTTGACGATATGGTTTGCCTTCCTACTTGGGGGGGGGGAGAGGAGAAGGAGTTTGGAACAACCTGTATGGCAGCACTTTAAGAAGGGATTTCACTGACGTTTCTGCTGGCTGTGCCAGCCCAGCTCCCAGGACCTCCTGGTACAGATGTTCTGAGGTAGCCACAGCCCCTTGGCTCGCTCCTCAGAGCACACCATGTGCATGGGCTGCATATGGTAACCACAAAGGCTGCAGAGCAATGTCACTGCTGGGCATGGTGATGTGATGGCTTGGGACACCTCCAGCAGTGTGCTCGTCCTTCCAGGAAACTGCTAAGCTGCTGAAACTGAAATACAGTGTGATGATGGAGTGACCGAAACAGGAGGAGGGGTAAACATGTTCTGCACTGTTCCTGATGAAGCAGCAGAGAGGCAAACACAGGGGCAGGTGGGGCTGGAACTGTGATGGAATTCAAGGAGTTTTGAAATTCCTTCAGGTTCTGTGACTTTAAAGGTCAGATTTCTTTTAGGGATGAAAACTCCAGACTGAGGAAAGAATCAAGGTTTCAGAGCTGTATCATTACTGTCGTTTGAAAGTTTGTGCACAGATATAGCAGTGGATATCATAGCCTGAAAGGACGTTATTTCTAATATAACTGAAAAATAGGGGGCTACAAGGTCTGCTATGAGATGTGTACATCAGGCCGCTGCCAGCAGCATGCTGCGTTCCTCCTTATCTCACACATTTCTGTAGCCTCTCTGGGAGTTTTTTGACATCTATCGTTGTCTTTTGTCGAAGCTGGACCAATCCACCTCAGATAGCATGTGCACATGAGGATTTACAGAACACTTCTGGAAAGTGTGTGGCACCTTAGAAGGTGCCCAAGGGTTGAAGGCTTCCCACTGCCCCAGCACTGCTGAGCACTGCTGCTGGGTGGGACCACAGGCACACAGCTGGCAGTGCCCGCTGACCTGCACCCCAGGAGCCACACTCCATGGTGCTCGCAGCTTCCTTCAGAAGAGCTCTGGGCCACCTCCCCTGCATGCTGTCCATGACTGGGAGCTGCAAACCCTGCTGGGAATTCTCCATGTCTGCTTGGCTTTATTCACAGATAAAGTTGGATATTTTTGTTTGTTTGTTTGTTTTTTGTGAAGATGACGCTGTCATGGATGCATCAGGACAGAGGCTTACAAGGAGGAGCATAACGAGCAGAAGACTCACAGCGCAATGATCCCAGGGGCACTCCTGGCCCTGTGCTGCAGCCCAACTGTGAGCAGCCAGGGTCACACCATGGCGAGCAGAGCTGCACCCACCACTCCCTTGTCTGCAGCACATACATGGTGCAGCAGTTCTCTGCTTCTGGGAGCAGAAAGGATGGCCTTTGCCCATGTGTGGGTGCAGCTCGAGGCTTCAGCAAATGATGCGCACATGGAATATGGGCAATGCAGATAGGAATCCCTGCTGCAGATCTGCTCCAGCCTGGGCTGCCCACAGACAGTCCTGAGCTGCTCAAGGGTTTCCTTTTTCTCTCCTTGGTGTCTGCAGATGCATTGCCCTCAGCATGTACTACTACTGATGCACTCCCTGCTTTGCTGGGCACAGGGGTGGCTGTGAGCACTGCCCAGCCGTGGGGGACATCAGGAGTGCCTCAGCCCATGTCCCACTCACCCACTTGCACAACAGCACAGATACAGGCAGCATTGGCCAGGGCAGCGCTAGTTGGGGTGAAGGCAATGCTGCTGTTGACCCAGTTACTTCGGGCTTTCTCAGCAGCCAACATTGGTGTGATGCTTTAGTAAGTATCCAAATTCTCTTTTTCTTCATCAGGCCATCTTTGCTCGTTGGTATGATGCTATTCATCTACTCTCTTACTGTACAGATGGAATGCCATTAAGCCATCCTGGCTGAAGTTGTCCCCTGTTGCTGGCCTAGCAGCAGGCTGCTGATGACGGCGTGCAACTGGCACACTCTGCTCCGTGGACATTGCAGGTATTTTTGCAAAACCTGATTCACAGTTTCAGTGAATCTGACCACAGTGACACACTGATTTCTAACTAACACTGAGCTGACAGGTGGAACTTACCTTGACAGTTAATTAAAAGGACATAAAAAAGAATCATCAAGGGAAAAGCAGCTCCGCTACGTTCATGAAAACTTGAAATTGAAGTCACCAAATGAGAGTAGTAACACAGTATTAATGGGAAACAAAATTCTGAGACCTGACACAGTCTTTGCAGGAAGAATGTTGAGCTTGTTGGCTTATAAGGGCTTAAATGGCTCTGTAGCCCGATGCAAAATGTCCAAAGGAGGAAAGCACCTCTCATTCCTTCCCTGAATCACACTGCACACTGCTGGGCTGTCCTGCAGCCCGGGCTGCCATCTGCTTCCTGAGGGAAAGGGCAGTGGTGCTACAAGGCTGAGGAGACACCTGTATCTTCAAGGTGTGTGCAGTCTGTGAACTGTTTTTATCAAACATATTTTTGAAAACTGGTTTGTTTTGGGCTCATCCTTTTCCAGAAAATCCAACTGCTCTGTGCATCACAGTCACCTGCTGTGATGGTAATCCATGTCAATTCAGGCTGTGTGCAGTGCCAGAAACACCTCAGACAACTAAAGCCACAAGTCCAATTCCTGACCATGCTGCTGTGTGTCCCCTTGGCATACCCACACTGCCTTCCTGCAGGGTCCCACCCCAACCAGGTCTGTAGGCCAGACATAGGTTCTCCTGCACGCCCCCAGCCCCAGGGTCTGCCCACTGCTCAGCCTGGCACCTCCACAGCCCAGCTGGCGGCCTTCAACCTCCCCCAGACAGCCTCACACAGCGCCCATGGTGTTCTGGGGGCAGCTTGGAGCAAACTGGGGAGATGTAGTTGTCCCTGTGTGCCAGCTGCTGTGACTAGTTCCTGTTGTGAGCCTTGGGAGGTATGACAGGACAGCAGAACACGGGCAGCAACATCAGTGGCCCCACTGACAACACACACACACAGACCAGCTATCCTGTAGAAGTGATGCTGAAGCTGGCTGATGAGTTGTGGTGTTTGCAGAAGTGACAATGACATCTAGAAGCCATACAGAACTCTTAGTGACAGGGAAGGAAAGCAAAGCTCTCGATCCCGTTTGAGAAGCGAGATGTGATGGGAGAACCCAGCAGCGCTGCACAGGACTGGCAGGGGCTGGGGTGCTGTGGGAGGGCTGCAGCTCTCTGCTCAGCCCCTGGCTGCGCCCATATTCCAACCCCACAATACAGGGTATGTCCGGCACTGCAGGAGAGTGTGGTGCCAACACCCCACCACAGCAGGCATCGCTGCCCCGAATCAGCCCAGTGTCAGCTCCATTGTAGTAAAACATTTATTTGTTACAGTGATGTAAGCTACCATGGTTACAGTTTGTGAACTCACCACTGGCAACGTTTGACACAAGTGGTACCGCAGCTGTTGCCACCCAAGTTTTCATCGTTAGTTTTATAAAAACCTCAGACACCAGAAAAAAAAAAAAAAAAAAAAAAAAAAAAAAAAGGTATTTAGGCTGAATGTGGCAGATGGGAGATGGGGGATCTGTGAGCTGGGAAGGAATGTTTGTCCAACACTGCCGACCTCCACGGCCTCCTGGCCTCAGCTGTGACTTGAAGACATTGTCTCGGCAGTGTGAACGCCGTGTGCCATCAATCCTTGGTGCACTGGGAGCGCTTCGTTTTCTGCCACGCAACCACACTGGGGCAACTGCTTTCAGGGAGTGGAGCAGTGTGGGTGTCCTTCAGGCCAGCCCCAGCTTCTGTGCAAAGAGAGAACAGAGACAGTGAGGGTAGCCTGCAGTGCCCAGTGCTGTGCTGCAGCCACCAGACAGACTGACTGACACAGACGGACAGACAGAGGGACAGCAACACCCATGGCAAGGAATGGGAACATTCACTTCTCCAGAATTAGAAAACACCTCACTCTCTAGATTCGCTTCTGACTCCCTGCAGGCAAAGCCCTTTTCTACTACAGTGATTTCACCTCTTTGTGCAGTATTGGAAGTGTGCACAGAAGTGAAACAAAAACATGAAGCAGTGGATGCGCACGAGCCCAGCATTGGTCCTTGCCAGGCTTACATGCAAGTGAAAAGTCACCATGCAGAGAACGTGTAGCATGTGCCCATCAGTCCCTGAGCAGCCACACCATTGGTCTTGTCTCAGTGGGGACCTGCAGCTCCAGAGTGACTGCAGCCCTGCACCTTGCTGCTGCTGACCCTGCAGCCCCACTTACCTCTCAGCCCCAGACACAAACCAGGCCCCCTTCCCAGTGCATCCATGGCTTGCTGCAGGACACAGCTCTCCAGCTGTTTGCAGCCATGCACTGGGGCCTGCAGCACTCCCTTCCCACCACCCACTGCCCAAGTGAGCATGGGGAGAAGGGAGCTGTGCTGGAACCATGAATCTTTTTCTCATTTTCCTGTCCAAATTGAATTCCTGTGAAAGACAGGCATGCACACACATCCCCATGATGCAGAGAGACCCAGGCAGCTCCAGGCCCCATGTTCTCCTGGGCTGCAGTGCTGCTGTGTGCCCAGGACACAGCCCCATGGCAAGGCTCTGCAATCAGCAGTTGCCTGTGTGGCTCCACGGTGTTCAGGACATGCTGCAGCAGCATCTCCACATCACCAATAGCCCCAGCAGCTCCCAGCAGGTGTGTGCACCCCATGCACAGTGATGGGAACATATTCCTTGCCTGCCTCATTCTGGCAAGGGAATGTCACCAACTAACAAAGGCAAGGGAATGTCACCACTTTCCATCTCAGCACCACTCCCGAGGGGATCTGCAGGCCAGAGGGACCGAGAGGTACCACCAGCCCTTCCCAAACCCTGGAAGTCCTGGGGACACCATTGGGCTAGTACTGACCTGTCCCTGCCTGCAGGCTGGTAACAATCCATAACAACTGATAACAGCTGTCAGCAACCTGGAGGCTGATACCAACTGAGTAACAACTTCAAATGACCTGGCAGATGTGGCTTGTTCCCAGCAAGATAGAGGCAGTAGAGCTCATTCTGTTTATTTTCATACAGACAAAGCTTCAATCTTGTCTCTGCAGCCAACAATTTGCCATATTTGCTTTTTTCTTTTTTAGATTCTTTCCTTGCAAGCTAAGCTTCCTTCTTGCTACAGCAGCAGCCTTCATGCCTGGCTCTTGTGAATAAATCAATGGCATTAGCACTTACTATCAGCAAGATCAGAAAGCGCTGCCTTTTGGTCTCACATTACTGATGCAAGGTGTGGGTGCTTTAACCCATTCCAGACCCCCTATCCTGCACACTTGTGTTCCATCCATGCTGCCATGAAAACAATGCCACGGCCACTTCCAAGCAGACAGTCAGAATATGGCACATCTGTTCTTATTTACAGTGCTGCCTTTGCCCAACACTCAACATGCATGCACACTGCAGCACAAGCACAGCTTGGTAGCAGAACAAGGGCCACTGTCCCCGCCTGCCCTGCAGTGCTGCTGTTCTTGTGTGCCCTGGGGATGTGCCAGTGGTGACAGTGCTGTGGTGCTACAGTTATCTGGGGCAGCCACTGTGGGTCCAGGCACCCTGTGCAGGTGAAGAAGCAGGTGAAGAATCAGGGTGCTGATGCTCTTTTAGCAAAGCATGGATGCTCTGGCTGTTAACATTGGTTGCATACAGGAAAAGGGTTTCTACATACAGTAAGACCATCTTCCCTTAGAATGATGGTAAGCAGCCACGTGCATCACACTGTGACAAAAGAGCATGCTTGCGCATCTGCACAGAAGGTGGGAGATGCTGCTGCAGCACTCAGCAAATGCAGGGGCAGCTCAGTGCAACCCTCATATCTGTGTCACAGCCAGCACTGAACTAAAAGGCATGCAGAAAAATGTCTGCAAAGGGAACGCATTGGATGCATGGTTTCAGTAAGCAGGATCCTATTGATTTTGCTGTGATTTGTTTGTTTTTTTTTTTTTTTCAAGCCAGAACTTTGACCTACCTTAAAATTACTTCCTAAATTACCATGGGAGAGGCATTGTGTTATTCTGTTACTGCTGCTGTTGTTCCTTTCAGAGGGCAAGTGCACATCACTTGTTACAACAGCACCTTAAAGGAACAGGACAGTACATTTTCTTGAGATATTGAAAGGCTGACAAATGCTGCCACTCCGCAAGCAGTACCTCCAAGGCTCCAGTTTCTCCCAATTAGTGAGAAGGAGTAGTAAATGACAGCAGCTGTGACCACTGCTTCTGCTTGTTGGGTCAATCGCTGGGATAAACACCCAGTGCCTCTCTCTGCATAGTGCCTGCTCCAGCTTGGGGTGCATCTGCAGATGGTGCAGGAAGAGCCACACTGCACTTCTTCAAGGACATGTGTGTGCTGACAGCAGTGGGACACGGGGACAGGCAGCTGCAGGACACACAGACACAGGGACAGACAGCTGTGGCAGAACTGCCATCTATCACAGCTTGGGCTGACTTTGCTCAGAACCGCAACATGCAGGCACAGGGTGGTGACCAGCTCTGGTGTACTCTGAGAAATGAGAACATCTACGTGCTGCACAGAGCAGAGCTCAGCCCCCAGCAGCTCCACAGGGTGCAGTGATGCCTGCAGGAGACCACTGGGCCCATTGCTGGCACCATGCTACACAGGGCACACAACTGCTGGAGGGGCTTCACTGCAGGATAATAGGAATGGGCCCTGCCATCATGTCCCACTGTTCCTGCAGGGCCCTGTGGGATGTGCCCCTATGGTGATGCACAGCAAAGCCCCCATGGGACAGCACTGCTCTGCAGCATTGGGGCATCGCCTGCCCCACACACATCCCCGTGCCCCAATGCCTCTTTTGCTCATTGCTGCAGATCTGCACTGGTGCCTGGGGAGTTTTCCAGCAAACCAGAGCACACTGGCAGAAATAAAGCCACGATGCACCCAGAACTGAACAGTACCATATATTCACTATCAAGAACATGCCCAGAACATCAGCAGAAAGGCAGCACAGAGAACTAACATAACCAGCTTTTCACCCAACAAAACCCTGCTTCTCCATCCAAACATGACTTGAAGCAGCCCTCTTTGACAGAAGGAGTGTGCTTTGGAAAAGGAGTTAGGAGTGGATTTAAGAAATATGTAAGAGAAAGCGCGTGTCAGAAATCTTAGCACAGACTTCTGAATTTTTTCCTCCTTTCCTGGTTCTTGTGAAACACAGAGACCTCCCACAAGCAAAGTGTTGGTGACTGTTCTCATGGAGTGCAAACATCAAGGTCCCAGCCAGGGTGCCGCACAGTGCCTTGGGGTGCTGCACACTCCATCAGGGTGCTGCACACTCACTCATACAGCCCGAGGGGGCTCATCTCAGGGACAGCAGCTCCTGGCTGCCCACTCCTCGCCCCCAGGGCTTCCCTGCATGGCAGCACTGCATGACCACGATGGGGTAAAGCCACATCTGGGATTCCTACGTGAGTGTTTTGGTTTCCAAAGAATTAAAGTTTCCAGCACAAAACTGAACAAATGTTTCCATGTCATTCTTCTGATCATGGGATATCTTGGCACTTTTTCTGCGTCTATCTGCTACAGCTCTGCTTTTGCAGAACAGAAAGGACAGAAGGTTTCCCCCTTCCCAGGGCTTCCCACGCTTGGAATGAACCAAGTCTGAACAAGATGGAACATCCAGCTGTATGTTCACCCTTGTGGCAATGGCACAGAATTAACACCCTGTGCACACCCAGAGGATGCTCCTCTCCGATGTGAGCAGAGCCCTAAAGCCACCCAGGTCTACAATGTTAGTGCAGAGTTAAACAAAACACGGTGACATATGGTCCTTCTAAGCTGCTTATACAAATGTACTGCAGATAAAACACTCAGCTTCAGCATTTAGAAAATCGATTCCTTTGAGTAAAAAATGAAAAATATAAAAATAAAGCCCCCCAGAAGCTATCGATAGTTCATCACTTTCACAAAACACAGACACACCCAGTTTTAGACAACACACAAAGCATTTCCATTTGATGCTTGTAAAACGCACGATTAGGACAGGTACCTCAGCAGAGCACATGGAAAGGTGCCTCCTTACCCACTGTAAGGCGAAGGGACCGGCTGCAGAGATCCAGCTCCTCCGTGGGCCATTACCCCCCTTTGCCCAGGTTTGCCACGCCTTCGTTTTCAACCTTCCATATCTTTATCTGTATCGCTAGCTCTGATGGTGCGCTATGTTAAGAGCTTATTTCTGTCCGTATGCCCCCCGCTAAAAGATTTTGGTCTTCCAGAGAAATCTGGAGGGTTTTTTTGTTTGTTTGTTTGTTTTTGTAGCTTTTCTGGCAGGAAACGAGTATTCTGATTTTGGTGCTTAATTTCCTATCTGGTCTCTGTACTTCCAAAGGGAAGAAAAAAGGCTTTCTTAAAAAAAGCAAACTACCTCTTCCTTCCCTGTGCTTTCCAGCACCACCTCCAGTTCCCAGCAGAGCACAACCACGACTCACAGGCTCTGCACAGCCAGCCCTAAGCGCGGTGCCCCGGGGATGCAGGAGACACTCTCCCACACCGGCCCCGGGGCCCAGCACTGTATGTGTGTGTGCCTGAGAGCCAGAGCACCTGCACACAGCTGCTGGGCTGTGCTTCCCTCAAGCACAAGCATGCAGAGTGTAAAATTTAACTGTTCTATCACTTTAGTGGTCACGAAGCCCATATTAAAACCAGCGTTTAGCATCGGAGAATGCACCGAGATGTCTCAGTTAAGCTGTCTTTGCTTTAAACATAATGACCATATGAGTTTAATTAGTATTAATTTTCAAATTTTCTTTAGAATGAGCAGAGCAGCAGAAGCACATTTGGTATATTGGTTTGAGCTGCTACCTCCTACTGCCATGTGCTCAAGGCTGACATCCTGGCCTGACAGCATCCCAAGGGCATGGCAATCAAGCAGCACATCACTGTAAAGGTGTGAACATCTCCCAGTCACTCCATTGTGCGCAGGGACTGCAGATGCAAACCACAGTGCTTACAGGAGATAGACCCCTAAAAGCCTGGAACCACTGAGGTTACTGTCCCCACCACTGCTCTTGCCTCTGCCCTCTGCTGCTCCACACTCTGCACTGTCTCAAGATGCTGGCATACACACAGGAGCTCAACACGTTCCATCTCTGCATCGCAAAGCAGGGAGCAACCGATCCTGTTGGAAGGCAGCGGTGTTCCCAGCCGTGGCACTGACACTGTGGCGCGGGACAGGAGGGGACCCTCAGCCCAGCATCCCCTGCGCACTGCTGGGCGCCCCGGGCAGTCACCGCGAGGCTGGCTGGGTGTACCGAGTGAGTATTTTATTTTACACAAGAGAACAACACAGCGTTGTTGTTTCTGTACAGCATCTGCCTAAAAACAAAGGCAACACCATTATCACGGAAAAGAAATATACAGTCTGACCATTTTAAAAAATATCATTTTACTGATTGATCCAGAAGTGGTTATTTGTTAGCTTGGAGGAAACTTCATTTCCTTTATAAAAGGCTTTTTCTGTGAAAACTCTCTCTTGTGTTTTCTGCTACTGCAGAACCAGGAAGCCAGTCCTAGAGCAGGGAAGGCACTGGTGCTGTTTCATGCTTTTTTCACCCCTTAACCTTTGTTTTTTTTTTTCCCTTTTTTTTTAAACTCTGAATGTTGCCTTCTGTTTGGATACTAAAGAAAACCAAATGGAAGATAAACAAAACCCTGTGTGCACTGGGTGGCTTATAGAGAACCCCGCATGGACAAACCATCACTCAGTGAGACAACAGTGGACTTCCAAATCCGATTCCCCGGGAGAGGGAACTTCACATAACGTTTGGCATTTTGTTTGTCACAGAAATAAAAAGTAAACAAAAAAACCCCAAAGGCAGGTCACACAGTGCTTTCCAATATCCACTCAGAGCTCGAGAACGTCGCTGTTCCGCCCTCTGCGCTGGAGCGGCCCGCCTGCGCCAGCATCCCATTCATGGAGAGGCTGCGCCGGGAGCACAGCCCCACGTCCTGCTGGCAGTGGCACAGCAGCAGCTCGCCGCCCAGTGACAGCCTGCGCTTGGCTCTGGACGTGGTGGCCGGCAAGGTGAGGAACTTACTTGGCTTGGATTGTGCTCTTTTGTACGTGGGGACCCCTTTGTCAGAGTCGGGGGGACGGCTAGCTAGCTGCAGAGCAGTGGAGTTATTTCTGTTAGTGTTTTGGGACTCGATACTCATGGCAGCTTCGCTCTGTGGCTCGCTGCTGGGTTTTGGCCCCGGCTTCCGCTTCGGCTTCTGGGCAGCGGAGGTGCCGGCAGCCCAGGCGTGAGGAGAGGGCGAGGTAGTGGTGGCGGTGGCCTCTGGGCCAGGGCTGAGCTCCGGCGAGGGTCCGGCACCGTCGCTGGCGGCCCGGCAGCACTGGGCGGCCTCCTCGTGCCCCACCGCCTGCTTGGAGGCAGACTGGGACAGCACCCCGCCGCAGCCCTGCACCTGGGCCCCGTTCGTCTGCGAGTAAACATTGCTGACCTTGGTGGCCTTGTGCTGCCCGTTGTTGTTGCACACCTTGTACCGGATCATAAGGATGATGATGAACACAAGCACCGAGGCCACGATGATCCCACCAATGATGATAATCATGGTTCCGCCCAGGAACTGGGACTGCATGAAGTGGCAGCGCACGTAGTCCTGCTCGGTGGTGAACTGCGTGCAGCCCACCACCCTGGTGGCAGTCAGCGAAGTGATTCCATCGTCGTAGATGGCCAAGACACACAGGTCATACATGGTCCCAGCAGCCAGGTTGTTCACCAGGAAAGTTTTGCTTGTGGGAGGTATCATCCTGGGGGCGAGGACATCGATATTAACAAACCTGTGTTGTCACAGCCCCCTCCCAGCCCACTACTGGAGCCCTCCCCTGGTAGCACAGCCCTGGCCCTGGCCTGGCAGCACCACAATCCCCCCACACAGCTTGTCTAGGCAGAGCCCCTCCTGAGAGCAACTGTAGGTGAAATTAAGAAAACAGTAGTTCTGGAAGGTGTGACAGTTACAGCCCAGACTCAGAACAAAGCCACCCAGCGCACAGTACATGCATGTTCACTTCTCCTGAGCATCACTGCCATGCCAGCTGGGTGTGCTTGCAGGAGCATGTTTGCAGGCAGCACTGTCCCCGTGCCTTCATTAAACTGAGCACATCAAGATCCACTTAACTCATCTAACTTCACAATCCTTCTGCTAATCAGATTACCGAAGAGGATCAGAGGTCTGTTTTGGATTCTCTAGAAATAACCCAAACCAGAGCCATCTCCCAATCTTCATTACCCCTCTACCCAGCCAAGAGCCGGTCTGTGGCCAGGTGGTGCGGGCTGACAGCCCCCCAAGGATTAGGCAGCAATGAACTTGCACCAGCAACCAGTGTGGAGCAACAGGGAGGGGCTGGGCTGGGCTGGCTGTGCCATACCTGTACACCAGAGAGTCATCATAAGTGCCATTGTACTGGATCTGGAACATGCGTATTCCAGGTATGTTTCTTTGAAAATTGAATTTCAGCAGAGCAGTAGATGACGTCGCTTCAGCAACAACCACCTTCTTGTCTTGGCTGACTTTTGTATCCCCATTGCTACTGCTTGCATTGGATCCCGACTTGGTGGACGTTGAGATATCCGAGGAGCCAGGGTCAGGCTCGTGGATGTGGTTAGTGCTGTTCAGCAAGTGAGGGAGTTTGATTATGTGCAGGTCCACCGTCTGTGTGGCTTCCCCTGCTGGATTGGAAGCGATGCAAGTGAAAGAGCCCGTGTCCTTCACTGTTGTTATGAGAATGTCGAGTGTACCATTGTCATACACCACAGACCTTGTTGCATTAGAAATAAGTTTGCCCTCAGGTGAAATCCAATGAATTGCTGGTTCCGGATCCCCCCGGGCCTTGCACCTCAGCGCCGCCCTTTGGCCCTCCAGCACCCTCAGCTCGTGAGTGTGCCTGGTAATGAGAGGAGGTTCGCACAGGAACTCCTCCTCAGGGATTGACCAGAAGTACCGGCCCGACAGCAGCTGGGGAGAGGCACATGTCTCCAGGTCATCTTCTCTGGAGAGACGCCTCAGCCACAAGAGCTCACAGTTGCAATGCAAAGGGTTTCCACCAAAGCTTAACGCAAAAGTAGAGGGGCTGATAATTCCTGAGGTTGCCAGTACCTGAGCTCGCTGAAAGAGAGGATCAGGTGGTAGCTTCTGCAGTTTGTTAGACGTGACGTCTAACCTGGTCATCTTGTGGAGGTGGGAGAAGGTCCCCTTAGGAATATGATCAATCATATTGTGGTCCAGGCTGAGAGTGTGCAAGCTAACCATCTTTTCCACAGCATCCCAGGGGATGGTTTCCAGGTTGTTGTAAGACAAATCCAATTCCTCAAGAGCTAAAACATCATCAAAAGCTGTGGAAGAAATAAGAGTCAGCTGGTTGTTGTTAAGTATCAAGTGATGAAGGTTGGAGAGCCCACTGAACATGTCATTGGTGATCTTAGTCAATCGGTTGCTGTTCAAATGCAAAGCCCGCAAATTGCGCAAGTCAGCAAACGCATGAGGTGTGATAAAACTTATTGTATTCCTGGACAGCGTCAGGTCCACAAGGCTGGTCATATTGGCAAAGTCTTTCCTTTTGATATTTGTAACAAAGTTGTCTGCCAGCCGTAATTCCACAGTCCTCCTGTCAATGTTTGGTGGAACAAATAAGAGCCCTTTCTTGGCACAAAGGGTCGCAAGGTTTGGAGACAAAATCTGACAAACACAGCGCTTCGGGCAGATCTGAGCTCTCACTGCTATGCCAATGAACAGCAGAAACAAAAGCAGTTTTTCCATTGTAGATTAGGTTCACGAGCCTGTAATGAAGAATAAATGTCCATTAATGCCTGCAAGATTAGGAAATATAACAGAAATCATAACAAAAGCAAAGGAAAACCGTCCAAGGTTAAATCACGGAACGGGTTCACAGAACATTGTTTCTTTCCCATCCTATCACCAAATGCATTATAGCTCTCCATATCCTAACAAGAGTGCTTACAGTATCTTCCAGAAGGACAACTGGGATTTTTGTATGTATGCACACACACGCATCTGCACACATATACGCATCGATGTGCAAGTAACAGCGTGGTTTGGAAGCACCTGCTGGCTCTGTACATTGCAGCAATGGTGCCTTCGGAGCCCCTCCTGCTCGAGCTCTTCCCCAGGCTCATACAGCACTGCCATCCCCATCACTGAGCTTTCAAACTGATGCTTTGACCTCATGATCTGGAGTTACTTTATGATAATGCCATTTATATACTGGGAAAAGGGATGTTTCATTGCACTTTACTTGCTGAGCTGAAACCCTCAGTGACCTCTAAATCACTCAATAGGTTTATAACCATTTCTACTGAACATTTAAGCTTTTAATGCTATTTTTGGAATAAACCCAGAAGGGGCTAATTTTATGTCTTTGAAAAAACAATAATATGCATAAGGAAAAAAAAAAAAAAAAGTATCAAGAAAACTCCTGAAAACAGACACCTCAACAGAAGTGGAATATAGGCTAATTTTAGAGCATTGCTGCTTCCCTGATGGCACAGCAGTATCACACTGCTATCCCAGAAACTCTGACAGTTCAATTAGCCTTATCTTTTACATTGCTAGATCCAGGAACTTCACAGAGTACAAACACAAGGAAGATAACAGCCATACCCAGAGAAGTTAAATGCAATCGTCTACCAGCAACTCTGTTAAGAACTCCACGAGAGCTGCACAGCCCTTTTCTCCCTGCAGCACACAACAGTGAATGGAAACAAAGGTGTAGCCCACAGCTGCCTCTTTTCCAAAAAGTGAGACGTGGGCAGGAGCTGAGCAACACGTGTTGAGTTCTAGGAGAAAACCTGTGCAGCAGGAAACACCTGGCTGCAGCAGGGATGCACAATGGAAGTGAAACAGTCAGCTCCCTTTGGAACTGATAGAACTGTTTGTATACAGAATACAGACACCACAGAATGGTGTCTGTATACAAGAGAAACACCACAGAATCACAGAATGGTTTGGGTTGGAATCGTGAATCTTCATGGATATTCAATGTCAAAACAGTAATTATTTCTCCTGTTGTCCATCCCATTCATAATCCATCTACGCTGCCATGAAAAAGCAGTTGCAGAAAATTGTTGTTAAAATACCAGCCCCTAAAACTTGCCTTTCAGCACTACTATTTTTTTTCTTTTGCTAATACTTTTCATGACTACTGATCCTAACCAGTAAACCCTCATTTAAACAATAATAAAATAACATAAAAAAGAAGTCTTCAACCATCATGTTTAACTTAAGTAATGACTACGTACAGCACTGAGGGCACAGCCATTCCTGTAGTTTTGGGAACCATCCCAAAGCCCCTGGTGAAATCTCAGAACATATGGCTTCCTGATGAGTCAATCCATCCATGTTAACGTGCTGCAGGCTGCAGGCATTGCACTCCTGTGGCCCTACTGCCCCACCAGCACTGCACAGCAGGACAGGGCGTAGTGCCACGTGGGGCTCCTCCCCAGGGAGATGGCAGTACCTGGATGGGGATCCAGCTCCCAGCATCCACCCCACATCTGTCACATGCCAGCAACATTTGCTGAAGACGATCCGTATTTATCTGACAACTGGAAAAGGATATAAAAACAAATTTCCTTTTTAAAGCCAGCTGAGAGTGCAATTTGTGTGCTATACAATCCAACACGGCATCAATTTATATGGGACTCCTTCAGCGAAAACTGGCCATTCTTGGGCTGTAAATGCACCAATTAAATTGGTTCCCTTCCCTGTTATCCTCACGGGAGGCAGCCCGCTCTTGTCAGGAGCTGTAAAGTTTTAGAACGAAACCTTTTGCACCTCTGCTGGGGACAATTTTTTGCATTAATTGCAGCAGAAAGCAAACCTCCTGGGTTGCATTTACATACATTTGCAGGGTTACATTTCACACTTCCCGTGTCAGCATTGTACATGGATGTGGTTCTGCAGGTGCAAACAGGACAGTCCTGACAGTGACCAGAGGCTAACAGAGCCCTGTAGAAGTAGCCTGCCCCACACATCCCCAGAGCCTGCTGGGACCCCCAGGAGCCACTTCCCCAAGCAGCTGCCACTGTTCCAGATGGGATTTTCTACCTCCCCATACATTTGGTTTACACCAGCTCAAAACAGACTTCACAGCTCAGCAACATTCATAGCTGGACCACCAAGGGCCATGGCTGTCCTGGTTTGGGAACACCATCCTCACTTGGATTTGCTAATGCAATACCGTTAATTTAGATTTGTAGCTGTGATTAAGGAAATGTGCTCAGCACTTCTCAGATTCAGCCAAGGCTGTTTTTAGAAGTAGGCAAAATTAAAACAGAGTCAGCAAGGTGCATTTCAGCTCTGTAGAGGGCAAGGCTTCAGACAATTCTGTAAGACTCAGCTGATAAAGTGGCAGAAGCAGACACAAATTCACAGCCTGCACACAGCGACCTCATAGCTGCTGCTGGGCAGACAACAGGAACGCTCCTCATCCTCCCCAGCACCTGGGCAGCCCACACCCCCCACCCTCTCACTTCCATCCTCTGTAAAGCAGATTCAGTAGCACACAACTCTCCATCTGAGTTAGTGGGACACGCTGTGCCGGCGGCCCTCCATCACTCCTGGTGCACATGAAAATGCAAATAGAATGCTGTCTCCCATGCCTGTCATGGAAGCAGGCACAGACCCTTCCTACCAAAGGTTTTTTACCCTTAGTGACTCAGTGCTGGAGCAAGGCTGCAGCCCCCTCTGCCACTCTGCGGAGCTGGTACAGGGACTGTGGTGCTCCCTCAGGGAACTGTCTCGTCCCGCAGCTGCAGCTGAGACCAGAATTTCCCACAGTTAAAACCTGATGCAGGCAGGAAGGGTGACCTCAGACAAAGCAGAGAAGCACCAGTGAGCTGTGATAGAATCCTCCTGATGGGGCCACCTGGTCAGAGAGGCAGCTGCAAGCGCCACAAGTGGCTGGCACTGGTGGAGGGGAACACCAGACCACAGAGCAACACTGGGGACTGCTTCCTTCTTTTGTACTCCCAGGGACCAGCGAAGGAAGCACAGAGAACACAGTGTGTCCCATCTTGCACAGAGCAGCAGGCAGCACATTGCAGCACAGCACAGCACGGTGCAGCAGGATACATCATAGCACAGCACAGCATAGTAGCAGAGCAGCACCCAGTGCCAGCTCCCTGCACCCTGCACCCCAGGCAAACAGGTCTGGGCAAGGAGCAACCTACATCTCATGTTGCCCTCACAGTTCATACCACTATGGAATCATTAAGGTTGGAAAAGACCTCTAAGATCACCAAACAACCCCACCTCACACCCACCACACCCACTAACCAACAAGAGGTAATGGCTTCAAGCTCGGGGAGGATAGATTTAGGTTAGATATTAGGAAAAAAAGTCTTTGACAGTGAGGGTGGCGAGGCACTGGCACAGGGTGCCCCATGGTGTGGTTGATGCCCCATCCCTGAAGACTTTTCAAGCAAGGCTGGATCAGGCCCTGGACAACCTGATGGAGCTGTGGTGTCCCTGTGCATTGCAGGGGAGCTGGACCAGATGGCCTTCAGAGGTCCCTTCCAACTCTTAAGGATTCTATGAGTCTATGACTCTAACCAGGGCTGAACTAGCACCAATATGATCATTTAGCATCCTGCCAGGTCTATCAGCTCTCCCACGCTGCAGCTTGAGAAATGCTGTTGGCAGGTGCTGGAGAGAATGAAGGGAGCAGAGAAAGGTGGGTGCATGGCTCCCCTCCAAGCATGGCACCCATGAGAGGTCTGACCCATGCTCAGATGGCCCAGTGAGACCCAGAGGTGCTGCAGGATCCTGCTGTTGCCAAGTACCCAACTATTCCTGTTATATTGTTCCCTATCATTCTCAGTTTTTGTTGGCTTTTTTTTTAAGTGTTAAGTAAGTTGCAATATAAATGCGAGGAAAGCTTAAAATAAAGCTATGTGTTTGTACAAGTGCTCACAAGTGCTCTAAAAGCTGTATCTTGCAAAGACGTACTGGTATTTGCCACTGAAGCACAGCACAGGATATTTATTTCACTTAATAAGAACAGCCAACCTGCACATGGCATTACAGTTCATAGCCCGAGCTGCCTTCTGTGCGCTCCCAGCACTGAGCAGCTCACCTGGTTCACAAAGCACTGCCTAAATCTCACTGCTTGCTTAAAGCATCAAAAAAAAGGAAATGAAAACAAAGGGGTAAATGAAAATTTCCTACAAAGGTGTGGAGTGCCTTCATTTAGCGCTTGGTGTTCTCAAAGAGATGGGGATCATCAGGCTCCTCATGTGATATGTGTGATTCAAGTAAAGGCTCTCAGAAATGAAGTTTTAGATTAGTTCTGTTGCATTTTTTGAGTTATTCAGCGCCTACCAAAATAAACTGTGAGTTACGGTCGGCTCCAGAACTCACTGCTGTGTAGATGCTACAACAGTGTCTCCCAGGAGTGAACAGCCCTATCAGCCTCCAGCTCACTGCTCTCCCCAGGACATGCCACAGTACCACTGCTTCCCTCTTAATGACCTGAAATGCTACTATTTCAGAGCAGAGAAGTCCTTACCTTTAATCATTTTTTCCAGCTACAGACAGGTTTCTCCCACTGATAAAGCCCATGCTGGAAGCCTTCAAGCCTCCCATTTAGCACTGTGGGCTTTGTACCCCAGGAATGGTCACAACAGCCCCACACCTGGGACTGTCACACTCTCCCTGTCCCATACAGCTGGGGCTCAGGTGCCAGCAGCTCCCATGCTTGAATCAAAGGCCTCCATCAGCATGCTACGAAAATAGGTGAGTGCCCATCAGCTCATGCACACACTTGAGGGCATGAATAGATCCAGTGAATTTGAAATGTCTACCTGGAATTGAATGAGGGGACACAGGAACGAAGTGACAGCACTGCTGCATTGAAATTGCTTCCCATTTCCTATGTGTGGCTTACTGTTTTGTTTTTTTTCCCCTCATCTTCACTGGGAGCAGCAATACACTTTAAGATATTTCGTGCACCATTTTGCCTATTTGTCCAATGCTATAAAGATTCATTTCATATTGAGAACTATGTGACAAAGGGAAGCAGCAGGATATAGGATGCAGTAAATTATTAGCAAAGCATTTCTGCTGTATCCAATCTTGTTTGGATTGTAGGTGCTGCACACAGTGAGTGTGTGGGGAACCTGAGCACAGCACAGCACTGGAGAGCTGAAGCCACTGCTAATGCAGTGCCTGCCTCACACGTAATCCGTCACCACTAAGGTCATGGCAAAGCCTGCTGACTACATTTCCTACCCCCCCGGCCCATGGAGAAGCTGTGATTCTCAAGGTTTTTGCAAATGCAATTTCATGGTGGGGAAAAAACATCCAGAAGCTGTCTGAATTCACCTGCTGCAGATGAAGGATGGGGAAATAGCTGGCATGAGCCTCGAAAGGCATCTGGCAGCCATGCTAATATGGGCATATACTTAAGCGGAAAATGCAGAGCTTCAATTTCACAAAGGTCAATGGTTTGTAAACATGTCTGAGTGCTTTTCTGAAACAGAAACACAGCACCTAAAAACAAAACACACTCAGACCAACACACCATCCCTGGGGAACCCCAGGTCTGCACAGCACTGCAGGACCACAGACACACTGCACATAGGTGGTGCCCACTGCCTGCTCTGCACTGCCCACCACCTGCACCCCGTGAGGGCACCGCACAGTGGGCAGCAGCCAGGGCTCCTCCTGCACACCCACTTGCTAAGCCTTCCTCGTTTTCTCCAGCCTTAAGCCTTAAACAATATACACTCGAGGTAATGCATTCCAGGAGGCAGATTTTCTCCCCGTAATGAAGTCTAAACCTGCAAGATTGAAGTGAAAAGTAATGCCTGTTCTAAAAGATTTCTAAGGAAAGCAGGACCAGTATTTGTAAGACACACACTGAATGGCACGCCCGTGAGCACAGCACTCACTGTCTCCATAAGCAGAACTCAAGGCATGGAGCCAAGCAGAGAGACTGCCCTAAGGCTGGAAGGTGAGCACAGCCATTGACCTCGGGCATGGAGGTGAGCATGGACATAAGCCTTGGGATGGGAACTGAGTGTGGCCACCAGCCCCTGGCCCCAGCAGACCCTCAGCTTGTGAGCCAGGGGCTCAGGAACAGTACAGCAGAAAAGCAGAAACAGGAAAGGTTCGGAGGAAGGCTCATGTCCAATATAGCTCTGCCTCACCCCATTCCCAGGGCAAGGGCAGCTGAGGCACACTTAGAAGGGGATTTTCATTTCTCTGCCCCTCTCACATGGCAGTCAGAGCAGAGACAGAGCACTGGGCACTCCCCATGCCCCTGGCAACAGCCATGGCCAAGACGGAGAGTACCTGTGCTGTCAGTCCCTGGTTTTCTCTCTGTTGGGCCACTCTGCCCAGAAACTCTTCTTTTAAGCGCATTTGCTCAATGACTGAAGACAGACAACAGCATTGGGCACAAGCCACTCTCCAGCTCAGCATTAGGTCTTTGGTCAGCATTCCTGGTCATGAGTGATGTGGGATGCCCTGCATTACCCTACTTCCTGTGCCTGCATCTGCCACGTGGCAAACACATGGCACTACATTTTATTTTTACAGTTTCCAATTAAACGTGGTTCAGAAAACTTCTAGAAAATCTCACGCCATTCATGCAACAAGCATTTCCACAGGGAGTTGGCCAAGTGTTGCCAATTATACACACACACACACAGAACTACAACCCCTCACTAGTTCTCCCAACTGAACCCTCCATTTATTTTCTCATGACTTTCAGGGACAGTGGTGTTTGCTCAGATCACAGCCCAACCAGCACAGACTTCCACAGATGGGTCCAACCCCTCTGCTATGAGCTGAGCAGAAACGAAAGCTTGGTGATGGTGGGGTGATGAGAGCAGCACTGCAGGGTCCTGCTCCCAGCACCATGCCCACTATGCACACTGCCCACCCATCTTCTCCTAGAGCCCTGCATTCAGCTGCTGCAGAGAGGGGCTGTGTCTGGGACAGCATTAAAGGGAGCTGAATCCATTATTAATGTTGATTTCACACGTTTCTCAGTTGGCACTCCGATATGGAGACAGCCAAGCAGTAAAAAGTGGTCATGTGCCTGCAGAGGACTGAGGTATTACAGCAGTTTGGCTTTCTATTCCCCACAGTTCATCTGTTTCATGAACAACTCTAACTTCCTTAAATTGTTTGTAATTTGAAGATAATTTGCAAGTGGTTATTTTCAGTTATTTTGCCCACTTATTTTATTACAACCCACGAGATTAGAGTGTTCTGATATAATACTTTGTTCCATGACCTCATCAGTGTAAAACAGGCAGAGGATGCATCAATGATGCCAATGCAATGTGTGATCTCACCCTTGCCAGCACCCTGTGATCCCTGTGCCGGCTGTCCCCTGGGAGCACCCTCTGCCCCTGGCTGCTGAATGGGGCTGTGGGATCCCTGCAGGCAGCCCAAAGCAAGCACTGGCATCATGCATGCCCCCACCCCTCAGGACAGAGCCACGCTTTCTGTACGCTCTTAACTCAGCCCTCATTCTCTGCTGCGTGGGATGCGATTATCTCAGCCTGCAGTGCCACTAATGATTTTAAAATTGCTCATCATGCCTTAATTCCCAGCCTCTTGCTGGTCACTGACCTCTTTGTGCAGGTTGTATCACAGTTCTGGGCAGGAAATCTCCCTGCGTCACCACTGGTGCTCAGGCTTACTTGGGAGATAATGGGAAGTGACGCAAAGAGTGATTCCCTGATGGTCGATAAAGAACTGCCAACAGCAGCCAGGAAAAAACGGACACTTTGGGGCACTGAGCTCCTCCTGCTGCCAACACAGCTCATTCCTGAAGGATCCAGTGAAGCCCCATAGTTCCTGCAGCTGTCCCAGTGTTTTGCCAGGTGAGGAGGATGGGATGTAGGGACTACTGGAGCCCACCGGCACTGCAGGATAACAATACAGGGCTGAACACATCAGGGCTGAGTGCAGCAGAGGCCCCATGCCATATGCATGTAGGTGACACCAGGATGGGAGCACCTGAAGCAAGGCACAGAACCTGGTTTGCTTTCCCTTCTGTTCTGTTCCCCACCACTTGCTCGCTCTCCCCCTTGCACACATTTCCCAACAAACTGATCTGAAAACATCCGTGAGCAGAGCTGCTGCCACCAGCTGCTGCCAACTCACTAACAGAGCTGACAAGAACTGTCACCGTGGTGGCTCTGCATGGAAGCCACATGGTCGCACCACAGGCTGCACAGCTCTGTGCCACTGCTGCTTGTGCAGCTCCAAGACCACGGCCATGCACAGAGCACTGCTCTGGCACTGTGATCCCAGCCTAAAATTCATGCATCTGAAATTCAATAAATTCAGTGCTGAGCGACTCATACAGGAAGGAAAACTCAGGAACAATGCGCTGAAGTGAGGCAGCTCATTAGGCATTTGTAGCACAGAGAAGGAGCCGAGAGTGATACATGGCATGACTCAACACAGTGGTGTAGGAACAAGGCTGCAGCTATGTCAGTTATTAATAGCTCTGCCGTAAGAAAATCTGGCAAGGCAGCCACCCTCGGGCTCCTGAGCACTTCAGGCTCCGGAAGCGTTTCTCACAGCTCTGTGACCAGCCCAAGGAGATGGGCATTTAAACAGTGCACATAGCATGGCCTGCTGCTGGGCAAGGCGCTGCTGAGCACCACAGCAATGGTTTAGGGGCCCCACTCGCAGCACCCCTGCCTGCAGGGCTCTCCAGGTGCCCACAGAAGGGACAGTTCCCAAGGGCACAGGGAGAGCAAGAAGCATGGTGGCATGAGGTGCTGCCCACAGCCTGGGCATAGGGCAGCACCCCTCAGCCCAGCATAGCTCCAGTGGGGCCGTGTTGCTGCTGCCAATTAAGAACAGTTGCCTTGAGCCTTGGCACCCTACTGCAAGATGCCACGGCATCCCATGAGGTTTCTTCAGTACAAGTCTGCTGCTAGGCCCAGTTTTGTGCAGGTTAATCAATGTGAGGCCATCCTGCTGTACTAATTCCTCCAGCTGAGGAACACCCAGCCAAGTGCCAGCGTCCCTCCTGTACTCCATCCCTCCCAACACAGCTTCTGGCCTGAGGTGCTCAACCTGAAGAGAAAATGGCCACTTGGTTTCATTCATCCTGATAAAAAGCAAAGGGTACATTTGTACTCCTGTCTTGTGCAGCATGCAGCCCCATGAGCTGCTCGGGGCAGTGTTGTTCCATAGGTTGCAGCAGGCACAGCTGAGAACTCTTCCCTTCACATTTCTTCCTTGTCCTTGGAATATAAGCATCAATAACACATGCAGCAGCGGTGCTCCCAGGGAACCACTGACTTTCTGAGGCAAGTCTAAGCAGGTGTACAGGAGTAGCTTCCTGCAGGCAACACATCCCACCTGAACTGCCCATTGCTCCTTCCTGGGTTTGCCTTTCTACACTTGCTAGAAGCAGTGTGCATGGATTGATGGCAAGCAGCAGAGGTCTGCAGACACAGCAGGCACAGCACTCCTCTCCCCCATGTCTGTACAGTACCTATTACAAAACCTTTATTTTCCTTGAGCCAGCAGTAATTATTCATGTGGCAGTACACAAAGGCATGAGGCAGAGCATGGTTTCTTTTATGACTGTTATAATAATACATTGTACTCAGAGGAAGTTCCTATCCGTTAGGTGGAGAAGGGCAAGGAAGTACATTTCCCTTAACAGACCCCAAACTGTATGGGAATTGCCTGTGCCTGCAGATGAGGCTGTAGACCCACTTCTGCCACTCCAGAGCCACAGGTTCTGTCCAGGACAGCTTGGGGAGCCACGGAGCGAGCACTGCAGAACGTCAGTGCTTCAATCAGGAACACCGAGTGACTCCATTCCTCAGCTGCTGAGGTGCCACTGTACAAAATGCTACATAAATATGCTAAATGCCAACTGCAATATCTGCATTAATTGTGCAGCTGAAAAATGTGAAGAAGCCTAAGTGAATACAGTGAATAATTGCTTAAACAAAACAGCTTTTATCTTATCATAACGTTTTTATTGAATTGGACTATGGCGGCATTTTCAAAACTAAGAGTTTTTGCAACATCAAAGCACAACAGAACGGTGAAGGGATTTCCTCTGATGCTCCTCTGCCACAGTTTGCCAAATCGGTGCCCTGCCATGCAGTGTTCCGAAGGCAGTGCTGTTGTGCAGAATTCTGCCCCACATTTCCTTCTGCCTGCACTGTCTCAATGGCACGAGCACCCTGTGCGGCCCCAGGGGCTCACAGCAGGGCTACCCCACCCTGGGGCTCCCCCAGACTCAGGACTTGCCCGGCTGCCCCAGGCACACTGTGCCCAAGGCAGGGAGCCACGAAACCCACCCGAATGCAGAGGATCCGAATGGTGGAAGACCGGGGGTTAGAAAAAGATCACAAAGTCCAATTGTCAGACCATCACCACCATGTCCACTAGACCATGTCCCTGAATGCCACGTTGCCATGTTTCTTTGAACACCTTTAGGGATGGTGACTCCAACACTCCAACACATCTCTGGGCAGCCTGTTTCAATATCTGATCACTCTTTTAGAGAAGAATTTTTTCCTGATATCCTCCTGGCACCAGCTCATAGTAAAAACCCCGGGGCTGTCCCAGAACACACACCTTCAGCAGGCCCTTCACTAGCCAGAGGTAGGCTATCCATAGGGAATGCCTCAGCCCAAACACGGCCCAGACATTTAAGGTGTAAAATTATTATAAACTGATGAAAGTAAGTATAACATCTGGGAATGACCGATAACTCTAAAAACAGTCATGAGGCATTTCTGTATTACAAGGCATTCAAAACTGTTCTTGAGAGACCAAAGACTTTTGTCAACACTGCAGACCAGTTCTGCTACAACTTTAATTTCAGGTTACAAATTTCAGAAGTAAATTTAACCCCAAAGCATCAAAATAAATGACTCTGATTTTCTGTGTTTTTTTCCATTTTAGAAAAGAAGCCTACTGCCAAGTCCTGGGCCATGAGACTGCTGTCTCTCAGACCAAGCAGGCCCAGTTTGACCATTTCTCACCTCAGCAGCTGACAGCAAGCATCCTCCCCCAAATCAAATTTTCCCATGAGGGAAATCTCATTTTATATATATATATATATATATAGACCTGACTTGCCATTCAGAAAAACAAAACCAGAGGATTGGTTTCAGCATGTTTTGACACCAATTGAGTATTTCATGCTGTCAAGCTCCCCTGGCACACTTTGTCTGCCCAAGGAAGGTAGAATCCCAGACACCTATTTAGGTGTCTCAGTGCAGCACTCCCAGCACTGCACTGCATGCTGCACACAGTTATGCACTGCTTCCAATTGCTGTGAGAGGCAGCACTCTGCTTGGCACCAACAGTCCATGTGTTGGCAACTGATGTCCTGGGGAAATTTCGTGCTTTGTTACTTCTGTAATGCACCCGATGTGTGAGCAGCCTGCACCACTGTGGGGATGGCTCCCAGGGCAGAAGGGTAACGGTGTCCTTCAGCAGTGCTCAACAGCTGCCCTGAAGTCACGGGGTTCACTTTGTGTACCAAAAGCACAATGCGCTCCCACAGCAGCAGCCCAAGCCATCTTCATACCATCTTCATCTCCAGGCATGTCCTGACTGCTGCCCCCTGTCCCTGCCTGGCATCAGCTCCCAGGCAGCAGAGCTGCCTCTTGTCCTCATCATCCAGTGCTAGTGCTCTGGGCTGCGCTGCAATTGGCAGCAGGCAGACAGATGGGCAGACAGACAAGATGGACAGATGGACAGACATACAGGCAGACAGATAACACAGGCAGAGAAGCAGCCAGGTAGACAGACGGGCAGATGGAGTAACAGGCAACACCCTACCAGGCTTCACACCTGCACCTGGGCAGGTCGAGGCAGCCACAGAAACACATGCTGAGAACTCACCGCATGCTGCCTATTGAAAAATTTGGCCAGTATTGATAATCAGCTTTGATTAATCAGAATGCATTCTGTATGTGCTACACTGCTAAATGAAAAAGAAAAAAAGAAACCCTGTCAATTATATCTGTCAATAGGAGAATGAAAGGACTCATGAGAAAGTTAGTTCCTATGCCTTGAGAAGAGGTCTGAGCATGCAACAGAGGCTTGGAGTGTTCAGCAGCAGTGAGAAGAAATCAAAGGATTCCAAGCACCTGGAGTGTGTGAGCTGTCCTACCTGCGACTGGGCAGGAGAGTGCTCCCTCCACAGTGCCTTCAGCTTTGAACACCCAAGCTACATGCTGCAGCTCTGCTGCACACCCAGCCGAGCTCTGCCATGGACCTGTCCTCCATCACGCATGGGAGCTCAGCTGGGCAGCCGGCTCCAATGGAAACATAATCCATCACATAACCACATCCCAGTGCACACCCCGACCCCACCATGTAACCACGTCCCAGTTCACGCCCCTGCTCCAACTCACAGCTCAGCTCCACTGCACACCTCAGTCTGATCACTCACCTACACCGGCTGTGCCTCACAGGAGTGTGGCACCATAGACACAGAAGAGCCAGAAGTGACCTATCCCCCATGCTCTAGCCAAGGAGGGTGCAAGCACTGCAGCACACCCGTCCCCAGGTCAGGGCACCTACAAACACAAGGGCTGCCATCAGGCCACCCCAATGCTGGCTGCCACTCATGCTGGGTAGGATGGAGTAGGAGCAGAGTTCACCAGGACAATACATGACCCAGGGCAGACAAAGCAGCACTGCCAAAGAAGGAGGTCATTAGTGTGGTGCAGCAAAGCAAAACTGGGGGGGTGGGTTAATCATAATTGGATTTCCAAGCCTAAGCAGCCTGTGGGTTATATTAAGTGCTGTAAAAATAACTCAGTTCTTCCACCACCTCACTTACGTGTAAACTACCAAACTAAATGAAAAATAAACTAACAATGATTTACTCCAGATGGATGCTTATTATCTCAGTAATAATATCTCTCAATCGTTTCAGGATTAACTCAGGCCAACTCTTTTCTTAGTCACTGTACTCTTAGATGAATATAGAATAAGTTAAATGAGCCTCAAACAGATGAGCATTTATTAGGGCTGACTCTACACATGCCTCTATGTCACTTAAGGATGCAAGCCATAACACATAAGCTGGAATTTAAGTACCAAAGTTTAACTTAACATTAACTGATACCAGTTGCAAACTGCAGATCTCTGAAAGAATGTCTATTCAGGATTTAGGTCTGTGTTAGCTAGTATACCAAAACGGATATGGTCAAATTAGCTGCTGACATGATACAGGATGTGCCATGTCTACAGCAGTCCTGAAACTTCAAAGACAAAACCAGGGAATCTCGTGGAGATAAAACATTTTTATCACCATAAAGAATGATGTGCTCAGGCAGACTACATGTAATAAAAAAGGACAACAAGAGCTGAAATGGAAATTTGTTTTCCAGAAGCCAAGAATAGTAAATGATTTATATGCACTTATTTTAATTTATTTTCAGGCTGTGCACAATTTATCTAAAGTCATCAAAAATTAATAGGCCATACAGAAAGGAGTTTTAATAAATTCAAACTTAGGGGCATACAGCGAGTGTATCTCTTCTCAAGTGCTATTAGCACTTAACTATCTAATTAATCCACTGCGTTATCTTGCCTGGAAGTCCAAGCAATTCCCCTTCCCAGGAATCACGAAATCACAGCAGCAGCCCCAGCAGAGCCTTCCCCATGCAGAGCAGCTGTGGGAGCAGAGTCGGGCTCTGCTCATGAACAATGGGACATGCTGCAGGCACCTCTCTCTGGTTCCGAAATAGCTCCACGTCCTGGAGGTAAAATCAATCCAAATGTAGTTCAAAGCTGAGATGGCCGTAGGGCTTAGATCAATTCAAAGAGCAAGTGTTGAGAGCTCCATGTGACTCCCTGGCTGCTGGGATCTAGCAATGAGAGCCAAACCCCATCTGAATCAGCCCGTGATGCATGCCCTGATCTTCAAGGCAACCAAAACAATTGTCCCCCACTTGCCTCAAACCACTGTTCACAACTACAAACTGGGCCAGAATTGAGCAAAGTCAGCCAGCGGCCCCCAGGCACCCACTGCGCAACAGCTCTGCACAGCAGTGTGGGACACAGGACACAGCCTGCACCCCAACTCAACCTCTCCATGCAGCTGGGTGCTTCACTGCAGTGCTCCAGAGGGTACCCTGAGAGATGGGGTGAGGCGA
The DNA here is from genome assembly GCF_039878825.1 of Excalfactoria chinensis. Classification (NCBI taxonomy): domain Eukaryota; kingdom Metazoa; phylum Chordata; class Aves; order Galliformes; family Phasianidae; genus Excalfactoria; species Excalfactoria chinensis. The sequence goes on along the minus strand of NC_092829.1, from coordinate 188,329 downwards.
GCAGTGGTGTCTGCCTCCACTGGAGGCAATGGAGAGCAGGAGAGAAACTGAGGGAATTTGGTTCCAAAGAGCTGATGCTTGGCTTCAATCAAGCCTTTCCCAGTTCTGATACAAGGCACATGCATACTATATGCTTAGACTAATGCAACCACAAAACGCTGGTGCCCAAATCTCCCAGCAGCTCATGGGAGCATTGAAAGAGGACACAGCCCCAGGAGCAGGGCAAAGGAGTGAGCCCGACCATGGAGCAAGGCACTGCCCGGCTGTGGAGCACAGCACAAATCAACCATGACAGCAAGCACAGAATGGGTGGGCCTTTGTACCTAAATCCAATGGAAATCAATGGGCACACTAAAAAGAGCATTTTCCTTTATCTACCAAGGATGACAGTTTCTGTGAAATACTGGGACCAATATTTTTTAAAACTTCAGATACATCTGCCAGGTTGGGGAAATTTTGCCCAAAAGAGAAACTTTCAATGTGCCATAAGGGAGAAACTATTTTTGCAGACTTCCCTCTGGCTCCAAACCTGCTGCTGGGATTTTTTTGGGAGGCGGTACTCCGCGTGTTTGACAAAACTGATGGCTCTGAAATACAGACTTCTGGTTTCTCGATATAGGGAAAAGCAACAGAAGAAAGCAAAGATGAGCAGCAGGGGATATTAGCAAAATTAGGATCACTGACAGACTTAGGGGAAAGGCAGAAATAGAGGGACTGCTCAGGTAGAGCAAGTAGGCAACTCAGTAAAGAACAGCACGTGGCCACTGGGTTCACAACGGAAGGAACTGACACCCTCAGAAACAGTGAGGAACAAATCTGCAGAGGACACGGCACCCTCCTTCAAGTCATTACGCCTATCTCGGTAGTAAAATCAGGAGACTACAGTGGAAGCTCACCCTATCAGTTCTTCCTGAAATTGCTGGCACGCTTTTTAGAGCCACTGGAATAATGATGCCGAAGGGCTTAAAAACCTGGCATACCTCAGACAACATATGAGGTCACAGGGTACAGGAAAACGTATAGGGACAGCTGTGTCAGACAGGATGCAGATAGAAAAAATACTGAAGTTCTGAAACAGAAAATTTCCCCTTTAGAAAGGGCCTGTGAACAGAGACCAGGGCAGCTGAGAACTGCCCAAAAGGCCCTCAACACTCTGGGACATGGAAAAGCCTTGATCAACGCTCTGCGCTTGCAGCACTGCATGGCCTTACAAAACAGTGCGTGCAGCAGCTCAGGCCTCCAACAGGTTGCAGTCTCTGCAGGGATCATGGGCTCCAACATCCATCACAGGGACCCAGATGTCATCATTAAGCAACTGTCAGTCAATCAGATGTGAAACTGTTTAGAACAGAACTGTGGCAGCTAAGGAAGGGCCTGCTGTAAAAGGCCAGGAGGTTTGGAGATGCTCCACTTCCCACTGCTGGCCCAGAGCTCAGGCTGGGTGTCCTTCTATCCAATGGGATTTTCTGCTGGCAGCTGCAAATCTCCTTCCTAAGTCTGTAAAAATACAGTAAAATCTAACTGTATTCAGAAAAAAAAGGAAAGGGAAAGGGGGCAGGGGAAGGGGATGGGAAAGGGAAAGAGAAGGGGAGAGGAAGAGGAGGGGAGGAGAAGGAGAAAGAAACAGCAAGAGCTGCTCACCAGACAAACCTGCAGACCCAGACCCAATCAAGTGTCATTTTGTATCAGTTTTCATTAGCCCTTTCCCATTCCACTGGATTGTCAACAGTGTTCCAGGATCTGTTAAAAATAAACCTTTGCTGTCTCGGGGAGCTACTTGGCCAATTATTTTAATACTCTTGGGTACCAGTTATCCAGCTCTGCCACTTTTAAATGCCTTCCTTAAACTGTCACTTTTTAACCTTTTTCTTAGTTCCCACAGAAGCAGAAAATATCTCATTGTCACTGTGAGTTTGCATTTTTTTTGCTTCTTGGCAAATGGCAAACAGAAGTAATTACTGAAAAGTCCTTTCTTTTCTGCATCGCCATTGAGAATCTTTGTCTCTTCTGTCAATTTCTGCCTTTGCCAAGAGTCGGGCCCAGTCCTATGACAGGCTTTTATTGGCTTCTAAATGTAAATCTCTTTCTGCACCTGGTACCCGACCCAGGGAGATTTAATATTTTAATTAAAGCACTTCCTCTGACCTCAGAAAGCACATCTATACTCATGCACCAAAAAAAACCAACAAAAAAAACCCAAACCCTCAGTTAGCAGAAAGTTTTCTGGGATAGGACCAAGCCATGGAAATGTGATCTCACAGAAATGCAGCTCCCAGAACAGCAGTGGAAAGGGCAGAGCCTGGAGCAGAGCCTGAAGCAAGGACTGGGCTGTGCCCCAGGGCTGCTTGGGGTAGGGGAGCTCCACTACTCCCAACACAGCCACTCGCAGGCAGGTGCCGACGGGATCGCCTCGTTATTTCACAAGTTAATTGGCTGTCTTGTCCATGGAGATGGTGGATGCCCCTCAAGGTCAGGTTGAGCATCTGATGGAGCTGTGGGTGTCCCTGTTCATTGCAGGGGAGTTGGACCAGATGGCCTTTAAGTGTCCATTCCTACAGTGACTCTATGATTGTTTTCTATCGCAGCATCCCATATAGCTTCACATTAATAAGGCCCACTGTTCAGGCTAGTCAGGATTGTACGCGCACAAATGCTTCCTGAATATTAGTTAACAAATAAAGCCTACAACTTAAATCAAGGCTGCTTCTTCTAATAACCCCCAACTTAGAACTTAAAGAGAAACAAGATTAGGGATTAATAGCATCACTGAAACACAGAGAAGCTGTACAGCGATTATTTTTGTGACCTTCATCTCTGAGTTTCGGTTTTGAACAGTTTCTGAATCTAATTATCACAGATCATTTTAATTAATCTGGGAATGGCTTACAGAACAGTGCTGAATCCTTTTGTCTTTTCCCAGAAGACAGATACAACATATTGTAGGATGGAAAAGAATAATAATAACAAAAAAGAAAACAAAGCAGATTTCCTTTCAGTTGGACAAATTCAAAAATATTTTACAAAGATTATTGAAAAAAGGGGAAAAAATTCTTAGCTTGCTTTCAGGGCTTCTAGCCCAGAGGAATTGTTCTAAAAAGTCTTTTCCCTTCTTTTCTGCATCTTAGTGCATAAAGAAGATACCATCAAATCTGCAGCATGAGATCAAGTAAATTCGCAGGTTTCAAGCTATCTCTTCTGCGCCAGATAATTTAATGGGTCTCTTGGTCTTAATGTTCTTAACTCAGCAATGTGTCTGAGCATTTTAGATAACAGACAAAGCTTTGGCAAGAAATTCAGATTTTAATTGCTGTTTCAAAAATTGATCAGCCATGCTTCTGCTGCAAGATTTCTGTAGGACTCTACAAAACGACCACTTAATAGACAGCCACCTACAACCCCCCAGACTCAAATCCATCAGCCTATCAAGGCGAGGCTCATCTGCTCACAGCCACCAGAAGCATCCAGCATAGGGATTAGGAAACCTTTTCTCACAGCTACCTGCCTGCCCCCGTGGCCCTCCAACTGTGTCTTCACTGCTTCCAGAAACAGCACAGTGGGCTCTAGGCTGAAGGTAAAAGGCAAACTCTCTTGCTGTACCAGGTGTGAACAAAACTAGCTGGAATAGCAATGCAACTTGCAGTTTGCCAGCTTGGAAAAATGCAAGCCTACAGCTCCTCAAGGCAACCTGCAGGTCCTCATGGCAGCCTGAAGCTCCTCATGGCAGCCTGAAGCTCCTCATGGCATCCCTACAGCTCCACGTGGCACCCTACAGCTCCCCACAGGGAGTGGAGGAGTAGCGCTGAGCTCTGCTCTCTGTGACAGCCACAGGGCCTGAGGGAACACATGGAGCTGTGTCAGGGGAGGGCAGGTGTGGGTGAAGGAAAGGCTGTGCCCCAGAGGGCGGTGGGCATGGCACAGCTTCCAGGGCAGCAGGCACAGACCCGAGCTGCCGGAGCTCAGGGAGTGTTGGGACACCACTCTGACACCAGGTTTGGGTGTTGCTGAGTGATCCCTGTGGGTCCCTTCCAACTTGGAACCTTCGATGGTCCTATGGTGATCCCACCACACAGCTCCCCGCGGTCCTGGCACAGTGTCTCTCTGTAGCACCTGTCCCTCAAAAAAGCTTTCCCAAATCTCTGATATTTTCATGGAAAGAAACCCACGCAGTTCTCAAGCACCTCCGTAACACGTTCCTCCTCATGCTGTTCTATCAGCCAGCTGCAGAAATCCCAGCTGCTGCGGATGCCTGTGCCAACCGGTGACCATGCCAGTGATTGTAATCTGGAGTTTGGGCCATGTTCTAATCTTGCTTATTTTGCACCGAATACATGAAGGTATAGTCTGCTTCTGTCTTAATTAACATCAGGAAATTTACACCGTTCCCTTTTCACAAAAGGAGAAAGAGAAGCATTATGCAGGAAAAGACCTGAAGAAACAGGAAACCTCAAACTTTTACCTAAGGTAAATTAGCATGACTTCAGTGAAGCTAATTGAGTTATCCCTAAATTATGTGCAGAAATCAAGGGAAGCGCTTTGTTCTCCCTAGAAGGCTGTCTGTAAAAATGCACTGCTTTTTCTCTTAGGCTTTCTGCAAAATTACTACTGGGGAACCCAAATGTCTCCAACAGGAGACAACCAGCGCTGACAGCTCCAGCAGCACTGAAGGCAGCCATGCAGCCACGCAGAAATGCAGCCATGCAGCCACGCAGAAATGCAGCCATGCAGAAATGCAGCCATGCAGAAATGCAGCAGTGCTCCTTGGCCACTTCATGTGAAGTGCTCAGGTGTGTGACACAGCACCACTTACCAACCATCCTAGGGTAGGGATACTCAGAAATTTAGCCTAAACTAAAGAAAAGGCACCGAGCATGGCACTTTGTGTTAAAAAATAATAATTATTATATATATATATATTTTAAAAAAGGCATTTCTCAGCAGAAAAAAAATATAATCAGAAGATTTCCAAGTTATTTCCTCGTACACAGGCTGCAGAGCTCACCTGGTTGAACCTCATCACAGAATCACAGAGTCCCACAACCTGGAAGGGAATTCTTAGGATTCCTCAGTTCAGCACCTCATTAAAGCTGTTCCCCAGGGCAGGACACAGGAAGGTGTCCAGTGGGGCTTGGATCTCTCCACGGGGGACACCACCACCTCAGTGCCAGGGCTCTGCCACCCTCACAGCACAGAGTTCTTCAAAGCCATACGGATCTCCGCAGCCCCAGTGCCCCTTGTCCTGGCGCTGGGCACCACAGAACAGAGCCTGACCCCATTCCCCAACCCTGCCCTACAGATACTACCAGCGCAGCTCAGACCCCCTCAGCCTTCTCTCCTCCACATGCACAGACCCAGGGCTCTCATCCTGTCTCATAGGGAGGTGCTCCAGGTGCTCCCACCATCTCCGCTCCCCGCTCTGGGCTCACCCATCAGTTCCTGTCTGCCTGGTGCTGGGGATCCCAGAACTGGTTGCAGTGCTCCAGCTGTGGCTTTCTCAGTGCAGAGCAGAGTGGAGAATGGGAGATACTCTCCTGCTCTGCTGGCCACTCTGTGAAATGCACCCCAGGGTACCAATGACCTTCTTGGCCACCGGGACAGAGTGCTGGCTCGTGGTCACCCTGCTTACAACTAGGAAATCACGGTTCTTCTCCACAGAGCTCCTTTCCAGCAGGTCCTTGGCTCTTCCAGCCTGTCCTGAAGGCACCTCCAGCCAGCCCTACCCACAAAGGCAGTAGTAAGACCCAGACTCGCAAACAGCGCGGCCCCAGCTTGTGCCTGTGCTCATCCAAGGACCTGAAGGCTGCTCTGTCTGCAGAGCCCAGCCATGCCCCATGCAGGAGCCCAGAGCAGAGGGCACTGCTCATTCCAGCCTCACACTGCAAGGTTTCAGTGCACACAACCACAGGGTGCTGTGGAGGCACTGCAGAAGTCTCAGTTTGGAGCTGACAGGTGCATGTGGGTGCCGCTGTGTCCCCAAAACAGGGCAGTGTGCAGGTCCCCACACTGGGGGCCAGAGAGCCACTGTGAGCATCAGTCACAGAAGAGCCCTTGGAAAGGTAAGGACCCCGAACCAATGTGAAGAAATGCTCAGGAGAGGAAAGCTTCCACCCTCATGTAACATGGCAATGGTGACCATCTCTGACATAGCACGTGCAGTGGCACAGACACAAAGCTGCATTGTGGAACAGTGCGAATGCATCGTTCCCCATAGCTACCATGAATGTACTGCAATCATTTGCCAGTGTCACAACTGCTACTGTTGATTGCTGTTTTCTCCTTTTACTGTTCTAAAGAAAGCAACAGAAATACAGAAGCAACACTGCTGGTCTGTTCTTATCACTTCACTGCACTGAAGGATCCAAGATATGCAAATATTTTCTCATACACTGAATTTTTTCCTGCAAAGAACTGAAGCTAATTGACTTTCTTGTAATAAAAAGTCTTATTTTAAAGAATCCAAAACTTTCTTGTTTTAATTTCCAGTCTTGCTATCAAAGTTCTCACTTTTCCATTTCTTTTTGTTCTTCTTTCTAGTCTTCTTGTTTCATTTTATAATTACAAAATAAGAGGGAGAAAGATGGAGAAAAATGGAGTATTTTAGAGTTCCAGTACTGGGGCACATTAGGCCATGGCTGCACTTCAGTGCTCCCATGGCTGGAAATCATTTCCAACTTATTTTGCCACTCAGAAGTACTGATTCTGTGAGTATGTTGCTACAGTTCTCCCAGAAACAGGGCTTTTATGTCTTTGGAAAGATATATGCCTTCTATGTATTGCAGTTAGGCTGTCCAGCCAGGATTGCACATTTTGCACACCAGACACTTTTAATGGTAAGCAATGCAGCTGCACTGCTGCCCAGCTACTGGCTGGGTGCTGCAGCGTGGGAGGAAGATGAGCTCTTTCCTGGCTGGACCAACCTATATCTGTTGTCTATATCTGCCACAGACTCCAAAGTACTCTGCAGGTCTGGGTGCTGCTTCAGGGCTGCTCCCATCTGGACATTAATTATGTGCCAACTGCATGTGTCTGACTGCAAGCTCTGCGGAGCAGCACTTCTGTGTGCAACACTTGCTATGGTGGGACTCCAGTGTGTGAGTGCTCCTCTGCTGCTCTATATCAGCATAGTAGTTTGAGACTTCAAGTCTCCAAACTATGGACACAGCCCAGCCACAGCTCAGCACTGCACATCTGTTAGAGGGTTCCATCCCTCTGACTCTGCCACTCCACTGTACTGTGAGTGATTGAGTCTCTGTGCACAGAAACTTCCTGGATTTTCTTCTCGTCAGACAGAATGTGGGTGCTGCTTTTAAATGCCACCTCCCAGGGAGCTGACCGGCACTGGTGTGCAGCAGCAGGGGAAGCCACCCCCGGTCTCTCTCACTCCCACATCTAGCAGCCAGGCATAACTGCTCTGTACCATGACTCTGCTGCACCGTCTGCTCCACACCACAGCTCCGCTGCACCATGCCTGTTCTGCATCACAGCCCTGCTGCACCATGCCTGCTCTGCACCACAGTTCCACTGCATCATGGCTGCTCTGCACCATGGCTCTGCTGCACCACAGCTCTCCTGCAGCACAGCTCTGCTGCACTGTAGCTGCACACGGATCTGATGCACCACAGCTGCTGTAAACCACAGCTCCTCTGCACTGTGGCAACTCCACGCACTCTGTGTCAATGCCAGAGCAGCACTGCAAGGGTTGTGAGGCCACAGCAACTGGAGATGTGGGGACTTCATGGGGATATGTAACTACCAGCTGCAGCACAACAGGCTCTCTCAGGTGCCACCACAAGCAGCCACCAGGACCCAGCACCTCCCAACAATGCCACATACCTTAGCACTAGGACCTGCTCAGCAATGACAGTTCTGGCGGGGGAGCAGCACTGCCCAGCCAAGCTAGTACCATGGGGAAGCTTCTGGGAAAGTAGCAACCACAAACAATATGGTCAGAAACAGCAGAGACAGCACCTGGAAGGACATCACCCAGGTAAAGGAATGGAACCTGCTGTTCTCAGGAGAAGATGCCCTTACGGCAAGAAATTACTCTTTTTAATCCAAAGGCAGCAAATCCCTGGGATCCTGTGGTGCAACCACTGCCCCCACTGTGATCCCCTCTGCAGACTCTATCCTCACTGTAGCCTTCTCTGGGATCCAGGCCTCAGCTGAGCGCTGATGGCAGTGCTTGTGAGAAGCAGCCACACCAGGACGGCATGACTGAATGCACCCTCTCCATGGCACAGCAGTGGCCAGGGGAGCTCAGTGATGTGCTAAAGATATGGGGATCAGTACACGGCAGCACACAGCCCTATCTGACAGATATCAGCTGAAGATGACAATGTATGGGAAATGCATTTCACATAGAGATGGGCAGTGGAGCCACAGCATGAGACAGCCAACAGCACCAGGAAGGAACAGAGCAATGCTTCACTCTATTCTACCCATTTAAATTTAGGAAATGAGCTGCTTTGCTATTTGCAATCAGTTTAACTCTCATTTACATATGCACAACAAACAAACAAACAAATCCCAAAAGCACTGAGCAATATCTCCTCATGATACCACGTCAGCCTTCTACTCAATCTCTGAATGAGATCTGACCATCCTTATTGCATCTTTTCAGTGTAAAGAGCTGTCTTTATGTGCAATTTCCTTCCGACATCTGACACTCTCAGCACATGCACCCACCATGGCACAGCTGGAAATATATTGGAAAAGACCTTTTGCAAAGCAAAGCAATTCCATTTGGAAGCCTGGTGTCCCTCTGCAGCCGAATCTAATGAAATAGCGGAGGCAGAAGGGCTCAGCCATCAGCTCCCTCCTCGGTGATAACAGGCAGAATCCACTGATATAATCTGAAAAATTGACACTGCATGGAAAATGAGCATCAACACTTGAGCAGAACCTACCAGCAGACATGACCTGACCACAGCTTCAGTTGAGAATGGCAGCACTGCGCACATGCTGGGCTGCACACTGAGCACCCACAAGATGTGCTCACTGCCTGCGGACAGCACTGCTCTGCCTGCATGCTCCTCCACCCTGCCTGTTATAGGCCAGCAGCACCAGCGCTGCTCCTCCCTGCTATCAGCCTGCAGACAGATCATACCACAGGGTCACAGACAGTTGTCCAAGCCTCTGTTGTTCCACGGCAGAATGTACCCATGCAGACAGCCCCAGCCCACAGGACATGGTGAAAAACTGCACAGAGCAGGACGAGGCACAGAGTGCCCAGGGACACCAGGCACATGCAGCTCCACAGCTGGGTCTGGTGGGAGCTTCTGCTCTGACTCTGCAGACGAAGCCAACACTACGAAGATGATAAAGGCGACTTCAAATCATGTTGTTCTGTAGGAAGGTTGCAGTTTCCATTCCTGTCCTCATTTGCGGAGGAACTGATTTTCCTTCCATTGTTTTCTTCCCCTTCATTAATGTGTAAAAGGTATCCTCCTTCTCCTCAGCCCCTCCAACTGCCATTAACTCATTCATATGTCATTATCTTTCCCATGCAAGTGCCGGCTGGTAATAGGGAGCACTGCAGAGACCATTATTCCAGGATGCCCAGAGGTGTTCTATTTGAAATTAATTTCCTGATGAAACAGCATCCATGCATCAACACCGAGTGACATTTAGAAGTATTTAGATATCATCTCACTGCAACGTGATTGTACCATATTAGCGTACAAAGTACTTTATGGGAATGAATGTCATGCCCAAGTTACAGCCTTAACTAACTGCAAGTTTTAAAGGGAAGCAACAGGGCACAGGTAAGTAGAAAATAAGACATTGCAGCATGACAATGAAATAAAAAGTGTCCAGAGAGCTGAGCACTGCCAGCCTGTGACAACTCACACTAAGCATCAGGGAAGAGCTGCTAAGCTGTGACTGACCACAGAGCCCAAGCTTCCACTTCTGCCTTCCAAGCAAACAGGCTCAATCTTACAGTTTTGGAAAGGATTGTAGAAGCTGCTGGAGCTTCTGTAAGAACAGTGGTGCCGAGGAAGGTGTGCAGCATTTCAACCACTGCAAGAGCATGTGGATACAGCAGGAACACCAGGCTGCTGAGTAGGGGCTGAACAGGAAGCCCCCAGTGGTTTGAGGCTGCATAGGCCCTCACAGCTCCTGCAGCCTCATCGCATGGGAACAGCATTGGAAGAACGGCGCTGGAAGGATGGCATAGTGAGGACGGCATTGGAAGGACAGCATTGGAATGATGGCATTGGAAGGATCATAGAATGGAGTCACAGAATCATAGAATTGCTCAGGTTGGAAAAGACAGTGTTGGAAGGATGGTGTTGAAATGACAACATTGGAAGGACTCTGTCTCTGCTGATGAAAAAGTTGGGAAACCTGTACCCTAACCCTTTGTCTTTGAAGCCTGGTTGCTATGGTTACCACATAAAGGCCTTGCAGCAGCTGGAAAATCAGCATTCATCTCTCCTTTCACCCAAAAAAGTGCATGCTTTTTCCCTGTGCCGTTTTTTTTTTTTTTTTTCTTTTTTCTTTTTCCTGCAGGATTTTATGGTATAGTACATCACAAAGCACCTGGACAGAGGCACACACTGTTCCCAGCTGCAGAAATCCCTGTGCTGGACTTTGGTGTCCTGGCAGCAGTGCAGATCCTGGCTTAGCAGTGAGCACCTTTTGCAGTTCTTAGCCTGGCGGGGGAATGGCTCACTGCCAGGGTCCCATTTATTTCACCCTGTGTGCCTCCTGTGCTACAAGGCCATCTGCTCTGACACCCAGCAGGCTGCAGTCTTCCTTCTGGTGGAGAGTAACCGGCAGCCCTGCAAACCCCATGAAAAGTGCAGCTGAGAAAGTAAGTGCCACAGAACATAGGGATGGCTTACATGCCATTCCTCAGTCCTCAAAGATGATTCTCCTGTGCTGTCAGATGTACCCCACTGACTCTGCGCTGACCTGTGAGGGCACTGAGCGAGCAGCTGCAGGCAAAGGGGATAAAAATGCTTGGGGCCAGGCTGGAGCTCCTTCTGTGCTCACCCAATGGTGAGGGCACAGCAGCATCCTGCAGCGGCACCTGCCCCAGCTCTCCCCCAACAGGCTTTCGCAAGGCACAGTTATTCCCCTCAGCTTTTGTCATTTTGGTCCAGAAGCCGGAAGGCAGACTGTCGCTGAGCTGGAAAGCAGAGCTCAAGGCTCTGACCTGGCTGGCATCCACATCTTGACATCAGCAGGTCAGCCTTTCACTAATTGAATTATACCTCCATTACTTAATAAACAAAGAGTACTCTCCACATTATAACAATGTAATCCTTTAATTGGTTTATGAGCACCAAGTCCCACAGGGAGTGTCACAAATCCATCAGGATGCCCTGAGCACTTCGTTTCTGAGCTACAGAGATAAGAAGTGTCACAGCATCTCCCAGCCTGGGCTAAGTCTGCACATGAGCAAGCCCACACCTGCACCACAGCACCCAGCTCTGGCAGCCCCCAGCTCTGGCAGAGCCTATCTCCACCCAGAGAAACCCCCTGTTGCAGGACTGCTCCACCATGGGCACCCAGAGCTGCTCCCGGGAATGGCAGAGGAGCAGCACACTCAGCCACGCTCAGTGTGCTCCAGTCCCTGCTTCAGTCCTGTCCATCAAGCCCTACCAACATTAGCCCAACACAATCTCCCAGAAGCACCCAGCGTGGACATTACATCCCTACCCACCCATTGTGCCACCTGTGAAATGCCCTCCTGTTGCCCCTACCACTTAACAGTGTAAACACAAACCAAAATGAGTCAGGGAGACTGAGCATGCTTTGCAAGGCAGCAATGTCTTGTCACGGGGAGACTACACTCAAAGCACACTGGGCAGCCTCCTTCATGGTGCCCTGCTCATACAGTTCTAAGGTCAGAATCAGCTCTCCAATGCAAAAACTCTACTTTCACACCTTCATATCCAACACTACTTGCAATCCCTGCACTGATGGTCACAACAGGAGCTGAAGAGAAAGCAGTCCACAGCAGCAGGCTGTGTTCCCATGGGCTGACAAGGCCTTTGAGCTGCATGGATGCAGCCCAACACAGAATGTACTGCTGTCCAACAGAGACAGTTTGGGTTGGATTCTGTGTCCAGCAGCAAAGGAGAAACACAGCGTACCCTCAGAGCCCGATTCTTCTGATTTATGCAGTAACTGTAATGCCTGTGCCCTTCACTCTCCTCAGTTCCCTCCACGTTCTCAGTATAAATCAGGAAAGCATTACTGACCATCGGGGAACAATCTGGGTATCTGATTTCATCTGCAGCCTGAATCTCAGTCAGCAGTGAAGGTGTCTGCATTCCAAGAATCGCTCTTTCTGCCAGTCAGAATTTTACTCCTAATTACTGTCATTTCTTTCTTGTCATTATTTTAACTTTCCAGTGCACACCAAATACAGTCGCACCGTCTGTACACAGGCTTCTTGAATGTTTCTTAGGCTAAATTAAGCATGTCGAGCTCAGCTGCCTGTGTCCTCCCATGGAAGACAACAGCATGACGGATGTGAATGGTGCAAAGCTGTGGTACTGAAACAGAGCTAACGACAATCACATGGTTCATCAATGTAAGTAATCAAAGAACATTTTCCTAAGCAGTTTGTCTTTTACTCATTTTTATGTATTTCACAAGGCTACCCAAGGAACATTCATTTAGAAACTCTTTTCCTAACTTCCCATAGAAATTCATACAACTGTCATTTGTATCAAGCAGTCAGCTATGACTACACATCTTGGACTACTCTGCCTTTTTCTATGGTATATATCATGTTTCCCTTCTATAATCAAGGAAGGACATGGGGGTTGCTTCTACACACAGAAGGTATTTGCTTGAAGACTGCTTCTTAAATAAAACAAGTCAGGAAAAGTGTCTGACCCAGGGCAGTAATGGGCAGTAATGAATACAACAGAAATGTGAGCCCAGAGGGAATCAACCTCCCATTTCAACAACTGCATCAAAGTATCTGTAGGTCAGACAGTTGGAACACAAAAGCAAACTGTAGTGCACTCTGCTTGTTTACCTATGGCTGAGCAAGCAAAGCCCCTGCATGGGGTCACAAGGACAAATGCCTTGTGGCACAAGGCCTGCACTCATGGTGGTGCCCTGGGTGGTGCTGTGATGAGAGGAGGGCTCTAAGCCCCACATTGACAGTGGGACAGGGATGAGTTCTTCAGGTGATCCCAGTATCCACCCTCTGACATCCACAGGAGAGGTCTCTGGTGCCCCAGAAAAGCTGGCAGCAAGCAGACAGTACTGCCCCTTTCTTCCCTTGCACTCATGGTCCTGGGACCTGAGACCAGAGCGAGCACAGCCATGGTGAAGGGCCCCAGTCACACCAGTGCCACCAGGGCAGGTGGAACATGTTTGTCTTGCACACATCCCTCACTGTAACTGTACCCACACAGCGCCAGGAATAAGTTATTGCTCCTCCAGATTCTACGCTAATGGCCAACACTCATTTAATAAGACCACCATTTGAAGAAATGAAAACTCCTCTTAAGGTGGCATCCCCTGCAGAGATGTGTATTACTGTAAATCACCCCACACTGCATGGCACTGTGATTTATTTTTAAATACCAATATTTCACAGCATGCACAACTCTTCTACTGTTTCTAGGAGATTCTCCATGCAGAACAGGTTCAGGAAACTCTGTGTGCTGCTGCCCAGGGCAGAGATGCCAGCTCCACACTGCACTCCAGCAGAGCACCAGGCTTCTTGCCACAAAAACACTGTCATGCAGGGAATGTTGCACCTCCAGTACAGTTAAGCATGACCTTATGTCCCTGTAGTAACAAGGCCAAGAGCAGCCAGTGGGGCCTAGAGCCAGACAGCTCCCTAGGCATTTGCTTTCTCCAGCCCTGTGCACAGTCCTAACTACCCCAATTGTATTAAGCACGAACAGCAGTCTGGAAGATGGATGATGCTGCTGAGGCAGTGGACCTCAGTGAAGGGTGCAACAGAACAAGAAACCATGCTCAGCTCTGACATCAGCATAATCTAACTTAGTTCCAGCGGAAGTATTCTGTTTTTTTTGGAGCTGGAATATGAGAATTGCAAACTAGAATGCTAAAGATTTCTGAAAAATAACAACAATAAAGTAATAATATAAAATAATAGAAGACTCCATTCTGACATCAGATTAAGACAGAAGCATTGCTCTGAAACTTTTAATTGGAAAAACAGTTGTGGGAGCTGGACTGAACAGCTGTGTACAATGAGCTACTGATGGCTGCTCACTGCAGGAAGGGCAGCAGCAGGGGCACAGTAGCTACCTGTTGCCACATACGTGCATGACATTACTTTCAATGAATGATGAGCTGAAACATCTTCTATAGATAGCACACAAACCTCTTTGGGACAATCAAACTCACACTTCAGAGGAATAACCATATCTGCATGTGTACTTCCACTAGACCATAACAGGAGGGTTTCTTGCTGCTTGCAGCCATAGTGATACAGAGATGAGGAAGCATAAGTGAGGCATCAGTGATATTGACTGGGAGTCAGAGTGAGGGCTCCATGCAAGAGAATAAGGATTGACTGGAAAGGAGACTGTACCCTCAGAACAGGTTGCCAGAGTGCAACCATTGCCACATGCTTGGTGACATTTGTTTGAAGCAGCCCAAACCATCACTGTTACAGCCAGGGCACCAAATGATGAGCAGCCCAAAGAGCCCTTTCCATGACTGTGAGTCTACTCCCTTCCCAAAGTTTCTCCCATAAGTAGAATCACAGAATCACACAATAGCTCAGGTTGAGAGGAGCAGAATCACAGAGCAAATAATGTCCCCTTAATATCTAACCCAAATCTAGTCGGTTTAAACATTTTAAAACTGCTATCTCTTGTCCTATCACTACAGCTCCTAATAGAGTCCCTCTCTAACTTGCTTGTAAGCCACCTTTAAATACTGGAAAGCCACAGTGAGGTCTCCCCAGGGCCTTCTCTTCTCCAGGCTGAACACCCCCAGCTCCGTCAACTGTCTTCATAAAGAGGTGCTCCAGACCTCTAAACATCCTCGTGGCTTTCTCTGGGCCCACTCTAACAGGGCATGCACAGAGCCAAATCACAATGATGAGTCATGGAGTTGCAGCACAGCACTGGGTTGTGCATATAAACCTCCCCATAACCCATTGGATCTGAACGCTGCAGCCCCCAAGACGCATTGTGAGGAAAGGATCCACACGCACAACGTCCCCAGCCCCACCTGACCCGAGCCTGCAGGGACATCGCACAGCTGTGCTTTGGCCACCAACACCAGAACAGAATTTCAGTGGGCACTGCCCTCACCCGCTCTCCGCAGCCCGGAGGAGGGCGGCCCGCCGCGTCTCCGCAGCTCCGCTGCCTTTCAGCACCACGAACAGCGGCCCGCACCGGAGCTCCGCGGCCCGACCGCGGCGACTCGAAAACAAGGGAGCTTCCTGCAGCACGGGCGGTGCTCCGACTGGACGTATTTTCCCTTGCTGGGGTGAAGACTTCACGCAGTTGGTAAGCTCACAACCCTGGCTAAAGCCTGGAAGAAACTCAATTCACGTCTCACCCACGCATAGCAGAAAATCTCTGCTTTACTTTTCGTGTTGTTAAAGAAATCCCATGTCTGAATCTTGGACTAGTAGCCCTGACACCTTTCTGGGTTTCCTATCTATCCGACTTTTCCTAACACAGTGTTGGGTACTTGTATGTCTACTCCTTAGTGCTATACTGTTGGTGATAGGCCTTCTTCCTGCAGCAGGTACTGAGCTGTCACACATTCTGCCACGGCTTCTCCCATCCAGCTCAGACCCCTGGCCTCTCCATGTCCCTCAGACAGCACAAAGACTACGCAGAATGAGGAATTATAAAGATAAACTCTGGAATACCAGATACCTGGCAACGTAACAATGCTTTGGCAATGAAAAGAGTTTTATCTGTCTCTATAATAAACCAAAACAAAACGTAACAAAAACAACAATCCAACATGATATTGACAGAAAAACTTGAACAACAACAACAAAACTTCAAGGGAAAAAAAAGGCATTCAACTTTAAAGTTAGCTAATCGTGTGTTCTCATCGAAATGACCTTATAAGAGTTCTTGTTGAGAAACTCAGCAGGAAGAGCAACCTCAAAAATAAGGCATGAGACACAGGTTTTGCAGCACCAGGAACCAGCTACAAGCACTCAGTTTGCCAGTCCCTGCTATGCAATTAAAGAGGCCTCCACTGAGGTTTCCCATTAGCCACTGAATTAGCCATTTGACAAATCACCTTTTGCATTATTCAGCCTGCTCAGGACAAACATTATCTGTAGAGTGATTTAAACCACAAGAACATGAGAGCTGCTACACTGGCTTAGGCCAGCATAACAGCACCAGCCCCAAGCCACAGTCAGCAGGCAGCCAGCAAGGCAGGCACAGGGGAATGGAGCCCTGCGGCCAGCACTGCCACCCTCCTCTGCACCAGGCGCTACATCGATGTGCACTCAGACACAGACCTTCCCCTAGGTCTTACTCCCTTTAGGCGTCACAGACCTCCTTACACCCTTCTAAATGACAGGATGATTTGGCAGGTAGGACAGCTGTCACTGAAATCCATGCCCCCAGTTCATGGCAGGGCACTGGACTCCTCTGACTAACATAGTCTGGATCTCAGATTGTCCACCTATCATTGTAGTAAGGCCACTGCACAGGCTGTCCAGAGAAGCTATGGATGCCCCATCCCTGAAGCCATTTAAGGCCAGGCTGGATGGGACTTTGGGTAACCTGGTCTAGAGAAAGATGTAAGCATTAGAACTAGATGATGACTAAGAGCCTTTCCAACCCATACCATTCTATGATTCAAGGGGCTGAAGATGGCACAGTACCTGTGCCTGAGCATCAGGGGACCAAATACCAGACTTGAGACCTTTTCTGAGAACCATACATTTAACTTCTCTGTGGCCCACCTCAACATCCTACAGATACCAATTGCTCTCAATTCCTCTACAGGTTTTCTTGCTTCCTCAAGAACCATAAGCAAGAGATGCCACAGAAAATTACTATTATTACCATTCCATCATAGTCTGAGGGTCAGTCCGACACAGAATCACCAATGCAACAACTTTTGCAGCAGGGTTAACTGGGAACATTTATGAAAGCCTGAAACTAGGGTATCATCTTTTACCCCTGGGTCTGTACTGCCAGTTCCAAAACACTACCTGGGCAGCAATTACTATTGCACCACAGCATGCAGTGAGATCTGCCCCTCTACCTGCAATTACTTCCTGGTGCGTCCCTTTGGGGCAGCATACAGCACAGCTCCCATTCATCCAGACCTCAGGAGCTGACAGGTCAGTTAACCTGGTCAGGAGAATCTCATGCTCCTCTCTGTCAGCTCCCCTGCTGCCAAGTACAGGTGGATACCCACATTAGCGCTGCTGTGGATGAGGGGTGGCCCCAGTAGGAGCACCACCGAAGAACACTGGCTGGCTGCCTGGGCCTGCTGCACACCTGCAACAGACAAAAAGGGGCTTCTCCCAGAGTTTGTTTCCAAAATGATGTCTCAAACTTCAGAGTACCAGAAGGTATATCTGGCTAATCAGAAGCAAATCTTCCCATTGCATCGCAAAGTAAACAATTATTTTATATATATTTACGGAGAGAATGGCTCACTTTTAAGCAACAAAAGCCTGTAGTTGTTTGGATTTGGCCTTATGTCTCCAGTACTGCTTCGGTTCAACCATATTTCTTTTTGCTCTCCATCTGCACCAACAACATGCTTTTACTTCCAAAGCATTTCAGGTAACAACTTTAAGAACAATTTTTATTTTAAACACACACACATATCTCTTAGCATAGTGTCAGCAAGCACATTTTAATAGCATAATATCAAAAAGTAATTTTACTACTATCAAAGAGTCTGAAGTCTGCAGAGGATATATTTAGATGCATATAAATAGACAACAGTCGGTGATGTCTGGTCAAAGGAGTACAAATCTTTCCTAATGCATGGAATTTGCCTGGCCCCAAACACTGCAATAGCACTTAGACAAGCCTTTTCTACTTGGCTCAAATTCTGCCAGGCCTGTTAATAACAAAGCTATTAGCATGATTTTCTGGATGGGTTGCTTGCTTAGAGAATATTCAAAGATTGTTCTAATAAACTAAACCCGTTACCACATCTGAAAGCATAGGAAATATTGATCAACAATGGAAAGCCATTAGCTTTTCAGCATTTGACATATCCCCATGTGCCCCATCAGACCGACAAGCTCTCCAGATACCTTCGGATGCTCCATCTCCCCACTGCTTGCAGGCACCTTTGCTTGCCAAGACCACGCCAGTGGGAACACCATCCCATCTTCTGAACCTTTTGGAAAATAATGTACCCTAAGGCACCTGCATGGGGAGCAGCTCACAGACTGGCCTGGAGAAGCTCCGTTTCCCTATTTCTGTGCTGTTCTGATACATTTCTTTTTGGGTTCCTGCCTCTTTTGCCCCACATACCTCATCAGTCCCATTCTTGGGTTGGACAACACCTTATCCTTCTTTCGTTACCTTATGGTCAGCATCTACCAACGTTCATAATGATGCAGCCAAATAGAAGTCTCTTCTCTTCAGGAAAAACATTTGTACAAAAAATTCAAAGACAGCACCCAAGAAACCATCTGAATAATGCTGCACCTCCTTGAGCATAAACAAAAGATAAGATTGGTGAGTGCGAGGAGTCCATTCCTGGACTTGTGTAGGTTTTAGTAAGCCACAAAACTGGTAGACCAGCTCAGCTTCAAACTCATGCGAGATGCTTCAAACAGCCAGGGTTTATTTCCACTGACTGCACTGCCATGAGAAAACTGGTAACTGCTCTTTCTGAAAGAAGAAATGCAAGCTAATATACCATGGGAAGCTTCTTAGTAAGGTTTGTGACTGGAGGCCTAGCTGGCAAGCCTGGGTGTGCATTTTGATACAGTCTTAATGCATTAAAATGCATTTATTATGCATTTAAACAAATGCATAATCCCTTGAGAACAGTTTATATTTAGAAATGTAGATCAGAAAGGTGTTTGGGCACCAAGAGCATTCAGTTTCTGGTATGCTTCTTCCTGCAAAATTGAACCTGACTCTCAGACCAACAGAGAGGAATCGCTGCTCCACGTTTTGGAGCACAGCGGCTCCACCCCACCAGGACAGAGTCCAGCAGTAAAACACAGCAGTGGGTGACAACAAGGGGAGACCCGCACACAGCCCACAGCTCCAGGGGATGACTCCAAGCTGATGGAACCAGGCAGAGGCCCTATGACACCACGAGGCACACACTACCCCAACAGCCCTGGGCACTGTGTTCCTGCCAATGGCTGCAGCTAGGATGGGTGCTGCCAGAACCAGCCCAGCCCTCCCAAGGAAGTAGAAACCCTCTGACACACAGCTATCACCAAAAGGCTCTAACAACCCAGGGAGGATCCATCCATCCCACTGCTTTGTTGTCTGTCGACCTTCACTTGAAAAGGGCTGGACATGCAGCATTCAGACAAGGATTCTCAGAAGGAATGAGCAGACACCACCTTACTCTGGGGACATGTAAACGTGGATGGGAAAGATCAGTAACCAGCAACATGACGAGCAAGGCATAGGTATCCTGGGCTGTCAAGCTCTGTAGGAGTCAGCCAGAGACCATGCAGGGGCAGCCCCAACTAGAGGCTCCCAGATTTCCCCTCCTTGGCTTGGGGGTTGGTCAGATGATGTTCACACCAGCAGCTAAGGCCAACACACCCTCCTGTTCCAGTTGCTCAGTGCAGACAAAACTGCCTGCCCTGGAGACATGACAGACCAGGCTAGAGAGAGAAGACAACAGCACAGGAGAGGAAATACTGCTGCCCTGTATCACAGAAGAAAATGACAGAGGGCAGTGGCCGTGATCTGCAGATGCTATGCTGATGCCAAGCCAGCGCCCAGCAAGCAGCAACACCAGAAAGGGCTCTGTGACAGCTTCTCGCCCACCTCTGCCAGTGCTCCCCAGGTGTGGCAGCACTGAACTGCCCCTCCGTGTAGCCACGGTCCCCTCCTCAGCTGCAGCTGATCCCTGCAGTCGGGAGGTTTGTTTGTTCCTGCCATCAACATGGCTGCAAGGTTTCGGCAGGCTCCTCAACAACTGCCGTGCTGTCTCCCCTAACGGGAACCTTCCATCAGAAAAAAAAAAAAGGTTGATTGTGTCCTACATTTGCTTTCCCGCAGACGAGGAGCGCTCACTACACACAAAAAGGAGGGGAGGGGAAGGGACAGCACTTAACACAAATCCTGGGATCCTGGGGACAAGCGACAGCCTCCCAGGATGGAGGTGCAATGAGAGAGGCGTGTGCCGGGCGAGGGCAGCAGGACGGCGCGGCTGACGAGAGCCTCCCGCGGTGAGGGCAGGCGGGAGGAGGGAGCCGGGGAGCCGCATCTCTCTACACCCAGACCTTTCCCTCCGGAGGAGCTCAGGAACCGCCCGCAGCCGGAGGAGCCTTGCCATGCCCCCGAGCGAGCGCCCGGGAGGACTGCGGGCACGGCCGCGACCCCGGCAGCGGAGGGCTCGGGCGGCACCGCGCAGCCCCCGGCCCGGCCCGGCGGTGCCGGCGCTCCCCAGGCGGCGGCAGCACCGCGCCGCGGCGCGGAGGGGGCGGCGGCTGCCGCGGCATCCGCGGCCCTGCAGCACCCCCAGCCGCGGGCGGCCGCCGGCGCCGTCCCGCGGGCAGCGATGGGAGCGCGGCCCGGTCCGGTCCGGCCCGGCCCGACTCGTGGCGCCCACCCCGCCCTCGCCCCGCGCAGCCCCGCGGCCGCCGCCCTCCCGGGAGGGGAGTCCCAGGCTGCCGGCGGCCACCCCGTCCCGGCGCGGTGCGAGCCCCGCACGGAGCCGGGCGGGACCCCGCCGCTGGCGCCCTCCCGCGCCCCTTCCCCCATGAATAAGTAACGGTGGCTGCAATGCGGCGGGAGCCGGGCAACGGCCGCCAGCTCCGCGATTACCTGGTGCCTCTCGGGGAAAGACGGCGTCCGGAGCGCTTCCCCTGCAGCGGCGGCCGCGGCCGGGCTCCGGCGGGGCTTCAGAGTCTCGCAGCAGGCAGGCTGGCCGCCTCTCTGCCCTGTGCCATCGCTCAGCAGCCGCATCCTAGACCGGCTCCGCGGTGGCGGCTGCCGGCGGCCGGGGAGGGAAGGGCAGCCCGCACGGACGGCCCCATGGAGCGCGGCGGCTCGGCTCCGGCTCCGGCGCGGGCAGCGGCAGCGCACATGCACACACGCACACACCGCGCCGGGCGGGCGGGAGGCGGGGGGACGGCGCGGGCGCGGGGCACGCAGCGGCGCAGCCCTCCGAGCCCGCTCGCATCGCCCCGCCGCGGGCAGCCCGCGCCGCTCCGCTCCGCGCCCGCCGACCTCGCGGTGGAGCCGAGCCAGGTGGATCGTCGCCGAGCGCTCTCTCTGCGCGCTTCGCTGCGGAACGCCGGAGCTGGGGGTGGGGGGGGGAGTGGGGGGGCGCGGAGCCTCCCCGGGGGCAGCTACGGCGCGGCGGCCGCGCGGCGCGCAGGGGCGGCGGGCGGCAGGGCCATGCGGCTCCGCGCCGCTCCGCGCCGGGCGCGCTCAGGCGGAGCAGCCGCGGCGCCGCGCGATGCGGTGGGGCAGGGCGGGGTGCTCGGCGCCGGCGGCCCGGCCCTTCGCTGCGCCCATCCTCCGCACCGCGCGCTGCCGCCCGGCCCCGGCCCCCGCCAGCGGCGCCGCGCGCTGCAGCACGGAGGCGGCCGTCGCCTCCCCCGCGCCGCGCCGCCGCGCCGGGGCGGGCCGCGGGAGCCGGGCGCTCCCCGCCCCGCCGCACGCACGGCTGAGCCGCAGCCGCCCGACCGCGCGCAGACGTGCCGCGGGCCGGGCACCCGCGCTGCCGGGCGGGGCAGCGCCGAGCGGGAGCCCGGACCGACGCGCTGCCCGGCTGCCCCGCGGCTCGGGTGGGGCTGCGGGAGGGACGCGGGACCCCGGGCCCCGTCGGGCGGAGCTCTGCGGGAGGTGTGCGGGCTGCGGGTGCGCGAGGAGCGGAGCGGAGCGGAGAGGAGAGGAGAGGAGAGGAGTGCTGCAACCGCTCAGGAGCGCTTTCGGGTTTCGAGCGGCTTTTCCACTGAGGGCACCGGCAGAAACGGCTGCGGCGCCGGGAGGAGCGACGCGCGGATTCGAGGCGGCGTTGGAAGCCGAGCGCGGAGCTGCGCGGAGCGGAACGGTCTCCTGCCGGCCCGGCCCCGGCCCCGACACACGGTTGGGTGGAGGAGATGAGCCCGACACGGAAACGAGAGGTTGCGTTGTCTCTGGGGTCAATAAATTCCGGAGACGTCAGGGTTTTAGAGGTTGTTACCGGTCTCCAGGAATCCTAACCGTGCGTCTCTGACATTTTGAAACCTTTGTCCAGTTTTCTCAGAAAATGACAGCGATGTTACAGCACGGTGAGCAGAACACCGCGACAAACGCTGCCTGCCAGGAGAGGAGCCGCTGTACCTTGCCAACATGCAACCCTGTGCCTGGAAAGAGGCCCCGCACCACTGGCCATGAACCCTGGCCCCTCGGCCACCCTCCCGTGGGGACAGCAGGGGCTGCTGCTTGGCTGGGGCTATCCCCACTCTCGTGCTGCCTGCAGCTGGAGGAGCGTGGGGCCAGGGTTACTGTGGAGCATGCGGGTAGAGCCCATCATTGTGCTGGGCATGCCAGGGTGGATGCAATGCTTTTGGATACCTTGTGCTAGGCGTTGTGCTGGGTGCGCACGTGGGGGGAGCGCCGCCCCAGAAGAAAAGAGCTGCAGCACTGCACCTCACGCCTTCCTCCTGGAGACCTTCTTGCCCTGGGATCCAGCGCCTGGGGTCGGTGTGAGCAAGGAAGGGGAATGCAACTTTGCTCCCAGGCCCATCTCTGTGCAGCCTCAGGACACAGTTCTTGCAACCTCCAAGGGGGAAAAGGAGCATTGTTTTGAGATCACCACCGCAGCTTGTGCCTGTGGACCGTCAAAGATTGCCCTTCCCAGAGCAGTGGCCACCTCTGCCCTATCAGCAACTGCTACCTAGGGCTGGGAACTGAGAATTGGCACTCAGGGCAGCTCTCCTCTATCCATTTTCAAGTCCCAGCTTCTGCTCCTTGGATCAGGATCAGGCTGTTACAAGGGCAGAGAAGCCCAAGTGCTGAGGGAAGGGAGCGACTGATTCCTCTGCTCCCCTAAGAGAAAAGCCATGTAAGAAAGTTGTCTTTGCCGGGGTTTTCTTGTGCATCCCTAATTTTCAGTTCTATCACTGCTGTCTTTTAGAACTAGAGGGAGTGTGTTTGGTGTTCCTCAGTCCCACGCTTGGCCCTGCTCAGCATTAGCAGTGTGCTCCCTGGAGGGAGCAGACAGACAGGAAGGCGCTCTGTGGTAATGCATCTGCAGTCTTGGCTGACCTCTGCCACACGAGGCAGCCTCCTCAGGCCTCTCATTCCCAGCATTTGCTGCCTTGGCACTCCGTTCTGGCCCAGGAGCAGCAGGGCTGGCACAGCAGCGGTGCCGGCTGTGTGCTGGTGCTAGGAAAGGAAGCAAATGTTTGGATATGACTTTCTTGGTGACAGGAGAAGCTTGCTCCGAGTCAGGCTCATACTGGAGGCTGCGCTGCTTTGCTACCATCCAACACAAACACCAGGACTGGGTCAAAATCACCCTCTGAGCAGGTACTGTGACAGCACCTCCCAGCAGCTGCCTCCTCACAGACAGCTTCAGGAACGTCCTGCACCCTCTGCTCTCAGGGCTGTGCAAGGGCTACTGCCAGCTCAAAATTCATGCTGGGCATGGGCCTGAAATGCCCCTTCTGCTTTGGTTACATCCCCAGGGAAAAATGCTCTTTTCCAGAGAGTCTGTTGATGCTGAGAGGCAGGTGGCCATGGGGAGCACCCACTGTGCCACAGCTCAGCCACTGTACCTCCACTCCCACCCTTCCCCATGAGCCTTTGAGGGAGCTTTGTCTTACTGCAGCCTTCAGGAATAGGATAAATGCCTTCTTTCTGGTAGAAGACCACTTGTTAGCCTATATTCTCCCTTTGTAGGTATCATTCAATAATTATTTCATAGAATCACTGAGTGGCTTATGTTGAAAGGAACCACTGAAAGCCATCCCATCCACCTCCCCTGCAATGCACAGAGACACCCACAGCTCTGTCAGGAGCTCGGAACCCATTTCCTGTCCTTGAGGGCCTGCAGGGATGGGGGACCACCTCCTCTTTGGGCAAACTGTGCAGTGCCGACACCACCATTACTGTAAAAACTTCCTTATATCCAATTTAAATATCCCATCTTTCAGTTTGAAATCATTTAACCATTTTCCTCTGGATGCACACCATCAGGTCTGTGTCTCCCCTGAACTGAGGACTCCACATATGGAGCAGTGCTCCAGGTGAGGTCTCACAGAGCAGAGCAGAGGGGTGGGATCACCTCCCTCAATCTCTGACCACACTGTTTTTTGTGCAGCCCAGGGTACAGTTGGTTTTCTGGGCTGTGAGGGCACATTACTGGCTCACGGACATCACTTTGGTCTTTTTTGGCTGAAATAAAGATGGAAGGCTGCAGCTGGGTGCTGTACCTGTCACGCTGCCCAAGTGCTTCCTGCACCCCAGAACCATGTGCCCCATTCAGCCCTAGGCACAGTGGCTGCTTGTCTCAACTGCTTCATAGCATAACCCCTTGCTGGCCTTGCAGCTGGAGAAGGTGCCATCAGTTAGAAGTGCTGCCAAGCAGCTGGGCACGCAGGCGCTTTTCTTGGGGAAAGGCAGGAGAAATATTTTCCTAAGGTGTTGTGTGCAAGCCTGGGGAAGTGACAAATTAGGGAGACAGTCTGGATTGAGCAAAATGCTTAAAATCAAAAACAAACCAAACCGCCTCTGAGTGCCAGTGCAATGTGCTGTGTACACACCCTAAAGGAGACCAGCAGCAGTGCAGGGTGGTAGTAACAGCAATGGATGGGTGGCTGCAAGGTTTAGCATCCCTGGTGGAACTTTTAAGCAAGAGGGAGCAAATGCTTCTTTTTATGGTAAACTGTTGTGGCTAATCCAGAAGTGTTTGGGAACGGCGGTGCTTACTCACTTTTACAAGAAGCTCAGTGCCGCAGTGACGGAAATGTCGGTGCAGCGCTGCACGGAGTGGGTCCTCCCCTGGGCGCCCGGGGAACGGGAGCACTGCGGTTATCGGTTATCGGGCTCAGGGAACGCTCTCTCCGGAGGCAGCAGCGCGGTACGTCAGGTTCCTCCGTGTTGGTTTCCCACGGTTTCAATCATTTTAGTTTCAGTTCTGCAGTCTGTAAGATGGGGGAGCTGTTGCATTGCACAAGAACCGCGCAGGCTGCTCCTCCCGGTTCCCAGCGGTGAGAGCCTCCCGGGCGGGGCTCACCCGATCCATCACCCGCGATGGCTCCGCGAGAGCTGTGCGTGAGCCTGGCCCACGGAAGGGCTTGTTGGATAAGCCTCTTCCTTACTTTAATGGCTCTAACGCTATGTAAAGTGGACTGGCGTTGCAGTTAAGCCCACAGTACACGTGTTCATGAGCAGCAGCACGGACTCATTTATTGCCCCTGGATGTGCTTCACCGCTGGGTGATGGTGAAGCAGTCTGGTCCTCAGGTCAGCTTGGTTCCCTGGTGTCATGGTTTTGTTTGTGGAATATTGACAGCAACACCACAAAACCATGACACCTGGCTGAAGCTAAGCCAGGTGAAATAGGTGCTTGGTTGCTGATGTGCACCTTGGGATTCTTTGTGGGTTTGTTTGTTTGCAGGTTTTTTGTTTTGTTTTGTTTTGTTTTAATCTTTTACAAATCTTTTCAGCTTAGATTTATGTTTATGATCACAGTATTACACTGGTCAATCTTAACAGCCTTGCTTTCTGAGAAAGAAGTAAAACAAAGCACTGATACCTCTTAGTTGATTTTTAAATCACGTCTGTGATAGAATGAAGATTTCTACCAATTGGCACCTGACTTTCAAAATGGTGGTTTATATCTCAGCACTTTTTATTTTACAAATGCCACCCAGAAGACCACTACCAGCAAAAGGCCTGTTGGCACAGCAGCGTGTCCCCAGCACCAGGCTGCATGGGGGACAGGGAGGATGGGGAGGAACACAGAGCACCACTCAAAGTGCCTCCATCAGCGCTGGCTGACTTTCCAGCCTGCTCACAACGGGGTCAGTGCACTCCCACTGCATTCAGGCAGGCAGAGCTGCTGGGTGAGGAGTGCACAGGATGGGACGGTCTGCACCCAGCTGTAGTGAAGCGCCTCTGTCCCACAGCACTGCAGCCACCTCTGTGCTCATGAAATAAAACCAAGCATCTGAGTTAAGGATGTGCTCCCTTGCCCATCTCCTTTTCCCTTCTTCTGGCAATACTTAGGTGTGCCCTTGGCAGTTACTAATGTGCTCCCTTAACACTTGCACTCTTTCTGTGTTGTTGTTTGCTCGATTGCTTTTATTTTTTTAATGCTTTCTTATTCACATTCTTCCTTTTGTGACTTATATCTTCCTTGTGGAGGTGACATCTCTATAGAAAGTAGCAAAGTCAGCATCATCAGCCTGCATGAATTGCCTGAGCATGCTTGCTGCTTCTGAAGCAGCCAGGCGAAGGGCTGGTTTGCAGCATGAACTGAAAACGGTTTGCTTGTCTCCCGGTTGTTGATTCAAGTGTTTACCTTAGGCCAAGACTTAAGTGGAGAAGAGTAATTTGAACTACTTGCTTCATCTTCCTCCTGCATGTCCTATCTATTATACCCACCCAGTCAGCTTAAGGCTCTCAATTAGCTGATGAGTGGGAGGATGAAGAACCATTTATGCACACAAGTTTAAAAAGTAAAAAATAATTTAAAAAAAATCACTCAGATCACTCAGTTTACAGTCTTTGTGGTCACAGTTTAAAGCTGACAGAATTTCATCGCTGGCGTAACCACACTTCAATGACAAAGTTGCATCAGAGCAAATCAGTTGTTACTCCAAAATTTTACTCACAGGTACTGGCAAGGTCTAATTCTGTCTGATGATTTTCTGACCAGAGAAGGAATATTTCACTGGGCAGGAAAAGGAGTTAGATAGAGTGACATAGGCAGAAACATCTCAAACACGTAGAAATGGAAAGATGTGGGGTAACTAATATTGTCAGGAACTTGCCAATGGGAAAAAAAAATAAATAAAATAAAAAGCAGAGGCACACGGGCAAAAGAAGTCTTGTAATAATTCTTCAGTAGAGAGGGAGCTGGAATCTGGCATGGATCCCCATAGCTTCCAAGCTTGTTCAATTAAAATCAACACTGAATGGGTTTTCTTTCACTTCCATTACTCAAGCTGCATTCTTCAAAGGGATAGCAAATGAGTGATATGCATATGAAAGAACCATGGAGTATGAAATTACAAAATGATACAAAGTTTGGATATTTGCACTTTGAGATATTAAATCTTCTGAAGAAAAATATTTGAGCAAATTCTGAATAAAGGACCCTACAGAGGAGGAAGGAAGAGCTATGAGATAAATCTAATAAAGAAGACACTATGCAATTTCTGAACACTCTTGAATTACTGAGTTTAGCTGTGGCAGTGTTTCCAATGGAAGATTCACTCCCACATAGTCAGGCAGAAAGCACATTTTAAAGCCTATTTGGAACTATTTTCTACTCACGGCTGCCATGGGGCAGCCTATGGGGAGTACGTCTGTCACAAAATAAGAACCAGAGGTGTGGAAAGGGACATGTGAAGCTCCCTCAGCCCACCCCCTTCCTAAAACCCAGGTGAGTTTATTATTTTTAATGTTAAAAGTGGACATCAGAAATTCACTTTTTTCTGCTGTAACGGCACCAGCCCCTTGGTGCTGACCTGAAACATGTTCCCTAGCCTTCTTCCACTCCTGCTTTGCTGATCCACTTCTCTCATAGTACTTCACATGCTCCATCAAAGCCTCTTCTTACTTTTCTTTTAGAAACCTTTGTTTCCTCTGTGATTTTCATTGAATCCTGGATGCATTTCCCTGTGGTCGATAAGGTTTTTTTCCCCATCTCTTGCAAGTTTTCTCATTTCTTCTGGCCTCTTTAAAACATTCATCCATTTGAGGCACCATCACTCAAATTTTCCCTTTTGTGGAGGAGCCTAAATGTGCTGCACACAGCTACATGTTAGTAGGAAGGTATTCTCTGAAATCCAAGTGGGACTGTCTATGCACAGTAAAGAAATAAGTACTACTGTCTCCATTTAGTTCATTCTCTTATGACTCCACTCTCAGATTTCAGGCTGGATTGCAAAAGGGTCTGCTGCCAGAAAAGCTTTTCACCTTCTGGAGAAGTGCAGATACTCACAGACAAGATGTTCTCAGTCAGCACACCCAAAAATGTGTGCCCTGTGTAGTTGGTACAGTGGGCCCCACTCACTGCAGGCAAAGCCTTTCCTGCTCCTCGCTGCAGAGCCACACTTCGCCCAGGGACTGATGCACGCAGCTGTTTGCTTTCTCAAAAACAAACAACAGCAACAAGAGAAGAAAGAAGTCATCCTTAACCACATTTCTAGAGATTTTATTAGCTCTATCCGATTTTAGAAT
The DNA here is from genome assembly GCF_039878825.1 of Excalfactoria chinensis. Taxonomy (NCBI): domain Eukaryota; kingdom Metazoa; phylum Chordata; class Aves; order Galliformes; family Phasianidae; genus Excalfactoria; species Excalfactoria chinensis. The sequence continues at coordinate 159,819 of NC_092829.1, read as the reverse complement.
CATTTTTTTAAATAAATTTACCATTGCAATTTGGTAAGCCTGTGTATATTTCCAGCAGAAAAGCAGAGGAGAGTTTTGCCATTCCTGGTTTTATCTTCAAACATGACAGGCACCAAAACACACAAAAGAGCACCCACACAAAACACCTGGTCTCATTTCTGATATAGTTCCATACATAACATGGATTTCACACAAAACATGTACAGGTGCCCTGCTGGGAGACGTGCAGCTGCCCCAGCCTGCTGTGCAGTGCAGACTGTGCGTAAGTGGGCTGAGAAAGAGGAGGGTGAGGAAGGCTTCTTAGTTCAGCACGGATCCACTTCATCTTGACTTCACCTGCAAAGTCCGCTGGGATGCTGAGCCATGCTCTTCCGCAGCTCTGGTGTTATTACAAGCCTGCATTATGTTGAAAGCCAGTAATTAGATGTGTTCTTTAAATCGCTGAAGTGTTTGTATAGTAAGCAATTACCAAATTCTACATCACAATTCTACAATTAGCAATTCTACATTGTTAATAATGAATTTTAGGCTTGAGCAATAACTCTCAAGTGCTTGTATTCCTCCTGGAAGGATCATGTCTGCTCTCTAAGCACAGGCTGCACACCAGCCTGCCATCAGCAACCAGGTTGTTTGGACAGCGTGGGTCCCTCTGCCCAGCCCAAGGGCCAAGCAGGTAAAGGCCAGGAAACAGCAGCTCCAGCTGCAGCTGTGAGGTATTCATACAAACTGGGGGAAGATCTCCTTGAGAGCAGCCCTGCGGAGAGGGACCTGGGGGTCCTGGTGGATGAGAAGCTGGATATGAGCCAGCAGTGTGCACTTGCAGCCCAGAAGGCCAACTGTACTTTGGGGTTCATTAAAAAGGGGTGGCCAGCAGGGAGAGGGAGGTGATTGTCCCCCCTCTGCTTGGCACTTGTGAGGCCCCATCTGCAGTGCTGTGTCCAGGCCTGTGGCCCCCAGCACAGGAAGGACATGGAGCTCTTGGAGAAGGTCCAGAGGAGAGCCACTAAGATGGTCAGAGGGCTGGAGCAGCTCTGCTATGAGGAAAGGCTGGGGGAACTGGGCTTGTTTAGCTTAGAGAAGAGAAAGCTCCAGGGAGACCTCATTGCAGTCTTCCAGTACTTCATGGGAGCACTTAAACAGGAGGGGGAATGCCTGTTTTTATGAGGATGAATAGTGAAAGGACAAGAGGGAATGTTTTTAAAGTAAGACAGGGGAGGTTTAGATTAGAGATTAGGAGAAAGTTTTTCACACAGAGGGTGGTGATGCACTGTAACAGGTTGCCCAGGGAGGTCGTGGATGCCCTGTCCCTGGATGTGGCTCTGGGCAGCCTGGTCTAGAGGTTGGAGGCTCTGCATGTGGTGGGGGGGTTGAAACTAGATGATCATTATGGTCCTTTCAAACCCAGGCCTTTCTGTGATTTTGTTATTCTATGATTCTACGATTCAGGCTCAGCTCACAGTGGATAGATGTTAATGGGCTTTTGGTTAGAACCAATTGCATCTTCTGCTGCATCTTGCAACACATAAAATGTGATTACTTTTCCATGTTGCAGAAGTAAAGCAATGGCAGCCCTTATCTAAACACTAAAGATGGCAAAGGATATGTTGAGAGATTTTATTTTTTAATAGAACCACTGATACGGTTGGTGAAGTTTCAGATCTGAAGAGCTTTTGTTTCTGAAACATTGCCAGTGTTCTTCCAGTGCATTAGGCAGCAAAGCACAGGATCCTGCCTCTGCTGTGAACATTCAGTGCCTCTGTCCTCATAGCACCGCAGCCCCAGTGCTGTGCTTCAGATGGGCAGCGGTGTTTCTGTCCTGAGGAAGAGCACAGCCAGTGGGGAATCCCAGTCAGTGGTTTCTACAACTGCCTCACAAAGCTGCCTCTTCTGCAAGTGTTAATTTGATTTAAATAATAATAATAAATAAAAATAATAAAAATAAAAACAATGAAGGCAGAAACATTTGTGTTCTCTTGTTTTAGAATTGCAAAACAATGCATTCAGGAAGAAGTTCCTTTCACCCTGAACTGAGCTGCTGATAATGCATCTAAGCCTTCAACATGTTAGGGATTGCTCTGGCTAATTACATGCTTCACACTCTTTTTAATTGCAAGCCAGGATGAAAAGCAAAAAGGCCAAAAATACAAAATGTTCCTGCGATTTTCAAAACAGCTCCATAAGTAGAGCTTTGCTGTGCTCTAACATAGGATGTGCCAAATGAAAACAGCAGTACATTGCATACAGAATGGCAGAATGGCTGTGGGTGAAGCTCAGGGAGCATCATGGCCCAGGAACCAACACTTACTGCTGCACAGGTGTTAATTCAAGCTTTCAGTTGCTGGTACAGTTAATAATGCATGAAACAAGATCTGATGTATTACAGACATCACATAAACTATAACTGAAAACTTGTCCTCCATATTTTCTCAAGGCTCACAATCCACTTTAGGAGCCCCAAAGTTCTGTGTTTTTCCCATTTAGGTGTCCCCTTTGTGATTTATTTATTTTCCCCAATTTGTATGCATTTATTCAGTCTGCCCTGCATAGCAGTTATTATTTATCACTGCTCCACATGCCATGAACTCTGCTTGGCAGCACTGAGCAGTCTGGAGGCCCCATTTGTCTCATGATTGCCTTGAAAGTCCTAAGCCACCACAGCCACTCAGAAATACACACTATGTTTTGTTTTTTTCTGCAGGATAAATAAATAATTCAGCAAAATGAAGCAGAAACATATATATATATATATATATATATATATATTTTTTTTTTTTTTTTTCCCTCAAATTTTGCTTAAATAAGAATCAAACATTTGGGGACAATTTTCTCCTTTTTGGAAAAGGTGTCATTCTAATCCCCTTCTCATCTGCAATTTCAGGTCACCATTTCCTGCTTCTCCCAGTTCATTTATATCTTTCTGTAATGGAAAGGGGATGGAAAGAAAATGGAAGGAACAGAACACGGAACAAAAATATTGATTGATTCAAGCTTTCTTTTAGTAAAAGTGGAAAGTCACCAAGGAATCCCTCCCTCCAATTTTCTTTCCTTTTTTTTAAAGAAGTATTTATCTTAGGAACGTGGTGTAGTGGGCATGGTGTGATGGGTTGACAGCTGACTTGAGGACCTTAAAGGTCTTTTCCAACCTTAATGATTCTGTGAGTCTATTTTTCATCCAACATAATGTCCTGATGATGGCTATCTCAAGCTGGTTCTGCCACTGCCGTACGTCCGGACGAAGCCCTGTGTGCTGATGCCCCTCCCCATCATCACCCAATTCCCTGGACCAACACCCATTTCCTCTGTCCCTGACCTCACAGATGTTACACTAGCTTCACCAAGTGTCATCATCTCTCCATTTCTGCCTTTTTTAGGTCAGAAGGGTCTGGCCCAAAGATAGAATGGGCGTCTGTTTTACTGTTTAACTGCCCTGAGTAAAACTGAAAAGAATTATTTCTTTTCATTATGCTGCATTGTCAGGTGGGAATCATCATCTGTTAGTTGTCATTTAAGAGCACTTTCTTACAGCTGTCATGAGAGCAGGACAGGTAGACAAATGATCAGCCAGAAATTGCTAGTAAGCTGACCTCTATTAGTAAAAGAGCAAAAGAGCATTATAGTTCTGTGTCCTGTCAGAATTACGGCACAAACTGAACTGAGAAACTGTTTATCATTACTGAAACAGAAAGACACAAAGATGGCATGATGTTTTCACCCCTGAGTTTTGTGGGATTTAGATGTGATGTTTCCTGAGTACTAAGTGCAGTAAGTGTACGTAGCCTCAGCCATCCCTGGGGCAAGGCTGCTCTTGCCAGGGCTCTGAGGGTCACACAAGTTACTGGAGCCCAGCTGTGTGCTGCACTTACATGGGCACACCTCATATATAAGCAAACCATGGCATTACTGAGCATTATTGAAATCTTAGGAATCAGATCCATGATAACCCAGATCTCATGGCTGCAGCAGGCGCTCACCTGCTCATTCCCACTACTCATGGGAAATGGCAGGATGCCCACTGCAGCTACACGTGTAAAAACATTGCTGGGAACCATAAGACTACAGCAAACAAATAACATTAACTCATACACAAGCTGTATTACTTCAATAATACTTGTTGCTGTAGTGGAAATGCTGTCATGACCTGAAGCAATGATGGAGCACATGGTGGGAAGGCAGAGTCAACCCAGGGGAGCTCTGACTGAAAGGGGTGGAGGCAGGATCCTCCCCTTCCCAGACCTCATTAAAGGGTTGGCAGTGGAGGTGAGTGTTTCTTGTTGGAGATCGCTGTGTAGTTGAGGCTTTGAAAGAGGAGGCAGATTCTTATCTTTATTTTTTTCTGTGCACACAGCTGCTCTGTTTGAGCTTATCTTTCTTTGTTGCAGCCTACAGTGCTGTTATTATTGCACTTTCTATCACGTTTCTGTTGTAACACAAACCGTGATTTTCTCCTCTGAAGTTGGTACCCACTTGTGGAGTGTTCTCCATTTTGAAAGGTGGTAATTAAACTCAGTTTTTAAGTGTAACATTTAATGGACTTTACACAGTTCTGATCATTGTGATGCAGTTCCTTACAGAAATTTTACCCATTTCCAGGTGGTGCTTCCCCCACCCTGTGCTGCTGCTGCCCTCTCTGCTCAGCCAGTGCTTTGGGATCTGTGTACTTTCTGCTCTCCACTCTTTGTTGTCCTGTGCTTTGGGTCTGGGTTCTTCCCTCTAGTCTGTTCATAGCAAACGGTGCTGCTTGCTCCCAGCGGTGTCCTAGCAGTGTCCTAGCATCACTCCTTCCCCTAGGCTGCGCCCTGTAGCACAGTCAGTGTTTTGCTGTGGGTGAGGTGTGTTGAGTGCTGCAGGAAGCGTTGTCTCTTACCTTTACTGATTTAAAAATAAATAAATAAATAAAATGTTCGCAGAGATGCCTGGTTCCTACAGCATATTTGGATTTCCTGAAGTTTGTTATAAAGTCCTCACCAAATGTTCTCAGCGAAGTAACAGTGCTGTGGGATGTGTGGAGAGAGCATTTGTTGTCTTTTGTTTCTATGTAATATATTCAGTATATACTGTTCATAGATGTTAGGAAAATTTCAGCTCCAAAAATTTTGCTCAGTTGTTTTTTAATCCCAGAAAGAGACTGAAGAGAGCCTTGATCTTCCTTTATTTGGCCATACCCCTGTGGGGCCTCAAAGTTCTGGGGAGCACAGCCCCCGAACCCTGACACTAATGAGTCCTTCCCGTTTCTCCATTGGCTGAGATCCTCAGGGTTCACAATGGTGGTAGAGGTGTCTATGCAGAAGATAAGGTATGGGAAGGGGAAGGAAAACAACTGAGAAACATTCTGCACTGCATCTTACAGCAGCACTTCTTGAAGCAGTCTCTGCTGCTTGCCTGGAAATTCACTGTTGGAAATACAGATTGCTCTTCTTCTGGGCAGGGCTGATAAACAATCTCAATGTGGATTCCTTTTCTCTCATTAAGCCTTGTTCCTTCTGCTATATTATTTATGACTTATCTGAAAGAACAATAATTGCAGGATTGTTCAGTGATTTATGTGTCACGAGTAGTGCGCATTTACTGTTTCCTTTGTACTTCCCTCTTGCTTCACTGGGAGAGCAAGATGTTGATTGCATTTAAAATGGAAAGGACGTTGTGCAGCAGCACAGTGCATTGAGGCCTGTTGGCTGAGCATGTCCCGATGTCACTGCAGGACAGCAGACCCCAGCCTTGCAAAACTCATCCGAGCACTGAAACACCTGGTGGGGCAACCCAGGGACTTCTGTGGAACTTTTCTGCAGAGGCAATGGGGGAAGGTGTGAAGGTTGAGTTGGGGTCCTGTGGCACAAGTGGGGTTACTGGGGGTAGACCCCTGCCTTCCCTGAGCTGCCTTGTTCCTTCTCCTAGACCTTGGAGGGGGTTGAGGGCGGGCAGTGCAGGGGGCCGACCTTCCTGCCACTTCCCACAGTGCTTCTCTGTGAGCGTTTTGTGGTGAAGTCCAGAGGTGTTCAGCTTAATGAAGGAGATGCATGTTGCTCCTGGCAGGTACCACTAAGCAGTTAGTAGGAGCCCAAACCTGCCATTATGGCGGGGTTTTTGTTTGGTTGGTTGGTTTTTTGTTTTGTTTCGTTTTTAATTTACTTTTATCTCACATCTTTCTCACTGAGCCTGTGCTGGGAACATGATGATTTCCCTGTAATCAACTGCCTTCAGGCAATGGGACCTCAGCCCCTGGCCTGGTCCTGGCTCCCATTTACCACCCCTCAAATGGCCCTCTGGTTCAGTGCTGATCCCCAACTCCAGTGCAGTCCCTCTCCATTGGTGTTTTCATTTATTTTTTCTATTTCAGAGACTTCATAAAAATGGGCTGAGGCTTTTGTAGCAAGATAAAGACAGAAAGAAATGTGGGTAATAGGAAATAGGAACGTGTGAATAGAGAAAGCTTGATTTCACAAACTTTGAGATAATTAGAGAATGCGTGAATAAAGTCTTAGGCCCAGAATGCGGTTTGCAACTAAATTTATTTCTCCTGAAAAAGAGGCAAAATTGGATGACTTTTCTTTGTGTGGCATCACTAATACTTGAACGTTACACAAGTCTGTAAGCATCATCCTCTAATAATGGCTTTTCAATTGCTGTAGCAGTGCAACAAACTGCCTGTAACTGAGAAGTGGGTCTCTGACTCTGCTTTCCCATCCCAGCAGCTGTGTGTTGTTTCGGCACTGGGTTTGTGCATTCAGCTCCCACAGCCCATTAGTGTCTGTCACACCCTCCCCACCACCTCGCAGCCCCATCTGTGTGCTGGCAGCAGACTCACTCCCTTCCACTGTTGTGTAACTGCAGACCTCTGCGTTCAGAGGTAATGAAGTCACAGGGTCACCTGCACAGAGTGCAATTGGTTTTCATAAATACCATTCATTATGCAAATTCTGTATTTACAGACAGCATTAAGGTAACGTGAATGTGAGGAGCAGAGTAATAGAAACTGTGCTTTTGACATCAGGCAAGAATATTTGACAGAAATGGATTAGCAAATGAGTACAAAGATGTTTAGAGAATGGCTGCATGGCCCTTTTTGGCTGAGAAGTGCCACAGTCTGAGCAGAGCAGAGTGGCAGTGGGTGGGTGTGCAAGTTCTGCTGAGGAAGGTCTGTCCCCCCCCTCAATCCACTGCTGAGCTGCAGGATCCAGATCTTCCTTCACCCTTTTGGAGTCACACATGTCAGTACCCACCTCTCACTGGAACAAATGTATGAACCATTCAGCTAATGTCATTGCCTTGCAATCCTGTAGCTTCACAGTCTAGAATCTTAACTGTGGACTCCGTTCCTTAAAGCAAACAAATCTGCTGCTCTGGCTGTGCACATTTGTTGTTGTTTTTTTGTCTCTTTCTTATCTGCTCCTTCCTGTGGAGGAATCAAACATCCCAATTTACTCAGTGTATAGGGATCAGCTGGAGTCTTGTAAAAGTGAGGCAAATGCTCCATTTCCCTCTCTTCATGGCTGCCATTAGGTATGGCTCTGCGTCCCATGGTACCTGTACCTCTACACACTGTTGGCGTTAGGGCAGGATGTGATACAGATGTGGTGCAGGTGCTTGGTGGTCAGTGCAGGGGGTACGCACTGTCCCACAGAGCCGTGTCAGTGGGGTTCTTGTCCTGGAAGCCCCCCAAAGGGTCATCAGTGGAGGAGAGATGTCAGAGCCACCCCTCTCACAAAGAAGTGCCTCCACTGCAGGCCCTCACCATGGGACACTGCAGCCCTGGCCAGAGCTCTGGGCCAGAATGGGGTGGGGGCCCCGATGCTCCAGTTGTGCCCCAGGGGGCTGCCAGGGCTCTGCTCCCCACTCTTGGAAACAATGTGGAGCTGCCCATAAATCCTGCTATGACTGCAGTGGTGCTGCACCATCACCTTCAAGCCTCTGTGGCCTCGAAGGACCATGGCTGGTGATTAGAGCTACATAGAAATCTGCTTCCCGTGTTCATGTATTTTTTGCCTGCAATTAGAACTTCAGGCCTGACGTATAAATTACTTTTTACTGCTGGAGCAGAAAATGTCTCCATTCATTTTGATATAGTATAAGTGCAGGCAAGGCGGATGTGATTTACAAAATGTGATTTTGTCTACGAGGTTTAAAACTATAGTGGCACCTCTGGGTTTTATTTAGCAGCACTGAAGTCAGAGCATGATGGAGGTTAGCATTATCTTTTCCTCCATCAGCAATCGTGCAGCCTACGAGTGCACTTCCTTATCAACCCTACCTAATTTTATTTTAGGAATCCAAAAATACCAAACTGAAAGTACCATCTGAAATAACAGTGGTTTTAAAATGAGAGTAGGGTTATTCTCTTCACAGTTACTGACCTTATTTCTTGCTGACACCTGACAAAGGTGGGACTAAGAGAATCTTCTCATCACCTTTGTGGGGGATGTAGGAGTTGAGAGCATACAGACTCTTCTGTCCTTCTGACGTTGAAACTGCCTGCAGTTCAATAAAACTACTAGAAGTTACACCAGAAATCATAAAATTTCCCTTCTCCTTTGCGTTACTGACCCGGCTTTACCAATCTCCAGAAGAGGGTTCTGGGCTTTAGCATCTGCCAGGCTCTGCCTCAACCCCCACCACTGTGGCAGGATCTGTACCAACATCCGAGGCGGCAATGTTTTTGTATGGAACCATCATGGTCTTTGGTCAGACAGGAAGATGTGAAATGACTGATGACTCAGAAATGTACATGCTCATCATGCAAAATTACCTTGCAGCCACCTGTATAGGGCACGCTTCCTTTTCCCTGGGGCTCTACATGTAAGAACCTATTACAATGAAGCAGTAAGAGAACAGAGCATGCTATCTACAGAATCTCTAAATATAGTTCAGCAATAATGCTGCTGCTTTCTGCAGATTAAAAAATGGACTGTTCAATCTGTAACACTAATACAATCAAGCACAATCACGAGCAGCATCATTCACAATGACTTGATTAGTGAAAAACAAAGCAGAGCGCTAATGAAGGCTCTGACAGCATTTGTCTCTGTGTTTGGATGGGATGATGTGTCTCTTCTCCACGGCTGTTTAACTCTTCTGGACTTACTGATCTTGGGAAAACTAAACCCTCTTTCTTCTCTTTGTTCAAAGAACAGCGGAAAGATGTTATGAGCAGCCCGAAAGACTTCTGCAGATCAAAACATGGGGCAGTTCAGGGGAATCCTGTTCTGCTTTATGGTTCTGGAGCAGGGTGGATTTGGGACAGTTTGGGAGTAGGTAAATGAGAGCAGCAGCTGATGGTGGATTGGGTGGGATGGCTGCACGTGTGATCCATGGGCACCCTGCAAACAGCAAATCGGCGAACAAATCCACCTGTGAGAAGAAAGATTTAAAAAAGTTAAAATCATAGAATCGTAGAATCATGGAATCACCAAGCTTGGAAAAGACCTCCAAGATCATCCAGCCCAAACATCCATCCACCACCAATATTTCCCCCCCGCACTGTGTTCCTTAGTGATGTACTACATGTTGCCTCCAGGCAAGGTAACTCCATCACCGTGGCAGTCAATTCCGGTGCCACTCATTCAGAGAATATTTTTTTCCTAATGTCCAACCTGAACCTGCCCTGGTGCAACTTGAGGCCATCCCCTCTTGTCCTACTGCTAGTTATGTGGGAGAAGAGGCCAATTCTCACCTGAATCAACTAAGTTAGTTGGTGAATCAGTTAAGTCAATTGACGAGATGTACTAGAACATAACAATGAGTACTTACTCCCAGAAATAATGCACCTGCTGTAACAAGCCCAGCAAAGGAAGTACCTGCTTGGGACTGATGACAAAAAGGTCAAGACAGATCTCTCCCCAACCTGCAGAGCACTGCCTGCACAGCTCTGCTGTAAGGCACCGCTCCTTGGGTCACTCCTGCACAGTGCCATCCCCACTCACTGCTCTGCCCACTCAGTGCCAGGATCGCACCAAGCACCACCACTGTCACAGCAGAGAGAGGCTTCAGGACTGACTTTGTGGTGAGGAAGCACAGTGCCTCACTGTGATGATGACTTCTTGCACATATGAGTGGCATTTCCCTGTGCATTCAGTGCCTCAAGACATGGCTGTTATCCTTCCCCCAGCTCCCTGAGAGTGGAAATGTGGTTGCCCACCTGGCTACAAGAGGTGAGCTCCTTCATGGCTCACAGCTGTTGGCTGCTGAGGGCACAGCACAGCCTCACATCTGACATGTGCCTTCTCCTCAGGAGTTTATGAGCAATAACGTGAGTGCTGTATCAGCCCAGCTGTGTGCTTGACATAAGCAATGAGATACAGGGGGAGCCATGGCTGAGGGTGCAAACTGCGCAACCTTTGTGTGTTTTCCAGAAAAAACAGCTGGCCTGTGCAAGACCTGCACACGATGCTCTGAGCTGGAACTGGGCCCTGAGCAGTGCAACTTGGGCATGCCCTGTAACCAGCTGCCAGCTGACACTGGCCGGCTCCATGTGTGGTGTTTGTCCTGGCAGAGCTCATCTCTAAACTGTCACCAGTGCCTGGTTCTCAGCTGAGGGTGGCTCTGTTTACCCACCTACAAACCTCATCTTAAGCCCAGGCTGAGCGCACATCAAGCTGCCAACAGCCCTCACATTGGCCTCAGACTCTTTATTGGGCCAGGTGTGGCTTTTTTCCCTTTCCTGTAGTATCCATCCAATTTTGTCTGCCCAAAGTCTTGATACTAGTGCAGATCAGGTGCACACTCTTTCCTCGTTAGAGGGATTTTTACCTAGATACATACATCAGGATCAGTTCTTTTTGTCCCATCATGTGTTGTGTTTTTCAGTCTTCAGAGAATTTCTCCTGACTTGTTTGAAATAATTCAGTTTGTGCTGTTTTCCCTTCATTGATTGTGCTCCTCTGGTGTTGCCTTTGCTCCATTATGATGCAGAGACACAAGGCACTGGACAGTGGTTTACACATGATCCAGAACTTCCCTCAGCCTTTGAACCCTTCACTCAAATACCCGTCTGCATTTGTCAGACACCTCCATCGCACCACTCACATGTGCAGTAATAACAGTCTGGATCCTTTCAAGTATCAAAACTGACTCCCACTGGAAATCAGTCATCAGACAGACAAGAGACAGGCAGGATAGCAGAGAGCTGCCTGCCAACATTTTTTTCTATAAAAGCTCATGGAAGCAGGCAAAATAGAAATGACTTGTCAACGACAGCTTAAGGAGAGATACCGGGAATATAATTATGGTCACACAAATTGCTGCCGTGTGTTCAGAGAAGGATGTGTGTGAGGTACATGCTGAGGGTCACAGCTCTGCTTTGCTTCCATGTCATGCCCACAGTACTATCTTTTCATTTATACATGAATGACTGAATAATATTTTAATAAACATTTATTCAAGAATTCTTCTTTAATCATCTTTTTCTCCCAGTTTTAGGCTATCTTCATAAGGTGTTTAACTACCTACTTCCTTTCCTGTCACTTGCATGAAGAGAGGAAAAAACCTTTAACTCTGCAGCATGTGTGGATGTCCTCAGAACAACCACTGCTGGAAAACACGGCTCTGACTTTTCCTCAAAGTACTCCTCCACTGGTGACTTCTGCCACCACTAAGTTCTCTGTTGGGAAGCTTAGTGCACTTTGTCCTGTCTTGCTGCAGTGCCTCCCATCTATCTATAGCCACCTCTTGCCTGAGGGACTCAGATCACTTTCCTTGGCTCTAAATGTGAAACACCAGGCCAGGTGAGAGTCAGTGGGTGCCTCCCTGCTGCTAAATAGTTCAGGACAGTGTTCTCCCAGCACAGACCTCCAAACAGTGATAACGTGTGGAAGATAAGGCTGAAGGACTTTGTCAAGGCAAGCTTGGATTACTACATTTTTTCTGAAGGGGAAATAAACCACCACCAGCAACAAAGCACTATGACTGGGAGGACATAAATGAGCTTCTGCCATGCTGCTGCTCCCTGAGCTGGGGTGCTGTGCAGCACCCTTACATCCATCACCATAATCATGCAACACCTGACCTCCTGCTTAGAAAAGCCACCTAATTACTGTATTTCCAGGCTTCGTCTGTTGTAGCTCTGGCCTCCAGTTAGCACTTGTCGGTAACCTCTGCTCCTTCTTCAGGAAAGTGCAGCCATAGCTGCCCACAGACTATAGTCACAACCCATACTCCTTGTCTCTCTTTCTCATCAGGGTGTCATCAGTACTCTCTCTATGCCTGCTTTGGAGAAGTGGTGTGCATGTACTTGGTAAGAGCTCCAGTGGTGAGACTGGCTCCGGTGGGGATGAGGCAGTTCCTGCAGGTGATGCAGATGAAAGCAATGAGAAGAGGTAAGATGGAAAGGTGTAAACATCTGCTCCAAAGTAATCCCCTCTTCTCTGCTCTCTGCTTTACTGATGACCTTCCTACCAACCCTAGAGTGTGTCAGCCAAAGAACGACTGGTGTGGGTACATCTAGCAGCCCTGTTGCCCAGCAGAGCAGTGGAGCTTTGCTGGCACCTTCTGTTTGCAAGGCAGGAGCACAAGCTCACCCACTCTTCCCCTTTCTAATCTCTTTCACATCTGTTCTATCATGGGCTGTGTTGCAACAAGCAGAAGCTAGACTTACCTTCTCCTTATGCACCAAGACCTGCCTGTGTGCAATCACAAAATTCAGCGGTGTGCGGAACTGAGAAAATTGACACCAAAGAAAACAAGTGCAATCAGGGAGCTTTCCTTTGCCTATCTGGCTGCAAATGTTCCAGCTGGTATGAAGCTTCAGACAAAGATGTGGGCCCATGATTGTGGTGTTTTTCAGTTTTTCAGTGGTTTTCTTTCTTTTGTTTGGTTGCTTGGTTGTTTTTTTTCTTTTTAATTACTATCTTATTAGAGACTCCATGCACTTCAGTTCTCCCTTCTATAAATTGAGTTCTGCCAGGAGCAGTGTAGGTGTGCCTCATGCAGCTGACAGGGACTCCCCTTACACACCTGTTGCAGCTGCTCCATCAAGCAGTGGTTCTGTTACCCCATGTTGCTTGCTGTGAAGGACCTACCCTGGGCTGCTGGTGGCTTTTATTAATTTCAAACACTTGAATGACTACAGAAAGTACCAGGTAAAAATTAGGTGACTACCACCTCCACTAAAGTGATTTTTTGAGTACAAATTAAATTTTGACAAGTGATAATGGCAGGCTTGCTTCGGGACTCAGAGCCAAAGGCAGAAGACTGCTGCCTAATTGGGAAAAACAACAGAAAATGAATTAAGTAATAGGGATGAGGAAGATATTTCATTAGCTGATCACATATGCCAAGCAATTCATCTTCAACATTTGTCACTTTTGCAACATGAATTTTAAAAGTATGGTGCTTTATCAAATGTGTGAGGCTCCTCCAGAGTGAATGGTGACTGACCACTCACAATAAGTTCATTAAAGCAGTTTCACACTAAAAAGAACAAATGTTGGTGGAGATTAATTGATTTCCTGTTATCATACATTCAGCCTGAATGATGTAGCAGAGATGCTTTAGTTACATCCACTTCATCTAAGTCAAGTGCAGCCTTCAGTGTGCTTTTCATTTAAGTTTTCCATTAGTAACAAGTGTTAGAATAAAGTTAAATACTATAACTGTCCAAGCTGTCGTTCCAGCTTTTCCTCAGCTTGCCCTGCATTCTTTGGCTGAGAGCTGATCTTATCCCTAGCCGCTCTTGCTGGAAAGTACTGAAGGTTCATTCACATTTCTCTGTCCCCTCAGCTCTGCCAATTACGTTTTCTACATGCACCATGTCATTCTCATTACTTGCACTCACTGGATGATTTCTGATGGCTGAAGAAAGAGAGAAAGCTTTAAGGATGCTTTCCTCAGAGCACAATACCTCTCCATCCCCAAATATAGCAACTCAGGAAAGGAAGGTAAGAGACCGGCATAGCAGTACTGGGACTTGCTTGTCAAACTGGAGAGCAAGAAGAAAATGCACAGGCAGTATAAACTGGGACAGGTCCTGTAGGAGGAGTATAAGGATGCTGCTATGCTGTGTAGGGATGGGGTCAGGAAAGCCAAGGCCCAGCTTGAACTAAACTTGAAAAGAAGAGCAAGAAAGTCTTCTACAGGTACCTCAATAAGAAAAGGAAAGTCCACAAGGGTGTAACCTCCCCCCCCCCCCCCCCCCCCCCCCACAGTAGCGAGTGATACAGGCAAGCTGGTAACAACAGGCAGGGAGAAGGTTGAGGTGCAGTGAAATGGCATGTAAATTCATGTCCAATATAGCAGTGAGCTTTCTGTATGGGAGAGGAGCGTGCTCTTGCAGTGCTTCTCTATTCTCCTTGCAGCTGGATCCAAAATGTGCTGCTTGCAGCTTGCATTCACATCCGTCTGCTGTGGTTCTGTGCCTCTCTGTGTCTGCACTTTGCACTCTTGGTAGGGATGGCCTTTGGGCTGTTCTGTTATGTTTTCATTTGAAGAGAGAAGTGAAAATGCTTAATCTCAGAGATCCAGCCCTCAGGGAGCAGGCAAAAGGGCAAGAGTTTAAGCAGCATGTCTTCTCATCCCATATAGCTGTGTGCCAGTCTGCAAGAACACGGACACAGCAAGCAGTGCAGCTTCAGTGCCCTTTCTGTGTGGCTGTCCCAGGGTCCTTTCTCCTTTGGTTTCTGATCCCAAGAACTTTACACGGCATGCCTGGGATGAATCTGATATCTTAAAGATTATTAGGGACCCTTCAGTCACCAGCTCAATTCTTAACTCTGGATTGCATCATCTGAAGGGGGAAAGTTCTCCATTGTAAGCTCTGGTATCTAAAGGCCAGTTTGGAAGGGAGGCAACACAGCCTGCATCTCTGGTACAAACTAATTTTGTTTTGGATTTTAGTGTGCAGGATTGTAAATATTTTAATTGCATTAAATTTCTCCTTTAATGAACAAACAGCTATATAATTACAGGAGCATATTCACATCTCTGCTGTAATGGTTGTTTAAGCATTTTAATTCTGCACTGTGTTTGCAGGGTTGGACTCCTCTCTGAGAAAGTAATTTTGGGTGCAGAACAGTTCACAAGCCCACTCCTAGGGTACTAGGAGTGCATTTTCCCTTTAATTTACCCAGGAATATTGTGAAACTTTGGGTATGTTCCCAAAGCCAAGCTACATCTTTCTGTCCTTTGATTACCTTGTCTGCACCTCCCTAAAGCCCAGCAGCCTCTGCAGATGCTCAAAGGCAAATTTCCAGCCTTCCACAGAAGGCCTGTGGCTGTAAGTTCTCTGTTATTCCTTGGTAGATCACATTATTTGGTATATAAACACTGAAGCACTCAGATGCTGCACTTAGCAATGCTGGTGTCTGGCACAAGATGCTCTGTATGATTTTTATTGACATGCACACCCACTACCACTTCCAGTCAATGCAACTTCCTTGTGTCTCACCAAGTAACAGGCTGTTCTTGTCCAGTATTGTCTTTGTCTTCCTTTGCTCCAGCTGCCCTTCCAGCAGTGACCATTAAACATAGCTTGCCTACGAGGGTCTGCTACATCTTCAGTACTGCAGTGTGTTACAAACTGCACTTTGTTAAGAACATTCTCAGGATGTGCATCCTTTCATGCCAAAATCAGTTTTAGTTTTCTTTTGTTGTTTCTTTAAATATTACATATGATCTCTTTAGATACAGTATTAGCCTAATCAATGAGTGTGAGAAGAGAAACATTTATCCAGTACCCCTTACTACCATAACATATACCTTTCAGCAGTATTAACATTCTTGGCACAACACATATGGAGATGGAAGGGATCAGTGGCCTGAGAGCAACTCACATCAGCAGAAAGCACACTATTACTCCGTAGGCATGCATGTAGAGCAGTGAAACAGAAACACAGGGGCTAAACCACTGAGGTATTTTTTTTCCTGTGGCTTGATATCTTAAATAATGAATGAATAAATCACCACATTTTTGAATGAAATGATGCAAGTATTATGCCATCTGGCTCAGCAAGGAAGTTACTCACAACAACTGTTTTAAAGTGAAAATTGCAGTGACTTTCCACAAGCAATAGACAGTTTCAGAAACAGTTTGTATCTTTAGTTATAAAAAAAGATGCTAGGCCTTCATCCTACTGAAAATGTCAGACGTGCATGTATCAAATTTCTTGTTCTGTGAATCTAATGTGACCTACCAGGCTGTCACAGACTGAAGCTTGTACAGACAGAATCTCTTGCTGTCAGGCCCAGTTACTGTCAAGCCCACCAAAAATCCTTGCTGGGCATTCTCTTGTACTTCTTCCAAAACACAGGAATTCCCAATTTCCTCATGTTCTGCCCAAAGCACCTGGCACAGTTTAACAGCGATGGGCTTTGCCCAGTGCCAAGGGATCTTGTAGGCATGAGGAGCAGATGGATGTTGAAACTGGAAGGGACAAGGGAAATGGCTCCTGGTCTCCTGTTAGTATACTGGAGTAACCATTTATACTGTCAAATGCTGCTGAGATTTAATAAGTGCTTAAATAAGCAAATGATGGGAGGCACCTGTTAATTCTTCTAAAGCAGAATTATTTTCCGTCTGACTCAGGAAACTGACATATGAGCCTGACTTTTCCCTTGTAACTGCCAGTTTCATCAGATTCATTTTGGAATAACAGATCTAACTGAAATCAGAAATAGAAAGCACCATCCATATTTCAAACAGTGGATCCTCTGTTAATTCTTTGTTGTTGCTTTGCATTTTTATTTTTGAAAACAAAAGTTAATTTACTTATTTGGCTTTTAGATTCACAGTCGATATAACAGAAGATGGATAGGAGATGAAGTGTGGATTCATCCAAGGGGAGTTTTTCAGAGATTTTCATATGAGCAGTTTCAGTGGCTAATGGAGTTTCAAACAGTATATTTAGGACTTGGTTAGTGTAGGCGTGAGCATTATAAAAAACTGAAGTGTGAAAGTTGAGCGGAGATCATAGGGCAAATGGGAAGCAACTTACTCAGGTAGACAATTGTAAGAAGAAAATTCAAGGCAGTAGCTGGATCTAAACACATTCTGGCAATGACAGAGTGCAGAGGTGAGTACAGAAATAGTGAGATGTAAATAGGTGATGGCATAAACAGTGCCAAGCTTGATTATTAGTTGAAAAATACATGGGAGAGATGGGCTGGCAGGGAATCAATTGCCCATTTATTCCTCATGCTGATGAGCTGATTACTCAGTGGGCTTCTGTGAGAGGAATCCATGGCTCTCCACTGTGCTCTGTTTTTGGGGAATCAAACTAACTGGGAACAGGTGGGACAAAGTTTGCAAGTGTTTGGTCACTGGAATAAAACAGATGAAAGGCAGTCTGTATAGCTTGTCAAGTAATTTTTCAGCTGGAGGAAGTATAAATTATGATAGGAAAGGCAAATAGGATCAGTTATAGGATTATATTTAGAATAAGAGGGATTAATGCATGTAATTTTGATGCAAAATAATAAACCAGACATGTGTGAGGAGCAAAGGGGGAATGGCAGAGGAACAGCAAAAGCAAACCAAGATCATAGAGGGTACATACAGATGTGACTGAGTAGGTGGAAGGGAGGAGAGTAGATGAGAAATTTTCCCCTCCATGACAAAGAAAAAAAGAGAGCTGCAGGAGGAGGGGAGGAGTGCAGAAGGCAGGGAGGAGGGATGGGAGCGGGAGCCCTGAGTTGCAGGAGGCATTGTGCATGGCAGCTGGCTGTGCTGCAACTCATCATGCTGAGGATAGCTTGCATGAAAGCAGTAGAGAGGTTGGCCAAGGAAATGTATCCCTTCTCATCTAAAAATCTGACAGATTTCTGTATTTATACCAGTGCAAGACATAATAGGGAACTGACCAGGGGAGTATCTTCTCTTGGACAGGTGTTATTATCATCAAAATAGACTCTTTTCCATGGACAGACTCATCCACTCAGATATGTTAGAAGATGATATGAAAGAGAAGCTGGGCTCTATCTCCCATACTGTGAAGCCCCCTGAGGCATCACCTCACTAAGCTACTTCCACTCCTTCTGTTGTCCTCATTTGATTTCCTGATAGTTAATAATGAAACTCTTTTGAATGAAGTTACTAACTATTAACAACAATTTATTTGCATTCCTTGGCCAAGGTCAAACATGTTGAAGTTTCATAGCCAGAAAGTGAAACCAGTTCATACTGATTAGCATGCAAGTGGTGCAGCTGCTCTGTAGGACATCCCAAGCCCCAGCCAGCTGCAGGATCTGTTGTCCCTTCTCTCCATGGTACATTACTGAATACTGCTGCTGTCCCTGTGATACCCTCCACCACAGGTCAGGTACTCAGTCACATCTCCACAGGCACAGACTTCATAGAATCACAGAATCCTTAGAGCTGGACAGGACTGGTAGTGCAGACTTTTAGGGCAAGGTTGGATTAGGGCTTGGGCAACCTGATCTCTACTCTCTTCATTGCAGGGGAATTGATGACCATTAAAGATCCTGTCCAACTCTAAGGATTCTATGATTCTAAGACTCCACATTTATATTTATTGAACCTCATGAGGCTTAATTTCCCATTAGAACTATCTGGCTTAACATTAATTGGAAATTTGGGGTTAAATATTAGTTGGCAGAATTTGAAACAGCATTCTTTGCTTTCTTGCGACTAATTTGTCATCTTAATGCTTTTATTACTTTCTGTGAAAGAGGCATATTAATACCTTACACCTTTCTCAGGGTGATTCCTGCCATCCCCCTTCAATGACATGCTTTACTTGTGCATGGATTCACTGAGCTTCTGACTCCAGCAAACGTGAAAACACATGCTGTTGTTAAATTTAGACACATTCCCAGGATGGAGGGACAAGCAGCTGGGATCTGCTTTGGCTGTTGTTCAGAACCTACTGCACTGAGGGTGATAACAAAGTGAGACTTTTACGAGAGGTGGTGAAGTCCTGTGCCCCAGTTTTGGCTTCTATTGACTCCATGTGAAGATGAAGGCAGTGAGATGTCTCTGATAGGCACAGCAGGTCTCCCATTGGCATGAGGGGTTCCCTTGTTGTGAGGGAAAGGTTTGGAATCAAAGAGTTTGCCTGCCTGAATTCTTTTGAACTCATCTGTTGCCTGTAGCCTTGCCAAATAAGGCAACACCATGATCAGCCTATGCAGGCAGTTCTGCTCCACTGTCAGAAGCTTCTTATGAGTGAGATCAGAGGCAAAGATTTCAGTAGGTCTTCTCGCAACAAAGTGGGAGCCCTAAACAGAGCCTGTAACACTGGGGAGGCAATAATTCTGGCTCATGTGAGGGCTGAGTCCCACAGTTTGCCAGATTGGACATATTGTAACTCTAAACCCATTTTCAGATTAATTACACAAAATTTGCAAAGCACTGTAAAATCATTTTCATCTGCAGAAAATATATTATGGTATTTCCTCTTCTTCTCAGATCGGGTGAAAGCAACTTGTCGCATTCTCCTCTGAACAGACATTGCCAGGAAAACACTTTTGAATGTGATGTGTGTTATTCTCCCATAATTCAGTCCTGTACCCTGAGTGCCACAAGTGTCTCTGTTATTTTGTCTTTCATTGGGCTGTGAACTCAGATCAGGAATAATGTCTCCCCATGCACTTGCAAAATACCAGGAAAACCAATGACTGTGTGCTGTGAATGATGAATGGAAGCTCACTTGACTGCAGACAATGTAGGCCAAGGGCAGTTCTAAAAAACAACTGCCTGATGAAATACTTGTCTTCCTTTGTGAAGCTGAGTTCAAAATGCTGTATAAGAACCAACAGCTTGAAAGAAAATAAATATTTCTATTCTTCATTTGCTTCAGGTTTAGGAGAGAGTGACCCAAGACTTCAATTAGGGTTACATCTATTCCAGAGTGAAGAACGAGCAAAGGAAATAAGCAGGCAGGCCTGGGAACAGTCTTCTCAGAATGATGCAAAGATGATACACAAAAAACTTACAGGAACAATGTGTCCTAAGACACTTTCTATTTCTATGAATGTTGATCAAGTATAATAATGTGAGATTTTTAAATGGGTTAGTCTGACGGAGACTTTTATATTGCACATCTTTACTTCCATATTCCTTGCTCTCAAATTTCTGGTTAAGTACTGCTGGTTAAATACTGCTAGCATTCTTCTTCTTGATCTTTCTCTGGCTTGAATAACTTCTGCCATTGCAGAATCAGATTTGTTTGGAATAGAGGAGTCCTATTTCTATGATTTCACTTTGTGTCTTTATGAAAGAAATATGTACCAGTCTTCAATTTGTTTTAGTTTCAGTCTAGACAGGACTTTCAGGACCCATCCCCAGATACAAATATTTGAGATTATCAGTTCTGAATATCCTGTCTCAAAAATATCCTGCAATATTAACTTAAAATTCTGTGCTTCTGTGGGAAGCGTCATGTATACCTGAATGAACTGAATACTCATAGAAAGCTGATACATGCAAAACTCATCCTATGAATTACACAAATGTTACCTAAAAGCGATCCTTGCATGGTGCTTTCCCAGATGTTGACATGTATGTTACCAGTGCAACCAATGATGTGATTTACGTTGGGATGGTTTTATTGGTCAATTTTTGCAACTTTGGTCTTTTTTCTTGATCAAAGATTTTCCATTTTTCTCCACTAGAAAATAGACACATTGAAGACTGCTTTGGTGTCTCAGAGATACATTGAATCGAGGTAACACAGTATTTTCTGGGTAAACTAAGCACATGAAAAAGTGATCTTGCTTTTTTATTTAAAATTAGACAAATGCTCATGAGCTCTGGGTCTGCTTCCAAGTTCAAGGGAAATAGTTTTATTGATTTTAGTGCTCTCGATGAATTAAGAACATGATGAGAAAAACGCTCCACTCCCATGAGTTTGGAATTTAGTTTCAAACTGAAGGGAGTGTTCACTGTGTTTACTGTGGAATTCAGGCACTGGGTTCCTTTCATCTTTCTGAAGATCCAGCTATATACAACTAGAGGATGCAAAAACAATGAAGCATTTGTTGCTTTGTTTGTTTTGTCTTTGCGTATACTGAAGGTTTTATTTCATCACCCACTTTCATGGAAGAATAATTCAGAATTAGTTCAAAGTAAAGGACGTCTGAACTCCTGCCTTCCTCTAGCTCAGAAGAAACCATCATTTTTGGAAGATTTGCAGAGGAAGCAGCGCAATAAAAATGATCCCACTGAGTCTGGAGTACAAGCTGTCATTGATGCGATCCACACAAAAAATCAAAGCCAACCTTCCTCAGACATCCTTTGACAGAGATGAGCACCACATGCAGATTGAGGAGCAGACCTGGGTGATTACATTGCTCTGGTTGTGATAAAAGAAGGCATCACCGGGAGGGATTCCCTCTGCTGGTCCCGAGGGGCCACAGTGATTCTTAGAAGGTCATCCTGCCTTTCAGGTGCAGGCTTGAGAGTGCAGGAGAGGAGTGTTGTGTAGATGAGCAAATCTATCTCATTTATCATTTCATGTTTTGAGAATGAATGAAAACAACTGAAAATCTGTCTCCACAACATTCTCCTATAAATTATTTATATCAGGATTGTTTTCAGCCCGTAGAGACTGCAAAGCATGAAAGGTTCATCCGAACCCACAGGGATGGTCTGGCAGCTCTGATGGGGCACTGCCCGGGCTCAGCACCATGCTCCCCCAGCAGCCCATGCAGGAAAGCAGCAGTCAGTGCCTGCAGTCCATGCAGCCCCAGCACAGCACAGCCAGCACACAGAAGGCACAGCAGGTGCTGTTTCCCCCTCCTTCCCCTCTTTCCCCTCCCACCTCAGCACCCTGCAGCTCTCTCCACCAGCTCTCCCATGCAGTGTTAATGTGAGGGAAAACTGCGGCATCATCATGGTGCAGCTCTGACTTTCCCTCATCCCTGATCAGTTCTCAGACAGGTGTCAAAAGAAACCTGATTTCAGGGAAAAAAGGGCATTAAGATGTCAGTATAGAGACAAATTCAACTTAGACCGTGAGCACATCTGTATATTTCTTTTTAAGAAAACTAAAATAAATATTCCTGAGTGCTCCACTAGAAATAGTCAGCAAGTGAGCAGATTCAGTGTTCAGGGAAGAAACTTCTGTTGTCTCTGAAACAAATTAGCATAGCATGGGCAGTCAGCAGCCAGTGCTGCATTTACACACGTAAAATGAGAAAAGGAAAACCTGAAATTTCACACAGCACTGAAAAGAAAACTATTTTTGATATCTTGAGGCAAATGCTGGGTCGTGGTCTGATGTGCTGTGGTTCGGAAATAAAACTGGTCTTTAAAAGGAACAACAGCTCTCTTTTCTCTGGAGGAAAAGTTCAGTGGATCCTTTTGATTTCCAAAGGCCCAGAGGTCAGACTGCCCCCTGCCCTCACTGTGTGCTTTCTGCATGAGGCTGAGGTGACTTGCGTGATCTCATAGGCAGGGGCTGCTTTAAAGACTGCTTTATGCAGTACATTCTGCCTGGAAAAGCAAACTTTTAGTATTCCTTCATACATGATTTTGCACAGAAGGCTTCCCAGGGAGTTGAACTCAGCCTGCACGGTGAATGGGTTGAAAAATTTCTATTATTTAAAAGTTTTATTGTCAGAACTAACCCTGAACTGTTAAGAAGGAGCCTCAGCCACAACCAAGAACAAGTTCAAACTCAACCAAAAGAACTGCTGGCTATCTCCCCCATCCTTGTCTTTTAAAGCTACAATAACAACAGAAAAACAATAAAACACTTTCCAAGCTTGGGAGCACTTTAGCATCAGTCTTGCTGACAGGAGCCCTTTCCTCAATTATATTTTCATCATCAGAGAAACTATGAGCCCACTGTAACTGGATAAAAGCCCTTCAAAATGAGAGCTTCCTTCAGTGTCTCACTCCCAATCAGAAGCGCTTCCATGTGGCAGCCTCCAGACCTCACAGTTTATAACAACATAATGACACTTAATGACATTTCTCATTGCATTTCTGTCTCACATGGGAAGTGCATCACTGGAGGGGATGCACTAGGCCATGTGTGAACTGACTGGAGAAGAACTGGAAATACGTCATCACTGTTTTGTTTAGAAAAGTGCTTCTGACAAAAAATCACAGGCTGCTTTGCTGTGACTTCATAGAAAGATTTCTTTCAAAAATATGAAGACCTGCATAAAAACTTGGACAAGATAAGCATAATTTTCAGGTCAGTGAAAATCAAGCACATTAATAGACAGCTCCTGGTTACTGCATGCAGAGCTGATTTACTCTCCTTTGTCTCCCTTGAGGGAAATTGAGCAATAAATGATGGGAACCAGTGGAGAGCATCCTCCCTCCAGGGCTGCAGAGCCCAAACTGCATTTGGCTCAGTTGTGCACACAGTCTGGATTCACACTGTGGTGAGTGCTCACCTGTGAGTGTGCAGTTCAAGTGCTTGTCTGGATTTATGTCTTGGTTGTTAATGGAGTATTCAGTTTAGCTATTTACTTGCACTTGAAAAAAGTAGAGATTGGAAGTTTATTGCCAAAACTCAGTTTTTGACCAAAAACACTGATGTGCTGAGTCAGAAATTTGGAACCATTAAAAATATTTGGAAGTACTGAACTCTTGCCCTGCCTCACGCAGGGCAGTTCTGGGGCCTCACACAGCTGGTGAGGAATCTGCTGGTGGAAGGAGAGTGTCTGCGTGGCGCTGCTGGTCCCTGGGTCCTCCTCTGTGCCCAGTGTGCTGGGGGTACAGTAGTAGTCAGAACACACTCCAGACCTTAACACCACCTATTCTGTCCTAAACCAACAGCCAGTAGCCCTCTCATTTGTAAATACAAGTCACCAAGCCCTGGCCTAGCTGAGCCAGGGTCCTGTTCACAGGACTACAGACTTCTATGGAATAGCCATGTTCTTTTTTCTTTTCTTCTTCCTATTATAAATTTTGCAAACAGATCACTTAACCCAGCGCAGAACAAAACCACGTGTAATTAGCTGTGAAGTAAGTGACACCACTCAGTTCATGAGAATTTTGTTTCTGCTTGCTCAGAAGCACAGCACTCAGCAACAGATATTCATCTGCAGTAAGAAAGGAACACATCTGACACACTGGAGTCCTACTGGGATTTGGCAGTTTATTTCCATGAGCTGATTGTCAACAGTGGGGGAATTAATGACCACCCTATAAGCAGTGTGCATTTGCACACAAGCACTTATGTTTGGCATGTATGGTGTCACACATGCAATGAAATTAATTACGGAATTATGTGCAATTATGGTTATAAGTGTAACACATTAAGCAGTCTCTTGCCAACTATTTAATGTATGTCATAATCTCCGTAAACTCATTTCTTTCAAGGATTCACAACTCTTTTCAAACATGTCCTTATTAACTTGTAGAACTGTGTGTAGAATTATCATGATCACTGTTCTAGCTGTATCAGCCAGCAACTACATCCCTAAGATGCAATTGTTATTTCATTTTTGTAAGCCCCTTCCCCATTCTCAGATATCACAGAATGACAGAATTATATGGGTTGGAAGGGACCTGCAGAGCTCATTGAATCCAGCCCCCCTGAAAAGCAGGCACTCTACAGCAGGCTGCACAGGTAGGCATCCAGATGGGTCTTGAATATCTCCAGAGAATGAGACTCCACAGCTCCCCTGGGCAGCCTGTTCCAGTGCTCCGTCATCCTCACTGTGTTCCTTTGTATATTGGTGTGGAACTTCCTATGCTCCAGTTTGTGGCCATCTCCCCTTGTCCTGTCCACACAGACAACTGAAAAGAGGGTGGCCATGTGCTTTTGTCTCCCACACTTAAATGCTTATAAACATTAATCAGATCCCCTCTGAGTCTTCTTTTCTCAAGGCTGAACAGACCCAGGTCACCCAACCTTTCTCAAAGGCCCTTTATCATGTTTGTGGCTCTCAACTGGACTCTTTCCAGGCGGTCCCTATCTGTTTTGTACTGGCAGCCCAGAACTGGATACAGTATTCAGAACTGGATACAGTACTCAAGAACCGGATACAGTACCATATATGAATTTTTAATTCCATAACTCAACACAACCTTCTGTTTGGGAGATAAACAGCAACCTATTATTCTGCAGCGTGTATCAGTGCTTTTGACCGAGTGAAAATTCTTACATTCAAAATATGATTGCCAAGAATATAAAAGGCAGCTTCTCTTCCCAGAGTTTCATCACTGGCTGCTGAGTTCCTAGACAGAGCTATGTTTGATGGGGGCAGTGCCTGAGCACTCCACACAAAGTGGCCAAGGAGCACTGCTGCATTTCTGCATGGCTGCATTTCTGCATGGCTGCATTTCTGTGTGGCTGCATGGCTGCCTTCAGTGCCGTGGGAGCTGTCAGTGCTGGTTGTCTCCTGTTGGAGACATTTGGGTTCCCCAGTAGTAATTTTGCAGAAAGCCTAAGAAAAGAGAAAAAGCAGTGCATTTTTACAGACAGCCTTCTAGGGAGAACAAAGCGCTTCCCTTGATTTCTGCACATAATTTAGGGATAACTCAATTAGCTTCACTGA
This sequence comes from Excalfactoria chinensis, assembly GCF_039878825.1. NCBI lineage: Eukaryota > Metazoa > Chordata > Aves > Galliformes > Phasianidae > Excalfactoria > Excalfactoria chinensis. The sequence goes on along the minus strand of NC_092829.1, from coordinate 134,418 downwards.
AGTCATGCTAATTTACCTTAGGTAAAAGTTTGAGGTTTCCTGTTTCTTCAGGTCTTTTCCTGCATAATGCTTCTCTTTCTCCTTTTGTGAAAAGGGAACGGTGTAAATTTCCTGATGTTAATTAAGACAGAAGCAGACTATACCTTCATGTATTCAGTGCATAATAAGCAAGATTAGAACACAGCCCAAACTCCAGATTACAATCACTGGCATGGTCACCGGTTGGCACAGGCATCCGCAGCAGCTGGGATTTCTGCAGCTGGCTGATAGAACAGCATGAGGAGGAACGTGTTACGGAGGTGCTTGAGAACTTCGTGGGTTTCTTTCCATGAAAATATCAGAGATTTGGGAAAGCTTTTTTGAGGGACAGGTGCTACAGAGAGACACTGTGCCAGGACCGCGGGGAGCTGTGTGGTGGGGTCACCATAGGACCATCGAAGGTTCCAAGTTGGAAGGGACCCACAGGGATCACTCAGCAACACCCAAACCTGGTGTCAGAGTGGTGTCCCAACACTCCCTGAGCTCCGGCACCTCGGGGCTGTGCCTGCTGCCCTGGAAGCTGTGCCATGCCCACCGCCCTCTGGGGCACAGCCTTTCCTTCACCCCCACCTGCCCTCCCCGACACAGCTCCATGTGTTCCCTCAGGCCCTGTGGCTGTCACAGAGAGCAGAGCTCAGCGCTACTCCTCCACTCCCTGTGGGGAGCTGTAGGGTGCCACTTGGAGCTGTAGGGATGCCATGAGGAGCTTCAGGCTGCTATGAGGAGCTGCAGGTGACCACAAGGGAGCTGCATTCTAACATGCGGAGCTGCATTCTAACATGAGGAGCTGCCACGAGGGAGTTATAGGGCTGCCTTGAGGGACAACTAAACACAAAGACTACTGATAAATTTCTGTTATTGTTTCATCTGAGGATCTCTATAAAACAGTGTAAGAGATCATTCTTCTGCACCATTGTCTCAAAGCTTGCTGAGGACACAGATGGACAAGTCCTGGTCAAAGGTTCAGAAATCCTTTGTCTGAAGGACACATACAGACAAGTCCAGGCAAATCCTGGTCAGAGTTGATGAAATCTTTTGTCTGAAGATAAGCCGCAGCTTAATGGCTGGGAAGCAGTCTTTTCTCAAGGGAGATGCTATCTCAGGGGTACTGCACATGGCTCTTACCCAGTACCCAGGAATGCCACATTGGCAAAAGAAGGATAAAAAAGGGACCAACAACCATGAGGTTAGGTGTCTGATATCAGGTGCCTCACAACATGATTCCAGCATGCTGATAGACTCTCCTGGGCCTGCTACCTGAAACCTGCTCCTTCCTCTTGGGCCTGCTCTGTCTCTACCTGCTTGCTGCCTAAGGCCAGCCACTCAGCTGCTGCTCTTCCCTGCACTTTTGCCTTGGGGCATTGCAATGGCGTGCAACAGAACACTGCTAGGTCTTGGTGGTGACTATCCCTGCTTTATTCAATTTTTGCTTCTTTCCTATCTTTCCTATTGCCCACTTTCCCTTCCCCATCACCCTAATTCATAATAGTTGCCAGTCCTCCCCTTCCCCATCTCCCTGATTAAGATTTGTAATAAGCTGGTCGGACCAACATATGAACTCTTTGTTTCTTAATCTCACGTCAGGTATACATATATCAAAGAACCTCCTCTCCTTCCTATGAACTGGAGCAAGACAAACAGCTGTAATAAATAATGGTTTTCCTTATCATGTGTGGGATTACAACCTTCCTTCCTTGCAATCGCCCTAGAATAAAGATTTTCTGCTAACTCCGAGTGGGCCTCAGCGTGAACTCCTCAGATCTGAACTTTACTTGAGGATAATCAGGGTTGTTTAATTTCTGAGCAGCAGCTTCACTGAGGTAATTGATTTGTTCTTGAAATCGTGGTTTCAGGGAAATGCTCCTTGTAATTTCCTCAGCTGATATTTCATGTTGTGTAAAATTGCAGCTGTCACACTGCTTTGTATCACAATATGGTTTTCATTGGAAACATATCACCAGCTACAAGTGATTGTTGAAGGAGAGACTAAAAAAGGCACAGAGAAAAAGAGCCCTGGAACTGTGTATTCTTTGAAAAGCTATAGAAAAATTCATGGCAAAATACACTGAAGTTTCACTGAATTATTTTTATTATACGTGGACAGCAACTGTAGTAATCAAAGTGTATGGAAGTAATCTTTTTTTGATGAATAATGTAATGTACACAGAATGAAACTTATTCAGTACAGTTCAACCTTTAAACAATGCCTGCAAAGATATGACAAGCAGCTGGAGAGATCTTTGTGGTGTGTGTTAGCCATGAACACAAACTACCAGTAAGCTATTAGGGAAACTGCAAATCGTCCTTTACCTTACAAAATCTGTGTATTACAGAAACACACAAAAGGCTTAACTGGAGCTCTGCTAGCCAAGTGATAATACATATTTTCAAAATCTATACCCTTTTGTATTTTCAAAAAGCTCCTAATTTGTAGCACTTAGAAACCAAGGCATGATGGGCAATGGGTGGAGAGAAGCAATGCTGCGTGAATGAGTACTGGAAGCTGGGTGAGAGGTGTAGAATGGGCATTTTATTCCTCCATCCAGTTGCCCTCTGGAATGCCAGGCCCTTGACAGATGGACATGGACGGACAGAGAAGAGACAGAGGGCACAGCTGAAGTGAGGTACATTTTGAGCAGGCACAAGATGACGCTATTGGTGAGAGGATGGTCAGGCGCTCTGCCAGAGCCCAAGGAAGCTGTGGGTTCTCCATCCCCAGTCAGAGTCAGAGCTTGACTGGCCCAGGTCTGCAGTGGAAGCAAACCTCCAGGCTGGCCACATCGAGCAGAGGACTGGAATTGCATTCTTCCAAAATTTGTCTAACTTTTTTTTGTGTGATTTGCTGTTCTTAAATATATGTATATATTACACGTGTTATATAAACATTTAATTATTTTGTATTTGTATGCTTAGAATATATCATGGAATCACAGAACAGTTGTCTGAAGGGACCTTTCACGATCATGTAATTCCAGCCCCTCCAGAATCAATTGTCATGTGCATACTAAATATGTGTACATCAACTATGTAGTTGCTCATTTCTCAAAGGACACTGTGAGTATTGAACTGAAAATCTATCTGTAAAATGGAAGTATGATTGAGAACCACACCTAGATCTTTTGAATCCAGTGATGTTTCTTATAAAAGAACTAAAAGAAATCAGGCTTGCGTGTCACCCACAATCTAACAAAATGTGTTTCGATCACATAAGCATCTCTAATTCTAGGGTTTGACCAGTTTCATTTTTTTATTACAGCTTCTGCTTTTAGCTGTAATATTTTAAAACTTCCACCAGAGATCTCTTGGTTTGCTTCATTTCATCTCATTCTATTCCTCGTTTTTAGACAGTGACTATAGCAAAGAATGTTTCTGATTTTTCTGGAGTCATCATTTACTCACAGTGATTTCTGACAAATGTTTTGTAGTACAATTTCCTTTTTATGATGATTGCATGGAATGTGCATATTGCCATTATTTCCTTTAAACCATTTGGAAGAAGATTTGCTTGTACATAGACAAAAGCTGTATACCTTGGCTTTCTGAGAGTTGCATTTATCTTGCTTTATTTGTCCATTTAAGGATTACAGTGATTACTCCATGTTTAACCAGCATGGAAATAGCACAGAATTTAGAGGTTTATTAATATCTATAATACAGAGCATTTGTGTGTCTCATGCATTGAATAAGATGATAGAAATGAGAAAAGATAAATGACAGGATTTTACAACTGATGTAGCAGCTGTTTTTGTGATGGAAAGCAAAACCATTTCAGTCACTCTTTAATATGATTGGGCATAGCAAGGTTATGCACTTGAGGAAGAGCTGACAGAGGGAGCACTCAATAAAGGACAACTGAATTGTTGTGTACGAAAGAAGTGTGAAGCAGAAAGAGAGCAGTGAGACTGAGCCAGAGGAAAGCCTGGAGCCTGAACCTGTTGAGCGTTAAATCCCTTTCCCAGGAATGTAACTCATCTGTAGCAATCCATGTTCCAAATCAAACCATCAGCAGACACATCTGCCTTAATCAGGGAGTATCTTTTCCAGACATTTTCTGCACTAATGGGACACAATTTCTGCTCATATTTTGATGGACAGAACAGTGCAAAAAACAGTCATCCTAAGTGAATATTTATTGTTGAATCTGCCATTATTAAATGCCAGGCAGATATTATTTCACTGCTAGATTTTTAAAAAGATGCAGAAACACTCTGCAGATTAATGCAATTCAAATATAGGTATTTCAAATGCATAGTGATATTCACAGTCATCAGTAGAAAAAAAAATATCAAATCAAATCAAATCAAATCAAATCAAATCAAGCATTACTCCGCTGTTTTCACATACCAAATTTCCTGGTAAGGTTCACAGTGTCAGAATACAATGAAATTCTTTAAAAGACCAAAATGAACAGCCACTTGTTTAATTGCTGTAGACCTTTATGCCAGGGTAGACCTATATTTGTTTCATCATATGGGAGCAGTCCCATTCTATCCCAGACAGCCATTTCACTGTGGACATTGCTCTGCATTGCAAGACCACACCTATGCCAGAGGCACTTGTTTTCTTCCTACACATGAACTGCCTTTGGTAGTTGAGCAGCGTTGACACCAGAGGCTGTTGGGCTCCTTACCACAGAACCATTCCTCAACCCATCACTCTATGATACAGTGCACAGAGGGAGAGAACAAAGAGGGAGAAAAAAAATTGAAAAAGAGAGAAAGAAAGAAAGAATATCCTATATGTGATCTTCTGCTTTGTGTTGATTAATAGCATTGCTTGTTCTGCATGACAGTTACTCCCAGTGTGAATGGATAGATCATCCAGGGACGGCTTTGAAATCTTACCCAAACCAGTTACCCATTAACTCGTAAAGAAGGCATAAATATTAATTAATAATTCTTGGTTTTACAAAGTAAAGGACCCATCAAAATCAGGCAGCATGGAGATTTCATTTAGAAACACCTGCTGTCTCTCTGACTAGGCTCCCATAGGCAAGTTTCAGTGTAACAGCAGTGTCTTTTGCAGGGTCGTTGGATGCCTGGGAAGCAGCAGCAGCAGCACTTCTGTACCAAAGTGTTTCCCTTCCCCTATGCATACTTTAAATGAGGTGAATGTGCCCTGTCACTCACCAGCTCCATCAGTTCCTTATCTTAGCAGCTAATCTTGCTGCAGGTAGTAAAAAAATTACTGCAAGCTATTAAGTTTCTACTAAAATGTCAAATTCTGTGGAGTCTTGAAAAGAAAATGAGCGTATAGCCCCATTCCAGCTAGACAGATTGAGTTTGGTGTCCACTATGAACTAAAAGATTCACTCTCCAGATTGGCTAATTCCTTGAGCATTAAATGCCCCAAGAAAGGGAGCAAACATACTATTAATAACTCTAATGGCTAAAAAGCATATTATTTTCAAGTGATTTGTTAATCAGCACGAGTTCTGCCTACAGCTATTGCAATCAGTCATCTTTTTCCAGTAGTAGCTAGTGTCTTAATAAGGAACAACAAGGGATTTGGAGGAGCTAAAATTGTTCAGGCTTGAAGGAAGATAACAGAAATGATTAACCAACTTGGCTAAAAGACACTGAACAAGATGGGAATACTATTGGAAGGGCAGATTGTAAAGCCTCATTGGAAACAAATAGAGCCAAAGAATGAGTTTGTGAGAACGTCTGTTCCGAAGCTGCTTCCCTTTGATGAAATTCTTATCCATAGTTTAAAATGGGAAGAGGGATTTTCTTTCACAAGACATCAGTAACTCATGGCTGTGGCTGCAGGAGGGACCTTGGCTTTGTGGTTGAGCCTGGGGTGATGAAGCTGAGCCTGGAGTCCCCTGCAGTGCCCTCAGAGCTGCCCACCAGGCCTCGGTTGGGTTTTCAGCTAAGCAAACAAAATGATGATCATTTGTTCCTTAAAAAAAGAAGAAAAAGAAAAAAAAAAAAGAAAAAGTTTCTTTGCTGTTTATGCTTCTTTATGCTCTTCAAAGCAAAAAAATAATAAAAACAAAACAAAACAAAAAAAATTTGTGCTTGGCCCCAAAAATCCAGCATCCAGAAAGGGTTGTTATGACAGATGCGGTGAGCACCAGAATATCTGTGGGCAGGGGAAGTGAAACCATTGGAAGAAATTGCCCAGAAGTTGTTTAATTAAACAATTTGTGAAAACATTGTTGCCGTTGCCTCAGACAGCCTGGTTTGTGTGAGCTATTCAACCTTGTGTGAAGGCTGGATGAATGAATCTAATCTGTTTGAAGCTTCTGGCTTTATTGGTAATATTTTATAATTAAAATAACAATACAGAGGGTTATAGAATCCCAGTGCTCAGGTGATCTCCGCACGTGATGAGATGCAGGTATGGGACTGTAGAACACCTTCTGGGCAGGCACCCAGCACCCAAAGCACAAGGCTGAGGGACACAGCCCAGAACCAACAAGGCCACACTGCAAAGCACAGATGGGCTTCCTAGGATGCATTTTTTCTCCTGCACTTTTTAATTACTTCTTAAATTTGGAATCTTTTTAAACCAAGTCAGGAACATTAAATTACCATTTTAGTTTTTTTTTTTTTTTTTTTTTTTTTTTAAACTGTTTTTATTACATTTTCAGACCTTCTATAGAATAATAAAAATTAAAAAGCTTAGATTGAGAAACAACTCTACATTTATTAGACAACTGGCATCCATGAAAATGAGATTTCTTCATGAAATTTTGGTAATGAACCCACAACAAGCAGGGGAACATTTTGGTGCCCTGATGTACACAGGTGGTTTCCCAGCAAGTGGTCAGCACTGGCATTCCTGCAGTAATTGATTAGCTCAGGTGTACAAGCAAAGCACTGATTGATTACCTATTAAACACTCCATTGCAGTTCTTTCAATTATACAACACAGGACAGCTGTTGCCAGCCAAGAATTCCATGATATCAGACATACTGATGACTTATAATTGTTTATTTGCATTTGGAGCTGAGGACTTGGAGCAAACCCCCATGAATGGCCACGAGGAGTACATCTGTACCACACAGACAGCGTGCTGGACTGGAGGAGGGCTTGGATGGGTCACGGGGCTTTGTAACAAAGTACTGAGAACAAAGGGGACAGTCCTCCTGAGCAGGGCTGAGCACAGGATCCTGCCCTGTGCTCCAGGTGGAGACACAGCAGCTCAAGACAGGATCTGAGGAGGTGGTTCCAGCTGGGGAGGCCCTGCACTGCACACCCACAGGTTGATTTAATGTAGCTAAAAGCTGACACAGGGCCTTGCATTGCTCGTGCAGTTTTAAACACACACACCTCCCAGATACTGGAATTTTACAAGGCCACATGCACATGTAAAGCAATCCTCTTGCTATTCTGAGGCAAAGGGAAGCTCTGTTCTAAAAAATTGACAGCTATTTATGGCCGTGTCTTTCATCTGGTTGCTTTGCATCATTTCTGTGTTCTCACTTCAGGATGCATTTTGGTTGGCTGTTTGTGAGAGCTTTGTTAGTGGTGCTATTCTGGGACTGCATCCAACCTGCTCCTCATCGAGACCTCTGAGAGAAGTTTCCACAGGAACCAAAGCCCTTAGAAGTCAGAAGTTTGGGGAGGAGATACTGCAGCCAGTGAGTGGTGGGACATCCAGGGTCAGAGCTATAATTACAGGTACAGCAACTCCACTGCTGTTCCTACAGCCTAGACATGGCTGGGGGGGGGGGGCAGGAGGGTCGCTTATACCCCATTCTAGCAGCCCCACCATCTGTACCAGGTTGGCCGAGGCTTGAACCCCTTGAGCAGTGCTGGGTCTGCTGGCCTCTGACACACTCCTATCCAGGGCTGAGCTCCAGAACAATTTGGCATGAACAGGAACCCTGTCCTGGGAGCAGGGGCACCCAGAGCATCAGCAACATAATGAGAGGAGGGGTTGTTCTACACATGCTTCTTTTTCTGAAGAAGTCTTTTTGCCATCATCTTCCAGTGTGCGTTTTGTTCCGCTGTGATCAAAGTCTTCAAACATATTGCTCCATGGCAAGGCAAGGATTTCCACATGCTCCTGGACTCATCCTACCCCCCCAGACATCAGCTTCTTGGGCAGTCATACACATGGCTGGGATCCTTCAGGCTGTTTCTACAGGTTGCAGCACTATATTACAGAGCCGAACCACTGCCTTAGGAAAACTATTCGGCAGAAGCAGCTAACTAGTGATAGGATGAGAAGTAACGGCTTCAAAGGTGTGCCAGAGGAGGGTCAGGATAGATATTAGGAGTAATTTCTTTTCCAAAAGAGTGGTCAGGCATTGGAACAGGTTGCCCAGGGAAGTGGTGGATACCTCCCTAAGAGGTATTCCAGAACCACGGAGATGTAGCACTAAGGGACATGATTTAGTGGATGTGGTGAGGATGGGTTAGCATTTAGACTAGCTGATCTTGCTGAGACTTTTTCCAAACTTAACAATTTTATGATACGATCATTCTAAGAATGACTTTCTTGGGGGAAACAGCAGCCCAAGTAATGCACTGCCTGCAACAGAGCCCTGTATGGAGGAGCTGAGATGCAGTAAGTAATGTAATAAAGCATTGTGTTGCAAAGATGATGGCAGTCTCCAGAAAAGGAGCCCACGGTATCATCCGCCCCAGGGCTGTGCTGAACGGCTCAGCATGGGATGAGCATTTTAAAATCAACTTTCCCTCAGCGAGACAAAGCGTTTGTCTGACATTCTTCGCACTCTCTCTTGTTAGCCCAGCCTGCTTCTATAGGAAGCCATTAACACCATGACCTTGGTGTGCTGATGGACAGTCGGCTGAATATCAGCCAGCAGTGTGCCCAGGTGGCCAAGAACGCCAGTGGCATCCTGGCTTGTATCAAAAATGGTGTGGTGAGCAGGACCAGGGAAAACATCCTGCCCCTGTACTTGGCATTGGTGAGGCCTCACCTTGAGTGCTGTGTTCAGTTTTGGGCACCTCAGTACAAAATAGACATGGAGGTACTGGAGCAGGTCCAGAGAAGGGCAACGAGGCTTGTGAAGGGCTTGGAAAATAAACCCTATGAGGAGAGGCTGAGGGAGCTGGGGCTGCTTAGGCTGGGGAAAAGGAGACTGAGGAGAGACCTTATCGCTTTCTTCCAGTATCTGAAGGGTTCTTACAGCGAGAGTGGGGTTGGTCTCTTTGCTCTGGTTACAAGTGACAGGATGAGGGGAAATGTCCTCAAGTTGCACCAAGGTAAGTTTAGGTTGGACATTAGGAAACACTTCTTTACAGAAAGGGTAGTTAAACATTGGAATAGGCTCCCCAGGGAGGTGGCTGAGTCACCGTCTCTGGACGTGTTTAAGAGCCGTTTGGATGTGGTGCTCAGAGATAGGATTTAGCAGAGGGTTGTTAGAGTTAGGGTACTACGGTTAGGCTGTGGTTGGATTTGATGATCTTCGAGGTCTTTTCCAAACTGGGTAATTCTATGATTCTATAATTAAGGAATTGCTCAAGATTCAAATTCTGATATGATTAGGAGAGCAGCTCACTCCTGCTTCCCCCAGCATGCCCCAGTGACCTCTGCTGCCTCCAGAGATCGGGGCAGAGGCAAGCAAGAAGTTGGTGAAAGCTCAGCTCCACTGCCTGTCTGACAGTAGCCTCCTTAGCTGCTCACTTTAGTTGGCTCTGATTGCCAGCTAATAGTAGCCCAGAGCTTCATTCTTTTTATTTAAAACCAAGATCCTTCCCTCAGTGCTCTGAGACATCACAATAATATGAGTATTGCTTTAACTCATGTGGAAAAGGATTTAACTGCCCTACAAAGTCCATCCTCCTGAAGATAGGAACAGGGGAGAGATCTGAAGAACATTCAGAGCCATACCAGGACTGCATGGTGCAGTGCAGCACAGTCAGGGCGCTCAGCATGGCCACAGTCATTGGGCAATTCCCAGCCCCAGCACCAAGGACCCAGGCTGTGCCGGTGCTACGGGGTCATGAGAGAGGCACTGCAACAGTGGGAGCTCTGCACAGGGGCTGTGCTGAGGGGTGGACTGTAGGAATGGGGGAGTCACACAGCCTCAACATGTGTTGGTAGCCATGGCAGGGGGGGATTTGATTCTGCCAGAAGCATCATAGCAGGGTACAGCTCAGGTATGAGGAGACAACAAGGTGTGTTCTGCAGAAGACCCCAAGAGTAAGAATCCATGAGTAGCCATAGTAATACATCTTGCTGAACAGATTCATTTCCCAATTTTAAAATGGCATTTGTTTTGTCATGTTTCTCATCACCATTAGTGCATAATGGGACAATGTGCATCAGTTTAAATGAATTCATAATGAGTGCTGTAGCAAGTCTATTGAATAGGAGATAAATAGGTGATTATTCTGACTCTGCTCTGATGAATGGGATTGCTTATGGAGTTATGTGCCACTTCCACAACCTTTTATGCAGAGAGATACCATAAATCACAGCAGATCGAGTGACCCATTAGATGCCATAACCAAAAAAGAGGAGGGCTGACTACAAGAAGTAAACCAGAAAGGACTGACAATGCTAGATGCCAGCTAGCACAGATCAAAGAAGACTGATGAAGTGTGAAGATGTAATGTGGAGGCCTAGGTGACCAGGACCCTCTTAAGGGAGTAACATAAGGATGCAATGAGAAAAGAAATGAAGGACTTGAGACTGGTACAAGACAAGCCTTAGGAGAGTCATGGGCACATTCACAGAAAGGTACATCCTTCCAGCATTTCCCTCTGGGCTTGAGGGTAGAAAACAGAAATGAAATTAATGGTGGGGAAAGGAAGGGAACGAACAGGGAGATGCTGTAAACTGTATGTTCACTTTTACACAAAGGTAGAAGGAATGAATGAGTGAGAATTTAGCAATGATACCTAGAATGTTAGAAGGTAAATGATGTGAAGTGGCCACAGATGCATGATTATTTCCTGAGGACATCAGTTGAATGGATGATGGATATTGTTGCCCAACATTTAAAGAGGGGATGCAGGCTGTAAGAAACATGGAAATGGCTGTGCTTCTGACAGAAGATCAGGAACAGGAGAGAATGGACCTGAGGTCCTGGAATCAGAGATGAGAGCAGATATCTCGGATGGAAAGAACACAACAGACAAGGTATAATGTCCAGGACACAGTCTGACCTGCTAGCATTAAGAGAAAATGGCATGAGTAGGAGGAGGTGCTGGGCATAAAGTGTGTGATATGTACCATACAGGATAATAGTTCTGAGAAAAGCACTTCACAGGGTGCACGTCACATTGCAAGGCATCACAGGAGACGGGTAAAGTTGTCATTCAACTACTTACAAGGGCTGACAAAGATAAAGAAAAATATTCCAAAGTACCCTCTGAAAGCAAAACAGAACTCAATTTCAGACAGCTTAATGATATTTCATCACATTTTTGTGGACACTGAAGCATGATCAGAACTACAATTCAACTTGGTTAAGAAGTGAGGAGACGGGAGTTCCTAGAAAGAGCCTGGCTGATTCATTTGCACTTTGATGCTGAAAGGAGAGCTGATACTAATGTGCAGTGAGTACTTTCGGGACAATCTCTGGAGAAACAGAAAGATCGGCTCAACTCCTGTGGCAAGGACATGCCCCAGGGAACCACCATGTGCCAAGGGAGAGGGGACTCAGATCAGGGGATGAGGTCACTTCCCACTTGGAGAGATTTGTTTCTCATTTGAAATATTGTAATAAAAACACTGAAGTTTTTGCTGTGCTGTAAGAGAGATCTTTCTCATATTGGCAATTGTGACACTGTGGGAAACTTCTAGAATAGACTGGGAACAGGTGATCCAAATGGCAGCGTGGGCCAGACAGGATATGTAGCATAGTCTCTGGTGCAAATAGTAGCAGTGACTTCAGTTTGGCAAATAGCATGAGTGGCATGGAAAGCCTGAAATCACCAAAAAATGCTAAATTATTGATAGTAACTATAAATGACTGGAATGAGTGTACATAAGGGAGAGCTCATACATATATTTTAAGAAAACATGAGCATTACTGTACAGGCCTTACTAACAATGAAGTTTGGTTGTATAATGCTGAAATTTCATGTTTAAGAGACTCCCACAGGAATGAAAGTAGAGAAGGGTTACAGCTGCAGTCAGTGACTGTCTGGACTTAATGAGCCAGAAGATATGAATGGAAGAGCTTCTGTGTCAACATGATGAGCTACTGGTCAGACTCAGTATGGATCACATTTGAGTCCCAAAGGCACATTTTCCTTCTGGATGAATGTCAATTTTCCAGCTGCAGGGTATATCCCATACTTAAGAGTTGGCCTGGTATTGTCCCCCACAGCACTTTTGACCAGAGCTTCTGTCCTTTCCAAACACTGCTCTAAATAATGTCTGGTTCCTGACCCACAGGGCAAGTGGGTCACAGTCAGACTGCAGTGATAAGCCCCCACCCAGAGATGAGCAGGATCTCATGGGTACAGCAGGAAATGCCCCAGCCTGCCAGCACCCTGACAGGCAGAAAAGATGTTCAGGCAGAGACAGACAGTCAATGAAGTAGCCCCTGAGAGACTGAATATGTGTCCCAGGTGTAAGGGACACTACAAGAAGACCATGAGAGATTGCTTGACAAGTTGGCAGTGTGGTGCTTTAGACTCCTATCACAAACTGCCTGAGATAGAGCTCACATCTTACTGAAGGAGTGACAGATAGGGTTAAAAAGAGTTGGAAGATGCATGTTGCACTGTGTCCTAGGGTCATAGCAGCAAAGATTGCCCTTATTTCTGTTGTCAAATACACATGTTCCCCCAAAGGCAGCTGGTATCTTACATATGCCAAGCACTCAAAAATGCTGCTTTGTCACTGTGTCATGGTCTGGTCTCATGGAGAAGTTTATTAGACTGCCTCTCTATTCTTCAAAGAATAACTCTGTATCATTTACAGACGGCTTAGGAATGCCATGTGTAATGTGTACTTTAAGTATTTGTTTGTTCTTACTTGAGCGTGGCTTTTGATGTAGGTCTACCCATTACATAAAAGCCAGTAAGTTGGAAAAGGATGAAAGAAAATGAAATGGTCTGTATCATATCATTCTGTATAGTATTTGTGTATACTGAATATTTCATTTATTCTGTAATCTGCAGATAGTTTGAAATTGAAAAGCCAGGCTATTGCAATGGCAGCCCTTTTGTTCTTGGAATGATTTTGGCTTACTCTAGCAAAGCAAGTGAGTGCCTGATTAAAGGCAATATCCATCTTTAAGGAAAAAGGATGTCATTCTGTTGAGCTATTGTGCAACCCCCAGATGTATTTAGCACTGCTCTGTACATGTCAGGAGCACGAATGGACTTCTTCCTGTGACATGCAGTCACACCTATGGTGAAGTCAAGTCCCCACTGTCCTGTCCCTGGGGGGGGAGCCCAGGAGCAGTGGAGGCTCTGGGGCATGTGCAGACACAGAACTTGGGATGTGAGCACACAGAGCAATGCCCAGAGTCCATGGGGTAGGAAAACCACACTTAGGACACAGATTCAGGGAAAACCCGAAGAGTGATGTGCTGGGAGAAATAGCACATGGATAGATGAGTGGGATGTGCAGCCTCAGAGCAGTATTCCTCAGGGCTGGAAATGAGAGAATCTGGATAGGAAACGTCCCATCCCTGGAGACGGCCCTGGGATACCTGATTTAGCTGTGGATGTTCTCATTCATTGCAGTTGAACTAGATGGCCTTCAGAAGTCCTTTCCAACTCTAAGGATTCTTTGATTCTAGAAAGGAGAACCAAGTCACAGAAAATAACCCAGTGCATGGGATACTGGCTGAGCAGGACCATAGGCAACCCAGTGCCCTCAGAGTCTATGGCGGTAAGAAGCTCTTTACTCACTGCAATATTTCTGGAAATCTGGTGTTGTTTCTAAAATGCAAAGCATGTCTGAGATTTCCTGGAACGAGAGAAGAGAGTGAATATCTGGAGAACAAGTGGTGCTTCCCTCCTCCTTGTGACCCTGAGAAAGGCAATTCACAAGGAAAACTGAAGAAGATACATACAACCCTTTTAATCTTAGCAGGAAAAGTTGCATTATGGAGAATGAACAAAAGCGTTCTTTCCATAGCAAGAGCTTCTGTTTTATTTACTTACTTTGGTTTAAACAAGAACTTGTTGCTTTCTTATTTTGAGACAAGATGCAGAATTCAGAATTACGGTGATCAGAAACATGGCTGATATTCAGCACAAAAGTGCAGAAGATTGATTTTTTTCACTGAGAGAACTTCACACACCCCAGCACTTCACTGGAGGCTCCTAACCCCTGCAGACAGTCCCACAGCCAGGGTAGCACTGCCCCTCATCTGCTGGGAGGAGCACTTCAAAAGCTCTCAGATATGGTTCTGAATGCTGGGGTACAAGTAATCAAAGAACACAAGGAAGAGCAACAATCCCCACCTTCCGGAATTTGCACCCAGCAGGGGACCAAGGCACTCTAGGGCTCCTCTCTCCACTCATTCCTTCCCTGGCAGCTGGAGAAGCCAAGGAGAGTCACAAGGAGCCACGCGGAACCCACTGCAGCATCTCTCCAGACTGTATGCATCAAATCCTGCAAGCTGAACCTAGTTCTCTTCTATAGCGTGAACTGTGTGTTCAAGAGCAAGGCTCTATGCAGGCAGGATGCAGAGTCAGGTAGTCAAGTAGAAAAAGATGGACCATACAGGATTAGCACAAAAGACACCAAGCTGAATAGTGTGGTTGATATGGAGGAAGGAAGGGATGCCATTCAGAGGGACCTTGACAGACTTGAAAGGTGGGCCCAGGTGAACCTAATGAGGTTAAACACAGCAAAGTGCAAGGTTTTGCACTAGGGCCAGAAGAACCCCAGGCATCTGTACAGACTGGGAGGAGTGATCCTTGAGAACAGCTTTGCAGAGAAGGACCTGGGGGGTAAACTCTTTGAAAGGGCCGATAATAGCAGGACAAGGGAAAATGGTTAAGTTGAAAAAGAGAGGATTCATGTTGGATGTTAGGGGGAAGTTCTTTACTAGGAGAGTGGTGAGGTCCTGGAACAGGCTGCCCAGGGACGTTGTGTCCTTGGAGGTGTTCAAAGCCTGTCCTTGTGTTCAGACCCTGTCCTTGGAGGTGTTCAAAGCCAGGTTGGATGGAACCCTGGGCAACCTGATCTAGTAAACATGGGTTTGGTGGCCCTGCCAGGCAGGAGAGTTGGAGCTTCATGATCCTTGAGGTCCCTTCCAATCTGGGTCATTCTGTGATTCTGTGAAAAGAGACTGAGTTGGGCTATCTGGGGTCCTCATGAGAACCAGCAGAGTCAGATCTGGCACACCCAGTCCAGTGTGGTTACAAGACAGAGAAGTCCCATTTTTAATCTCACAGGTTTTATAGGATTTTAGGCAATATCCATGAGATTTTATTCAGCAGAAATAATTTTTACATCTCTGATTGCCACAGTTTCTGAAAGCATTCTGCTCAAATCTCATCAGACCTCTGTATTCAGAAGTTCATCTGCTTGCAGAAAGTGATCAGACTTCAGCAAAGTGAGAGTATAAATGAGATGGAACAAACATGTCAGCTAATGGACAATGGAGCCAGGAGTCTTAGCAGTAATCAAAGAAAAGCACTGTGAGCAGTGCAGGAAAGTGACATACCCCTCTCAATATTATAGATCAGCTTTTACTGAACTCAGCAGAGCTGTATCAAGCTTTAACTCCAATGATATCTGCAGAGCTATCACTACTTTCAGTGTACCTCTCAGTGAAGGTGAAATAAGGTCCACAAAGAAAGTGCAACTCCAAAGCAAAAGGCTGAGCAGACACTTCGTACAGAAGCACAGCTCCTGCCCCACGGACTGCTCACTGCTTGGTCCCACTGGGTGCAGGACTCACCTGCAGGCTGGACCTAACACATCTGGCAAACACGGCTCATCAGACCACTAATGGAAAGCAAAGCTGCCCATTACATGCTCTCTGTTGTGCTGCAGATACAGAAAAATGAACATATAAAATAAGATCACTATCAACTAATTTCCTCTTTTTTTTTTTTTTTTAAATAGAGAAAACTCTCTGGAGAAGGGAGAAAGAATGTTTAAATATTGATTTAATACAGAGAATGGTCTGATGGTAATACATTTTCAGAAACACTCTTAATGGAAGGCTCCATCATAGTCAGACACTGCTTCTAACAAACAGTTGGGAAGAGTGTTTCTCTCAGTCCTGAGGTATAAGCACACAGAACAAAACAAATTTTTCTCTAACCCCATAGTTATACTATGTTCCACAGGCTGCATGTGGCCCGTGGATTGTTGTTCCTGATCCGTATGTTATTTTACTTCACATTATCTTGCTCCTGTGTCTTTAAGATATCCCAGATTTAAAAATGACATGTTTGTGTCCCTTAGATTTAGTCTAAGAAGCAGCTGGAACTGGGATATCTCCTCTAGCTGAAGTAGGGCTCATTTAACACAACATATTTCACTTCTTCCCATATGCTGCATACCCACAGCATTACATAGCTATTTTTCCTACAAGAGAAAGCACACCCAACTCACAACCTCCACACCTGTTTAAGCTCCTGTATCCAGACTAATCAGAAGAGGCTCCACAGAAGATAAGAGAGCAGTCAAACATCCTCTGTTTACTGATTTACACATCACACAGCCTAGCCTTGTGAAAACAATGTTGAAGAAATGTAATCGGTTTATTTGCACTGTGACAGCCATGTAAACCACAGAAAGGAATGTGACAAATGAAGCCATCAGCTGTGCTGTGCAGGGAGTGAATACATTACACTTCCAATTACCAGAGTAGATACTACATTCCTAAACAGGCTGGCACTGAAGCCCAGAGCTATTGCCATAGCACCACTGAGCATCCCTAGCAAGGCACTGGGTGTGAGCACTTCCCCTGAGGACAGGCCCCAGATGAGGCAGGAGCTGACAGCCAATCTGGGCTCATGAGGTGCTATCAGGGATGTGGCTGACACCACACACAGGGGTGCCAGGAGAACAGGGTCTACAGTGCTCATCACTGCTGGAGCAGTTGGGGTTGCTGTAGGGAGAAATCTTTCCTCTGCCCCAGGCTGTGAGATCTGTGTCCCAAAGGGTGCTGAGAGCTGATGGGGTAAAGCCCTGAGAACCTGTTCTGAGCCCAAAGCTCACCCCACACTGAGCATGGGCCGGGACACCAGTGGTCCATTCTCAGCCCTGGATTCAATGATCCTGACATCCAAGATACTCTTGCAGCATTTAAACTGATAGGACCCATATATAAAACAATTCAGGCAGCTTTTGCTTATTAAGGGATACAGTGCGATACACAGCAGCCCTGAAAAATCTCTGCTTCTGTCTAGCAAACACTAAGGGCCTCTGAGCCACTAATCTGACTGTAAAGTTAAAAAGTTAAAGCTTAATGCCACTTAACCTTGCTGTGAGAAGCCTGCATGCCTTCATACATCTCAGCAGCTATGCTCCTTGGCGCTCTGTCAGTGGCTATGCAGTGCAATGGGCACTATGTGCTTGGGGCTGCGTGGACACTGCACCCACCTGCCTGCTGCAGTAAGAACCCTGACTTCTTAGTAGCCACCCCATGCCCCCATCTCATCTCTTCAGCTCCTGAATTCTTCTTCACACTGCACTTCTTCACACTCTTCCAGCTGGGACACACAGCTCGGAAACTGGCTAAGAAATGTCAGAGCCATATGGATTAAAAGGCACCTCAGGAAATTCCCTTGCTTTGTACAGGCCAGCGAAGGGGGGAAGGCTGGGCAGTGTTTCTAGAGACACACAGCATACTTGTGCTGCTCACAGCAAAGAGGACCTTAGAGAGACTGAAGCTGTGCAGCCTCTTAGCTTCTCGTTTCATAACCCATTAACTTTACAGACACAGTCCAGACTGCCTGCTCCAGATGATAGGTCTCTGATTATCTTTCCAGGTAAATTAATGCCTGACATATTTTGTTATTAGACTTTGAAGGGCCTAATAAATAAATTTACTGGACAATTTCTTCATTCAGTATTGCAGTTTAAACCAACAGACAACAGCAGAGAAATGGTTCATTGAAGCTTGCTCACTGCCAAATAGCTGGTGTTGTGATGCAAATCATCCCTGAACAATGCCCAGCAATACTTCTTGTCCACCTCACAGCACACAAATACAACTCCTGCACACTGCCTTCTTTGTGCACAGGCTGTTGCAGTCTCCAAGCAGCTGAGCAAAAGTTCAGAGCTTCTGTCCTCCCTCATTCAGTACAGTTATCCCTCACTGGGGGCACAGAGCACATACAGTCCAGTGGAGGGGCCACAGACTCCAGAAGAGTGAGGAAGGGACTGGGCTGCACCACAGCAGAGCTGGGTGCTGTGCTGGGGATCATCTTTTCTAAACGGATATTGCAAATGGACCACTGAGATGGTTCCTCATACATCAAAGCCTGAATTCCCATTAGCTGTTGTAAACTATTTAAAAATTATTCTTAAAATACTCCTCCTTAGTTCAAAAGTAGACAAGGCAGATTTAGATGTCAGAGAAGACATTTCCTTATTCCCAGTGGAAATGTTATTTGTACCTTCTAAACACCAGAGCTATTACAATAAACAATTCCATGCAAATAGGAGATATTTATGAGCAAAGAGGCGCTCATGGGAATAAAATTATGAACACAGTTTCTTATTCCTATTCTTAAAATAGTCGCTGTTTTATGCAGATTAAAATTCTCCCTTGAACTATTCCTGTCCCTGTTCCCACCCCGGCACAGGTCAGGAGGAGTCAGCCCCAGGCCATTCCACCCAGCCCCTGCCTAGCACAGCTGCGCTCCTACCAGCTGGATCACCAGCTGCTCCAGGCTGCAACCAAACCTGCTGCCTCTGGTGTGCCTGTCATGCTTATCACTGGTTAACAGGCCAAGAGAAGCTGCTGAACCAGTACCTGTCTCACAGCAATCTCATGCAAGTCTCAAGTAGTAGTAGCCATAAATGATTAATTTTCAGCAACATCAGATACAGGACTCCATCTGCATTGCTCTATACCATGACTGTTACTATATTCCGTAAGTGCCAGAAACTACAAAATTTAGTACTAGCCTCATGCATCTGTGAGAAAGATTAAACAAAAAAATAAAAGTAATTAAAAAAAATCAACCAACACAAATGACCACATCTAACTAAGAAGCTATGATTTTGAAGGAAATGAGTTTTAAGATACCACTGAAAGTTGCTAACAAAACGAAACCCTTACAAACACATCAAAATTCATAAGAAAGAGATACTTCTAGTCAACAATTCCATTTGATTGCTTTGAATTTGGTTCTAGGAAGGCTGGGTTTTTTTCGTTTGTTCTTTGAGGGAGAAACAGAGAGAGGAATACTTAAACAAAATATCTTGATAATCCATGAGCTTATGTTTGGAAGGAAAAAAAAACAAAACAAAAGGTACTTTGAAAGAGTGACCTTACAGCAAATTTGCTAGTAACAGCTGTATTTCCCAGGCAACCAGCTCTGCCCTGGGCAACAACTGGCACAAGCAGGTTAGGACCTGGGCAGCAGACACCCACACTGCTATCAGGCTCCCACCTGAGGGTAGCCTTCCATCCCTGTGAGATGGTTTTTACTTGGGCACCTGCATCTGCACTGTAGAACATGTGCTCAGCTTTGAAGTCTATGGAAGGGGGTGACTTTGTCTGCAACACAGCCGTAGCCTAAAAATGAGCAAAATATAATAACCACATGAACTTTGTTCTTTAAGACTTTTGGTGTTTTCAAAAATCATGCTATTCACAAATAAAAGCACAGGTAACAACATCAAATTCCCAAAAGGGAATGAGCTCTGGACATAAACAGAACAAACACATCTTGACACCTACGGACATTTTGTACAGACAGAACAGCTACATTCCTGGGACGGGGACATGAAATGAAATGACTTTATGTAGTCAACTACAACTTTGTATTCACAGACGGTGAACAACTGGACATTGCATTTCACCATTTCACCTGTCGTGCACAGGAATCCATAAAGAAACAGCACTGGTTATTGGAAAGATGCAAATGCTCTCAAGTATGTGTGCAAAACAGTAGTAAATATTTTAATAAGGTATAAATGGTTGACTTAAAAGGCACTGTGCTAATCTACAAAGAGAAGACCGATGTGTCTACTTTCAACACTCCTAATGGTCCTGTAATTTTCAACTAAAGCCTGTTTCTGGAGGATTATCAATTGTCTCTCATAGGCATTACTTATAGAAAATTCTCAGGAACACTATGTATATTTTAGCAGAGCCTGAATTATACAGAGAACATGCCTTATTTTCATATCTATAGGAATAACTGGCTTGTAAGTGTGTGTAACTTGAGAAACTGTGTGTACAGGCTTTAAATTGTGGATCATCACATCAGTATCCTCTGTGAACCTTAAATGCTTGTAAACATTTTACTTAGTAATGAATCTACATTTTATATTAAATGTTTTTCCTGAAGTTTATTCTAAGGAGAACGGGAATTCTCATAATAAAAAACTGTAGGTAAATCATATTCTTAAACTTCATATACTATTATATTTCATAATTTAAATTCTACAAATCACGTATTAATTAAGCAAATTTTAAGAAAATAAGATCAGAGCAGAGAGTACTCAAAGTCAAACATTTGTAGTTATAGCCTATGAAAGACTAACAGTTCTCTCCTTATTTCCTTAAGGCAGTAAATAGAACCATAAAAGCACTGGTTGGAAGGGCTACCAGCCTGTTCAGTTGCTCACACTATGTTATGAGCTCTCAGAAAGGTCTGATAAGGCATTGCCCAGGCTCCAGGTATTCAAACTGCACTGATCCCTGTCCCAGCACTCTCCAGCTCTCCTGGTAAATCATTTAGGTTGGGAAAGACCTTCGGGATCATCGAGTCCAATCATTAACCTGACAATAGGTTTCATTACTAAACAACTCCTACTTCCATGTCCATGTCTCTTAAATGCCACCAGGGACAGGGACTCCAGCCCTTCTCTGAGCAGCCCACCTTAATGCTTGAACACCCTTTTTGAAGAAATTATTCCAAACACCCCCCATAAAAAAATCCTCACTACAGCATGAGGCTATTTCCCCACACTCTCTTACTTGTCACCCAAGAAAAGCAACTGCCACCCTCCTCACTACAACTTTCTTTCTGATATTTGTAGGTATCTCCCCTCAGCCTCGTAGAATCACTGAACATCCCAAGTTAGAAGGGACTGAAAGGATCATAGAGGTCAAATCCTTTTCTCCAGACTAAACATCCCAGATTCCTCCACAGACAGTGTGCCTCATCCCATCAGCCAGCTCCAGCATATTCCCACCAGCCCCCAGATCTGTACAGCCCGGCTCCACACAACACCTCCTGCCCTTCTGCTTTGCCTCTGGGGGCTGCCCCTTTCCAAATGGCTCACAGAGACTTTGGCTGTGGATACGGAAAATATCTCAGTTCCAAACAATCTGACAAAGGGATTTCACAGCCAATTTATGAAATATTTTCACCAAATCAAAGAATGGTTTGAGTCAGAAGAGACCTTTAAAGGCCATCTGGTCCAACTCCCTGCCATGAATAGGGTTATCTACAGCTCGGTCAGATACTGAGAGCCACTCAGCCTGAAGCTGTGCGCTGCTGAAGCACAGACCCAGGATGCAAAAGCACCTCCCTGTAAGAGCACAGCACCTGCAGAATGGGATCACAAGACACGTTACGGGCATGTAAAAGCACTTTGAGGTACGCAGGTGGGTAAGTCAGGAGAAAGCTGCCCAGAACCAGACGGTCTATATTAAAATACACGCCATTGGCACTGTCGCGCTGTGCGGAGCCCCGGCTCTCTCCCAGCGGTGAACAGAGCCCAGCCCTGAGCCGGGCACAGAGCGACGGAATTTTCTTCTCCTTTACAAGAAGCTCCGATGCTACAGCGCTCCACGAGTGCCATCTGCTGGCACTGCCGCGCATTGCCCGGGCGGCCCTGGCTCGGCTCAAGGGCAAATTGCTGTGAACTCCCTCTGATAGACATCTACGTTGGCTGGATAATCACAGCTACGATGCCACTGAGAGGCATTTTGCCATCTAGCTGTAATTCTGTTATTCAAAAGGTAACTGTTAAATCACTGGAAATCACATCCAGTTTAATTTAAACCAACTCTCTACTCCCCTCACCCTTTATCTGCAGAAGAAATCAATCTAGAAGGCTAGAGAAAACCTAGAAAAATATCTCATCACTTTAGTTATGCCAAGGAACTAAAATCTGTTTTGGTAGTCGCTGTTTCACAGACTTCCAAGAGTACTGTGGAATATTACTGCCCTGGAATGGAAAGATTTACAATCAGAAAGCCTATGAGTTATTGCAAAAAGAATACATTAGTTAGAGGATTTCCTGTTGCAGTTAGGCTCTCAGATGTGCCATATTCAGGCAAAACAAACAAACAAAACAAAACAGAAGAAGTGCAATTGCCTTACAGACAGACAGCCAGAACAACAAGAATATGTTTTCTTTAACAGAAGAATTGCTGTAGAAGGTAAGTAAAAAGTAAAAGAGAATGGCTGAGTTCATGTCAGTAGATTTGAACAAATTATACTGTATAAGGCTCAATAAATTTGTTAACTCATTTCTGTATGGAACATCTGAAAAAAGATGTATCTAAATCCAGAATTATCTTTTCAATGCCAGCTAGTAAGCAGCAAAACTATTGCATTTATTTTACTGAGAACACAGATGCAGCACAAGTCAGCATTATACTGTACACAATCAGGAGGTGCTACATGTGATTTTCAGCTTTTCCCTGGAAGTGTCCCCACAGATGTGCAGAGAATGGCACACTCATAACATCAGCCACTATCCCAATCACCTCATCCAAGTATAACTCAAAACATGGCCTGACTTGATGTCCTCCAAGTTCATATAGAAACACACTGCCTCAGTAGTATATTCATAGAGTGTAGTTCATGATCCCCCACCTCCCTTCCACACATAAAAGACAGAATACCTTCTAAAATGAATTTTACCAATTCACTGCTGATAGGAACCTCCCCCTTTACCCAGCTGCCTCTCAGAGCATCTGTATTTGAAACACCATGTCAGAATAACTTCATCTCACTTTATAGTGAACCTGTTCTGAGAAACAAGTGGCACATGGAGGATGTGCTGCACTGCACCCACAAAAATCCACTGCCTGTGAGCACGGCAGATTAATGACCTTCCACAAATTATTAGTACATCCCCATTTTTCAGGTGTCAAATAGATGTTGCCTGAAATTTTATTGCTAGTACTCTAGAAATCCAACATCTACTCTATTTTCTTACTTGTTATTTCTGGCAAAATATATAATTTATGTCTTCCAAGCCATCTAAACAGCAATGTATTGACAGCCAGCCAAACAAATGTGCTGGAAAGCAGATGCAAACAGACACATTCTTAATATATCTAAAGTTAGGAAGAAAGAGGTCAAGTAAAGCCAGCTGTTGCACAAGACACACTTTGGATTTAGTTCAGAGAAAGCTATGAGGAAGTTTTAATGTCACTCTCTTCATTAACTGTAATCTGGTCCGCCTGAGGAGAAATGTGGAAATCAACAAAAGCTAAGGTAAGAGCTTACACCTTCAGTCTTCCTGGCTCCAAATGGAAAGAAGATGAACATACCAAGAAACCTTGCTGAGGAAAAAATAATCAGCTGGGAATTCAGTGAGAATTCCCAAGTGTACCTCAAGTTCAGGTTTCTGGGCATTACTCACATTGAACCCTGTACAGCCAAATGTACAGTTGGAATAACGCAAGAATAGTTATGTATGGTTAGAATAATAGAAGAACAGTAACGTACAGTTGGAATAATACAAGAACAGTTGTAAATAGATAGCCAGATGGTACCTATGGGAAAAACTCACCAACTCTGAGGCCTTCAGTCAAGATGGAAAAGGTTGAGTCTTGCCACCAGAACTCCACAAAAGAGCGATCTCCAAAAAGAGATGCTGCCTTAGTGGTGGTCAGCCCTTAAATGAAATCTAGGAGAGGTGAAGTCAAGCTCCACCCCTTCTGGGAGCACAGCTGGATTACCTTCACCTGTGTTCCTGCAGCTAACTCATTGCTTGTGTCAGATGGTTTAATCAGAGGTTCAGGGTGTGATTAACAGTTTTCCATACAAATCCCAATTTAGGCAGATCATAGAATTTCCTGTGTTGGAAAGTACCTTTAAAGGCCGTCTGGTCCAACTCCTCTGCAGTGAGCAAGGACACCTACAGCTCAATCAGACAGATTAATGGTATCGCAGAGTTATCTAGATCAATCTATGTCTGTGACAGGGGGGACAGTAGGCCTGTGGGCCCCCCGGCCCCTGACAAATGGGAAGGGAAAAAGGGAAAGGGGTAGGGAGATGGGAGCTGTGCTCAAGGAAACAAACAGAGCAGCAGCAACGATCTAAGGAGGAAAGCTTATTTTACTATGATACTGGAATACAAGATAACACAATATAATACAATCTAATTGAAACTGAGGCTAATAAATCAAGTAAAATAAGAGAGAGAGAGTTTTCCAAAGACCGAGAAGCCTACTTTGAAATTGAAGGCACCACAGCTTGGAAGCACACTCACACCCACTGCCAGGCAGTGAGAGAGAGAGAGCATGTCACTTCCGTCAGTAGTTCCCTCTCTGACCATGAGGTCCTCTGGGACGTGTTCTTCTTTGCTCCACATGATATTATGATGTAGAATACCAATAACAAAAATTACAAAGCCATGACAGTGGGCACTGGAAGAGCAAGCACACTGAGAGCAAACACATCCTGAGCAGTAGCCATCTGTAAAAGCACCAGCCCAGCAGATTCAGAGTAAAACCATGCAGGGTCTCCAGCTCCAGGATTCCCTGCAGTTACTTCTGGAAATACCTGCAGAAGCAATGCTTATAAGCACACATTCGTGAATGTATGATTTATACACTGGACTAGAAGAATAAGGTTTGAGCAATTCCAGAAAGCTAATAGAAAAATCTAATAAACATTATATAAGGACAGGATTAATTCAGAGGAGGGCCATTTGTAACATACAATTCTAAAACTGCATGTTAAGAAAGAGAAAAAAAACAGGAAGAAAAACAAATTCAACTTCTTCACTGAGATTCTTAAACACAACCCACAACAATTATTCCATCTGAGAAAATTCAGCAGGATCTCTTAAGTACAGAATGAGGCAGGGCAGCCCCGCTCTGTCTCAGGGACAACAACTGTCACTGCTTTGCTGCAGCTGTTAGTTCACAAGAAACCTGGTCTAGCTGACAACTCATTGAACGGGTGGGGCTGAGTAAAAGAACTCTTCGCTTAAAAATTAAAGAAAGAAAACAAATCAGTTGTAGAATATGTGTATTATTGTATTTCAAAAAACTTACTTTCCTACATCATAATTACTTTCACCTTCTCCTTGGTGGATTATATTCTTGTGCTTTATTGTTTAGAGCGACCCTTTAAGGAATTAAGAAAACATTTCCTTATCAAAAGCTACAAGTTAGGCCCTCTATTATCTTCATACTGATAAATATGCCTGCTGAACACACCTGTAAGATTCAGCAACACCCCCAACCCACTCAACTTATCAGCTAAAGGTAGCCCCAGCACTAACGGAACTTAAGCAGCAGATCTGGCTCTTAAGGGAGCACAGCTGTATCTTAATTAGAGCTGCCAGGTGTTCTACAATAGCTTCTCATCCACAAAAGCTTCTCACTGAACACCATAGTGACCATGTAACACAAACCTGCCCCACACTAAGGGGGAAGGGCCGAGCCAAATTCTTCTGCCTTCCACAGCATCACGTATAGACAATCCGCAACAAAACCTTCTGCCATCACGCAGCCAGGTTGGACAGTGATGCAGCATCAGACTACACCTTCCTGGTTTGAAATCACTACAGTTAAGTTTTACCTTGGAAAGCGCTGGAATCTAAAGCTGCTGGCAACAGCAAAACCATGCTCTAGATGCCTAGTCTACTATATCTGTGCTCCTTCATTAAGCCAAGAAATTGTCATTACTTGAATCAAGAGAAATACAAGACCACTTCAACAGAATATCAGAGAGAGCTGATGTAATGTTGTAACAGGACAGAAAGTACCATGATAACAGCAGGGTGTCTCAGTGGGTGTTGATGCAGCCCACCCTAGCCCCAGAAAGCGCCAGGTCCTGCCCAAGGCAGCCCCAGAGCCAGCACTGGACTGGTGGTAGGAAGGGGAAACACCCAGAGAATGACACCAGGTCAGCTGTCAGTGACAGCCATGACAGAGCACAGCCAACACTGCCACATCAGGGAAAAACGCTATGTGAGATCATACAAAACATTATACAAATGTGATTAATTGAAGAACTGAGCCTTAGAACAGTAATAGTTCCTTTCTCAAAGCGTTCCACTCATCATTTGATTTTAAAATCCTTATTGAATGAAATGCTTTATTCAGCTTTACTTTTCTTCACATCAGTCTTTGATCAGTTAATATTTCTGTGCTAGGGTGAAAAGGAAAAAAAAAAAGAAAAATGATCACTGCCACTTCAAGCCTTCAGCTTTTCATTTATTCATAAACAATTGAGGATAGGAAAGACCTTCCTATCTCCTCGTGTCTTATCTTAATTTCTGCTTTTTTGTAGCATCTACATACTATTTAAGGTAGAAAATTAATGCATTAATGCTATAAACAATTATATATTAATTATTAAGCATTTTTTAATGCCCAATTCATTTGTACTAAGTGAGCATAAATTATATAATAAACCCTTCGACAAGAAGTCACTGCTTTTCCTCAGCTTTCCTCCATATATTTAGTTTTCTCTTTAATGGCTTTACTTGAGAAGTCTATCAGTGTATTCATCCCTTTCTTTAGATACAGAGTAAACTGCATGCTTTTTGTTTTTGTTTTTAATGCAGGGAATTTAGGGGTCGAATTAAGACATTCATATAAAGTTATATGATTTGTGAAGATCTGTGAAGATCTTTGGGAGTTGTTTGTGAGTCATAAGTAGACACCAAGAAGAGCCAGCCCTTCTGTGCTCCCAGAGCTCCCCCTCCATGAGGCACTCAACCTGTGGAAGTGGAGGGGCTTCACCCTACCCCATGCCCTTGCGGGAGGGAAGCCCAAGTCCCCTAAGCAGGGATAAGATCAATGCAGGTGCAGCACCTGATCCAGTCAGACAGGATCACAGGATCCTACAGTTCAGTGTCTCAGCACAAGCAAAAGGAAGCAAGTCTAGACCAGCATCTTGTCTGCCTTGCTTTGCAGAGCAGGCTGAAGTGCTCCAGCTGTGAGAAAATGGCACAACCAGCGGCATTCATTCCTCTACCCTGAATCTTAGGGAATGTGTTCTTCAGCTTCTAAACAAGATTCGTTATGTAATTACAAATACCAGACTATGGTTCACATAACCTTTTGTTTTGTTCTAAGGCTGAAGTTTTATTTTCCATAGGCACAGAAAATTCAAAATATACTCTATTATACTCCACTTTTGTGTATAACAAAAAAATGATGTCATTCTCTTAGCTGAAAAATTGAAGTGTTTGCCTTCATGGCTTCCTCTATTCTTTTCCTCAAAGGCAATACCAACTGATCAATAACTGTTCCACACTTTGGACAGCCAGAGCTAATGATATTGTATATAGCCATATAGTATCAACCTTCTGTTTCTATCCAGTTATAATTTTATGCACACTTATTAAAATTAAATTGAATGCAATCACTTACAACTCCTGACCTGAATTATCTTTGCTTCACATCAGACCTCTTCAGCACAGCACTAGGGATTAACCAGCATTGTAGCAGCACAGTATGGGCAAGGAGTCCAGGACATTGAGAGTGTAGCCTCTCTAACTGCATGGTGTCCCACTACAGTGCTTTGACCTTCCTGCCAGCATGAAGAAATTCTGAAACAAGAGAATAGCTTCACTGCATTAGTAATAGTCATTACACTCCTTTTTCCTTGTATATTTTCCTCCTAGCCTTTAGAAACCCACAGGCATATTTTCAGAGCATCAAGCCTAAATTCATACTTGCACAGTCCATCCACGTTTCTCCTGTAATTAACTGAACAGCACACAGAGCAGTGCTGACAACCTGAAGTTTTTTGAGGCTCCTGTCCCATTGATCTGGACACTAAACAGGGGAAAGCCACTGCGGACGTTAGCAGATTCACAGCTGTATACCCAAATTCTCCTGTGCTCAAACTCATTTCTTTGTTTGGGAAGCTGAAAAGGAATTGAAGAGCATCAGTTAAATATTTCATGTTGTGCTGGAATGTATAATTCATGATCAAATCCTTGAGAAAGAAATAGATAAGATGAAGCTGCAAAAGCTTTAAATGAAGTATTTCCTTTTTGTAGTAAACAGACTGCTGAAAAAGTGCTTTTCTTCTTTTCTGTTGGTATTATAATGAGAATTAAAAACATGTGATAGAAGTAAGAAATGCACTAAATGGATTTGAGAAGTTATTCACATACATTTTGTTGATTGATGCAATTAATGTTTTATGCATGCTTTTCCAAAGGTACCCAGTTGTACTGAGTTCCTCCACATGTCACTACCTTCCATAGGAATGGGATGCATTGGCCTCAATGTTTAAACAGCCCCACATGTTGTTCTTTTATTGTACTAAGCTCGAGGAGTCACAGGGGCTATTTAGCAGTGCTTTTGGAACAGAGCTTTTGGAACTGGTTCACTCCATTAAAGTTAATATGGTGGTTTCCAAAATCTGAACATTCCTCCCCTTCTCTATCTGGACACCCCTATCTCCCTCAGCCTCTTCTGACAGCAGAGCTGTTCTAACTTCTGCATCTTCTTGGTGGCCCTGCAGTGGACTCTCTGCAGCAGCTCTGTGTCTCTCTTGTACTGGGGAGTAGAGGACATAAGCAGACTACTTCAGATACGGCCTCACCAGTGTGGAGTAGAGGGGAAGGAGCTCTTCCCTCCTGCTTGCTTTGAGCACTGAGCTTAACAAAACCATTGGGATATGAGCATTTCTTGTTTTCTGGTTGTTGGGCTTTTGGGGTTTGTTGTTTTTGTTGTTTAGTTGGCTATCTGGCTTGTTTTACTTTTAAATAGCAAACATTCAAGGCAATAGCCACTTAGAGTGTGTATCTTTTTCACGTATCTGGTGGCAAACAAAGATCTTAGATGAGAGACTGTCAGCTTTTTCAGTGCATGGTTCAAGAAATTTCCAGTACAATGAGAGCCTTGTGAGGTCTGCCCACAGCGGGTCTCTGAGGTGACAACTTGCTCTTTGAAACTGCAGATATACCTGACATAATTTGCAATCTCTCTTCTCCCATTTCTCCAAAGCATGCAGAATTCCAAACACACTCTGAGAGCACTGTCTGCTGCTTAGCTTTCCAAAAGTGTTCTGCTTTTCTCTGTTTCTATAACAGAGATCTAAATTGTCCACTAGTAGTTTACTTTGAGTTGCAAATGCAGCAAGTTAATGCTGAGCTGCATTTGGTTTCATGCAGAAAATAATCACAGTGCTTTGACAGCTGAGCAATAGACAACTGTTGTCTATTTACTTTCTTTTAAGAAACCTGTACCAAAAGAACACCAACAAGGTTTTCACATACAGTTAATCATGCCTATGAGACACTATCAAAGATTTTTTGACTTGGAGAGAGTTTAGGATGACTTGACTGTGCTGCCATGGCAACAGATATGCACTGCATACCAAAAGTAGCAAGTAGTAGTATGGGACATATTTTATAAATGCATAAAATAAGGGTAAACATCAGAGAAGAATTCCAGAATTAGGAAAAAGAATGTGAAATAAAAGAAAAAAAAACAAACATTACCAGCTGTGACAGAGAAAGCCTACATGAAATCCAAACTACTTGAAATAATGTGCACCTTAGGACAGGCCAAGTTCAAATGCAAGCAAGAGCATTTATATCACCAAGAGAAAAAACACATTCTGAAAAATGCTTATAAATGTTTACAAAAGACTAAAGTGGAGAAATGATCGCAATCTCATTGTGCAACATATCATATGTGAAAAGTTTTGGTTTCCCTGTCTGTTTTCATACGGTTTGTTGTGAGATGCACTGCCACACGGGTAGTCACAGCAGTGCCAGGACAGCCAGGCTCGGATGAGCACTTTCTGCAGCCACGCATCGTCCATGCACTGCTCTTTGGCAGTGGGAGCAGCAGCTCCATCCATCACTGAGTCTGAGAACCAGTGGGTACAATGAACACAAAATCTGTATGATCTGTGCAAACCATTTATGTTTCTTGACTTACAAAGACATGAAGTTCATACATTTTGCAGTGAAGAAACTTGTTCATGTAAGAAATTGTTGCAAAGAATATTTTAGTAGAGTAACAAAAGGTAACTTGGGAGTGTAGACTTTGTTGTCTGTGGCTGTTAAGATAGAATCAACTTTTCATCTGTGGCCAGCAGGGTAAGGGAAGTTCTGCTTCCATTTGTTCTGCCCTGGGCTGGGCACATCTGGAGCACTGCACACAAGTGTGGGGCTCTCCAGCTGCAGGCAGATGGGGAACTGCTGGGAGAGCCCAGAGGAGGGTGCAGAGATGGTGGGGATACCTAGAACACCCTCGGAGAGCCCTGGGGCTGTGCACCTAAAGGAAAGAAGGCTGAGGGGATCTGAGCAGTGCTGGTGAATATCTGTAGGGTGGGGTCTGGAGAACAGGGCCAAGCTCTGTCCCATGGTGCCCAGTGCCAGGACACAGGGCACCAGGCACAGACTGCAGCCCATGGAGTTCTTCATGGACACGAGGAAGAACTCTGTGCTGTAAGGCTGTCAGAGCCCTGGCACAGAGCCGGGAGAGGTGGAGACTCCTTCTCTGCATAGATCCAAACCCACCTGCATATTTTATGCACAGGTGCTGCAAGGAATTGCTTTTGGATGGACTGAGGGAGTTTCAGAGGTCACTTCTGACACCTACAATTCTGTGATACGTTTACATAAATATATCTAGTGGGAGAGAGCAAACAAGAGAGGAAACTTTAACACCTAAATGCACACACATGTTGTCTTCATTCATGTGTGACAGCATGTGAGACTGATCTGTAGGGTCTTTACTAGATTTATCACTCTACTTTCATGTTTTTCAACTTTCAGATTTTAAAATTCGACTCAGTGTGACTTTTGAAACAGAATGAAAGTCTGTTATTAAGTTATACTAACAAAGTTTAATTCATTATATTTGCGTTTGTCTTCTGCTTTAAATCACCCATTTCCCTTTCAACAAGAATTATAGATTAAATGAGGTTAGTGGCATTACTGAGAGAACTTGATGAATACGTCTGCCTTGCAAGACATCTTCATTGGCATCCACACTGGAGAGTCGAGGATGAGTATAATAGGGCTATCAGCCATGTGCTAGTCCTACTCTCAAGCTGCATAGACATGGGAATAAACTTTCTGCTAGAATAAAAATTTAGAAGAATATCCTATTTTGAAACTGTAGAATGCACGTGTGTTACTTCTCATTCCCTGCCTTCTGATTTCTCCCCTCTACTTCTGTAGGATTGGCAGATATCTATAGGAATACAGGCAGGAAATCAAATGTGCTCAGGTATGAGCCGGTGCTGTTTCTAATGTTACGCTGTCATACAGGGGCTATATTCTGAGCAGGGAGGCTCCATCTAGTTGCAAGCTTGGACTTCTATTTTCTCCCAGAACATCTGTTCCACAGGGAATGGATTTGCCTTCATTTTGTTCCCATTTTTACACCTACCTTGCTGTGGCAGAACAGGTCACCCCCAGGCCATCAGGACAGCAGGGTCTCTGGGAGCCCTCCTGCTAACTGCCTGCACGTGCCAGAAACAGAGTGCCAAAGTCAATGGCCCTTCAAAACTGACCTTATGAGGTTATGAGTAAATTACCACCTCTGCCGGTCACACAACAGCCTCTGAGTACGGCAGTATGGTCGTTGGTGTGGTATGCAGCAGAGAACAGACTGAAGGATGCCATCTGTGATCATCCCAGCAGGCTCAGAAGCAAAGGCTGTCCCAAAGTACTGCTTTTAAAGACCCATTCTTAATGGCATTTCTCTGTATATTCTGTTTTGTATATTAATTAAGAACTTGTGCATGGGTACTGTCCAGGATAAAGGAATACAGATGAAAATAGGAAACTTATGCACGAGTTGCCATTAGTTTCTGCAAAACGTGTACTGGTGCCTGCTGTCAAACTGTCACGGGGTTACCCCTCGATGTAAGTCCGTGACAGGGGGCACAGGCCCCGGGAAAGAAAACGTAGAGACAATGGAGCAAAGGGGGAAAAAACAAAACAGGAAGGCGTTTGCCGCGACCCGGCCAGCACCGGCCACGCGCCGCGGGAGAGGGGGAAGGACAGAGGGTGAGCAGATAGTTTTAACAAAGAGAAAACAGAATGGCAACGATCTGAGGAGGAAAAGGAATTTACGAAATTTAACCAAATCAAACAGAACCAGAGAGAGAAGAATACCCAAAGGAGGAGGCAAACCACGGCAGCGCGACGGAACCACCTGCTTTTCTGCGCGGCGAGCTGCGACGGCCAGAGGCGGAGAGCGGCTGGGGTCCGCTGCGCACTCACTCCCACCTCGTTCCCTCCTCGCTCCAAGCTCTCCGGCGATGCCGCCCCTCCCCTCCGGGAACCCAAAATGCCGGTAACGCGAAACCAGGACATTAACTCTTTAACTGCCGCTGTTCTGCATGATGTTCTGATGTGGAATATCGACAACAGAAATCACAAAACCACAACACTAACTCTTGCCCTATTCAGAAGAAAAATTTTGGTCAGCCCTGGCCCTCATCCCGGGCCTATGAGCCAGTGCTGCCCATAGTCTCCTGCGTTGCATGCTACCTGGTGATGTGTGCTGGGCTCCAGAAGCAGCTGTGGTAGCATGGCTGGGTCCATCCCACGGCAATGCAGTGTAGCACGTTGGCTGTGTCAGGCCCGGCCATGTGGGCATGCAGCACGAGAGCTGCTTAAGGCTGCCCAGACCACAGCTCTGCAGGGCTTAGCCCTGCTCCTTCCCATTGGGGCAGGGAACTGCTGCTGCTTCCGAGCTTTATCCATTTTGCATATTTGTCTGCCACCACTGTGACACAGAAAATGCATTGTACATGCACAATTTGGAGAGCGTTTCCCTGCTGTTTAATGAATGGACTTTCCCACTTTTTTCTGTATTTCTGCTTTTGAAGGCACATTTTGTACATGGCCCTATGTAGATGCTTCCTAAGGATGGTAATCTCTACACATAACACTGTGAGATGCATATCACGTCAGACTTTCCTGGAAGGTGTGTCCTCATGTGACATGGTCAGACTGGATGATCTCCAGAAGTCCTGTCCAGCCCCTATTCTGGGACTCTGTGACTTTTCTGAACACTTACGTACTTTGCCATACCAAAATCGCATTGCAAGTCAAATAGCCAGGAGAAGTCAGTGAAAACAACTTTAATTGCTGCATCCATTAAGCATGGCTAAACAGAGCTGTGTGTAAATGAGGAGACCCAGGTTTATCAGCATTAGGACTGAGCTGGGAATTGTGAGTGGGAGGTAAAGCACAAAGAACAACATTAATCAGCACACATTCTGACTCAAATGTGATGATAAATAAGAGCATTAATCATCACCTGAGAGGCAAAAACAATGAAAATAAAAAGGCAAGCCTAGCTTCACTGTTACAATACTTTAGAAAACTTCAACGAGACAGAAATGTCCTCAGAAATAATGTGCACAGGTGTGTCTCAATTAAGGAGAGAATTTTTAATGTAGTAAACTGTGATAAACTGATAATGTAATTACCAGCAGTTATTCAGCAGTCAGAGCTGTTTTTAAACATTTGTGTTCTGTTTGTATCAGAAATTTGATTAGGAAAATTCTGCCTTTGTGAGGAGGTGAAACAAGCTGTGCACAACTGTCTGAGCACTCATCCTTCCATCTGCAGTGCTCAGAGTACATGAGGGCCATGAGCACTGAATGCACTGCTGACCAGATCTCACAGCCTTCCTCTAACAGAGGAAGTCCCTGCCTTCTTCTAACAGAGACAGGAGAAAATCTGCACACAACCTCTTCAACCCCAGCATTCAGAGTCTGCTTTGCCCTGTCCCCTCTGCAGCTGTATCTGTACAGACACTAGCACTTGCAGCATGAAGGTGTACAAAACACCCTATGAAAGTGTAAGGTGGAATAATACAAAGATGGTAACAGATATTCAAAAGGTTATTTATAAGGAAAGACTCACCAATATGGATGCCTTCACTGGAAATGCTGATGCAATCTTCACCAGGGAGCAATCTCCAAGAGATGCTGCCTTAGTGGTGGTCAGCCCTTAAATGAGGTCTAGAGGAGGTGGAGTTGAGCTCCACCCCTTCTGGGAGCACAGCTAAATCACTCTCACCTGTGCTCCCGCAGCTGACCCAATACTTGCCTCAGCTGATTAATCAGAGCTTCAGGCTGTGATTACCAATTTCCCATACAGAAAGCATAGCTTGTTTGCCTTGCTTATGCTGTTCATCTTTTCTGTGCTGACTTTCAACACTTGCAGGCTTCTTCATGGAATATTTTGTGTCTTTGTAAAGTGCCCTGCTGTGCATGTCACAGAGCTGCCTTTCTTCCTATATTGCAGTGAGGTGAGGTGCGTGACTTTGCACACTGCAAAGTGATGGGTATGGCTGTGACTGCCACAATAGAAATGTATATCTACTTAATGGGAAATGCAACAATCAAATGATTTAGGAATCATTTGATTTAGGAAGAAGGGGTCATTTCCACGGAAATGGAAAGCAAGAGGAAGGAAAGAGTAATGAAAGTTCAAGCACTTCCCATGTCAAACTAATTTTTCTCAACTGAGACCAGCAACAAACTGGTTAGTGCCAGAGAATGGAGAAGACTGATGTAAGGAGTATCCTTCCCATCATAAAACTTTCTGAGGAATGCATGTCTCATGAAGCAGAAGTATTTTTGCTAGCCCAAGTCAACAAAAATGTGTGTTCCTTATTAACAACAATAAACAGGTGGAGCCTATCATTGTATTAGGAGTCAAGGTAAAATGAGTCATTGGGATTAATGAAAAGACTATAATGTGTATCTTTTTTTTTTTTTGGACAGCAGTATAATCCAAGACAGTCCTAGGGAGTTCAGTCCACTTTCCTTTACCCAGGTCATTTTGCTGTGCATGGGGTTAAAATGATACTTTACACAAACTATGCATTAAATCGTCCCTTATGTCTGTGTAGTACTGGAGCCCTTGGTGGGTGTTTCCGGTGATCTACACTAAGACCGTCATAAATTTATCTTCTTTCCTTTGAAATATGACAGCACATTGAGCTGCTGAGAGTAGTTGTTTGGGTTTGCTTTTCAGGTTGGACAGGAACTCCTCTGGGCTTTGCCTTCTGACCAAGTGACTATATTCACCAGATGATGTCTCTTTTATTAAATCAATATCAGATCTCTAGGTAAATCACAGAATCACCAAGGTTAGAAAAGATCTCCAGGATCATCTAGTCCAACCAGGGATGCAGCTACGCTGCCATCGCATCCAGCATCAGCAGCAAGTGCCCTTTGCTGCTCTGCTTATCAGCACAGGCAGATTGGGCAGCCATGGCTTTGTTTCTTACTCTCTCCACTCTGTACATGAAGGAAACAGGAAGATTTCTGTTCAGTAAGAGAAGTATTAGATTATCAGCACAGACATGGAGAAGGAATCCTGCCTGCTCTCCTTCCCAAGGTGGCTGTTCTTTCTGTAATTAGCAATGATGTGGCCACCTCCATCATATCTGGCATCTGAGCACTCTTGAGGTGATTTATAGGGATTGTATTTCCTCCAGCAACATGCTAGTGTCATTTGCACAGACCATGCTTGCTGCAGCTGCTGTAGTCCTGCCAAGGCGCAGCACCTGCTGCAGCCAATGGCCCTGGAAATACACCAGCCATTTGACAGCTGCCATCTCTGGAAAGCTGTTTGCACAGTTACTGCCCTGCATTAAGTTCTTGCCACTTCTACCAGGTGAGCAGCTTCCCACAGGCTAGCCTCATCATTCCCTGCAATCCCTCTCCAGGTGTGGGCAGCAGTGCTGCTCCCACAAGTGGCATTCACACATAGATGGGTCAGCTGCCTCTATTGTAACAGAAAGCTCCTACAGCTCTTGTTTCTAGCTAAAAGGGAAATCATCAAGGACTTCCCATGCAGGAAACTATTGCTACCACTGCCTGTAGAGTGAAATTCATTTGGGAAAAGTATTCTTCTGTTTCACATGGGAAAAATTTGCATAGCAAGAATGTTCCTGGTGTTTGAAAGTGCCACTGAGCCATGCTGGTGGGCAAGCATAGGGAGAGGGCATGGCATTGCAGGGAGCGCAGTGCTCTGCACCCATCCCTGCACACACTGCAGGAGCCTTCTTCCAATGAGCCTTTATTTAACAAAGCACTGGGGATTTCATATTTACAGTGACTGATCTTATTTACTTTTGGCCTGTAATGTTATGTTTAGGTCTTTAATGTCTGGACATTCAGTTTGCCAGAACTGTTGTCTCAAGACATGGCCATGACTGGTTTCCATCCATGGGCTGAGGACTCAGTTCTCCAAGAGGAACTCCAATACTCTCCATGATCTTCATGCCATTATTTACTCTCACAGTACTGCTTAAGCTTTGTTCCATCAAGGAGATAAGGTTGGAAGGAAGGTTTACCTGGCTGACCGCCAGAAGAGCTGAGGAGCTGCACAATGGGGCCCTGGGCCCTGCCTTCTCAGGAGCTGGAAACATCAATGCTCATGTCATTAAGTGTTCTGAACTTCTGAAGGTGTGTCTCCAAGTGCCTGTCAGCAATGTTCATGAAGGAACCACTGCAATGTAGCCATGCAGACGATGTTGGTACCTGCACTCACACACAGAAACAGAATAGCATGGGGCAAGAGCATTTGATTAAAAATACAGATTGTGTCTGTGGCCAGAACAATCTGATGTGAAAATAAACTGAAGATTCACGTAATTTTGCTTACATCTGTTACCTACAGAAATGCAAAAACATGTACACAATACTTCTTATTATAGACAAATGGAAACAGCTTGATACACTGTGAATCAGTCATGTTCCTTAAAGTTCAAATCTGTTTTCTGCTGGAAAATTTATTAGTTCTTACAGCAATAAACACTATTCTTTGACATTTCTAGCAGCTAGACAAGAGAATGAATTGGACAAAAGGAAATTATAGTCAACAAGAAATGTAATGTAGCACTGACACTATCTCTCATGGTTCCTAGAACAGTTGCAAACATTCGTAAATGACAGCACATTTGTACCAGGTTTGAAAAGCACAGGACACTCCACCTAAGTCTAAGCAGGTATCAGAGGGTTACACTTTCCCCTGAGGAATTTGCTCCAGCCCATTCTTATCCTTGCTATGAAGTGAATGAGGTCTTATGAAGGCAGATGTGGAATCAGGTAGAAGATCCCCTTTGTTAGCTGCTGATCCATGGCTCACCATTCAGGGTCTACTTGCCTCCTCACAACTCTGTGGAGTTGCTGCATGCTGGCATGTGACTATGGCTATGAGCAACCGATTCTGCAGCCTTAGTCCCCGGGTGCTTTGAACTATCTCAGTCACGGCTGTAAATGAGAATTTCTCAGTGGTCCCCAATAGCCAGACATCATGCTTCTGAAAGATAATGATTAGTTGTTCCCCAAATTACATTGAGTAGAAGAGATGAACTGTCTTTTGTGTATCTTGCCATGCTCTTTTAACCAAAAAAGACAGCAGAAAAAAACACAACTACCCAAATATTAACCATTTTCCATATGCACAGATTAATAGCACCAAGCTTCACTGTGCAAATGGATGTACCTCCT
Source organism: Excalfactoria chinensis (assembly GCF_039878825.1). Lineage (NCBI taxonomy): Eukaryota > Metazoa > Chordata > Aves > Galliformes > Phasianidae > Excalfactoria > Excalfactoria chinensis. The sequence goes on along the minus strand of NC_092829.1, from coordinate 96,669 downwards.
AATAAAACAGAAATGTTCCTTATTTGGGACCTCACTTTCATCTTTATGCATTCAATAGCTGTGTAGATAGCCTTGCTTCAGTTGTCAAAGCTAATCAGTGCCCCACCTGCTGCTAAAAGCATGCTTTTTAAGTAATGCTTTGATAGGCATTTGTCTTACATAAGCTTCACCCTTCCAAGCAAAGATCAAAAGCAGAGCACTGACAGAAGGATTTATCTAAAATCAAAGTAATGCTCTTTCTCTGGCTTTCTGCTAAGTAGCTTATTCTGAGAGTTGATTTCACTTTCATTACACTTTACTCATTCAGATGCTGCTACCAGGAAGTAAGAGAACCAGGAATTCATTTCCAGAATTATTCACTGAAATAATCCTGTGGTGGAGTGTGGTTGTGCTGCCTGAAGCGGTGCACGTGCCCTTGAAAGCTCATCTATAGAGATGTACTTTTGCTCAGCTACTGTCTGGTGCATTTGTCCATGTGTTAGCAAACCATAATTTGTAATAATTACTCATTCCTGTCAGAATCACTGAATTCTTTTTTAAGCACTAAAGCTGTCCCTGAAGGCAGAAGTAGGATGGTGCCAATAAGTGCAGTTTAGCTGGCAGCAGAAGGGTTCAGGTGTGAGGCAGCTCCAGCCCCACGCGCAGATGTGCAGCCAGACAATTCCACCAGGCACTGCAAACACTGGAAGGAACACAGGAGGAAGAGATTGCAAGAGAGTTCCAGTACAGTAAGTGTTAGAGTCAAGGCAGAGAGAAGTGTGCTGATGTCTGTGGAGAAACAATAGCAGTGCAAGATGATAAGAAAATAGCTGCAGAAAGCAGGTGCCTGCTAAACTGAAGCTCCAAGAGGCTCAATCCCATGAGATTCAACTGCTCATTTCAACTCAGAATAGCGCTATCTGAAAATTTCTAAGTGCTCCCATATTTCACACTGTGAGATAACAGACAAAGTGCATTTTCAATTTTTGTCCTTTCTTAAGCACTTAAGTTATCAGCTCTGTAGTGTTTGACCAACAATGTTGTATACATGCATGTCTCTTATTCTCTGTCATCTGTAACTTGGGTGGCTCAGATGCTCTCAGCTGCCAGGACAACTTTCTATTTGTGTCTAATTCAAAACACAGCACAAAACAAACATCAGTTTGCCTCCAATCTTGCCAGCAATCCAGTAGTTTTGTAAGACACTGCCAAAAAGAAAGAAAGAAAAGAAAAGAAACAAAGTGCTGTGTAGCACTGATGCCAGTTTAATCAAATTAAACAGGACAGGCTGGAGAGCTGGGCTGAAGCCAATGGAATGAGGTTCAACAAGACCAAATGTCGGGTCCTGCACTTCGGCTACATCAACCCTGGTCGACGCTACAGGCTTGGGGCGGAGTGGCTGGAAGACTGCATAGAGGAAATGGACCTGGGAGTATTGATTGATGCTCGGCTGAACATGAGCCGACAGTGTGTCCGGGTGGCCAAGAAGGCCAATGGCATCCTGGCTTGCATCAGAAACAGCATTGCCAGCAGGAGCAGAGAGGTGATTGTTCCCTTGTACTCAGCACTGGTGAGGCCGCACCTCGAGTACTGTGTTCAGTTTTGGGCCCCTCACTGCAAGAAAGACATTGAGGCCCTGGAACGTGTTCAGAGGAGGGCTACGAAGCTGGTGAGGGGTCTGGAGCACAGACCTTATGAGGAGAGGCTGAAGGAGCTGGGAATGTTCAGCCTGGAGAAGAGGAGGCTCAGAGGAGACCTTATTGCTCTCTATAACTTCCTGAAGGGAGGTTGTAGTGAGCTGGGGGTCGGCCTCTTCTCTCGTGCCATTAGTGACAGGACCAGGGGGAATGGTTTCAAGCTGCGGCAGGGGAGATTCAGGCTGGACATTAGGAAGTATTACTTCTCAGAGAGGGTGGTCAGGCACTGGAATGGACTGCCCAGGGAAGTGGTGGAGTCACCAACCCTGGGGGTGTTCAAGGAAAGACTGGATGTTGTGTTGAGGGACATGGTTTAGTGGGAGCTATTAGTAATAGGTGAACAGTTGGACTGGATGATCTTTTTGGTCTTTTCCAACCTTGGTGATTCTATAATTCTATGATTCTTTCTCCTTTGTTTCTTTTTCAGTACTTTTCTTAGTGATGCTCTGGGAGCTGCGGGGGATGGTCTGCTGCCCACCTTCTGGAAGAACTGTAGGAATAGCACCCATCAGATGAGGTGCTCCAAGTCCTTACTCACTTGCACATTTAAAATTTCTGTCCCTTCAATGATCACTTCCCCACATGCCAACATCTGTTGTCCTCCATGGTTATTTACTTTATTCCTGGTCTCTCTCTCTTTGGCATTACCTCTTTCTTCCCAGTGAACTTGGTAGGGTTTGGCTTCTGGGAGTGAACAGTAGGAACACATACCTTAAATGAGAACCCAGGTAAGACCAAGAAAAGGGCAACCATGTATCCTTATGTACTCTCCCAGTCTCTATTTTCAGCTCTGGAGGTTTCCTGACTTCATAAGATTTGCCTAATAAGCAACCTTCAGCATAACTCTATCTGGGTTTCTCATTGAGAACAGTCAAGCTGCTCTCTAGTTAGATCAGAAAGTTATGTGATAAACAGTACACATTGTTGGCACAAAGGAGCAGATTTGTGAGTACAGAAAAAGCAATGGAGTCTCAGTATTTATAGATGAGGGTGAAATGGAACAGACATTTAGCAGACAGATATAAATCTGCTCCTGTTATCAGAAGCTGCAGAGGAACAGATACCATTATTAACAAAATTAAATCCATCAAAGATAGCCATCCTACTGTACCTTACTGTCCTAAATACAAAAAAGACAGGGACCTACTGGAGAGAGTCCAGCAGAAGGCCACAAAGATGATAAAGGGCCTGGAGCATTTACCCTACGAGGAAAGGCTGAGCAAGCTGGGTCTGTTCAGCTTTGAGAAAAGAAGACTCAGAGGCGATCGCATTAACGTCTATAAATATCTTAAGCATGGGAGTCAAAAGGACATGGCCAACCTCTTTTCAGCAGCCTGTGGGGACAGGACAAAGGGAAACAGTCATAAACTGGAGCACAGAAAGTTCTGCACCTTTATGCAAAGGAACTTCTTCCCAGTGAGGGTGAAGGAGCACTGGAACAAGCTGCCCAGGAGGGTTGTAGTTTCTCCTTCTCTGGAGATAATCCAGACCTGAGAGATGGCTCAGTAGGCAGAACTAAGCAAAGCTGGGGAGAAGGGTGCAGGATTTCCTCCTGGAGTCATGGAGTCCCACACCTACCAATGGGTGTGTAGTACTGTTCAGGTCTTTGGGTGAGAACTGCTGGCACTGGAGTGCAAACTTGGCCAGCCTGGAAAAGTCTCAGAGAAACAAAATGTTATGGCAAGAGTTGATGGTGTTACCAACCAAGCAAGAAGAAGAGGTGTTTTGAGTTCACCATACAGCACTGCTGAGGTTGGTACCACAATGTAGCATTCAGTCTCAGTGACCACATTCTGAATCAACTTTGAAGACATCAGAAGAGTGAATACAGAGAAGGGTTCGGGAGATAAGGGATTGTAAAAATGCGACACACTTATATTTTGCTGTCTTCCATTTACCAGTTAGATGATTACAAGGGAAACTGATCATATTTGAGGAAGAAAGAACATGGTATAAGCAGGTTCTTCAATCTAGCCAAAAGAGGAAATACATGAACAAACCCCTGTAAGCAAAAGCCAGTAAATGCAAATTAGTCACCAGGTGCAAGTTTCACAGTGACAATGATTAACTAATGAGAGAAATTTTCAACAGAAATATTTCATTCTCCATCTTGTAATCTGCATCAATGATGTAAATGTAGGGATGGAGTTCACCTTCAGCAAGTTTGCTGGTGGCACAGGCTGAGAGTTGGGTGGAGAGGAACCTGATGGGGTTCAACATGCGCACTGCAGGGCCACAGCAACAGGACAGGGCTGCTGGAGAGGAGCTCCATGGAGAAGAACCTGAGGGTCTTGTTGGCCAATGGCTGACCATGAGCCAGCAGGATGCCCTGGTGGCCCAGAAAGCAAATGGTTCGCTGGTGCGCAGGCACAGAGTGTGGCCAGCAGGGCAGGGAGGTGCTCAGCCCCTCTGCTCTGTCATGAGGAAACCACATCTGGAGCACGGCACCCATTGGGGGGCTGCCCAGTTCAAGACAGACTGAGAGCTGCTGGGAGAGCCCCATGGAGCTGCTGGGAGCCTGGAGCACCTCCTGATGGGGACCAGCTCTGAGCACCGGGGCTGTGCAACTGGAGGAGGGAAGGCTGAGGGGATCTGAGCAGTGCTGGTGGGGATCTGCAGGGCAGGGGGATGGGGCTGGGCTCTGTTTGGTGGTGCCCAGTGCCAGGACAGGCAGCAGGCACGGGCTGCAGCCCAGGGAGCTCCATCCAGCTGTGAGGGAGGCAGAGCCCTGGCACAGAGCTACCCGGGCTGACTGTGGAGCTTTCCTGTGCAATTGCTGTAGGGAACTGCTTTGGTGGGGTGGCTGGACTAGGGAAGCTCCAGAGGACCCTTCAAGCCCCTACAGTTCTGTGACCCCGTGATTCTTGGAGAAGTACAGCAGTATACAAGGGAACATTACAAAAACTCATTTATGCACAAGGGCAACTTCACAGATCAAAAACATGAGACTCCTTACAAACATCATTCTTTCAGAAAATTAACCTCTCCCATTAAGTCTATGAAGCTTTGCTGTTTGAGAGTGATTAATTATTTAGATATAAATGAGCAGTAAATCAAAACTTCTCTGAACTGTATTGCAGTCATGTTTGTGAGGTCCCAAGAGACATAATTTCACACATACCACAAAGGGAAGTAAACACTCCTGCTGGTTCTGTACCAGGTAGAGGCTCAGAAAGGGAATGCGGCAGGGACCCGTCAGACTGCATGCCAAACACAAAGAGTTTTCCAGAGCTTCAGAGAGTACAGAGCAAGTGTTGGCCCAGGAAGGTGAAGTGACATCCACAATGAGAATCCGCGATGGCTGCTGGCAGCACGCTGCTTTAGTAGCTGGAAATGTTCTCTGTGTTTCTGAGAGTAATTTTCTGGAATTCATGTCTTCTGTACATTGGTAGTGGATACGCATTCACCCATCTGCACCTGAGCAGGAAAAAGCAAAAAAAAAATTAAAAAAAAAAATAGTAAAGAGTGAGATTCTTCCCATTCACCAGAAAGTAACCCGAGATCACAGCAGACAACAGTGAATAAGACTTCTGTAATTTCGGTCAAAGCATATGTCCATAATGGAAGGTAAACTCACACAAAGAAAAAGGAAAATGCATAAAGTCAGAAAACAAAAGGATTCAACTGAAAAATAAAAACACATAGAAAATATACTCTTGCAGATGTAATTGAAGCAGTCAAAAATGTCGCTAGCAGAGCCACTCCTGGCGCATGGGTGAACTGTGTGACACCATCCCCCTGCATGGCTCAGGTTCATGGCAGTAAATCTCCAGGACAGCAGTGATCTCCAGTAGCTGCTGAGTAAAACTAAACTTACCACCCCTGTTTCTGCAGTGGCCATATAATTGCCCATACACTTTCAATACCTACTAGAATAAATTCCATTTTCTCATGGCTGTGCAACCCCCCAGAAGGTTCTCCAAATCTTGGAACTGCCCCTCGATGTACATGACAAGGCTCCAGTCAGAATCCAGGGCTCTCAACTGGAGTGCTGTATTCAGCCACAACACACACACAGAATCACAGAATCACAGAATGACCCGGGTTGGAAGGGACCTCAAGGATCATGTAGTTCCAACCCCCCTGCCTAGCAGGGCCACCAAACATACGCCTTTACTAGATCAGGTTGCCCAGAGCCCCGTCCAACCTGGTCTTGAACACCTCCAAGGACGGGGCATCCACAACCTCCCTGGGCAGCCTGTTCCAGGACCTAACCACTCTCCTAGTAAAGAACTTCCCCCTAACATCCAACCTAAATCTTCCCTCTTTTAACTTAAAACCATTTCCCCTAGTTCTGCTATTATCAGCCCTTTCGAAGAGTTTGCTCCCCTCCTGGGAGTAAGTTCCCTTCAGGTATTGAAAGGCTGCAATGAGGTCACCCCGCAACCTTCTCTTCTCCAGGCTGAACAAACCCAACTCCCTCAGCCTGTCCTCATAGGGGAGGTGCTCCAGCCCCCTGATCATCTTCGTGGCCCTCCTCTGGACCCTTTCCAAAATCTCCATATCTTTTTTGTACTGAGGGCTCCACACCTGGACACAGTACTCCAGATGGGGCCTCACAAGAGCAGAGAAGAGAGGGACAATCACCTCCCTATCCCTGCTGACCACCCCTCTCCTGATGGAGCCCAGGATCCCATTTGCCTTCCGGGCTGCCAGAGCGCACTGCTGGCTCATGTTAAGTTTCTCATCTATTAGGACCCCTAGGTCTTTCTCTGCCGAGCTGCTCTCAAGGACAACTCCTCCCAGCCTGTACAAGTGCCTGGGGTTCTTCCGGCCCAAGTGCAAAACCTTGCACTTTGCCGTGTTGAACCTCATTAGGTTCACCCGAGCCCAGCTTTCCAGCCTGTCAAGGTCCCTCTGAATGGCATCCGTTCCCTCCACCGTATCGACTGCACCACTCAGCTTGGTGTCATCAGCAAACTTGCTGAGGGTGCACTCCATTCCCTCATCGATGTCATTAATAAAGATGTTAAAGAGCACCGGTCCCAAGACAGACCCTTGAGGGACACCGCTCGTTACCGGCCTCCACCTGGACATAGAGCCATTGTCCACCACCCTCTGTCTGCGGCCTTTCAACCAATTGCTTATCCATCTAGTTGTCCACCCATCAAATCCAGTTCCCTCCAATTTGGAGATGAGAATGTGATGGGGGACCATGTCAAAGGCCTTGCTCAGGTCCAGGTAAATGACATCGTTTGCCTTCCCTTCGTCCACCGACGCCGTCACTCCATCATAGAAGGCCACAAGATTAGTTAAGCATGACCTTCCCCTGGTGAAGCCATGCTGGCTGTCTAGGATCACATGCTCGTTCTTTATGTGATCAAGCATGTTGTCCAGGAGGATCTGTTCCATAATCTTCCCAGGCACGGAGGTGAGACTCACCGGCCTGTAGTTACCCGGGTCCTCCCTGCTCCCCTTCTTGTAAATGGGAGTGACGTGACCCTTCCTCCAGTCATCCGGGACCTCACCTGACAGCCACGACTTCTCAAATATGATGGAGAGCGGCTCAGCAACCACCTCAGCCAGCTCCTTCAGGACTCTGGGATGCACGCCATCTGGCCCCATAGACTTATACTCATTCAGTCTAAGGAGGCAATCTCGGACTTGCTCTACCCTTACAGTGGGGAGGGATTTACCTCCTTGGTCCCCACATAGAGGTATGGGGGTGCAAGACTTAGGGACGTGAAAAAGACTAGAATCCTGGCCACCAGTAAAGACAGAGGTGAAGAACTCATTCAGCACCTCAGCTTTCTCTTCATCTGTTGAAGCCATTTCTCCTTTTAAATTTACCAAAGTAGGTATGTCCGTTTTGGCCTGTCTCTTCTGGCCAATGTACCTGTAGAAGGTTTTCTTATTGTTTTTCACGTCCCTCGCCAAGTTCAGTTCTGCCTGCGCCTTCGCTTTCCTGATCCCACGTCTGCAAATCCGGACGGCATCCCTGTATTCTTCCCGGGTGACACAGCCTTGTTTCCAGAGCTTGTACACCCCTTTCTTCACCCTCAGTTCTCTCAGCAGGTCCTTACTGAGCCATGCCGGTTTTCCACCTCTCCTGCCCACTTTCTTAATCAGGGGAATGGAGATCTCTTGTGCTGCCAGGAGGGCATCCTTGAAGAGCAGCCAGCTCTCCTCAACGTCCTTGTCTTTGAGGGCAGCGCGCCAGGGGATCTTGGCCAGCATTCCATTGAGTAGCTTGAAGTCTGCTCTTCTAAAGTTCAGCGTCCTGGTCCTGCTCTTTGCCAGGCCCACATCACTTGAGATCACACCTCTTCCCTATTTGCCAAGGAGAAAAGCTACCATATCTCTTACTGTCCCCAGCACTTCACAAGGAAGAACTTCTGCAGGCCTTGAAAACAGCAAGAAATGTATTTCCGTCTGACTAAAGTATCATGAGAACAAGAGCTGTATCTCTGGGATGCTTGCCAGCAATGGCAAAACAGAGAGATCACCAATTGAATTTCAAAACGGAGGCTAACGACTCAGAACTGGTGGAAATGTTTTCTCTATTGTGTACAAATGTGCACATCTGGTTGTGACTGGTAACCTGACACAACGTACTGGAAAGTAAAAGCTGTCAGATACCACTTCAGTCACTGCCTCTCCTGGAGCTGTGCAATATGCTGTGGAGTTCACTACATTACTTCACTAATCCTGGAAAAATATTGGCCTGTCTGTATTTTTTTTTTTTTTTAATGTGTAAGATTTGTATCTCTGCAAGCAACCAGTGCCTCCTCAAACAACAAAACAAAGCTCATCCCACAGTCAGAAATATATAGAAGTTGGCTCTTTGGTTTGGCTTCATTTCAGATGGAGAACTGAGCCTTGATACTGAAAAATACTCTGTTTTCCTGACTTGGAATGAACTCTCTCATTCTTGACAACTTCACAGGACTGTGCTTGTTTTAATCTGCTTTAGTGAAACGGATCCCTCAGCAGCTGTGGTCTTCATCAGCAGAAGGAATTTCATTTCTTCGTAACTGTGACGTCTCAATCCCTGCTCAGCAATGCTCACATAATGTACATGCAGTTCTCTGCACAGCATTTAACATACAGTGTAAGCTGCCCATCTCTCACGGCCCGCACTGCTCTGCTGGGCTGTGGCGGGGCTGGGGAATGGAACTCTGAACGACAGTCTGTAGTTGCTATGGCAAAACAATATCATTTAAACAGCAAGTGAATGGACAGAGTGCCATGGCACTGCACCGTAATTCAGTGTGCGTGAGTGACAACTGCTACTTGCAGCATCTGCTATGATATTAACTTACTGCTCAATAAAACAGAGCTCATTAACTGTCACGGCTAATTGCTTAGGGTAATGTACACTTTGCTCAAAGCAGGAAGACACATTTATCAGGGGCAGAAAGAAAATCGCACCATACTGGGTGAGCTGTGATTACTGACGACATTCTGTCGTTGCACATTATCCCACGTGCTCTATTTGCTTCACTTGTGCAAAACCATCCAACAAGATCCAAGTCCAAAAGAGTGTGACTGAAAGGGAACAACCGAGGTTACAGAACATCAAGGGGATAAATCTCAGTCTTCTTTCTAAGGTATAGGCAAGTAAAACTTGGATCTGACTGTATTCTAAGTGGGAAGAAAAACCCCACAAAAATGTGAATGAGTTTAAGTGAATAATGGCATAAAGGGTAATGAAGCCTGAAGGGCTCACTCTGACAGCAGCCTGTTTGCAGGGAAGCAGAAAATCAAAATAAACCTCACAATACAATACTGATGAATACAAACTGTTGGCAAGGCCAGGCATATACAGTGGTGAACAGAAGACACCAACAAACAGTGACAGCCAACAGGTCTAAGGAACATAAAAACTTCTTTGGGCTGCAACAGAATAAAAGCTGCTGCTTAAACACAGCGAACAAAAGGCAAATTGGAAGCAGTATAAATCTGTTATTAATTTATAAGCATAATATTTAATTTAACCAGGAAGAAAAAGTGTTCAATAAATGTTTTGATGTGAATTTAGAAAAAATGTGCTGATGACTAATTAGTCTTTCTGCCATTCGTGGCTCCAGAGGACACTGAGTGCAGCTGCAGTTTATCTGCCATGCCTGGACAGGAAGAAATTCAGTTATTACAGTTCTACTTGATCCTCGTGGTCTTTTCCAACCTTAACGATTCTATGATTCTATTTCAAAAGGTCAGAATGAACAGAAGAACGAAAACAAAATGTAAAAAAAGTTAGAAAACAATCAAGCTGCTGAAATGATTCAAGCTCCTGTATATCAAAAGACATGGCATGCTTTTTTCTATACATCAGAGCTAACAACCAGTCAACATAAATAAGAGGCTTTAGGCTAGCACTTTATTGGCACAAAATCACCAACTCTTATTAAGAACAGTCTCTGCTGTAAAAAGTCTACACCCATGCACTTTTTTTCCTTACAAGAAAAGGAATTACTATGTGACAGCCCAGAAAATGACACTGTCTAACTCTGTATCACTAAAAATGATGCAGCAAATGACTGCAAACAGTGATCAGCCTGGGGACAGACAGGCACCAGTTGCCCCTCCAGAAGCACCGGCCAGCTTCCAAACCATCAGCAGTGCCCTGAGCGCAGTGCTCTGACCAATGTGCTGGGACTCTCACAACTGAAACGTTTTAGATATTGTTGGAAATATCCTCAATAATTTTTGGTCAGGACGGTATCTCTGATAAAAGCAGTTTTTATTCGTGATGCGATGGTGGGCGCCCTGATAGCAGAAGCGCACCTACGGACACGATGTTACAGTTTTTATACCTTGTCTCCCATACATTTTCCCCTCCTGTTTCCCCTTTGGTTGGGTATTCCAGGTTACAATTTTACCCGAGGTTTGCATTTGTTAATTACATTCTGAAATTTGTTGCTATCTTGTGCCAGTCAGTCGCCATCCCGCTGTTTTTGTTTCCAAGATGTCTCGGTACTCTTATCGTATTGATATGTTGATTCCCTTCAAAGCTTCTTCCATTCTGTCCCAGAGGCCTTTATTAAACAAAGAGTCCGGGTGTGTGTGTGTGTGCGTGTGCGTGTGTGTGAGATTCCAGTCCTTCCCTATGTCTCTTCAGGCACACCCTTAGGTATGTCCCGACTCGTATATTTTTACAGTGTGTACAACAAAACATTAAAACATACATTGTTGCTAGTTTATACAGGTATATTGTTATTCTAACTTCTCCTCTTTGGATCTTTTATCACTCAGGTCCTATTTGTCCAGCACCAAATCAATAGTTTTATTTCAGATAGCTGGACAGGCAGGAGCTGCAGTCTTTGTAACTATGATTTCTACCTAATAACTACAAATTTCTTCACTAATATATTCTTAGTTTGTTCTAAATGCAGAAACAACATTTGATTCCCACATCCCCAAGTCTTCTTGGGCAGGACTAAGCTCAATCTTATCATCCCCCAGCTTTCATTGGTAATGGGGGTTGCCTTAACCCAGGTGCAAGACCTCGCACTTGGATTTGTTGAACCTCACAAGGTTCACCTGTGCCTGCTGCTCAGCCTGTCCAGATCCCTCTGGATGGCATCCCGTCCCTCTGGTGTGTCAACCACACCCTGCAGCTTGGCATCATCATCAGACTTGCCGAGGGTGCACTCAACCCCACTGCTGTGGGAGGGAAGGATGTTGTGGGGTACGGTGTCACAGGCCTTCCTGAGTCCAGACAGATGACATCAGTGGTTCTTCCCTTGTCCACTGATGCAGAGATGCCATCATAAAAGGTTTGTCAAGCAGGATTTGCCCTTGGTGAAGCCATGCTGGTTCTCCCGTATCACATCTGTACCTTCCATGTGCCATAGCATAGCTTCCATCAGGATCTATGCCAAGATCCTTCCTGGCAGAGAGGTGAGACAAACAGGCTGGTAGTTTCCTGGTTCATACTTTTTACATGTATTAAAAATGGCTGTGAGGTCTTGTTTCTGCTCACCGGGGACTTCACCCAATTGCCACAACTCTTCAAACGTCATTAATAGTGGCTTGGTGAGTACGTCAGCTAAATCCCTATGAGGACCCACAGACTTCTGGATGTTTGGGTTCCTCAGGAGGTTCTGCAGCTGATCCCTGCTCACAGTGTGTGTTTGGAGAGTGCGAGGGGTATTGCATCCCCAGCCCCTTCCTGACAAACCAAAGATTGCAGGACTATGTGACGAGCAGTTAGCAGACAGAGGTGAAGAAGTTGCTGAGTCCCTCAGACTTTGAGTCTGTTGTGAGCAGCTGGAATGCTGTTGCTCTGAGAAAGGAGCACTACCTCCAGTTCATGGGTGGAAAATGTACTGCTGAGAGACCAACAGAATGAATCAAGGCCAGCAGCAGTCAGTCAGCACAAAGAGCTCCTGGCCTTGGGTCTCACTTGCAGGTTTTCCTCCTTGCAGGAGTTTTAGTAACAAGGACTTGCAGCAGACTGCCAGCTTGGGCTTTACCAGAGCTGGAGCTGACGGGGAGGCCTCTGGATTTTCAAAAAGAAACAAGAAGGCTGAGAATGAACTGCTTTGCTTGACGTTTTTACTGGCTGTCCCACTTGGTTCTGTCGGTCTGTGGGCACATTCGGTTGGTTTGTGTGGAGCTGAGCAGCTTGGTGCTTATGGCTTTGGTTCTCTGTGATACAGAGCTGCGCCAGTTGCTGCCTCACACGTGTTGTTGGAGGAGATGGCTCTATGCACTTTATTTTTTGAATGCTTTTAAAGCGCGAGGATGGTAGACGCCTTCAAACAGGGAACGCCTACAAGAAATGCGTTTCTTTTCTTTCTTTCCCTGGCAGCACTTCTGGGCAGTGTGGATGCTGCCTTCCTCACTGCTCTGCTTCCCATGGCAGAATTCTAGGAACGGCTTCTGTCACTGATTGCTTAATTGCTTATTTTAAACTCAGAGGGAAACATACCATCCTTTTTCTCCTGCCCATGTAAAACTCCCTTTGATTTTTATTTCAAGTCTGTTATCTGTTTCCTAGAGGTGATGCTGACAATCATGCCTAATGATGACTTATGCAAACCTCACGTTTTGTATTAATTCTTCCTTTGGGTCAAAAGTGGACCGAAATCCTTGAAGCTGTTCCCAGGAATCCCACTGTCTCTAAAGCGGTTGAGCTGCGGTGCCGTGCTCACAGCGCCCTGCGGCAGATCCTGGCACTGGTTGTGAATGGAAGAGCTGCCAACAAAGTGCTCGATAGCAGAACTGATCCCGTGGATGTTGACAAGCCTTGGGTGAACGGGGTGGAATCTCAGAGCGGTGAGGCCAGGTACAGAAGCCGTTAATTGCTCAGCTGTTTTGTGTTGCTCTGTTAATTCTTCCATGCCATCTTTGGCTTCACTGCACACGTCTGTCCAAGCTTTTTCATGCAAGCATGTCATTTGATTATTTATTTACAGATATTCATAAGCACTCAGCACAGCTTTGCTGGGTGTTAAAAAGTTTTCCTTGGTTTCCTTTGTCTTCTTTTAATTTACGTTTTTTTTCTTCTCTCCCCCTTCTCCCAGCTGCTTCTTTCCTCTGCCCTCACGAGAAAGAGAACGGAGCTGCGGGCTCTGCGCTGCGGTGCCCGTCGATCCGCTCGGAAAAGTAGTTTCCGCGGTCTCTGGTGCCACCGCGTGGCCAGTCGGTGGAATTGCGGCCGTGTGTTTGTGTTGCCGCAGGTTGCACGGCCGCGGGCACGCAGAAGCGGCGCGCGGATTTTCTCTTCGCTCTGCGCTACAAACCCGCCGATCTTATGCTTAGTCCTCCAGGCAATAGTGCGCGTGAGCCAGGACCCTTATAGACAGCATCCATTTCGACGGTGCCGTGTGGTGCGGGCGAACAATTCTTGCACCGCCGGCTCAGCGGTACTTTTCTCTCTTCCAACTCGCGGTGCCATAGCCCGCAATTCTTTATTTCCTCGGGCGGTTTTGCGCCCCGTGAACGGGCTATTTTGGCTCCCTGCGAACCCTGCGCCCGTCGCATGCGAAATGAGGAGTCGAAAAAACAGATGTAGGTGATGTAGGTGATGTGGGTGATGTGGGTGATGTAGGTGATGTGGGTGATGTGGGTGATGTAGGTGATGTAGGTGATGTGGGTGATGTGGGTGATGTAGGTGATGTAGGTGAGCACCCGAAAACCCGTATGCCAAACGATGCCGTGACGTGGCCGCGTGCGCAGCGCGGCGCCCACTCTGGCGCACCTGGGGATGCTGCAGTGCCGCTTCACGCCAGTACCGCGACCGCTGGGAGCTGCTCCAATTCCGCTGCTACTGAGAGAGTGCTACTGCGCATGTCCAAAATGGCGATCCCATATTATGGCGGGATAACCCACAATGCACCGCGGCAGAAGGGACGCTACTGCGCATGTCCAAAATGGCGGCGAAAAAGCGCTACTGCGCATGTCCAAAATGGCGTCCTCCAATTTTGGCGGGATATCCCACAATGCACCGCAGCAGAAGGGATGCTACTGCGCATGTCCAAAATGGCGGCGGAGAAGCGCTACTGCGCATGTCCAAAATGGCGTCCACCAATTTTGGCGGGATATCCCACAATGCACCGCGGCAGAAGGGACGCTACTGCGCATGTCCAAAATGGCGGCGGAAAAGCGCTACTGCGCATGTCCAAAATGGCGTCCTCCAATTTTGGCGGGATATCCCACAATGCACCGCGGCAGAAGGGACGCTACTGCGCATGTCCAAAATGGCGGCGGAGAAGCGCTACTGCGCATGTCCAAAATGGCATCCTCCAATTTTGGCGGGATATCCCACAATGCACCGCGGCAGAAGGGACGCTACTGCGCATGTCCAAAATGGCGTCGGAGAAGCGCTACTGCGCATGTCCAAAATGGCGTCCTCCAATTTTGGCGGGATATCCCACAATGCACCGCGGCAGAAGGAACGCTACTGCGCATGTCCAAAATGGCGGCGAAAACAGCGCTACTGCGCATGTCCAAAATGGCGTCCTCCAATTTTGGCGGGATATCCCACAATTCACCGCGGCAGAAGGGACGCTACTGCGCATGTCCAAAATGGCGTCGGAGAAAGCGCTACTGCGCATGTCCAAAATGGCGTCCTCCAATTTTGGCGGGATATCCCACAATGCACCGCGGCAGAAGGGACGCTACTGCGCATGTCCAAAATGGCGGCGGAGAAGCGCTACTGCGCATGTCCAAAATGCCGACCTCCTCTTGCCGCGTTATATCCCACAATGCACCGCGGCGGAACGGGACGCTACTGCGCATGTCCAAAATGGCGGCGGAAAAGCGCTACTGCGCATGTCCAAAATGGCGGCGGAAAAGTGCTACTGCGCATGACCAAAATGGCGACCTCCTATTTTAGCGGCGTTCTCTCCCGCCTTTGGCGCGCCTCGCGGTTTCTCGTTCGTTCTCCCTCAGCCGAACCCCGCGGGAGCCGACAAGGAGCCTCCATCGGCGGAGCGGTTTGTGCGTGGGATCAGGGCAGCCCGTCAGCCGGACGGAGCCGTCCTACGCGGGGTAGAAGCGCAGCGATCGTCGCTGCCCCCGGCCGGGTGAGCTCCCGGGTCCGGTTGGTTCCGGCTGGGGTAGAAAAGCTGCCGGCAGTTCCTGCCCGGGGAACAACAGTCGGACCGTGGAACAGCGTTTGGACGCAGGGAAAAGTCCGGGAGCGTCGCAGCAGGAGCTGCAGGTTGTTGCCTCGTTGCTGTTCTCAGCCATGGCAACGATAACGGTGTGTTCGTGCTGCTGTTCCCATCTATTGCTTATGGCCAGGTACCGTGTATTGCAGTCAGTGCTATCAAAGCGCTTGAAAGAAGGCCTGCAGCTCTGACTCAGTGCAGCGTGAAGCCGGCAGTGTGTGTGACTATGAAATAGATGGTCGTCTATTGTTGGTTTACTTATGATATATAAAATTGCTGCTAATGTCCCCCTATAGCCCCCCATCATCCCATTGCCCCCTATAGCCCTCCATTGCTTAGGAGTGTGGGGGTGAGCCATGGAGTGGGGTGAGTGATCCCTTCCTTGTGGGGTGGGGTGAGTGATCCCTTCCTTGTGGGGTGGGGTGAGTGTTCCCTTCCTTGTGGGGTGGGGTGAGTGTTCCCTTCCTTGTGGAGTGGGGTGAGTGATTCCTTCCTTGTGGGGTGGGGTGAGTGTTCCCTTCCTTATGGGGTGAGCCATGGAGTGGGGTGAGTGATCCTTTCCTTATTTTAAGGCTGTGTTTTTCTCTTTTTAGTGGATCCTGACCCCATTTCAGGGCTGGCAGCGGCAGGAGCAGCATCTGTACCTGATTGCTTCCTTGTGAGTGTGGGCTGTTTGTCTCTGGAATGAGGTGAGTGATTCCTTTATTTTGGGGCTGGGAGCTCTGTTTTTCTCAGGGGGTTGTGTCCATATTTAAGGGGTGCCACCTGCAAGGGACACATATCTCCTTGCAGACTGTTTTCTGTGGGGTGAGCCCCGCTCCTCGGGAAGGGGTGAGTGATTCCTGCCTTATTGCAGGGCTGTGATCTGCCCCTGTTGGGGCTCATAGCTGCATTGGAAGGCTGGCAGCCATGAGGGCAGTATCTCTCCTTGGGGACTGCTTCCTTTGGAGTGTGGGGTGAGCTCTGGGCCTTGGATTGGGGTGAGGGGTTCTTTATGTCAGGGCTGTGCTGCCCTCATTTCTGGGGCAGCCTGACCACATTGAAGTGTCAGCAGCTGTACGGGTGGTGTTTCTCCCTGGAGTTTGCCTCCTGCGGGCTGTGGGTGAGTGTTTGTCTTTGGTTTCTGCTTTGTTTCAGGGCTGTGAGCTCTGCCATTTTTAGGTATCCCGACCACTGCAGTGCCTGCTTGTGCAAAAGGTGCTGCCCTGCACATGTGGGTAGTGCCTTCATTGTTGCATTGTGTCCAACAGGTGCCAGCAGAGCCCTGAGAGATGTGCAGCTCCTGACGAGAACAGCGAGGAACAGAAACCTGCATTGCCTGGAACGCCTCGGAACTCAACTTTGCTGGCCGGTAACTCTCAGCCCAGCAGATAAGAGCAGCACACACTGACTGTGTTGGATCTGTTCCATACTGAGACCCAAGGTAACGTTCCAGAGCTCATTTCTGCACTTCAGTGCTTAATTCTTATTGCAGTGCCCTTCTTGCTGCCCCCAAATGCAGCCATTGCCTTTTGCTGCCCCCAAATGCAGCCATCTCTTTCTGCCCCCCAAGTCCAGCCTGTGTGTCGTGCCCCATAAGTGCCGCCATCACGTTCTGCCCCCCAAGTCCAGCCATCGTATTCTGCCCCTCAAGTTCGTTTCTGTTCCCCCATGGCTCCATTCAGTTCTTTATTGCTGCTGTTGCTCCTCCGTTGCAGTTCTGCGTTGTGTCCACAAGGCGGCGCTGTTGTAGCTCCCATTGCTGTTAATAGGGCTGCAATGCAAAGGGAGATTCAGACTGCTGCTATTAATGTCCTCTATGGTCACTATGGGGTTTAATGGGCGCTATGGGGTTTTATGGGATCATTTGGGGCCTTTATGGGGTCTCTATGGGGTTTAATGGGGCCTTTGGGGCCTTAGGGTGTCCGATGGGGTTTAATGGGGTCTTATGGGATCCCTATGGGGGTTTAATAAGGGCCTATGGGATGTTATGGGGTCCTTATGGGGCTTAATGGGATCTTCTGGGATATTTATGGGGCATGATGTGTGTGTGTGTGTGTGTATGTGTGTGTGTGTGTGTGTGTGTGTGTGTGTGTATGTATGTGTGCATATACCCCATAAGACCTCACTGGCCCCCATAGAGACCCCATAGGCCCTAATTGGAACCCATAGGTCCCATTTGAACCCCATAGGACCCCATAAGACCCATTTGAACTCCATAGGACCCCATAGAGACCCCATAAGACCCCATAGGCCTCCATTAAACCCAATAGAGAACTGATGTGAGATGTGTGTCTGTGTGTGTGTCTGTGTGTGTGTCTGTATAATGGCCTTATATCCCATAGCTGGATGGAGTTTTGTCCCTATGCTGTTCCTGTTGTGTGTTGGTGCCTTTATGAGGCATCCCTGCCTTATACCCCATATCCATCCTGTTGTTCCTATTGCAGTGCTGATGCCTTTATTAACCATCCCTTATACCCCATATCCATCCTGTTGTTCCTATTGCAGTGCTGATGCCTTTATTAACCATCCCTTATACCCCATATCCATCCTGTTGTTCCTATTGCAGTGCTGATGCCTTTATTAATCCTCCCTGCTTTCCATCCTCACATGCTGCACGTTGGATTCCTCCACTGAGTCCAGATTGTTGCCGCTCCGCATCCATGTGTGTCAGCTCAGCATCTGTGTGCACAATGAAACACCAGTCACCGATTGGCTGCAGGATCATCCCATTGGCTGCTGGACCCCATTGTGCACCACAGACCCCACTGTGTGCTGTAGGATCATCCCATTGGGTGTAAGATCATCCCATGGGCTGCAGGACCCCATTGTGTGCTGTAGGATCGTCCCATTGTGTGCTGTAGGATCATCTATCTCCATCGTCATCACCTTCATCACCATAATAATGGCCTATTGCTAATTAATAATGCTCCATCACTAATACTACTCCATTGCTAATTAATATTAATACCCTTGTGGCCGCTGAGGGTATTGCAGCTCCCATTAAACCCTATGGTCCCGATTAAACCCTATGGGCTCCATTATAGCGCCGCCTTGTGGCTGTTAATGGTATTGCAGGCCCCATTAATCCCTATGGTCCCCATTAAACCCTATGGACCCCATTAAACCCTATGGGCTCCGTTATAGCTCCGCCTTGTGGCTGTTAATGGTATTGCAGCCCCCATTAAACCCTATGGGCCCCTTTAAACCCTATGGGCCCCATTAAACCCTATGGACCCCATTAAACCCTATGGGCTCCATTATAGCGCCGCCTTGTGGCTGTTAATGGTATTGCAGCCCCCATTAAACCCTATGGGCCCCATTAAACCCTATGGGCCCCATTAAACCCTATGGACCCTATTAAACCCTATGGGCTCCGTTATAGCGCCGCCTTGTGGCTGTTAATGGTATTGCAGGCCCCCATTAAACCCTATGGGCCCCATTAAACCCTATGGGCCCCATTAAAAACTATGGGCCCCATTAAACCCTATGGGCTCCATTATAGCGCCGCCTTGTGGCTGTTAATGGTATTGCAGGCCCCCATTATACCCTATGGGCCCCATTAAACCCTATGGGCTCCATTAAACCCTATGGGGTCCCATATAGCTTATGTTAGAGCGCCACCTGGTGGCCGCCCCTTTGGACTCCAGCCTACCGGGGGTGTGGCTTCATGGCTCATTAGCATATGGGGCTCCGCCTCTTTAGACTGGAGACTGCAGACCCCATTAAACCCTATGGGCCCCATTAAACCCTATGGGCCCCATTAAACCCTATGGGCCCCATTAAACCCTATGGGCTCCATTATAGCGCCACCTTGTGGCTATTGAGAGTATTGCAGGCCCCCATTAAACCCTATGGGCCCCATTAAACCCTATGGTCCCGATTAAACCCTATGGGCTCCATTATAGCGCCGCCTTGTGGCTGTTAATGGTATTGCAGGCCCCCATTAAACCCTATGGGCCCCATTAAACCCTATGGGCCCCATTAAACCCTATGGGCCCCATTAAAACCTATGGGCCCCATTAAAAACTATGGGCCCCATTATATCCTATGGGCCCCATTATATCCTATGGGCCCCATTATATCCTATGGGCCCCATTAAACCCTATGGGCTCTATTATAGCGCCACCTTGTGGCCGCTGAGGGTATTGCAGCTCCCATTAAACCCTATGGTCCCGATTAAACCCTATGGGCTCCATTATAGCGCCGCCTTGTGGCTGTTAATGGTATTGCAGGCCCCATTAATCCCTATGGTCCCCATTAAACCCTATGGACCCCATTAAACCCTATGGGCTCCGTTATAGCTCCGCCTTGTGGCTGTTAATGGTATTGCAGCCCCCATTATACCCTATGGGCCCCATTAAACCCTATGGACCCCATTAAACCCTATGGGCCCCATTAAACCCTATGGGCTCCATTATAGCGCCACCTTGTGGCTGTTAATGGTATTGCAGGCCCCCATTATACCCTATGGGCCCCATTAAAACCTATGGTCCCGATTAAACCCTATGGGCTCCATTATAGCGCCGCCTTGTGGCTGTTAATGGTATTGCAGGCCCCCATTATACCCTATGGGCCCCATTAAACCCTATGGGCTCTATTATAGCGCCACCTTGTGGCTATTGAGGGTATTGCAGGTCCCCATTAAACCCAATGGTCTCCATTAAACCCTATGAGCCCCATTAAACCCTATGGGCCCCATTAAACCCTATGGGCTCCATTATAGCGCCGCCTTGTGGCTGTTAATGGTATTGCAGGCCCCCATTATACCCTAAATTATTTATTTATTTATTATTATTTATTTATTTATTCTATTTTTATTTTATTTTTATTTTATTTTATTATTATTTATTATTTATTGAAATAAAACTATATTTTCGGAAATATAAACTAATAAACTAATAAACTAACAACTAATAAAACAATATTGCCGGAAGGGACGCTGCTGCGCATGTCCAAAATGGCGGCGGAAAAGCGGTACTGCGTATGTCCAAAATGGCGTCCTCCAGTTTTGGCGGGATATCCCACAATGCACCCTGGCGGAAGGGACGCTACTGCGCATGTCCAAAATGGCGTCGGAGAAGCGCTACTGCGCATGTCCAAAATGGCGTCCTCCAATTTTGGCGGGATATCCCACAATGCACCGCGGCAGAAGGGACGCTGCTGCGCATGTCCAAAATGGCGGCGAATACAGCGCTACTGCGCATGTCCAAAATGGCGTCCTCCAATTTTGGCGGGATATCCCACAATGCACCGCGGGAGAAGGGACGCTACTGCGCATGTCCAAAATGGCGGCGGAGAAGCGCTACTGCGCATGTCCAAAATGGCGTCCTCCAATTTTGGCGGGATATCCCACAATGCACCGCGGCGGAACGGACGCTACTGCGCATGTCCAAAATGGCCGCGGAAAAGCGCTACTGCGCATGTCCAAAATGGCGTCCTCCAATTTTGGCGGGATATCCCACAATGCACCGCGGGAGAAGGGGCGCTACTGCGCATGTCCAAAATGGCGGCGGAGAAGCGCTACTGCGCATGTCCAAAATGCCGACCTCCTCTTGCCGCGTTATATCCCACAATGCACCGCGGCAGAAGGGACGCTACTGCGCATGTCCAAAACGGCGGCGGAAAAGCGCTACTGCGCATGTCCAAAATGGCGTCGGAGAAGCGCTACTGCGCATGTCCAAAATGGCGTCCTCCAATTTTGGCGGGATATCCCACAATGCACCGCGGCAGAAGGGACGGTACTGCGCATGTCCAAAATGGCGGCGAATACAGCGCTACTGCGGATGTCCAAAATGGCGTCCTCCAATTTTGGCGGGATATCCCACAATGCACCGCGGCAGAAGGGACGCTACTGCGCATGTCCAAAATGGCGGCGAATACAGCGCTACTGCGCATGTCCAAAATGGCGTCCTCCAATTTTGGCGGGATATCCCACAATGCACCGCGGCGGAAGGGACGCTACTGCGCATGTCCAAAATGGCGGCGGAGAAGCGCTACTGCGCATGTCCAAAATGGCGTCCTCCAATTTTGGCGGGATATCCCACAATGCACCGCGGCAGAAGGGACGCTACTGCGCATGTCCAAAATGGCGGCGGAGAAGCGCTACTGCGCATGTCCAAAATGGCGTCCTCCGATTTTGGCGGGATATCCCACAATGCACCGCGGCAGAAGGGACGCTACTGCGCATGTCCAAAATGGCGTCGGAGAAGCGCTACTGCGCATGTCCAAAATGGCGTCCTCCAATTTTGGCGGGATATCCCACAATGCACCGCGGCAGAAGGGACGCTACTGCGCATGTCCAAAACGGCGGCGGAAAAGCGCTTCTGCGCATGTCCAAAATTGCGGCAGAAAAGCGCTACTGCGCATGACCAAAATGGCGACCTCCTATTTTAGCGGCGTTCTCTCCCGCCTTTGGCGCGCCCCGCGGTTTCTCGTCCGTTCTCCCTCAGCCGAACCCCGCGGGAGCCGACAAGGAGCCTCCATCGGCGGAGCGGTTTGTGCGTGGGATCAGGGCAGCCCGTCAGCCGGACGGAGCCGTCCTACGCGGGGTAGAAGCGCAGCGATCGTCGCTGCCCCCGGCCGGGTGAGCTCCCGGGTCCGGTTGGTTCCGGCTGGGGTAGAAAAGCTGCCGGCAGTTCCTGCCCGGGGAACAACAGTCGGACCGTGGAACAGCGTTTGGACGCAGGGAAAAGTCCGGGAGCGTCGCAGCAGGAGCTGCAGGTTGTTGCCTCGTTGCTGTTCTCAGCCATGGCAACGATAACGGTGTGTTCGTGCTGCTGTTCCCATCTATTGCTTATGGCCAGGTACCGTGTATTGCAGTCAGTGCTATCAAAGCGCTTGAAAGAAGGCCTGCAGCTCTGACTCAGTGCAGTGTGAAGCCGGCAGTGTGTGTGACTATGAAATAGATGGTCGTCTATTGTTGGTTTACTTATGATATATAAAATTGCTGCTAATAGCCCCCTATAGCCCCCCATCATCCCATTGCCCCCTATAGCCCTCCATTGCTTAGGAGTGTGGGGGTGAGCCATGGAGTGGGGTGAGTGATCCCTTCCTTGTGGAGTGGGGTGAGTGATCCCTTCCTTGTGGAGTGGGGTGAGTGTTCCCTTCCTTGTGGGGTGGGGTGAGTGTTCCCTTCCTTGTGGGGTGGGGTGAGTGTTCCCTTCCTTGTGGGGTGGGGTGAGTGATTCCTTCCTTGTGGGGTGAGCCATGGAGTGGGGTGAGTGATCCTTTCCTTATTTTAAGGCTGTGTTTTTCTCTTTTTAGTGGATCCTGACCCCATTTCAGGGCTGGCAGCGGCAGGAGCAGCATCTGTACCTGATTGCTTCCTTGGGAGTGTGGGCTGTTTGTCTCCGGAATGAGGTGAGTGATTCCTTTATTTTGGGGCTGGGAGCTCTGTTTTTCTCAGGGGGTTGTGACCATATTTAAGGGGTGCCACCTGCAAGGGACACATATCTCCTTGCAGACTGTTTTCTGTGGGGTGAGCCCCGCTCCTCGGGAAGGGGTGAGTGATTCCTGCCTTATTGCAGGGCTGTGATCTGCCCCTGTTGGGGCTCATAGCTGCATTGGAAGGCTGGCAGCCATGAGGGCAGTATCTCTCCTTGGGGACTGCTTCCTTTGGAGTGTGGGGTGAGCTCTGGGCCTTGGATTGGGGTGAGGGGTTCTTTATGTCAGGGCTGTGCTGCCCTCATTTCTGGGGCAGCCTGACCACATTGAAGTGTCAGCAGCTGTACGGGTGGTGTTTCTCCCTGGAGTTTGCCTCCTGCGGGCTGTGTGTGAGTGTTTGTCTTTGGTTTCTGCTTTGTTTCAGGGCTGTGAGCTCTGCCATTTTTAGGTATCCCGACCACTGCAGTGCCTGCTTGTGCAAAAGGTGCTGCCCTGCACATGTGGGTAGTGCCTTCATTGTTGCATTGTGTCCAACAGGTGCCAGCAGAGCCCTGAGAGATGTGCAGCTCCTGATGAGAACAGCGAGGAACAGAAACCTGCATTGCCTGGAACGCCTCGGAACTCAACTTTGCTGGACGGGAATTGCCTGCCCAGCAGATAAGAGCAGCACACACTGACTGTGTTGGACCTGTTCCATACTGAGACCCAAGGTAACGTTCCAGAGCTCATTTCTGCACTTCAGTGCTTAATTCTTATTGCAGTGCCCTTCTTGCTGCCCCCAAATGCAGCCATTGCCTTTTGCTGCCCCCAAATGCAGCCATCTCTTTCTGCCCCCCAAGTCCAGCCTGTGTGTCGTGCCCCATAATGCCGCCATCACGTTCTGCCCCCCAAGTCCAGCCATCGTATTCTGCCCCTCAAGTTCGTTTCTGTTCCCCCATGGCTCCATTCAGTTCTTTATTGCTGCTGTTGCTCCTCCGTTGCAGTTCTGCGTTGTGTCCACAAGGCGGCGCTGTTGTAGCTCCCATCGCTGTTAATAGGGCTGCAATGCAAAGGGAGATTCAGACTGCTGCTATTAATGTCCTCTATGGTCACTATGGGGTTTAATGGGCGCTATGGGGTTTTATGGGATCATTTGGGGCCTTTATGGGGTCTCTATGGGGTTTAATGGGGCCTTTGGGGCCTTAGGGTGTCCGATGGGGTTTAATGGGGTCTTATGGGATCCCTATGGGGGTTTAATAAGGGCCTATGGGATGTTATGGGGTCCTTATGGGGCTTAATGGGATCTTCTGGGATATTTATGGGGCATGATGTGTGTGTGTGTGTGTGTGTGTGTGCGTGTGTATGTATGTGTGCATATACCTCATAAGACCTCACTGGCCCCCATAGAGACCCCATAGGCCCCATTTGAACCCCATAGGACCCCATAGAGACCCCATAGGCCCTAATTGGAACCCATAGGTCCCATTTGAACCCCATAGGACCCCATAAGACCCATTTGAACTCCATAGGACCCCATAGAGACCCCAGAAGACCCCATAGGCCTCCATTAAACCCAATAGAGAACTGATGTGAGATGTGTGTCTGTGTGTGTGTCTGTGTGTGTGTCTGTATAATGGCCTTATATCCCATAGCTGGATGGCGTTTTGTCCCTATGCTGTTCCTGTTGTGTGTTGGTGCCTTTATGAGGCATCCCTGCCTTATACCCCATATCCATCCTGTTGTTCCTATTGCAGTGCTGATGCCTTTATTAATCCTCCCTGCTTTCCATCCTCACATGCTGCACGTTGGATTCCTCCACTGAGTCCAGATTGTTGCCGCTCCGCATCCATGTGTGTCAGCTCAGCATCTGTGTGCACAATGAAACACCAGTCACCGATTGGCTGCAGGATCATCCCATTGGCTGCTGGACCCCATTGTGCACCACAGACCCCACTGTGTGCTGTAGGATCATCCCATTGGTTGTAAGATCATCCCATGGGCTGCAGGACCCCATTGTGTGCTGTAGGATCGTCCCATTGTGTGCTGTAGGATCATCTATCTCCATCGTCATCACCTTCATCACCATAATAATGGCCTATTGCTAATTAATAATGCTCCATCACTAGTACTACTCCATTGCTAATTAATATTAATACCCTTGTGGCCGCTGAGGGTATTGCAGCTCCCATTAAACCCTATGGTCCCGATTAAACCCTATGGGCTCCATTAAACCCTATGGACCCCATTAAACCCTATGGGCTTTGTTATAGCGCCGCCTTGTGGCTGTTAATGGTATTGCAGGCCCCCATTAAACCCTATGGGCCCCATTAAACCCTATGGGCCCCATTAAAACCTATGGGCCCCATTAAACCCTATGGGCTCCATTATAGCGCCACCTTGTGGCTGTTAATGGTATTGCAGGCCCCCATTATACCCTATGGGCCCCATTAAACCCTATGGGCTCCATTAAACCCTATGGGGTCCCATATAGCTTATGTTAGAGCGTCACCTGGTGGCCGCCCCTTTGGACTCCAGCCTACCGGGGGTGTGGCTTCATGGCTCATTAGCATATGGGGCTCCGCCTCTTTAGACTGGAGACTGCAGACCCCATTAAACCCTATGGGCCCCATTAAACCCTATGGGCCCCATTAAACCCTATGGGCCCCATTAAACCCTATGGGCCCCATTAAACCCTATGGGCTCCATTATAGCGCCACCTTGTGGCTATTGAGAGTATTGCAGGCCCCCATTAAACCCTATGGGCCCCATTAAACCCTATGGTCCCGATTAAACCCTATAGGCTCCATTATAGCGCCGCCTTGTGGCTGTTAATGGTATTGCAGGCCCCCATTAAACCCTATGGGCCCCATTAAACCCTATGGGCCCCATTAAACCCTATGGGCCCCATTAAAACCTATGGGCCCCATTAAAAACTATGGGCCCCATTATATCCTATGGGCCCCATTATATCCTATGGGCCCCATTATATCCTATGGGCCCCATTAAACCCTATGGGCTCTATTATAGCGCCACCTTGTGGCCGCTGAGGGTATTGCAGCTCCCATTAAACCCTATGGTCCCGATTAAACCCTATGGGCTCCATTATAGCGCCGCCTTGTGGCTGTTAATGGTATTGCAGGCCCCATTAATCCCTATGGTCCCCATTAAACCCTATGGACCCCATTAAACCCTATGGGCTCCGTTATAGCTCCGCCTTGTGGCTGTTAATGGTATTGCAGCCCCCATTATACCCTATGGGCCCCATTAAACCCTATGGACCCCATTAAACCCTATGGGCCCCATTAAACCCTATGGGCTCCATTATAGCGCCACCTTGTGGCTGTTAATGGTATTGCAGGCCCCCATTATACCCTATGGGCCCCATTAAAACCTATGGTCCCGATTAAACCCTATGGGCTCCATTATAGCGCCGCCTTGTGGCTGTTAATGGTATTGCAGGCCCCCATTATACCCTATGGGCCCCATTAAACCCTATGGGCTCTATTATAGCGCCACCTTGTGGCTATTGAGGGTATTGCAGGTCCCCATTAAACCCAATGGTCTCCATTAAACCCTATGAGCCCCATTAAACCCTATGGGCCCCATTAAACCCTATGGGCTCCATTATAGCGCCGCCTTGTGGCTGTTAATGGTATTGCAGGCCCCCATTATACCCTAAATTATTTATTTATTTATTATTATTTATTTATTTATTCTATTTTTATTTTATTTTTATTTTATTTTATTATTATTTATTATTTATTGAAATAAAACTATATTTTCGGAAATATAAACTAATAAACTAATAAACTAACAACTAATAAAACAATATTGCCGGAAGGGACGCTGCTGCGCATGTCCAAAATGGCGGCGGAAAAGCGGTACTGCGTATGTCCAAAATGGCGTCCTCCAGTTTTGGCGGGATATCCCACAATGCACCCTGGCGGAAGGGACGCTACTGCGCATGTCCAAAATGGCGGCGGAGAAGCGCTACTGCGCATGTCCAAAATGGCGTCCTCCAATTTTGGCGGGATATCCCACAATGCACCGCGGCAGAAGGGACGCTACTGCGCATGTCCAAAATGGCGGCGAATACAGCGCTACTGCGCATGTCCAAAATGGCGTCCTCCAATTTTGGCGGGATATCCCACAATGCACCGCGGGAGAAGGGACGCTACTGCGCATGTCCAAAATGGCGGCGGAGAAGCGCTACTGCGCATGTCCAAAATGGCGTCCTCCAATTTTGGCGGGATATCCCACAATGCACCGCGGCGGAACGGACGCTACTGCGCATGTCCAAAATGGCCGCGGAAAAGCGCTACTGCGCATGTCCAAAATGGCGTCCTCCAATTTTGGCGGGATATCCCACAATGCACCGCGGGAGAAGGGACGCTACTGCGCATGTCCAAAATGGCGGCGGAGAAGCGCTACTGCGCATGTCCAAAATGCCGACCTCCTCTTGCCGCGTTATATCCCACAATGCACCGCGGCAGAAGGGACGCTACTGCGCATGTCCAAAACGGCGGCGGAAAAGCGCTACTGCGCATGTCCAAAATGGCGTCGGAGAAGCGCTACTGCGCATGTCCAAAATGGCGTCCTCCAATTTTGGCGGGATATCCCACAATGCACCGAGGCAGAAGGGACGCTACTGCGCATGTCCAAAATGGCGGCGAATACAGCGCTACTGCGGATGTCCAAAATGGCGTCCTCCAATTTTGGCGGGATATCCCACAATGCACCGCGGCAGAAGGGACGCTACTGCGCATGTCCAAAATGGCGGCGAATACAGCGCTACTGCGCATGTCCAAAATGGCGTCCTCCAATTTTGGCGGGATATCCCACAATGCACCGCGGCAGAAGGGACGCTACTGCGCATGTCCAAAATGGCGGCGAATACAGCGCTACTGCGCATGTCCAAAATGGCGTCCTCCAATTTTGGCGGGATATCCCACAATGCACCGCGGCGGAAGGGACGCTACTGCGCATGTCCAAAATGGCGGCGGAGAAGCGCTACTGCGCATGTCCAAAATGGCGTCCTCCAATTTTGGCGGGATATCCCACAATGCACCGCGGCAGAAGGGACGCTACTGCGCATGTCCAAAATGGCGGCGGAGAAGCGCTACTGCGCATGTCCAAAATGGCGTCCTCCAATTTTGGCGGGATATCCCACAATGCACCGCGGGAGAAGGGACGCTACTGCGCATGTCCAAAATGGCGGCGGAGAAGCGCTACGGCGCATGCCCCATTAAACCCTATGGGCCCCATTAAACCCTATGGGCTCCATTATACCCTATGGGCCCCATTATACCCTATGGGCTCCATTATAGCGCCGCCTTGTGGCTGTTAATGGTATTGCAGCCCCCATTATACCCTATGGGCCCCATTATACCCTATGGACCCCATTAAACCCTATGGGCCCCATTAAACCCTATGGGCCCCATTAAAACCTATGGTCCCGATTAAACCCTATGGGCTCCATTATAGCGCCGCCTTGTGGCTGTTAATGGTATTGCAGGCCCCCATTATACCCTATGGGCCCCATTAAACCCTATGGGCTCTATTATAGCGCCACCTTGTGGCTATTGAGGGTATTGCAGGTCCCCATTAAACCCAATGGTCTCCATTAAACCCTATGAGCCCCATTAAACCCTATGGGCCCCATTAAACCCTATGGGCTCCATTATAGCGCCACCTTGTGGCTGTTAATGGTATTGCAGGCCCCATTAATCCCTATGGTCCCCATTAAACCCTATGGACCCCATTAAACCCTATGGGCTCCGTTATAGCTCCGCCTTGTGGCTGTTAATGGTATTGCAGCCCCCATTATACCCTATGGGCCCCATTAAACCCTATGGACCCCATTAAACCCTATGGGCCCCATTAAACCCTATGGGCTCCATTATAGCGCCACCTTGTGGCTGTTAATGGTATTGCAGGCCCCCATTATACCCTATGGGCCCCATTAAAACCTATGGTCCCGATTAAACCCTATGGGCTCCATTATAGCGCCGCCTTGTGGCTGTTAATGGTATTGCAGGCCCCCATTATACCCTATGGGCCCCATTAAACCCTATGGGCTCTATTATAGCGCCACCTTGTGGCTATTGAGGGTATTGCAGGTCCCCATTAAACCCAATGGTCTCCATTAAACCCTATGAGCCCCATTAAACCCTATGGGCCCCATTAAACCCTATGGGCTCCATTATAGCGCCGCCTTGTGGCTGTTAATGGTATTGCAGGCCCCCATTATACCCTAAATTATTTATTTATTTATTATTATTTATTTATTTATTCTATTTTTATTTTATTTTTATTTTATTTTATTATTATTTATTATTTATTGAAATAAAACTATATTTTCGGAAATATAAACTAATAAACTAATAAACTAACAACTAATAAAACAATATTGCCGGAAGGGACGCTGCTGCGCATGTCCAAAATGGCGGCGGAAAAGCGGTACTGCGTATGTCCAAAATGGCGTCCTCCAGTTTTGGCGGGATATCCCACAATGCACCCTGGCGGAAGGGACGCTACTGCGCATGTCCAAAATGGCGTCGGAGAAGCGCTACTGCGCATGTCCAAAATGGCGTCCTCCAATTTTGGCGGGATATCCCACAATGCACCGCGGCAGAAGGGACGCTACTGCGCATGTCCAAAATGGCGGCGAATACAGCGCTACTGCGCATGTCCAAAATGGCGTCCTCCAATTTTGGCGGGATATCCCACAATGCACCGCGGGAGAAGGGACGCTACTGCGCATGTCCAAAATGGCGGCGGAGAAGCGCTACTGCGCATGTCCAAAATGGCGTCCTCCAATTTTGGCGGGATATCCCACAATGCACCGCGGCGGAACGGACGCTACTGCGCATGTCCAAAATGGCCGCGGAAAAGCGCTACTGCGCATGTCCAAAATGGCGTCCTCCAATTTTGGCGGGATATCCCACAATGCACCGCGGGAGAAGGGACGCTACTGCGCATGTCCAAAATGGCGGCGGAGAAGCGCTACTGCGCATGTCCAAAATGCCGACCTCCTCTTGCCGCGTTATATCCCACAATGCACCGCGGCAGAAGGGACGCTACTGCGCATGTCCAAAACGGCGGCGGAAAAGCGCTACTGCGCATGTCCAAAATGGCGTCGGAGAAGCGCTACTGCGCATGTCCAAAATGGCGTCCTCCAATTTTGGCGGGATATCCCACAATGCACCGAGGCAGAAGGGACGCTACTGCGCATGTCCAAAATGGCGGCGAATACAGCGCTACTGCGGATGTCCAAAATGGCGTCCTCCAATTTTGGCGGGATATCCCACAATGCACCGCGGCAGAAGGGACGCTACTGCGCATGTCCAAAATGGCGGCGAATACAGCGCTACTGCGCATGTCCAAAATGGCGTCCTCCAATTTTGGCGGGATATCCCACAATGCACCGCGGCAGAAGGGACGCTACTGCGCATGTCCAAAATGGCGGCGAATACAGCGCTACTGCGCATGTCCAAAATGGCGTCCTCCAATTTTGGCGGGATATCCCACAATGCACCGCGGCGGAAGGGACGCTACTGCGCATGTCCAAAATGGCGGCGGAGAAGCGCTACTGCGCATGTCCAAAATGGCGTCCTCCAATTTTGGCGGGATATCCCACAATGCACCGCGGCAGAAGGGACGCTACTGCGCATGTCCAAAATGGCGGCGGAGAAGCGCTACTGCGCATGTCCAAAATGGCGTCCTCCAATTTTGGCGGGATATCCCACAATGCACCGCGGGAGAAGGGACGCTACTGCGCATGTCCAAAATGGCGGCGGAGAAGCGCTACGGCGCATGCCCCATTAAACCCTATGGGCCCCATTAAACCCTATGGGCTCCATTATACCCTATGGGCCCCATTATACCCTATGGGCTCCATTATAGCGCCGCCTTGTGGCTGTTAATGGTATTGCAGCCCCCATTATACCCTATGGGCCCCATTATACCCTATGGACCCCATTAAACCCTATGGGCCCCATTAAACCCTATGGGCCCCATTAAAACCTATGGTCCCGATTAAACCCTATGGGCTCCATTATAGCGCCGCCTTGTGGCTGTTAATGGTATTGCAGGCCCCCATTATACCCTATGGGCCCCATTAAACCCTATGGGCTCTATTATAGCGCCACCTTGTGGCTATTGAGGGTATTGCAGGTCCCCATTAAACCCAATGGTCTCCATTAAACCCTATGAGCCCCATTAAACCCTATGGGCCCCATTAAACCCTATGGGCTCCATTATAGCGCCGCCTTGTGGCTGTTAATGGTATTGCAGGCCCCCATTATACCCTAAATTATTTATTTATTTATTATTATTTATTTATTTATTCTATTTTTATTTTTTTTTATTTTTATTTTATTTTATATTTATTTTATTTTATTTTTATTTTATTTTATTATTGTTTATTATTTATTGAAATAAAACTATATTTTCGGAAATATAAACTAATAAACTAACAACTAATAAAACAATATTGTCGGAAGGGACGCTGATGCGCATGTCCAAAATGGCGGCGGAAAAGCGGTACTGCGTATGTCCAAAATGGCGTCCTCCAGTTTTGGCGGGATATCCCACAATGCACCCTGGCGGAAGGGACGCTACTGCGCATGTCCAAAATGGCGTCGGAGAAGCGCTACTGCGCATGTCCAAAATGGCGTCCTCCAATTTTGGCGGGATATCCCTCAATGCACCGCGGCAGAAGGGACGCTACTGCGCATGTCCAAAATGGCGGCGAAAACAGCGCTACTGCGCATGTCCAAAATGGCGTCCTCCAATTTTGGCGGGATATCCCACAATGCACCGCGGCAGAAGGGACGGTACTGCGCATGTCCAAAATGGCGGCGAATACAGCGCTACTGCGGATGTCCAAAATGGCGTCCTCCAATTTTGGCGGGATATCCCACAATGCACCGCGGCAGAAGAAACGCTACTGCGCATGTCCAAAATGGCGTCGGAGAAGCGCTACTGCGCATGTCCAAAATGGCGTCCTCCAATTTTGGCGGGATATCCCACAATGCACCGCGGCAGAAGGGACGGTACTGCGCATGTCCAAAATGGCGGCGAATACAGCGCTACTGCGGATGTCCAAAATGGCGTCCTCCAATTTTGGCGGGATATCCCACAATGCACCGCGGCAGAAGGGACGCTACTGCGCATGTCCAAAATGGCGGCGAATACAGCGCTACTGCGCATGTCCAAAATGGCGTCCTCCAATTTTGGCGGGATATCCCACAATGCACCGCGGCAGAAGGGACGCTACTGCGCATGTCCAAAATGGCGGCGAATACAGCGCTACTGCGCATGTCCAAAATGGCGTCCTCCAATTTTGGCGGGATATCCCACAATGCACCGCGGCGGTAGGGACGCTACTGCGCATGTCCAAAATGGCGGCGGAGAAGCGCTACTGCGCATGTCCAAAATGGCGTCCTCCGATTTTGGCGGGATATCCCACAATGCACCGCGGCAGAAGGGACGCTACTGCGCATGTCCAAAATGGCGTCGGAGAAGCGCTACTGCGCATGTCCAAAATGGCGTCCTCCAATTTTGGCGGGATATCCCACAATGCACCGCGGCAGAAGGGACGCTACTGCGCATGTCCAAAACGGCGGCGGAAAAGCGCTTCTGCGCATGTCCAAAATTGCGGCGGAAAAGCGCTACTGCGCATGACCAAAATGGCGACCTCCTATTTTAGCGGCGTTCTCTCCCGCCTTTGGCGCGCCCCGCGGTTTCTCGTCCGTTCTCCCTCAGCCGAACCCCGCGGGAGCCGACAAGGAGCCGCCATCGGCGGAGCGGTTTGTGCGTGGGATCAGGGCAGCCCGTCAGCCGGACGGAGCCGTCCTACGCGGGGTAGAAGCGCAGCGATCGTCGCTGCCCCCGGCCGGGTGAGCTCCCGGGTCCGGTTGGTTCCGGCTGGGGTAGAAAAGCTGCCGGCAGTTCCTGCCCGGGGAACAACAGTCGGACCGTGGAACAGCGTTTGGACGCAGGGAAAAGTCCGGGAGCGTCGCAGCAGGAGCTGCAGGTTGTTGCCTCGTTGCTGTTCTCAGCCATGGCAACGATAACGGTGTGTTCGTGCTGCTGTTCCCATCTATTGCTTATGGCCAGGTACCGTGTATTGCAGTCAGTGCTATCAAAGCGCTTGAAAGAAGGCCTGCAGCTCTGACTCAGTGCAGCGTGAAGCCGGCAGTGTGTGTGACTATGAAATAGATGGTCGTCTATTGTTGGTTTACTTATGATATATAAAATTGCTGCTAATAGCCCCCTATAGCCCCCCATCATCCCATTGCCCCCTATAGCCCTCCATTGCTTAGGAGTGTGGGGGTGAGCCATGGAGTGGGGTGAGTGATCCCTTCCTTGTGGAGTGGGGTGAGTGATCCCTTCCTTGTGGAGTGGGGTGAGTGTTCCCTTCCTTGTGGGGTGGGGTGAGTGTTCCCTTCCTTGTGGGGTGGGGTGAGTGTTCCCTTCCTTGTGGGGTGGGGTGAGTGATTCCTTCCTTGTGGGGTGAGCCATGGAGTGGGGTGAGTGATCCTTTCCTTATTTTAAGGCTGTGTTTTTCTCTTTTTAGTGGATCCTGACCCCATTTCAGGGCTGGCAGCGGCAGGAGCAGCATCTGTACCTGATTGCTTCCTTGGGAGTGTGGGCTGTTTGTCTCCGGAATGAGGTGAGTGATTCCTTTATTTTGGGGCTGGGAGCTCTGTTTTTCTCAGGGGGTTGTGGCCATATTTAAGGGGTGCCACCTGCAAGGGACACATATCTCCTTGCAGACTGTTTTCTGTGGGGTGAGCCCCGCTCCTCGGGAAGGGGTGAGTGATTCCTGCCTTATTGCAGGGCTGTGATCTGCCCCTGTTGGGGCTCATAGCTGCATTGGAAGGCTGGCAGCCATGAGGGCAGTATCTCTCCTTGGGGACTGCTTCCTTTGGAGTGTGGGGTGAGCTCTGGGCCTTGGATTGGGGTGAGGGGTTCTTTATGTCAGGGCTGTGCTGCCCTCATTTCTGGGGCAGCCTGACCACATTGAAGTGTCAGCAGCTGTACGGGTGGTGTTTCTCCCTGGAGTTTGCCTCCTGCGGGCTGTGGGTGAGTGTTTGTCTTTGGTTTCTGCTTTGTTTCAGGGCTGTGAGCTCTGCCATTTTTAGGTATCCCGACCACTGCAGTGCCTGCTTGTGCAAAAGGTGCTGCCCTGCACATGTGGGTAGTGCCTTCATTGTTGCATTGTGTCCAACAGGTGCCAGCAGAGCCCTGAGAGATGTGCAGCTCCTGATGAGAACAGCGAGGAACAGAAACCTGCATTGCCTGGAACGCCTCGGAACTCAACTTTGCTGGACGGGAATTGCCTGCCCAGCAGATAAGAGCAGCACACACTGACTGTGTTGGACCTGTTCCATACTGAGACCCAAGGTAACGTTCCAGAGCTCATTTCTGCACTTCAGTGCTTAATTCTTATTGCAGTGCCCTTCTTGCTGCCCCCAAATGCAGCCATTGCCTTTTGCTGCCCCCAAATGCAGCCATCTCTTTCTGCCCCCCAAGTCCAGCCTGTGTGTCGTGCCCCATAATGCCGCCATCACGTTCTGCCCCCCAAGTCCAGCCATCGTATTCTGCCCCTCAAGTTCGTTTCTGTTCCCCCATGGCTCCATTCAGTTCTTTATTGCTGCTGTTGCTCCTCCGTTGCAGTTCTGCGTTGTGTCCACAAGGCGGCGCTGTTGTAGCTCCCATCGCTGTTAATAGGGCTGCAATGCAAAGGGAGATTCAGACTGCTGCTATTAATGTCCTCTATGGTCACTATGGGGTTTAATGGGCGCTATGGGGTTTTATGGGATCATTTGGGGCCTTTATGGGGTCTCTATGGGGTTTAATGGGGCCTTTGGGGCCTTAGGGTGTCCGATGGGGTTTAATGGGGTCTTATGGGATCCCTATGGGGGTTTAATAAGGGCCTATGGGATGTTATGGGGTCCTTATGGGGCTTAATGGGATCTTCTGGGATATTTATGGGGCATGATGTGTGTGTGTGTGTGTGTGTGTGTGCGTGTGTATGTATGTGTGCATATACCTCATAAGACCTCACTGGCCCCCATAGAGACCCCATAGGCCCCATTTGAACCCCATAGGACCCCATAGAGACCCCATAGGCCCTAATTGGAACCCATAGGTCCCATTTGAACCCCATAGGACCCCATAAGACCCATTTGAACTCCATAGGACCCCATAGAGACCCCAGAAGACCCCATAGGCCTCCATTAAACCCAATAGAGAACTGATGTGAGATGTGTGTCTGTGTGTGTGTCTGTGTGTGTGTCTGTATAATGGCCTTATATCCCATAGCTGGATGGCGTTTTGTCCCTATGCTGTTCCTGTTGTGTGTTGGTGCCTTTATGAGGCATCCCTGCCTTATACCCCATATCCATCCTGTTGTTCCTATTGCAGTGCTGATGCCTTTATTAATCCTCCCTGCTTTCCATCCTCACATGCTGCACGTTGGATTCCTCCACTGAGTCCAGATTGTTGCCGCTCCGCATCCATGTGTGTCAGCTCAGCATCTGTGTGCACAATGAAACACCAGTCACCGATTGGCTGCAGGATCATCCCATTGGCTGCTGGACCCCATTGTGCACCACAGACCCCACTGTGTGCTGTAGGATCATCCCATTGGGTGTAAGATCATCCCATGGGCTGCAGGACCCCATTGTGTGCTGTAGGATCGTCCCATTGTGTGCTGTAGGATCATCTATCTCCATCGTCATCACCTTCATCACCATAATAATGGCCTATTGCTAATTAATAATGCTCCATCACTAGTACTACTCCATTGCTAATTAATATTAATACCCTTGTGGCCGCTGAGGGTATTGCAGCTCCCATTAAACCCTATGGTCCCGATTAAACCCTATGGGCTCCATTAAACCCTATGGACCCCATTAAACCCTATGGGCTTTGTTATAGCGCCGCCTTGTGGCTGTTAATGGTATTGCAGGCCCCCATTAAACCCTATGGGCCCCATTAAACCCTATGGGCCCCATTAAAACCTATGGGCCCCATTAAACCCTATGGGCTCCATTATAGCGCCACCTTGTGGCTGTTAATGGTATTGCAGGCCCCCATTATACCCTATGGGCCCCATTAAACCCTATGGGCTCCATTAAACCCTATGGGGTCCCATATAGCTTATGTTAGAGCGTCACCTGGTGGCCGCCCCTTTGGACTCCAGGCTACCGGGGGTGTGGCTTCATGGCTTATTAGCATATGGGGCTCCGCCCCTTTAGACTGGAGACTGCAGACCCCATTAAACCCTATGGGCCCCATTAAACCCTATGGGCTCCATTATAGCACCACCTTGTGGCTATTGAGAGTATTACAGGCCCCCATTAAACCCTATGGGCCCCATTAAACCCTATGGGCCTCATTAAACCCTATGGGCTCCATTATAGCGCCACCTTGTGGCTGTTAATGGTATTGCAGGCCCCCATTATACCCTATGGGCCCCATTATACCCTATGGGCCCCATTAAACCCTATGAGCTCCGTTATAGCGCCGCCTTGTGGCTGTTAATGGTATTGCAGCCCCCATTATACCCTATGGGCCCCATTATATCCTATGGGCCCCATTAAACCCTATGGGCTCTATTATAGCGCCACCTTGTGGCCGCTGAGGGTATTGCAGCTCCCATTAAACCCTATGGTCCCGATTAAACCCTATGGGCTCCATTATAGCGCCGCCTTGTGGCTGTTAATGGTATTGCAGGCCCCATTAATCCCTATGGTCCCCATTAAACCCTATGGACCCCATTAAACCCTATGGGCTCCGTTATAGCTCCGCCTTGTGGCTGTTAATGGTATTGCAGCCCCCATTATACCCTAAGGGCCCCATTAAACCCTATGGACCCCATTAAACCCTATGGGCCCCATTAAACCCTATGGGCTCCATTATAGCGCCACCTTGTGGCTGTTAATGGTATTGCAGGCCCCCATTATACCCTATGGGCCCCATTAAAACCTATGGTCCCGATTAAACCCTATGGGCTCCATTATAGCGCCGCCTTGTGGCTGTTAATGGTATTGCAGGCCCCCATTATACCCTATGGGCCCCATTAAACCCTATGGGCTCCATTATAGCGCCACCTTGTGGCTATTGAGGGTATTGCAGGTCCCCATTAAACCCAATGGTCTCCATTAAACCCTATGAGCCCCATTAAACCCTATGGGCCCCATTAAACCCTATGGGCTCCATTATAGCGCCGCCTTGTGGCTGTTAATGGTATTGCAGGCCCCCATTATACCCTAAATTATTTATTTATTTATTATTATTTATTTATTTATTCTATTTTTATTTTATTTTTATTTTATTTTATTATTATTTATTATTTATTGAAATAAAACTATATTTTCGGAAATATAAACTAATAAACTAATAAACTAACAACTAATAAAACAATATTGCCGGAAGGGACGCTGCTGCGCATGTCCAAAATGGCGGCGGAAAAGCGGTACTGCGTATGTCCAAAATGGCGTCCTCCAGTTTTGGCGGGATATCCCACAATGCACCCTGGCGGAAGGGACGCTACTGCGCATGTCCAAAATGGCGTCGGAGAAGCGCTACTGCGCATGTCCAAAATGGCGTCCTCCAATTTTGGCGGGATATCCCACAATGCACCGCGGCAGAAGGGACGCTACTGCGCATGTCCAAAATGGCGGCGAATACAGCGCTACTGCGCATGTCCAAAATGGCGTCCTCCAATTTTGGCGGGATATCCCACAATGCACCGCGGGAGAAGGGACGCTACTGCGCATGTCCAAAATGGCGGCGGAGAAGCGCTACTGCGCATGTCCAAAATGGCGTCCTCCAATTTTGGCGGGATATCCCACAATGCACCGCGGCGGAACGGACGCTACTGCGCATGTCCAAAATGTCCGCGGAAAAGCGCTACTGCGCATGTCCAAAATGGCGTCCTCCAATTTTGGCGGGATATCCCACAATGCACCGCGGGAGAAGGGACGCTACTGCGCATGTCCAAAATGGCGGCGGAGAAGCGCTACTGCGCATGTCCAAAATGCCGACCTCCTCTTGCCGCGTTATATCCCACAATGCACCGCGGCAGAAGGGACGCTACTGCGCATGTCCAAAACGGCGGCGGAAAAGCGCTACTGCGCATGTCCAAAATGGCGTCGGAGAAGCGCTACTGCGCATGTCCAAAATGGCGTCCTCCAATTTTGGCGGGATATCCCACAATGCAAAGAGGCAGAAGGGACGCTACTGCGCATGTCCAAAATGGCGGCGAATACAGCGCTACTGCGGATGTCCAAAATGGCGTCCTCCAATTTTGGCGGGATATCCCACAATGCACCGCGGCAGAAGGGACGCTACTGCGCATGTCCAAAATGGCGGCGAATACAGCGCTACTGCGCATGTCCAAAATGGCGTCCTCCAATTTTGGCGGGATATCCCACAATGCACCGCGGCAGAAGGGACGCTACTGCGCATGTCCAAAATGGCGGCGAATACAGCGCTACTGCGCATGTCCAAAATGGCGTCCTCCAATTTTGGCGGGATATCCCACAATGCACCGCGGCGGAAGGGACGCTACTGCGCATGTCCAAAATGGCGGCGGAGAAGCGCTACTGCGCATGTCCAAAATGGCGTCCTCCAATTTTGGCGGGATATCCCACAATGCACCGCGGCAGAAGGGACGCTACTGCGCATGTCCAAAATGGCGGCGGAGAAGCGCTACTGCGCATGTCCAAAATGGCGTCCTCCAATTTTGGCGGGATATCCCACAATGCACCGCGGGAGAAGGGACGCTACTGCGCATGTCCAAAATGGCGGCGGAGAAGCGCTACGGCGCATGCCCCATTAAACCCTATGGGCCCCATTAAACCCTATGGGCTCCATTATACCCTATGGGCCCCATTATACCCTATGGGCTCCATTATAGCGCCGCCTTGTGGCTGTTAATGGTATTGCAGCCCCCATTATACCCTATGGGCCCCATTATACCCTATGGACCCCATTAAACCCTATGGGCCCCATTAAACCCTATGGGCCCCATTAAAACCTATGGTCCCGATTAAACCCTATGGGCTCCATTATAGCGCCGCCTTGTGGCTGTTAATGGTATTGCAGGCCCCCATTATACCCTATGGGCCCCATTAAACCCTATGGGCTCTATTATAGCGCCACCTTGTGGCTATTGAGGGTATTGCAGGTCCCCATTAAACCCAATGGTCTCCATTAAACCCTATGAGCCCCATTAAACCCTATGGGCCCCATTAAACCCTATGGGCTCCATTATAGCGCCGCCTTGTGGCTGTTAATGGTATTGCAGGCCCCCATTATACCCTAAATTATTTATTTATTTATTATTATTTATTTATTTATTCTATTTTTATTTTTTTTTATTTTTATTTTATTTTATATTTATTTTATTTTATTTTTATTTTATTTTATTATTGTTTATTATTTATTGAAATAAAACTATATTTTCGGAAATATAAACTAATAAACTAACAACTAATAAAACAATATTGTCGGAAGGGACGCTGATGCGCATGTCCAAAATGGCGGCGGAAAAGCGGTACTGCGTATGTCCAAAATGGCGTCCTCCAGTTTTGGCGGGATATCCCACAATGCACCCTGGCGGAAGGGACGCTACTGCGCATGTCCAAAATGGCGTCGGAGAAGCGCTACTGCGCATGTCCAAAATGGCGTCCTCCAATTTTGGCGGGATATCCCTCAATGCACCGCGGCAGAAGGGACGCTACTGCGCATGTCCAAAATGGCGGCGAAAACAGCGCTACTGCGCATGTCCAAAATGGCGTCCTCCAATTTTGGCGGGATATCCCACAATGCACCGCGGCAGAAGGGACGGTACTGCGCATGTCCAAAATGGCGGCGAATACAGCGCTACTGCGGATGTCCAAAATGGCGTCCTCCAATTTTGGCGGGATATCCCACAATGCACCGCGGCAGAAGAAACGCTACTGCGCATGTCCAAAATGGCGTCGGAGAAGCGCTACTGCGCATGTCCAAAATGGCGTCCTCCAATTTTGGCGGGATATCCCACAATGCACCGCGGCAGAAGGGACGGTACTGCGCATGTCCAAAATGGCGGCGAATACAGCGCTACTGCGGATGTCCAAAATGGCGTCCTCCAATTTTGGCGGGATATCCCACAATGCACCGCGGCAGAAGGGACGCTACTGCGCATGTCCAAAATGGCGGCGAATACAGCGCTACTGCGCATGTCCAAAATGGCGTCCTCCAATTTTGGCGGGATATCCCACAATGCACCGCGGCAGAAGGGACGCTACTGCGCATGTCCAAAATGGCGGCGAATACAGCGCTACTGCGCATGTCCAAAATGGCGTCCTCCAATTTTGGCGAGATATCCCACAATGCACCGCGGCGGTAGGGACGCTACTGCGCATGTCCAAAATGGCGTCGGAGAAGCGCTACTGCGCATGTCCAAAATGGCGTCCTCCAATTTTGGCGGGATATCCCACAATGCACCGCGGCAGAAGGGACGCTACTGCGCATGTCCAAAACGGCGGCGGAAAAGCGCTTCTGCGCATGTCCAAAATTGCGGCAGAAAAGCGCTACTGCGCATGACCAAAATGGCGACCTCCTATTTTAGCGGCGTTCTCTCCCGCCTTTGGCGCGCCCCGCGGTTTCTCGTCCGTTCTCCCTCAGCCGAACCCCGCGGGAGCCGACAAGGAGCCTCCATCGGCGGAGCGGTTTGTGCGTGGGATCAGGGCAGCCCGTCAGCCGGACGGAGCCGTCCTACGCGGGGTAGAAGCGCAGCGATCGTCGCTGCCCCCGGCCGGGTGAGCTCCCGGGTCCGGTTGGTTCCGGCTGGGGTAGAAAAGCTGCCGGCAGTTCCTGCCCGGGGAACAACAGTCGGACCGTGGAACAGCGTTTGGACGCAGGGAAAAGTCCGGGAGCGTCGCAGCAGGAGCTGCAGGTTGTTGCCTCGTTGCTGTTCTCAGCCATGGCAACGATAACGGTGTGTTCGTGCTGCTGTTCCCATCTATTGCTTATGGCCAGGTACCGTGTATTGCAGTCAGTGCTATCAAAGCGCTTGAAAGAAGGCCTGCAGCTCTGACTCAGTGCAGTGTGAAGCCGGCAGTGTGTGTGACTATGAAATAGATGGTCGTCTATTGTTGGTTTACTTATGATATATAAAATTGCTGCTAATAGCCCCCTATAGCCCCCCATCATCCCATTGCCCCCTATAGCCCTCCATTGCTTAGGAGTGTGGGGGTGAGCCATGGAGTGGGGTGAGTGATCCCTTCCTTGTGGAGTGGGGTGAGTGATCCCTTCCTTGTGGAGTGGGGTGAGTGTTCCCTTCCTTGTGGGGTGGGGTGAGTGTTCCCTTCCTTGTGGGGTGGGGTGAGTGTTCCCTTCCTTGTGGGGTGGGGTGAGTGATTCCTTCCTTGTGGGGTGAGCCATGGAGTGGGGTGAGTGATCCTTTCCTTATTTTAAGGCTGTGTTTTTCTCTTTTTAGTGGATCCTGACCCCATTTCAGGGCTGGCAGCGGCAGGAGCAGCATCTGTACCTGATTGCTTCCTTGGGAGTGTGGGCTGTTTGTCTCCGGAATGAGGTGAGTGATTCCTTTATTTTGGGGCTGGGAGCTCTGTTTTTCTCAGGGGGTTGTGACCATATTTAAGGGGTGCCACCTGCAAGGGACACATATCTCCTTGCAGACTGTTTTCTGTGGGGTGAGCCCCGCTCCTCGGGAAGGGGTGAGTGATTCCTGCCTTATTGCAGGGCTGTGATCTGCCCCTGTTGGGGCTCATAGCTGCATTGGAAGGCTGGCAGCCATGAGGGCAGTATCTCTCCTTGGGGACTGCTTCCTTTGGAGTGTGGGGTGAGCTCTGGGCCTTGGATTGGGGTGAGGGGTTCTTTATGTCAGGGCTGTGCTGCCCTCATTTCTGGGGCAGCCTGACCACATTGAAGTGTCAGCAGCTGTACGGGTGGTGTTTCTCCCTGGAGTTTGCCTCCTGCGGGCTGTGGGTGAGTGTTTGTCTTTGGTTTCTGCTTTGTTTCAGGGCTGTGAGCTCTGCCATTTTTAGGTATCCCGACCACTGCAGTGCCTGCTTGTGCAAAAGGTGCTGCCCTGCACATGTGGGTAGTGCCTTCATTGTTGCATTGTGTCCAACAGGTGCCAGCAGAGCCCTGAGAGATGTGCAGCTCCTGATGAGAACAGCGAGGAACAGAAACCTGCATTGCCTGGAACGCCTCGGAACTCAACTTTGCTGGACGGGAATTGCCTGCCCAGCAGATAAGAGCAGCACACACTGACTGTGTTGGACCTGTTCCATACTGAGACCCAAGGTAACGTTCCAGAGCTCATTTCTGCACTTCAGTGCTTAATTCTTATTGCAGTGCCCTTCTTGCTGCCCCCAAATGCAGCCATTGCCTTTTGCTGCCCCCAAATGCAGCCATCTCTTTCTGCCCCCCAAGTCCAGCCTGTGTGTCGTGCCCCATAATGCCGCCATCACGTTCTGCCCCCCAAGTCCAGCCATCGTATTCTGCCCCTCAAGTTCGTTTCTGTTCCCCCATGGCTCCATTCAGTTCTTTATTGCTGCTGTTGCTCCTCCGTTGCAGTTCTGCGTTGTGTCCACAAGGCGGCGCTGTTGTAGCTCCCATCGCTGTTAATAGGGCTGCAATGCAAAGGGAGATTCAGACTGCTGCTATTAATGTCCTCTATGGTCACTATGGGGTTTAATGGGCGCTATGGGGTTTTATGGGATCATTTGGGGCCTTTATGGGGTCTCTATGGGGTTTAATGGGGCCTTTGGGGCCTTAGGGTGTCCGATGGGGTTTAATGGGGTCTTATGGGATCCCTATGGGGGTTTAATAAGGGCCTATGGGATGTTATGGGGTCCTTATGGGGCTTAATGGGATCTTCTGGGATATTTATGGGGCATGATGTGTGTGTGTGTGTGTGTGTGTGTGCGTGTGTATGTATGTGTGCATATACCTCATAAGACCTCACTGGCCCCCATAGAGACCCCATAGGCCCCATTTGAACCCCATAGGACCCCATAGAGACCCCATAGGCCCTAATTGGAACCCATAGGTCCCATTTGAACCCCATAGGACCCCATAAGACCCATTTGAACTCCATAGGACCCCATAGAGACCCCAGAAGACCCCATAGGCCTCCATTAAACCCAATAGAGAACTGATGTGAGATGTGTGTCTGTGTGTGTGTCTGTGTGTGTGTCTGTATAATGGCCTTATATCCCATAGCTGGATGGCGTTTTGTCCCTATGCTGTTCCTGTTGTGTGTTGGTGCCTTTATGAGGCATCCCTGCCTTATACCCCATATCCATCCTGTTGTTCCTATTGCAGTGCTGATGCCTTTATTAATCCTCCCTGCTTTCCATCCTCACATGCTGCACGTTGGATTCCTCCACTGAGTCCAGATTGTTGCCGCTCCGCATCCATGTGTGTCAGCTCAGCATCTGTGTGCACAATGAAACACCAGTCACCGATTGGCTGCAGGATCATCCCATTGGCTGCTGGACCCCATTGTGCACCACAGACCCCACTGTGTGCTGTAGGATCATCCCATTGGGTGTAAGATCATCCCATGGGCTGCAGGACCCCATTGTGTGCTGTAGGATCGTCCCATTGTGTGCTGTAGGATCATCTATCTCCATCGTCATCACCTTCATCACCATAATAATGGCCTATTGCTAATTAATAATGCTCCA
Source organism: Excalfactoria chinensis (assembly GCF_039878825.1). NCBI lineage: Eukaryota > Metazoa > Chordata > Aves > Galliformes > Phasianidae > Excalfactoria > Excalfactoria chinensis. The sequence continues at coordinate 53,364 of NC_092829.1, read as the reverse complement.
TCACTAGTACTACTCCATTGCTAATTAATATTAATACCCTTGTGGCCGCTGAGGGTATTGCAGCTCCCATTAAACCCTATGGTCCCGATTAAACCCTATGGGCTCCATTAAACCCTATGGACCCCATTAAACCCTATGGGCTTTGTTATAGCGCCGCCTTGTGGCTGTTAATGGTATTGCAGGCCCCCATTAAACCCTATGGGCCCCATTAAACCCTATGGGCCCCATTAAAACCTATGGGCCCCATTAAACCCTATGGGCTCCATTATAGCGCCACCTTGTGGCTGTTAATGGTATTGCAGGCCCCCATTATACCCTATGGGCCCCATTAAACCCTATGGGCTCCATTAAACCCTATGGGGTCCCATATAGCTTATGTTAGAGCGTCACCTGGTGGCCGCCCCTTTGGACTCCAGGCTACCGGGGGTGTGGCTTCATGGCTTATTAGCATATGGGGCTCCGCCCCTTTAGACTGGAGACTGCAGACCCCATTAAACCCTATGGGCCCCATTAAACCCTATGGGCTCCATTATAGCACCACCTTGTGGCTATTGAGAGTATTACAGGCCCCCATTAAACCCTATGGGCCCCATTAAACCCTATGGGCCTCATTAAACCCTATGGGCTCCATTATAGCGCCACCTTGTGGCTGTTAATGGTATTGCAGGCCCCCATTATACCCTATGGGCCCCATTATACCCTATGGGCCCCATTAAACCCTATGAGCTCCGTTATAGCGCCGCCTTGTGGCTGTTAATGGTATTGCAGCCCCCATTATACCCTATGGGCCCCATTATATCCTATGGGCCCCATTAAACCCTATGGGCTCTATTATAGCGCCACCTTGTGGCCGCTGAGGGTATTGCAGCTCCCATTAAACCCTATGGTCCCGATTAAACCCTATGGGCTCCATTATAGCGCCGCCTTGTGGCTGTTAATGGTATTGCAGGCCCCATTAATCCCTATGGTCCCCATTAAACCCTATGGACCCCATTAAACCCTATGGGCTCCGTTATAGCTCCGCCTTGTGGCTGTTAATGGTATTGCAGCCCCCATTATACCCTAAGGGCCCCATTAAACCCTATGGACCCCATTAAACCCTATGGGCCCCATTAAACCCTATGGGCTCCATTATAGCGCCACCTTGTGGCTGTTAATGGTATTGCAGGCCCCCATTATACCCTATGGGCCCCATTAAAACCTATGGTCCCGATTAAACCCTATGGGCTCCATTATAGCGCCGCCTTGTGGCTGTTAATGGTATTGCAGGCCCCCATTATACCCTATGGGCCCCATTAAACCCTATGGGCTCCATTATAGCGCCACCTTGTGGCTATTGAGGGTATTGCAGGTCCCCATTAAACCCAATGGTCTCCATTAAACCCTATGAGCCCCATTAAACCCTATGGGCCCCATTAAACCCTATGGGCTCCATTATAGCGCCGCCTTGTGGCTGTTAATGGTATTGCAGGCCCCCATTATACCCTAAATTATTTATTTATTTATTATTATTTATTTATTTATTCTATTTTTATTTTATTTTTATTTTATTTTATTATTATTTATTATTTATTGAAATAAAACTATATTTTCGGAAATATAAACTAATAAACTAATAAACTAACAACTAATAAAACAATATTGCCGGAAGGGACGCTGCTGCGCATGTCCAAAATGGCGGCGGAAAAGCGGTACTGCGTATGTCCAAAATGGCGTCCTCCAGTTTTGGCGGGATATCCCACAATGCACCCTGGCGGAAGGGACGCTACTGCGCATGTCCAAAATGGCGTCGGAGAAGCGCTACTGCGCATGTCCAAAATGGCGTCCTCCAATTTTGGCGGGATATCCCACAATGCACCGCGGCAGAAGGGACGCTACTGCGCATGTCCAAAATGGCGGCGAATACAGCGCTACTGCGCATGTCCAAAATGGCGTCCTCCAATTTTGGCGGGATATCCCACAATGCACCGCGGCGGAAGGGACGCTACTGCGCATGTCCAAAATGGCGGCGGAGAAGCGCTACTGCGCATGTCCAAAATGGCGTCCTCCAATTTTGGCGGGATATCCCACAATGCACCGCGGCAGAAGGGACGCTACTGCGCATGTCCAAAATGGCGGCGGAGAAGCGCTACTGCGCATGTCCAAAATGGCGTCCTCCAATTTTGGCGGGATATCCCACAATGCACCGCGGGAGAAGGGACGCTACTGCGCATGTCCAAAATGGCGGCGGAGAAGCGCTACGGCGCATGCCCCATTAAACCCTATGGGCCCCATTAAACCCTATGGGCTCCATTATACCCTATGGGCCCCATTATACCCTATGGGCTCCATTATAGCGCCGCCTTGTGGCTGTTAATGGTATTGCAGCCCCCATTATACCCTATGGGCCCCATTATACCCTATGGACCCCATTAAACCCTATGGGCCCCATTAAACCCTATGGGCCCCATTAAAACCTATGGTCCCGATTAAACCCTATGGGCTCCATTATAGCGCCGCCTTGTGGCTGTTAATGGTATTGCAGGCCCCCATTATACCCTATGGGCCCCATTAAACCCTATGGGCTCTATTATAGCGCCACCTTGTGGCTATTGAGGGTATTGCAGGTCCCCATTAAACCCAATGGTCTCCATTAAACCCTATGAGCCCCATTAAACCCTATGGGCCCCATTAAACCCTATGGGCTCCATTATAGCGCCGCCTTGTGGCTGTTAATGGTATTGCAGGCCCCCATTATACCCTAAATTATTTATTTATTTATTATTATTTATTTATTTATTCTATTTTTATTTTTTTTTATTTTTATTTTATTTTATATTTATTTTATTTTATTTTTATTTTATTTTATTATTGTTTATTATTTATTGAAATAAAACTATATTTTCGGAAATATAAACTAATAAACTAACAACTAATAAAACAATATTGTCGGAAGGGACGCTGATGCGCATGTCCAAAATGGCGGCGGAAAAGCGGTACTGCGTATGTCCAAAATGGCGTCCTCCAGTTTTGGCGGGATATCCCACAATGCACCCTGGCGGAAGGGACGCTACTGCGCATGTCCAAAATGGCGTCGGAGAAGCGCTACTGCGCATGTCCAAAATGGCGTCCTCCAATTTTGGCGGGATATCCCTCAATGCACCGCGGCAGAAGGGACGCTACTGCGCATGTCCAAAATGGCGGCGAAAACAGCGCTACTGCGCATGTCCAAAATGGCGTCCTCCAATTTTGGCGGGATATCCCACAATGCACCGCGGCAGAAGGGACGGTACTGCGCATGTCCAAAATGGCGGCGAATACAGCGCTACTGCGGATGTCCAAAATGGCGTCCTCCAATTTTGGCGGGATATCCCACAATGCACCGCGGCAGAAGAAACGCTACTGCGCATGTCCAAAATGGCGTCGGAGAAGCGCTACTGCGCATGTCCAAAATGGCGTCCTCCAATTTTGGCGGGATATCCCACAATGCACCGCGGCAGAAGGGACGGTACTGCGCATGTCCAAAATGGCGGCGAATACAGCGCTACTGCGGATGTCCAAAATGGCGTCCTCCAATTTTGGCGGGATATCCCACAATGCACCGCGGCAGAAGGGACGCTACTGCGCATGTCCAAAATGGCGGCGAATACAGCGCTACTGCGCATGTCCAAAATGGCGTCCTCCAATTTTGGCGGGATATCCCACAATGCACCGCGGCAGAAGGGACGCTACTGCGCATGTCCAAAATGGCGGCGAATACAGCGCTACTGCGCATGTCCAAAATGGCGTCCTCCAATTTTGGCGGGATATCCCACAATGCACCGCGGCGGTAGGGACGCTACTGCGCATGTCCAAAATGGCGGCGGAGAAGCGCTACTGCGCATGTCCAAAATGGCGTCCTCCGATTTTGGCGGGATATCCCACAATGCACCGCGGCAGAAGGGACGCTACTGCGCATGTCCAAAATGGCGTCGGAGAAGCGCTACTGCGCATGTCCAAAATGGCGTCCTCCAATTTTGGCGGGATATCCCACAATGCACCGCGGCAGAAGGGACGCTACTGCGCATGTCCAAAACGGCGGCGGAAAAGCGCTTCTGCGCATGTCCAAAATTGCGGCGGAAAAGCGCTACTGCGCATGACCAAAATGGCGACCTCCTATTTTAGCGGCGTTCTCTCCCGCCTTTGGCGCGCCCCGCGGTTTCTCGTCCGTTCTCCCTCAGCCGAACCCCGCGGGAGCCGACAAGGAGCCGCCATCGGCGGAGCGGTTTGTGCGTGGGATCAGGGCAGCCCGTCAGCCGGACGGAGCCGTCCTACGCGGGGTAGAAGCGCAGCGATCGTCGCTGCCCCCGGCCGGGTGAGCTCCCGGGTCCGGTTGGTTCCGGCTGGGGTAGAAAAGCTGCCGGCAGTTCCTGCCCGGGGAACAACAGTCGGACCGTGGAACAGCGTTTGGACGCAGGGAAAAGTCCGGGAGCGTCGCAGCAGGAGCTGCAGGTTGTTGCCTCGTTGCTGTTCTCAGCCATGGCAACGATAACGGTGTGTTCGTGCTGCTGTTCCCATCTATTGCTTATGGCCAGGTACCGTGTATTGCAGTCAGTGCTATCAAAGCGCTTGAAAGAAGGCCTGCAGCTCTGACTCAGTGCAGTGTGAAGCCGGCAGTGTGTGTGACTATGAAATAGATGGTCGTCTATTGTTGGTTTACTTATGATATATAAAATTGCTGCTAATAGCCCCCTATAGCCCCCCATCATCCCATTGCCCCCTATAGCCCTCCATTGCTTAGGAGTGTGGGGGTGAGCCATGGAGTGGGGTGAGTGATCCCTTCCTTGTGGAGTGGGGTGAGTGTTCCCTTCCTTGTGGGGTGGGGTGAGTGTTCCCTTCCTTGTGGGGTGGGGTGAGTGTTCCCTTCCTTGTGGGGTGGGGTGAGTGATTCCTTCCTTGTGGGGTGAGCCATGGAGTGGGGTGAGTGATCCTTTCCTTATTTTAAGGCTGTGTTTTTCTCTTTTTAGTGGATCCTGACCCCATTTCAGGGCTGGCAGCGGCAGGAGCAGCATCTGTACCTGATTGCTTCCTTGGGAGTGTGGGCTGTTTGTCTCCGGAATGAGGTGAGTGATTCCTTTATTTTGGGGCTGGGAGCTCTGTTTTTCTCAGGGGGTTGTGACCATATTTAAGGGGTGCCACCTGCAAGGGACACATATCTCCTTGCAGACTGTTTTCTGTGGGGTGAGCCCCGCTCCTCGGGAAGGGGTGAGTGATTCCTGCCTTATTGCAGGGCTGTGATCTGCCCCTGTTGGGGCTCATAGCTGCATTGGAAGGCTGGCAGCCATGAGGGCAGTATCTCTCCTTGGGGACTGCTTCCTTTGGAGTGTGGGGTGAGCTCTGGGCCTTGGATTGGGGTGAGGGGTTCTTTATGTCAGGGCTGTGCTGCCCTCATTTCTGGGGCAGCCTGACCACATTGAAGTGTCAGCAGCTGTACGGGTGGTGTTTCTCCCTGGAGTTTGCCTCCTGCGGGCTGTGGGTGAGTGTTTGTCTTTGGTTTCTGCTTTGTTTCAGGGCTGTGAGCTCTGCCATTTTTAGGTATCCCGACCACTGCAGTGCCTGCTTGTGCAAAAGGTGCTGCCCTGCACATGTGGGTAGTGCCTTCATTGTTGCATTGTGTCCAACAGGTGCCAGCAGAGCCCTGAGAGATGTGCAGCTCCTGATGAGAACAGCGAGGAACAGAAACCTGCATTGCCTGGAACGCCTCGGAACTCAACTTTGCTGGACGGGAATTGCCTGCCCAGCAGATAAGAGCAGCACACACTGACTGTGTTGGACCTGTTCCATACTGAGACCCAAGGTAACGTTCCAGAGCTCATTTCTGCACTTCAGTGCTTAATTCTTATTGCAGTGCCCTTCTTGCTGCCCCCAAATGCAGCCATTGCCTTTTGCTGCCCCCAAATGCAGCCATCTCTTTCTGCCCCCCAAGTCCAGCCTGTGTGTCGTGCCCCATAATGCCGCCATCACGTTCTGCCCCCCAAGTCCAGCCATCGTATTCTGCCCCTCAAGTTCGTTTCTGTTCCCCCATGGCTCCATTCAGTTCTTTATTGCTGCTGTTGCTCCTCCGTTGCAGTTCTGCGTTGTGTCCACAAGGCGGCGCTGTTGTAGCTCCCATCGCTGTTAATAGGGCTGCAATGCAAAGGGAGATTCAGACTGCTGCTATTAATGTCCTCTATGGTCACTATGGGGTTTAATGGGCGCTATGGGGTTTTATGGGATCATTTGGGGCCTTTATGGGGTCTCTATGGGGTTTAATGGGGCCTTTGGGGCCTTAGGGTGTCCGATGGGGTTTAATGGGGTCTTATGGGATCCCTATGGGGGTTTAATAAGGGCCTATGGGATGTTATGGGGTCCTTATGGGGCTTAATGGGATCTTCTGGGATATTTATGGGGCATGATGTGTGTGTGTGTGTGTGTGTGTGTGCGTGTGTATGTATGTGTGCATATACCTCATAAGACCTCACTGGCCCCCATAGAGACCCCATAGGCCCCATTTGAACCCCATAGGACCCCATAGAGACCCCATAGGCCCTAATTGGAACCCATAGGTCCCATTTGAACCCCATAGGACCCCATAAGACCCATTTGAACTCCATAGGACCCCATAGAGACCCCAGAAGACCCCATAGGCCTCCATTAAACCCAATAGAGAACTGATGTGAGATGTGTGTCTGTGTGTGTGTCTGTGTGTGTGTCTGTATAATGGCCTTATATCCCATAGCTGGATGGCGTTTTGTCCCTATGCTGTTCCTGTTGTGTGTTGGTGCCTTTATGAGGCATCCCTGCCTTATACCCCATATCCATCCTGTTGTTCCTATTGCAGTGCTGATGCCTTTATTAATCCTCCCTGCTTTCCATCCTCACATGCTGCACGTTGGATTCCTCCACTGAGTCCAGATTGTTGCCGCTCCGCATCCATGTGTGTCAGCTCAGCATCTGTGTGCACAATGAAACACCAGTCACCGATTGGCTGCAGGATCATCCCATTGGCTGCTGGACCCCATTGTGCACCACAGACCCCACTGTGTGCTGTAGGATCATCCCATTGGGTGTAAGATCATCCCATGGGCTGCAGGACCCCATTGTGTGCTGTAGGATCGTCCCATTGTGTGCTGTAGGATCATCTATCTCCATCGTCATCACCTTCATCACCATAATAATGGCCTATTGCTAATTAATAATGCTCCATCACTAGTACTACTCCATTGCTAATTAATATTAATACCCTTGTGGCCGCTGAGGGTATTGCAGCTCCCATTAAACCCTATGGTCCCGATTAAACCCTATGGGCTCCATTAAACCCTATGGACCCCATTAAACCCTATGGGCTTTGTTATAGCGCCGCCTTGTGGCTGTTAATGGTATTGCAGGCCCCCATTAAACCCTATGGGCCCCATTAAACCCTATGGGCCCCATTAAAACCTATGGGCCCCATTAAACCCTATGGGCTCCATTATAGCGCCACCTTGTGGCTGTTAATGGTATTGCAGGCCCCCATTATACCCTATGGGCCCCATTAAACCCTATGGGCTCCATTAAACCCTATGGGGTCCCATATAGCTTATGTTAGAGCGTCACCTGGTGGCCGCCCCTTTGGACTCCAGCCTACCGGGGGTGTGGCTTCATGGCTCATTAGCATATGGGGCTCCGCCTCTTTAGACTGGAGACTGCAGACCCCATTAAACCCTATGGGCCCCATTAAACCCTATGGGCCCCATTAAACCCTATGGGCCCCATTAAACCCTATGGGCCCCATTAAACCCTATGGGCTCCATTATAGCGCCACCTTGTGGCTATTGAGAGTATTGCAGGCCCCCATTAAACCCTATGGGCCCCATTAAACCCTATGGTCCCGATTAAACCCTATGGGCTCCATTATAGCGCCGCCTTGTGGCTGTTAATGGTATTGCAGGCCCCCATTAAACCCTATGGGCCCCATTAAACCCTATGGGCCCCATTAAACCCTATGGGCCCCATTAAAACCTATGGGCCCCATTAAAAACTATGGGCCCCATTATATCCTATGGGCCCCATTATATCCTATGGGCCCCATTATATCCTATGGGCCCCATTAAACCCTATGGGCTCTATTATAGCGCCACCTTGTGGCCGCTGAGGGTATTGCAGCTCCCATTAAACCCTATGGTCCCGATTAAACCCTATGGGCTCCATTATAGCGCCGCCTTGTGGCTGTTAATGGTATTGCAGGCCCCATTAATCCCTATGGTCCCCATTAAACCCTATGGACCCCATTAAACCCTATGGGCTCCGTTATAGCTCCGCCTTGTGGCTGTTAATGGTATTGCAGCCCCCATTATACCCTATGGGCCCCATTAAACCCTATGGACCCCATTAAACCCTATGGGCCCCATTAAACCCTATGGGCTCCATTATAGCGCCACCTTGTGGCTGTTAATGGTATTGCAGGCCCCCATTATACCCTATGGGCCCCATTAAAACCTATGGTCCCGATTAAACCCTATGGGCTCCATTATAGCGCCGCCTTGTGGCTGTTAATGGTATTGCAGGCCCCCATTATACCCTATGGGCCCCATTAAACCCTATGGGCTCTATTATAGCGCCACCTTGTGGCTATTGAGGGTATTGCAGGTCCCCATTAAACCCAATGGTCTCCATTAAACCCTATGAGCCCCATTAAACCCTATGGGCCCCATTAAACCCTATGGGCTCCATTATAGCGCCGCCTTGTGGCTGTTAATGGTATTGCAGGCCCCCATTATACCCTAAATTATTTATTTATTTATTATTATTTATTTATTTATTCTATTTTTATTTTATTTTTATTTTATTTTATTATTATTTATTATTTATTGAAATAAAACTATATTTTCGGAAATATAAACTAATAAACTAATAAACTAACAACTAATAAAACAATATTGCCGGAAGGGACGCTGCTGCGCATGTCCAAAATGGCGGCGGAAAAGCGGTACTGCGTATGTCCAAAATGGCGTCCTCCAGTTTTGGCGGGATATCCCACAATGCACCCTGGCGGAAGGGACGCTACTGCGCATGTCCAAAATGGCGTCGGAGAAGCGCTACTGCGCATGTCCAAAATGGCGTCCTCCAATTTTGGCGGGATATCCCACAATGCACCGAGGCAGAAGGGACGCTACTGCGCATGTCCAAAATGGCGGCGAATACAGCGCTACTGCGGATGTCCAAAATGGCGTCCTCCAATTTTGGCGGGATATCCCACAATGCACCGCGGCAGAAGGGACGCTACTGCGCATGTCCAAAATGGCGGCGAATACAGCGCTACTGCGCATGTCCAAAATGGCGTCCTCCAATTTTGGCGGGATATCCCACAATGCACCGCGGCAGAAGGGACGCTACTGCGCATGTCCAAAATGGCGGCGAATACAGCGCTACTGCGCATGTCCAAAATGGCGTCCTCCAATTTTGGCGAGATATCCCACAATGCACCGCGGCGGTAGGGACGCTACTGCGCATGTCCAAAATGGCGTCGGAGAAGCGCTACTGCGCATGTCCAAAATGGCGTCCTCCAATTTTGGCGGGATATCCCACAATGCACCGCGGCAGAAGGGACGCTACTGCGCATGTCCAAAACGGCGGCGGAAAAGCGCTTCTGCGCATGTCCAAAATTGCGGCGGAAAAGCGCTACTGCGCATGACCAAAATGGCGACCTCCTATTTTAGCGGCGTTCTCTCCCGCCTTTGGCGCGCCCCGCGGTTTCTCGTCCGTTCTCCCTCAGCCGAACCCCGCGGGAGCCGACAAGGAGCCGCCATCGGCGGAGCGGTTTGTGCGTGGGATCAGGGCAGCCCGTCAGCCGGACGGAGCCGTCCTACGCGGGGTAGAAGCGCAGCGATCGTCGCTGCCCCCGGCCGGGTGAGCTCCCGGGTCCGGTTGGTTCCGGCTGGGGTAGAAAAGCTGCCGGCAGTTCCTGCCCGGGGAACAACAGTCGGACCGTGGAACAGCGTTTGGACGCAGGGAAAAGTCCGGGAGCGTCGCAGCAGGAGCTGCAGGTTGTTGCCTCGTTGCTGTTCTCAGCCATGGCAACGATAACGGTGTGTTCGTGCTGCTGTTCCCATCTATTGCTTATGGCCAGGTACCGTGTATTGCAGTCAGTGCTATCAAAGCGCTTGAAAGAAGGCCTGCAGCTCTGACTCAGTGCAGTGTGAAGCCGGCAGTGTGTGTGACTATGAAATAGATGGTCGTCTATTGTTGGTTTACTTATGATATATAAAATTGCTGCTAATAGCCCCCTATAGCCCCCCATCATCCCATTGCCCCCTATAGCCCTCCATTGCTTAGGAGTGTGGGGGTGAGCCATGGAGTGGGGTGAGTGATCCCTTCCTTGTGGAGTGGGGTGAGTGATCCCTTCCTTGTGGAGTGGGGTGAGTGTTCCCTTCCTTGTGGGGTGGGGTGAGTGTTCCCTTCCTTGTGGGGTGGGGTGAGTGTTCCCTTCCTTGTGGGGTGGGGTGAGTGATTCCTTCCTTGTGGGGTGAGCCATGGAGTGGGGTGAGTGATCCTTTCCTTATTTTAAGGCTGTGTTTTTCTCTTTTTAGTGGATCCTGACCCCATTTCAGGGCTGGCAGCGGCAGGAGCAGCATCTGTACCTGATTGCTTCCTTGGGAGTGTGGGCTGTTTGTCTCCGGAATGAGGTGAGTGATTCCTTTATTTTGGGGCTGGGAGCTCTGTTTTTCTCAGGGGGTTGTGACCATATTTAAGGGGTGCCACCTGCAAGGGACACATATCTCCTTGCAGACTGTTTTCTGTGGGGTGAGCCCCGCTCCTCGGGAAGGGGTGAGTGATTCCTGCCTTATTGCAGGGCTGTGATCTGCCCCTGTTGGGGCTCATAGCTGCATTGGAAGGCTGGCAGCCATGAGGGCAGTATCTCTCCTTGGGGACTGCTTCCTTTGGAGTGTGGGGTGAGCTCTGGGCCTTGGATTGGGGTGAGGGGTTCTTTATGTCAGGGCTGTGCTGCCCTCATTTCTGGGGCAGCCTGACCACATTGAAGTGTCAGCAGCTGTACGGGTGGTGTTTCTCCCTGGAGTTTGCCTCCTGCGGGCTGTGGGTGAGTGTTTGTCTTTGGTTTCTGCTTTGTTTCAGGGCTGTGAGCTCTGCCATTTTTAGGTATCCCGACCACTGCAGTGCCTGCTTGTGCAAAAGGTGCTGCCCTGCACATGTGGGTAGTGCCTTCATTGTTGCATTGTGTCCAACAGGTGCCAGCAGAGCCCTGAGAGATGTGCAGCTCCTGATGAGAACAGCGAGGAACAGAAACCTGCATTGCCTGGAACGCCTCGGAACTCAACTTTGCTGGACGGGAATTGCCTGCCCAGCAGATAAGAGCAGCACACACTGACTGTGTTGGACCTGTTCCATACTGAGACCCAAGGTAACGTTCCAGAGCTCATTTCTGCACTTCAGTGCTTAATTCTTATTGCAGTGCCCTTCTTGCTGCCCCCAAATGCAGCCATTGCCTTTTGCTGCCCCCAAATGCAGCCATCTCTTTCTGCCCCCCAAGTCCAGCCTGTGTGTCGTGCCCCATAATGCCGCCATCACGTTCTGCCCCCCAAGTCCAGCCATCGTATTCTGCCCCTCAAGTTCGTTTCTGTTCCCCCATGGCTCCATTCAGTTCTTTATTGCTGCTGTTGCTCCTCCGTTGCAGTTCTGCGTTGTGTCCACAAGGCGGCGCTGTTGTAGCTCCCATCGCTGTTAATAGGGCTGCAATGCAAAGGGAGATTCAGACTGCTGCTATTAATGTCCTCTATGGTCACTATGGGGTTTAATGGGCGCTATGGGGTTTTATGGGATCATTTGGGGCCTTTATGGGGTCTCTATGGGGTTTAATGGGGCCTTTGGGGCCTTAGGGTGTCCGATGGGGTTTAATGGGGTCTTATGGGATCCCTATGGGGGTTTAATAAGGGCCTATGGGATGTTATGGGGTCCTTATGGGGCTTAATGGGATCTTCTGGGATATTTATGGGGCATGATGTGTGTGTGTGTGTGTGTGTGTGTGCGTGTGTATGTATGTGTGCATATACCTCATAAGACCTCACTGGCCCCCATAGAGACCCCATAGGCCCCATTTGAACCCCATAGGACCCCATAGAGACCCCATAGGCCCTAATTGGAACCCATAGGTCCCATTTGAACCCCATAGGACCCCATAAGACCCATTTGAACTCCATAGGACCCCATAGAGACCCCAGAAGACCCCATAGGCCTCCATTAAACCCAATAGAGAACTGATGTGAGATGTGTGTCTGTGTGTGTGTCTGTGTGTGTGTCTGTATAATGGCCTTATATCCCATAGCTGGATGGCGTTTTGTCCCTATGCTGTTCCTGTTGTGTGTTGGTGCCTTTATGAGGCATCCCTGCCTTATACCCCATATCCATCCTGTTGTTCCTATTGCAGTGCTGATGCCTTTATTAATCCTCCCTGCTTTCCATCCTCACATGCTGCACGTTGGATTCCTCCACTGAGTCCAGATTGTTGCCGCTCCGCATCCATGTGTGTCAGCTCAGCATCTGTGTGCACAATGAAACACCAGTCACCGATTGGCTGCAGGATCATCCCATTGGCTGCTGGACCCCATTGTGCACCACAGACCCCACTGTGTGCTGTAGGATCATCCCATTGGGTGTAAGATCATCCCATGGGCTGCAGGACCCCATTGTGTGCTGTAGGATCGTCCCATTGTGTGCTGTAGGATCATCTATCTCCATCGTCATCACCTTCATCACCATAATAATGGCCTATTGCTAATTAATAATGCTCCATCACTAGTACTACTCCATTGCTAATTAATATTAATACCCTTGTGGCCGCTGAGGGTATTGCAGCTCCCATTAAACCCTATGGTCCCGATTAAACCCTATGGGCTCCATTAAACCCTATGGACCCCATTAAACCCTATGGGCTTTGTTATAGCGCCGCCTTGTGGCTGTTAATGGTATTGCAGGCCCCCATTAAACCCTATGGGCCCCATTAAACCCTATGGGCCCCATTAAAACCTATGGGCCCCATTAAACCCTATGGGCTCCATTATAGCGCCACCTTGTGGCTGTTAATGGTATTGCAGGCCCCCATTATACCCTATGGGCCCCATTAAACCCTATGGGCTCCATTAAACCCTATGGGGTCCCATATAGCTTATGTTAGAGCGTCACCTGGTGGCCGCCCCTTTGGACTCCAGGCTACCGGGGGTGTGGCTTCATGGCTTATTAGCATATGGGGCTCCGCCCCTTTAGACTGGAGACTGCAGACCCCATTAAACCCTATGGGCCCCATTAAACCCTATGGGCTCCATTATAGCACCACCTTGTGGCTATTGAGAGTATTACAGGCCCCCATTAAACCCTATGGGCCCCATTAAACCCTATGGGCCTCATTAAACCCTATGGGCTCCATTATAGCGCCACCTTGTGGCTGTTAATGGTATTGCAGGCCCCCATTATACCCTATGGGCCCCATTATACCCTATGGGCCCCATTAAACCCTATGAGCTCCGTTATAGCGCCGCCTTGTGGCTGTTAATGGTATTGCAGCCCCCATTATACCCTATGGGCCCCATTATATCCTATGGGCCCCATTAAACCCTATGGGCTCTATTATAGCGCCACCTTGTGGCCGCTGAGGGTATTGCAGCTCCCATTAAACCCTATGGTCCCGATTAAACCCTATGGGCTCCATTATAGCGCCGCCTTGTGGCTGTTAATGGTATTGCAGGCCCCATTAATCCCTATGGTCCCCATTAAACCCTATGGACCCCATTAAACCCTATGGGCTCCGTTATAGCTCCGCCTTGTGGCTGTTAATGGTATTGCAGCCCCCATTATACCCTATGGGCCCCATTAAACCCTATGGACCCCATTAAACCCTATGGGCCCCATTAAACCCTATGGGCTCCATTATAGCGCCACCTTGTGGCTGTTAATGGTATTGCAGGCCCCCATTATACCCTATGGGCCCCATTAAAACCTATGGTCCCGATTAAACCCTATGGGCTCCATTATAGCGCCGCCTTGTGGCTGTTAATGGTATTGCAGGCCCCCATTATACCCTATGGGCCCCATTAAACCCTATGGGCTCTATTATAGCGCCACCTTGTGGCTATTGAGGGTATTGCAGGTCCCCATTAAACCCAATGGTCTCCATTAAACCCTATGAGCCCCATTAAACCCTATGGGCCCCATTAAACCCTATGGGCTCCATTATAGCGCCGCCTTGTGGCTGTTAATGGTATTGCAGGCCCCCATTATACCCTAAATTATTTATTTATTTATTATTATTTATTTATTTATTCTATTTTTATTTTATTTTTATTTTATTTTATTATTATTTATTATTTATTGAAATAAAACTATATTTTTGGAAATATAAACTAATAAACTAATAAACTAACAACTAATAAAACAATATTGCCGGAAGGGACGCTGCTGCGCATGTCCAAAATGGCGGCGGAAAAGCGGTACTGCGTATGTCCAAAATGGCGTCCTCCAGTTTTGGCGGGATATCCCACAATGCACCCTGGCGGAAGGGACGCTACTGCGCATGTCCAAAATGGCGTCGGAGAAGCGCTACTGCGCATGTCCAAAATGGCGTCCTCCAATTTTGGCGGGATATCCCACAATGCACCGCGGCAGAAGGGACGCTACTGCGCATGTCCAAAATGGCGGCGAATACAGCGCTACTGCGCATGTTCAAAATGGCGTCCTCCAATTTTGGCGGGATATCCCACAATGCACCGCGGCAGAAGGGACGCTACTGCGCATGTCCAAAATGGCGGCGGAGAAGCGCTACTGCGCATGTCCAAAATGGCGTCCTCCAATTTTGGCGGGATATCCCACAATGCACCGCGGCGGAGAAGCGCTACTGCGCATGTCCAAAATGCCGACCTCCTCTTGCCGCGTTATATCCCACAATGCACCGCGGCAGAAGGGACGCTACTGCGCATGTCCAAAACGGCGGCGGAAAAGCGCTTCTGCGCATGTCCAAAATTGCGGCGGAAAAGCGCTACTGCGCATGACCAAAATGGCGACCTCCTATTTTAGCGGCGTTCTCTCCCGCCTTTGGCGCGCCTCGCGGTTTCTCGTTCGTTCTCCCTCAGCCGAACCCCGCGGGAGCCGACAAGGAGCCTCCATCGGCGGAGCGGTTTGTGCGTGGGATCAGGGCAGCCCGTCAGCCGGACGGAGCCGTCCTACGCGGGGTAGAAGCGCAGCGATCGTCGCTGCCCCCGGCCGGGTGAGCTCCCGGGTCCGGTTGGTTCCGGCTGGGGTAGAAAAGCTGCCGGCAGTTCCTGCCCGGGGAACAACAGTCGGACCGTGGAACAGCGTTTGGACGCAGGGAAAAGTCCGGGAGCGTCGCAGCAGGAGCTGCAGGTTGTTGCCTCGTTGCTGTTCTCAGCCATGGCAACGATAACGGTGTGTTCGTGCTGCTGTTCCCATCTATTGCTTATGGCCAGGTACCGTGTATTGCAGTCAGTGCTATCAAAGCGCTTGAAAGAAGGCCTGCAGCTCTGACTCAGTGCAGCGTGAAGCCGGCAGTGTGTGTGACTATGAAATAGATGGTCGTCTATTGTTGGTTTACTTATGATATATAAAATTGCTGCTAATGTCCCCCTATAGCCCCCCATCATCCCATTGCCCCCTATAGCCCTCCATTGCTTAGGAGTGTGGGGGTGAGCCATGGAGTGGGGTGAGTGATCCCTTCCTTGTGGGGTGGGGTGAGTGATCCCTTCCTTGTGGGGTGGGGTGAGTGTTCCCTTCCTTGTGGGGTGGGGTGAGTGATTCCTTCCTTGTGGGGTGGGGTGAGTGATCCCTTCCTTGTGGGGTGGGGTGAGTGATCCCTTCCTTGTGGGGTGGGGTGAGTGTTCCCTTCCTTATGGGGTGAGCCATGGAGTGGGGTGAGTGATCCTTTCCTTATTTTAAGGCTGTGTTTTTCTCTTTTTAGTGGATCCTGACCCCATTTCAGGGCTGGCAGCGGCAGGAGCAGCATCTGTACCTGATTGCTTCCTTGGGAGTGTGGGCTGTTTGTCTCTGGAATGAGGTGAGTGATTCCTTTATTTTGGGGCTGGGAGCTCTGTTTTTCTCAGGGGGTTGTGACCATATTTAAGGGGTGCCACCTGCAAGGGACACATATCTCCTTGCAGACTGTTTTCTGTGGGGTGAGCCCCGCTCCTCGGGAAGGGGTGAGTGATTCCTGCCTTATTGCAGGGCTGTGATCTGCCCCTGTTGGGGCTCATAGCTGCATTGGAAGGCTGGCAGCCATGAGGGCAGTATCTCTCCTTGGGGACTGCTTCCTTTGGAGTGTGGGGTGAGCTCTGGGCCTTGGATTGGGGTGAGGGGTTCTTTATGTCAGGGCTGTGCTGCCCTCATTTCTGGGGCAGCCTGACCACATTGAAGTGTCAGCAGCTGTACGGGTGGTGTTTCTCCCTGGAGTTTGCCTCCTGCGGGCTGTGGGTGAGTGTTTGTCTTTGGTTTCTGCTTTGTTTCAGGGCTGTGAGCTCTGCCATTTTTAGGTATCCCGACCACTGCAGTGCCTGCTTGTGCAAAAGGTGCTGCCCTGCACATGTGGGTAGTGCCTTCATTGTTGCATTGTGTCCAACAGGTGCCAGCAGAGCCCTGAGAGATGTGCAGCTCCTGACGAGAACAGCGAGGAACAGAAACCTGCATTGCCTGGAACGCCTCGGAACTCAACTTTGCTGGCCGGGAATTGCCTGCCCAGCAGATAAGAGCAGCACACACTGACTGTGTTGGATCTGTTCCATACTGAGACCCAAGGTAACGTTCCAGAGCTCATTTCTGCACTTCAGTGCTTAATTCTTATTGCAGTGCCCTTCTTGCTGCCCCCAAATGCAGCCATTGCCTTTTGCTGCCCCCAAATGCAGCCATCTCTTTCTGCCCCCCAAGTCCAGCCTGTGTGTCGTGCCCCATAAGTGCCGCCATCACGTTCTGCCCCCCAAGTCCAGCCATCGTATTCTGCCCCTCAAGTTCGTTTCTGTTCCCCCATGGCTCCATTCAGTTCTTTATTGCTGCTGTTGCTCCTCCGTTGCAGTTCTGCGTTGTGTCCACAAGGCGGCGCTGTTGTAGCTCCCATTGCTGTTAATAGGGCTGCAATGCAAAGGGAGATTCAGACTGCTGCTATTAATGTCCTCTATGGTCACTATGGGGTTTAATGGGCGCTATGGGGTTTTATGGGATCATTTGGGGCCTTTATGGGGTCTCTATGGGGTTTAATGGGGCCTTTGGGGCCTTAGGGTGTCCGATGGGGTTTAATGGGGTCTTATGGGATCCCTATGGGGGTTTAATAAGGGCCTATGGGATGTTATGGGGTCCTTATGGGGCTTAATGGGATCTTCTGGGATATTTATGGGGCATGATGTGTGTGTGTGTGTGTGTGTGTATGTATGTGTGCATATACCCCATAAGACCTCACTGGCCCCCATAGAGACCCCATAGGCCCCATTTGAACCCCATAGGACCCCATAGAGACCCCATAGGCCCTAATTGGAACCCATAGGTCCCATTTGAACCCCATAGGACCCCATAAGACCCATTTGAACTCCATAGGACCCCATAGAGACCCCATAAGACCCCATAGGCCTCCATTAAACCCAATAGAGAACTGATGTGAGATGTGTGTCTGTGTGTGTGTCTGTGTGTGTGTCTGTATAATGGCCTTATATCCCATAGCTGGATGGAGTTTTGTCCCTATGCTGTTCCTGTTGTGTGTTGGTGCCTTTATGAGCCATCCCTGCCTTATACCCCATATCCATCCTGTTGTTCCTATTGCAGTGCTGATGCCTTTATTAACCATCCCTTATACCCCATATCCATCCTGTTGTTCCTATTGCAGTGCTGATGCCTTTATTTAATCCTCCCTGCTTTCCATCCTCACATGCTGCAGGTTGGATTCCTCCACTGAGTCCAGATTGTTGCCGCTCCGCATCCATGTGTGTCAGCTCAGCATCTGTGTGCACAATGAAACACCAGTCACCGATTGGCTGCAGGATCATCCCATTGGCTGCTGGACCCCATTGTGCACCACTGACCCCACTGTGTGCTGTAGGATCATCCCATGGGCTGCTGGACCCCACTGTGTGGTGTAGGATCATCCCATGGGCTGCAGGACCCCATTGTGTGCTGTAGGATCATCCCATTGGGTGTAGGATCATCCCATGGGCTGCTGGACCCCATTGTTTGCATTCTGCCACCAGGTGACCCGGCGATGTGAAGTTGTTCTCACTGTCTCATGACACCGTGGGAAATAACTTCAAGTTATGACTGGGGGCCTGAGGAAGAAGGCCAGGAGGTCCCAAGGGTCAGGCTGTGATCATTAGAATAGAAGTCTAAGAGGTCTCCCAGGGGCACAGGCGAATCCAAGGCTCTGCAAAACTAAGATCTCAACTAAGTGTGGGCAGCTTGGGGATAAATACCTTAGAAAATGGAATGGATTGGAGACCATCCAGCTTCTGCCTTGGGAGACTTAACACTTCCTAGGTTAAGCTAGCCTTGAATTGAACCAAAAGTAATAAAAAGTTCCTCAATCATCTGTTGTTCTGGGCTTTTCTGTTATGGTGTTTTCTAAGACTGCTTGTATTTCTTTTTGCTCTGTACGGAGATACTTGAGCCAGTGGTATGGGAATAAAAGCGACAGGATGGGTTTGGCAATTAAACAACTAAAAAGTTTTAATAAAGATCTACAAAAACGTGAGGATTCTCAGTAAAATATCTTTCATTCTGGAAAAGTCAAGGAAATCATGAAACCATAAGGAAGAAGAAAGAAGTTCTGTAACACACTGCGTGTGTGTACATCTGCGTGTGTGTACATCTGCGTGTGTGTACATCTGCGTGTGTGTACATCTGCGTGTGTGTACATCTGCGTGTGTGTACATCTGCGTGTGTGTACATCTGCGTGTGTGTACATCTGCGTGTGTGTACATCTGCGTGTGTGTACATCTGCGTGTGTGTACATCTGCGTGTGTGTACATCTGCGTGTGTGTACATCTGCGTGTGTGTACATCTGCGTGTGTGTACATCTGCGTGTGTGTACATCTGCGTGTATATCTGTGTGTGTGTATATCTGCGTGTGTGTGTATATCTCTGTGTGTGTATGTCATTGTGTGTGTATATCTGTGTGTGAATGTCTGTGTGTGTGTATCTGTGTGAGTGTGTATCTGCGTGAGTGTGTATCTGCGTGAGTGTGTGTCTGCGTGAGTGTGTGTCTGCGTGAGTGTGTATCTGCGTGAGTGTGTATCTGCGTGAGTGTGTATCTGCGTGAGTGTGTATCTGCGTGAGTATGTATCTGCGTGAGTATGTATCTGCGTGAGTTTATATCTGCGTGAGTTTATATCTGCGTGTGCTTATATCTGCGTGTGCTTATATCTGCGTGTGCTTATATCTGCATGTATATCTGTGCGTGTGTATATCTGTGCGTGTATATATCTGTGTTTCTATATATCTGTGTATGTATCTGTGTGTGCATGTCTCTGTGTGTGTATCTGTGTGTGTATATCTGTGTTTGTATCTGTGTCTATATATCTCTGTGTGTATTTCTGTGTTTGAATATATCTGTGTGTGTATGTCTGTGTGTGTATATCTGTGTCTACATATATCTGTGAGTGTATATCTCTGTGTGTGTATATCTGTGGGTATATATCTGTGTCTGTATCTGTGTGTATATAACTGTGTGTTTATATCTGTGTTTGTATATATCTCTGTGTGTATCAGTGTGTGTATGTCTGTATGTGTATAAATCTGTGTGTGTATATCTGTGTTAATATATATCAGTGTGTGCATGTCTGTGTGTGTATATATCTGTCTGTATATATCTGTGTGTGTGTATATCTGTGTTTGTATATCTATGTATTTATCTCTGTGTGTATCTGTGTGTGTTTATCTGTGTGTCTGTATTTGTGTGTGTGTATATCTGTGTGTCTATATCTGTGTGTGTGTATATATCTGTGTGTGCATATATCTGTGTTTGTATCAGTGTGTTTGTATCTGTGTGTGTATATCTGTGTGAGTATATTTGTGTTTATATCTGTGTGTGTATATAACAGTGTGTGTATATATCTGTGTATGTATTTCTGTGTGTGTGTATCTGTGTGTATGTCTGTGTGTATGTATATCTGTGTATGTATGTCTTTGGGTATATATCTGTGTGTGTGAATATCTGTGTTTCTGTCTGTGCCTGTATATCTGTGTGTGTATATCTGTGTTTGTATATATCTCTGTGTGTATCAGTGTGTGTATGTCTGTGTGTTTATATATGTGTGTCTATATATCTGTGTGTGTTTATCTGTGCCTGTATATTTTTGTGCCTGTATATATCTGTACCTGTATATATCTGTTTGTGTGTATATCTGTGTGTATATATCTGTGTGTGTGTATATCTGCGTGTGTATGTCTGTGTGTGTATATCTGTTTGTGTATATCTGTGTGTGTGTGTGTGTATATCTGTGTGTGCATATATATCTGTGTGTGTATATATCTGTTTGTGTGTATATCTCTTTGTGTATGTCTGTGTGTGATTATATCTGTGATTATATCTGTGTGTGTGTATATCTGTGTTTGTATCTGTGTGTATATATTTCTGTGTGTATATATGTGTTTTTATATATCTGTGTGAGTGTATATCTTTGCGTGTATATCTTTGTGTGTATCTGTGTGTGTGTACATCTGTTTGTGTATGTCTGTGTGTATGTCTGTGTGTGTATGTCTGTGTGTGTATGTCTGTGTGTGTATGTCTGTGTGTGTGTATATCTGTGTTTGTATCTGTGTGTATATATTTCTGTGTGTATATATGTGTTTGTATCTGTGTGTGTATATCTGTGTGTATATATCTGTGTGAGTATATCTGTGTGAGTATATTTGAGGTTGTATCTGTGTGTGTATATATCCGAGTTTGTACATATCTGTGTGTATATATCTGTGTGTGTATATCTGTGTCTGTATATATCTTTGTGTGTATATCTGTGTCTGTATATCTTTTTATATATGTGTTTGTATATATCTCTGTGTGTATTAGTGTGTATGTCTGTGTGTGTATATATATCTCTGTGTGTATATATCTGTGTCTGTATATTTGTGCCTGTATATATCTGTCTGTATTTCTGTGTGTCTGTATTTCTGTGTGTGTATATCCATGATTGTATATATCTCTGTGTGTATCTGTGTGTGTATATCTTTGTGTGTCTATATCTGTGTGAGTATATCTGTGTGAGTATATTTGAGGTTGTATCTGTGTGTGTGTATGTGTGTGTGTATCTGTGTGTGTCTATATCTGTGAGTGTATATATCTGTGTGTGTATATCTGATAAGGAAAATGGTAAAATCCTCAGCCAATATGCTACTCATTTATCCCCTGTACAGCCCCGAACCATGACCCATGTAGGGGTGTTAGACTTTGTGAAATCATAAGCAGTAGAGTAAGACAAAAATAGTGCTGACATTGTTATTTAGTAGTTAATAAGTTGGTGATCATGAGACAGATGGAATGGACTGGTCTAGCTTGGATAGCTCGGATGAAAGAAGACCATGAGACAGGTGGAATGGACTGGTCAAGACCGGATAGCTTAGATGAAAGAAGAATAACACGCGAAGCATGAAAACTGGCGCGAACCAGATCCTAAGATGGGAAACAGCATCGAGAAGAAGAACTGATGATCTATTAATAATTAGTCTTAAGAATGGATAAATAAGTGATGTAATGTTTTTCTGATCATATAAATATAGGACCTTCATATAGCTTGAATGTCATTCACTAGGAGTGACCCGAGCTCTGTATGTCTGTTGTACTGAGCTTGTTAATAAAATCAACACTAGAGTACCCACGAGTTTGAGTCTCTCCCTGGTGTCCCTGTCCGCAACAATATCTGTGTCAGTATATATATGTGTGTGTGTATATAATTGTGTGTATAAATCTGTGTGTGTGTATATCTGTGTGTGTCTGTATCTCTGTGTGTATATCTCTCTGTGTGTGTATATCTGTGTGTATACCTGTGTGTGTATGTCTGTGTGTGTATATATCTGTATGTGTACATATCTGTGTGTGTATATCTGTGTTTGTATCTGTGTGTATATATCTGTGTCTGTATATATCTGTGTGTATATATCTTTGTGTGTATATCTGTGTGTGTATATATCTCTGTGTATTAGTGTGTGTATGTCTGTGTATGTATATATCTGTGTGTGTATATATCTGTCTGTAAATATCTGTGTGTGTGTATATCTGTGTTTGTATATCAATGTTTGTATTTATCTCTGTGTGTATATTTCTGTGTCTATATCTGTGTGTGTGTATTTATGTGTGTGTGTATATCTGCATGTGTATATATCTGTGTGTCTATGTCTATGTGTGTATATCTGTGTGTGTATATCTGTGTGTGTATATCTCTGTGTGTATATCTGTGTTTGTATCTGTGTCTATATACCTCTGCGTGTATTTCTGTGTTTGAATATATCTTTGTGTGTATCAGTGTGTGTGTATGTCTTTGTGTGTATATATCTGTGTGTGTATATCTGTGTGTGTAAATATCTGTATGTGTACATATCTGTGTGTGTATATCTGTGTTTGTATCTGTGTGTATATATCTGTGTGTGTATATATCTGTGTGTGTATGTCTGTGTGTATATCTGTGCGTGTGTATATCTGTGCGCGTGTATATCTGTGCGCGTGTATATCTGTGCGCGTGTATATCTCTGTGCGCGTGTATATCTCTGTGCGTTTATATCTGTGTGTTTATATCTGTGTGTATCTTTGTGTATATCTGTGCGTGTATATATCTGTCTGTGTGTATATCTGTGCGTGTATAGTTGTGTGTATATATCTGTGTGTGTATCTGTGTGTGTGTATAGTAATACACCCCTCACACCGCATACTCATCCTGTTGTTCCTATTGCAGTGCTGATGCCTTTATTAATCCGCCCTGCACGTTGGATTCCTCCACTGATTCCAGATTGTCGCCGCTCCGCATCCATGTGTGTCAGCTCAGCATCTGTGTGCACAATGAAACACCAGTCACCGATTGGCTGCAGCATCATCTTATTGCCTGCAGGACCCCATTGTGTGCGGTAGGATCATCCCGTGCCTGCAGGACCCCATTGTGTGCGGTAGGATCATCTATCTCCATCATCATCACCTCCATCATAATAATAATGGCCAATTGCTAATTAATAATGCTCCGTCAAATACTAATTCCGCTTTAGAGCTAGTAAAGTTCCTGTGTTAATAATAAGACTCCATTGCCAATAAATAAGACTCCATTGCTAATTAGTATCCATTGCCAATAAATGAAACTCCATTGCTAATAAGTAAGAGTCTATTTCCAATAAATAAGAATCCACTGCTAATTAGACTCCTTAGCTAATTACTATGACACCATTACCAATAAATAAGACTCCACTGCCAATAAATAAGACTCCATTGCAAAGGAAGACTATATTGCTAATAAATAAGACTCCATTGCTAATAACTAAGACTGCATTGACAATAATTAAGATTCACTTCCTAATAAATAAGTCTCCATTGGTAATAATGAGATTCCATTGTGAATAAGTAAGGCTCCACTGCCAATTAATGAATATCCATTGCCAAGAAATTGAACTCCATTGCCAATAAATAGAACTCCAAGGCCAATAAATAAGACTCCATTGCTAATTAATAAGACTCCATTGCCAACAATTTAGACTCCTTTGACAACAATTAAGACTCCATTCCTCATTAGACTCCGCTGCCAATAAATAAGACTGCATTGCTTATAATTAAGACTCCATTGCTGATAAATAAGAGTTCATTGCTAATATGTAAGTCTGCATTGCAAATAAATAAGATTCCATTCCTAATAAATAAGACTCGTTTGCTAATAAATTAAGACCCTATTGCCAATAATTAAGACACCATTGCCAATAAATAAGACTCCATTGCCAATAAATAAGACTCCATTGCCAATAAATAAGACTCCATAGCCAATAAAAAAGTCTGCATTGCTAATAATAAGGCTCCATTGCTAATTAGACTCCGTTGCGAATAAATAAGACCTCATTGCTAATAATTAAGACCCCATTGCCAATAAATAAGACTCCATTGCCAATAAATGAAACTCCACTGCCATAATAAAGACTCCATTGCTAATTAGACTCTACTGTCAATAAATAAGACTCCATTGCCAATAATAATACTACATTGCCAATTAATAAAACTCCATTGCTAATAAATAACACTCCATTCCTAATAATTAAGACACCATTGCCAATAATTTAGACTCCATTGCCAATTAATCGGACCCCATTGATAATACATAAGACTCCATTTCTAATAAATAAGACTCCACTGCCAATAAATAAGACTCTACTGCCAGTAACTAAGACTGCATTGACAATAAATAAGACTCCATTGCCAATAAATAAGACACCATTGCCAATAATTAAGACTCCATTGCTAATTAGTATCCATTGCCAATAACTTAAACTCCATTGCTAATAAGTAAGAGTCTATTTCCAATAAATAAGAATCCACTGCTAATTAGACTCCTTAGCTAATTACTATGACTCCATTGCCAATAAATAAGACTCCACTGCCAATAAATAAGACTCAATTGCAAAGGAAGACTATATTGCTAATAAATAAGACTCTAATTCTAATAAATAAGACTCCATTGCTAATAACTAAGACTGCATTGACAATAATTAAGATTCACTTCCTAATAAATAAGTCTCCATTGGTAATAATGAGATTCCATGGTGAATATGTAAGGATCCACTGTCAATTAATGAATCTCTATTGCCAAGAAAGTGAACTCCATTGCCAATAAATAGAACTCCAAGGCCAATAAATAAGACTCCATTGCTAATTAATAAGACTCCATTGCCAACAATTTAGACTCCTTTGACAACAATTAAGACTCCATTCCTTATTAGACTCCACTGCCAATAAATAAGACTCTACTGCCAGTAACTAAGACTGCATTGACAATAAATAAGACTCCATTGCCAATAAATAAGACACCATTGCCAATAATTAAGACTCCATTGCTAATTAGTATCCATTGCCAATAACTTAAACTCCATTGCTAATAAGTAAGAGTCTATTTCCAATAAATAAGAATCCACTGCTAATTAGACTCCTTAGCTAATTACTATGACTCCATTGCCAATAAATAAGACTCCACTGCCAATAAATAAGACTCCATTGCAAAGGAAGACTATATTGCTAATAAATAAGACTCTAATTCTAATAAATAAGACTCCATTGCTAATAACTAAGACTGCATTGACAATAATTAAGATTCACTTCCTAATAAATAAGTCTCCATTGGTAATAATGAGATTCCATGGTGAATAAGTAAGGATCCACTGTCAATTAATGAATCTCTATTGCCAAGAAAGTGAACTCCATTGCCAATAAATAGAACTCCAAGGCCAATAAATAAGACTCCATTGCTAATTAATAAGACTCCATTGCCAACAATTTAGACTCCTTTGACAACAATTAAGACTCCATTCCTTATTAGACTCCACTGCCAATAAATAAGACTGCATTGCTTATAATTAAGACTCCGTTGCTGATAAATAAGAGTTCATTGCTAATATGTAAGTCTGCATTGCAAATAAATAAGATTCCATTCCTAATAAATAAGACTCGTTTGCTAATAAATAAGATTCCATTGCTAATAAAGAAGTATCCATTGCCTATAAATGAGACTCAATTACCAGTAAATAAGAGTCCATTGTTAATAAATAAGATTCCATTGCCAATAAATAAGACTATATTGCTAATAAATAATACTCCATTGCTAATTATACTCCTTTGTTACTAAGATTCCATTGCTAATTAATAATGCTGCATAGCTAATAATAAGACTCCACTGCCCATAAATATAACTCCATATTCAATAAATAAGACTCCATATCCAGTAAATAAGACAACATTTCTAATAAATAAGACTCCATAGCTCATAAATAAGACTCCTTTGCTAATTAGAATCCATTGCCAATAAATAACACTTCACTGCTAATAAATAAGACTCCACTGCCAATGTCCGAGACTCCATTGCTAATACGTAAGACTCCATAGCCAATAAATAAGACTCCATTGCCAATAATTAAGACTCCATTGCCAATAATTAAGACTCCATTGCCAATAATTAAGACTCCATTGCCAATAATTAAGACTCCATTGCCAATAATTAAGACTCCATAGCCAATAATTAAGACTCCATTGCCAATAATTAAGACTCCATTGCCTATAAATAAGACTCCATAGCCAATAGTTAAGACTCCATAGCCAATAAATAAGACTCCACTGCCAATAATAAAGACTCCATTGCTAATTAGACTCTACTGTCAATAAATAAGACTCCATTGCTAATAATAATACTATATTGCCAATTAATAAGACTCCATTGATAATAAATAACATTCCATTCCTAATAATTAAGACACCATTGCCAATAATTAAGACTCCATTGCCAATTAATCGGACCCCATTGATAATACATAAGACTCCATTTCTAATAAATAAGACTCCACTGCCAATAAATAAGACTCTACTGCCAGTAACTAAGACTCCATTGACAATAAATAAAAGTCTGTTGCTAATTAATAAGACACCATTGCTAATAACTAAGACTCCATTGACAATAAGTAAGACTGCATTGACAATAAATAAGACTCCATTGCTAATTAGACTCCACTGCCAATTAATAAGACTCAATTGCTAATTTGCCTGCATTGGTAATAAATAAGACTCCTTTGCCAATAAAAAAGAATCTATTGCCATTAAATAAGACTCCTTTGCCAATAAATAAGACTCCATGGCTAATAAATAAGACTCCATTGCCAATAAATAAGACTCCATTGCTAATTAGATTCCATTGCTAATAATGCAGACTCCATTGCCAATCAATCAGCCTCCATCCATGTTACTCACTCAGTGCCTGCTTGTGTTCCCAGCCCTATTCCTGCAGGTAACAGCATTGTTCACAGTGTGGTACCTGCAGATGTGGGCAGCGCCTTCATTGCCGTGTCGTGTCCAACAGGTGCCAGCAGAGCCCCGAGAGATGCATGGATCCCGATGAGAACAGCGAGGAACAGAAACCTGCATTACCTGGAACGCCTCGGAACTCAACTTTGCTGAGCGGGAATTGCCTGCCCTGCAGGTAAGAGCAGCACACACTGACTGTGTTGGATCTGTTCCTTAGTGGGACTTGAGCTCATGAGCCAGAGCTCATTGCTGCACTGCAGTGCTGAATGCTGAGTGCAGTGCCCTTCTTGCTGCCCCCAATGGCAGCCATTGCCTTCTGCCCCACATCTACAGCCTATGCATTGTGCCCCCCAAGTACAGCCTAAGGATTGCACCCCCTAAGTGCCACCTTCCTCTTCTGCTGCCCAAGTCCAGCCATCCTCTTCTACCCCCAAGTACAGCCTATGCATCGCACCCCCCAATTACAGCCTATGCATCGAGCCCCCCAGTTACAGCCTATGCATCGCGCCCCGCAATTACGGCCTATGCATCGAGCCCCCCAAGTACAGCCTATATGTCGCGCCCCCTAATTGCTGCCATCCTCTTCTTCCCCCAAAGTACAGCCTAAGCGCTGAGACCCCTAATTGCTGCCATCCTGTTCTTCCCCCCAAGTACAGCCTAAGCGTTGCGCCCCCCAAGTGCCACCATCCTCTTCTGCCCCCCAAGTACAGCCTATGCGTTGAGACCCCTAAGTGCTGCCATTCTCTTCTGCCCCCCAAGTACAGCCTAAGCATCGCGCCCCCTAATTGCTGCCATCCTCTTCTTCCCCCCAATTACAGCCTATGCATTGCGCCCCCCAAGTACAGCCTATGCATCGAGCCCCCCAAGTACAGCCTATGCATCGCGCCCCCTAATTGCTGCCATCCTCTTCTTCCCCCCAAGTACAGCCTAAGCGTTGAGACCCCTAAGTGCTGCCATCCTCTTCTGCTCCCCAAGTACAGCCTATGCGTCGCACCTCCAAATGCTGCCATCTTTTTCTGCCCCCCAAGTACAGCCTAAGCATTGCGCCCCCCCAAGTGCCACCATCCTCTTCTGCCCCCCCAAGTACAGCCTAAGCGCTGAGACCCCTAAGTGCAGCCATCCTCTTCTGCCCCCCAAGTACAGCCTAAGCGTCGCACCTCTAAAAGCCGCCATCCTCTTCTGCCCCCCAAGTACAGCCTAAGCGTCGCACCTCTAAAAGCCGCCATCCTCTTCTGCCCCCCAAGTACAGCCTAAGCTTCGCACCTCTAAAAGCCGCCATCCTCTTCTGCCCCCCAAGTACAGCCTATGCATAGCGCCCCCCAAGTACAGCCTATGCATCGCGCCCCCCAATTACAGCCTATGCATCGCGCCCCCCAATTACAGCCTATGCATCGAGCCCCCCAAGTACAGCCTATATGACGCGCCCCCTAATTGCTGCCACCCTCTTCTTCCCCCCAAGTACAGCCTAAGCGTTGAGACCCCTAATTGCTGCCATCCTGTTCTTCCCCCCAAGTACAGCCTAAGCATCGCGCCCCCGAAGTGCCACCATCCTCTTTTGCCCCCCAATTACAGCCTATGCGTTGAGACCCCTAAGTGCTGCCATTCTCTTCTGCCCCCCAAGTACAGCCTATGCATCGTGCCCCCCAAGTACAGCCTATGCATTGCGCCCCCCAAGTACAGCCTAAGCATCGCGCCCCGCAATTACAGCCTATGCATCACACCCCCCAAGTATAGCCTAAGCATCGCGCCCCCTAATTGCTGCCATCCTATTCTGCCCCCCAAGTACAGCCTATGCGTTGAGACCCCTAATTGCTGCCATCCTCTTCTTCCCTCCAAGTACAGCCTAAGCGTTGAGACCCCTAAGTGCTGCCATCCTCTTCTGCCCCCCAAGTACAGCCTATGCATTGAGACCCCTAAGTGCTGCCATTCTCTTCTGCCCCCCAAGTACAGCCTATGCATTGCGCCCCCCAAGTACAGCCTAAGCATCGCGCCACCCAAGTCCAGCCTATATGTTGCGCCCCATAAGTGCCGCCATCACATTCTGCCCCCAGGTCCATCCATCATATTCTGCCCCCCAAGTTCGTTTCTGTTCCCCCGTGGTTCCATTCAGTTCTTTATTGCTGCTGTTGCTCCTCCATTGCAGTTCTGCGTTGTGTCCCCCAGGTTGTTGCTCCCATTGCTGTTAATAGGGCTGCAAAGCAAAGGGAGATTCAGATTGCTGCTGTGAATTTCCTATATGATACCTATAAGGTTTAATGGGGCTTACGGAGTCTTATGGAATCCTATGGGGCCTATGTGGGGTATCTATGAGGTCTAATGTGGGCGTATGGGGTCTTATGATATCATTTGGGGCTTCTATGGGCTCTCTATGGGGTTTAATGGGGCCCTATAGGGTCTTAGGGGATCCTATGGGGCGTATATTAGGTCTCTATGGTGCTTAATGAGGACCTATGGGGTCTAACGGGGTCATATGGGGCATCTATGGGCTTTAATGAGGACCTCTGGGGTCTAAGGGGGTCCTATGGGGTTTATTGGGGATCCGTATGGGGGGTACATAGAGACTATGGGAATTGATGGGGTCCGTAAGGGGTGTAATGGGGAGTTATGGGGTATTAATGGGGTTTGATGTGTGTATATGTGTGTGTATATATATATATCCCTTATACCCCATATCCATCCTGTTGTTCCTATTGCAGTGCTGATGCCTTTATTAATCCTCCCTGCTTTCCATCCTCACATGCTGCACGTTGGATTCCTCCACTGAGTCCAGATTGTTGCCGCTCCGCATCCATGTGTGTCAGCTCAGCATCTGTGTGCACAATGAAACACCAGTCACCGATTGGCTGCAGGATCATCTTATTTCCTGCAGGACCCCATTGTGTGCGGTAGGATCATTTCGTGCCTGAAGGACCCCATTGTGTGCGGTAGGATCATCTATCTCCATCATCATCACCTCCATCATAATAATAATGGCCAATTGCTAATTAATAATGCTCCGTCAAATACTAATTCCGCTTTAGAGCTAGTAAAGCTCCAGTGTTAATAATAAGACTCCATTGCCAATAAATAAGAGTCCATTCCCAATAAATAAGACTCCATTGCTAATTAGTATCCATTGCCAATAAATTAAACTCCATTGCTAATAAGTAAGAGTCTATTTCCAATAAATAAGAATCCACTGCTAATTAGACTCCTTAGCTAATTACTATGACTCCATTGCCAATAAATAAGACTCCACTGCCAATAAATAAGACTCCATTGCAAAGGAAGACTATATTGCTAATAAATAAGACTCCATTGCTAATAAATAAGACTCCATTGACAATAAATAAGATTCAATTCCTAATCAATAAATCTCCATTGGTAATAATGAGATTCCATTGTGAATAAGTAAGGCTCCACTGCCAATTAATGAGTCTCCATTGCCAAGAAATTGAACTCCATTGCCAATAAATAGAACTCCAAGGCCAATAAATAAGACTCCATTGCTAATTAATAAGACTCCATTGCCAACAATTTAGACTCCTTTGACAACAATTAAGACTCCATTCCTTATTAGACTCCGCTGCCAATAAATAAGACTGCATTGCTTATAATTAAGACTCCATTTCTGATAAATAAGAGTTCATTGCTAATATGTAAGTCTGCATTGCAAATTAATAAGATTCCATTCCTAATAAATAAGACTCGTTTGCTAATAAATTAAGACCCTATTGCCAATAATTAAGACACCATTGCCAATAAATAAGACTCCATTGCCAATAAATAAGACTCCATTGCCAATAAATAAGACTCCATAGCCAATAAAAAAGTCTGCATTGCTAATAATAAGGCTCCATTGCTAATTAGACTCCGTTGCGAATAAATAAGACCTCATTGCTAATAATTAAGACCCCATTGCCAATAAATAAGACTCCATTGCCAATAAATGAAACTCCACTGCCATAATAAAGACTCCATTGCTAATTAGACTCTACTGTCAATAAATAAGACTCCATTGCCAATAATAATACTACATTGCCAATTAATAAAACTCCATTGCTAATAAATAACACTCCATTCCTAATAATTAAGACACCATTGCCAATAATTTAGACTCCATTGCCAATTAATCGGACCCCATTGATAATACATAAGACTCCATTTCTAATAAATAAGACTCCACTGCCAATAAATAAGACTCTACTGCCAGTAACTAAGACTGCATTGACAATAAATAAGACTCCATTGCCAATAAATAAGACACCATTGCCAATAATTAAGACTCCATTGCTAATTAGTATCCATTGCCAATAACTTAAACTCCATTGCTAATAAGTAAGAGTCTATTTCCAATAAATAAGAATCCACTGCTAATTAGACTCCTTAGCTAATTACTATGACTCCATTGCCAATAAATAAGACTCCACTGCCAATAAATAAGACTCAATTGCAAAGGAAGACTATATTGCTAATAAATAAGACTCTAATTCTAATAAATAAGACTCCATTGCTAATAACTAAGACTGCATTGACAATAATTAAGATTCACTTCCTAATAAATAAGTCTCCATTGGTAATAATGAGATTCCATGGTGAATATGTAAGGATCCACTGTCAATTAATGAATCTCTATTGCCAAGAAAGTGAACTCCATTGCCAATAAATAGAACTCCAAGGCCAATAAATAAGACTCCATTGCTAATTAATAAGACTCCATTGCCAACAATTTAGACTCCTTTGACAACAATTAAGACTCCATTCCTTATTAGACTCCACTGCCAATAAATAAGACTCTACTGCCAGTAACTAAGACTGCATTGACAATAAATAAGACTCCATTGCCAATAAATAAGACACCATTGCCAATAATTAAGACTCCATTGCTAATTAGTATCCATTGCCAATAACTTAAACTCCATTGCTAATAAGTAAGAGTCTATTTCCAATAAATAAGAATCCACTGCTAATTAGACTCCTTAGCTAATTACTATGACTCCATTGCCAATAAATAAGACTCCACTGCCAATAAATAAGACTCCATTGCAAAGGAAGACTATATTGCTAATAAATAAGACTCTAATTCTAATAAATAAGACTCCATTGCTAATAACTAAGACTGCATTGACAATAATTAAGATTCACTTCCTAATAAATAAGTCTCCATTGGTAATAATGAGATTCCATGGTGAATAAGTAAGGATCCACTGTCAATTAATGAATCTCTATTGCCAAGAAAGTGAACTCCATTGCCAATAAATAGAACTCCAAGGCCAATAAATAAGACTCCATTGCTAATTAATAAGACTCCATTGCCAACAATTTAGACTCCTTTGACAACAATTAAGACTCCATTCCTTATTAGACTCCACTGCCAATAAATAAGACTGCATTGCTTATAATTAAGACTCCGTTGCTGATAAATAAGAGTTCATTGCTAATATGTAAGTCTGCATTGCAAATAAATAAGATTCCATTCCTAATAAATAAGACTCGTTTGCTAATAAATAAGATTCCATTGCTAATAAAGAAGTATCCATTGCCTATAAATGAGACTCAATTACCAGTAAATAAGAGTCCATTGTTAATAAATAAGATTCCATTGCCAATAAATAAGACTATATTGCTAATAAATAATACTCCATTGCTAATTATACTCCTTTGTTACTAAGATTCCATTGCTAATTAATAATGCTGCATAGCTAATAATAAGACTCCACTGCCCATAAATATAACTCCATATTCAATAAATAAGACTCCATATCCAGTAAATAAGACAACATTTCTAATAAATAAGACTCCATAGCTCATAAATAAGACTCCTTTGCTAATTAGAATCCATTGCCAATAAATAACACTTCACTGCTAATAAATAAGACTCCACTGCCAATGTCCGAGACTCCATTGCTAATACGTAAGACTCCATAGCCAATAAATAAGACTCCATTGCCAATAATTAAGACTCCATTGCCAATAATTAAGACTCCATTGCCAATAATTAAGACTCCATTGCCAATAATTAAGACTCCATTGCCAATAATTAAGACTCCATAGCCAATAATTAAGACTCCATTGCCAATAATTAAGACTCCATTGCCTATAAATAAGACTCCATAGCCAATAGTTAAGACTCCATAGCCAATAAATAAGACTCCACTGCCAATAATAAAGACTCCATTGCTAATTAGACTCTACTGTCAATAAATAAGACTCCATTGCTAATAATAATACTATATTGCCAATTAATAAGACTCCATTGATAATAAATAACATTCCATTCCTAATAATTAAGACACCATTGCCAATAATTAAGACTCCATTGCCAATTAATCGGACCCCATTGATAATACATAAGACTCCATTTCTAATAAATAAGACTCCACTGCCAATAAATAAGACTCTACTGCCAGTAACTAAGACTCCATTGACAATAAATAAAAGTCTGTTGCTAATTAATAAGACACCATTGCTAATAACTAAGACTCCATTGACAATAAGTAAGACTGCATTGACAATAAATAAGACTCCATTGCTAATTAGACTCCACTGCCAATTAATAAGACTCAATTGCTAATTTGCCTGCATTGGTAATAAATAAGACTCCTTTGCCAATAAAAAAGAATCTATTGCCATTAAATAAGACTCCTTTGCCAATAAATAAGACTCCATGGCTAATAAATAAGACTCCATTGCCAATAAATAAGACTCCATTGCTAATTAGATTCCATTGCTAATAATGCAGACTCCATTGCCAATCAATCAGCCTCCATCCATGTTACTCACTCAGTGCCTGCTTGTGTTCCCAGCCCTATTCCTGCAGGTAACAGCATTGTTCACAGTGTGGTACCTGCAGATGTGGGCAGCGCCTTCATTGCCGTGTCGTGTCCAACAGGTGCCAGCAGAGCCCCGAGAGATGCATGGATCCCGATGAGAACAGCGAGGAACAGAAACCTGCATTACCTGGAACGCCTCGGAACTCAACTTTGCTGAGCGGGAATTGCCTGCCCTGCAGGTAAGAGCAGCACACACTGACTGTGTTGGATCTGTTCCTTAGTGGGACTTGAGCTCATGAGCCAGAGCTCATTGCTGCACTGCAGTGCTGAATGCTGAGTGCAGTGCCCTTCTTGCTGCCCCCAATGGCAGCCATTGCCTTCTGCCCCACATCTACAGCCTATGCATTGTGCCCCCCAAGTACAGCCTAAGGATTGCACCCCCTAAGTGCCACCTTCCTCTTCTGCTGCCCAAGTCCAGCCATCCTCTTCTACCCCCAAGTACAGCCTATGCATCGCACCCCCCAATTACAGCCTATGCATCGAGCCCCCCAGTTACAGCCTATGCATCGCGCCCCGCAATTACGGCCTATGCATCGAGCCCCCCAAGTACAGCCTATATGTCGCGCCCCCTAATTGCTGCCATCCTCTTCTTCCCCCAAAGTACAGCCTAAGCGCTGAGACCCCTAATTGCTGCCATCCTGTTCTTCCCCCCAAGTACAGCCTAAGCGTTGCGCCCCCCAAGTGCCACCATCCTCTTCTGCCCCCCAAGTACAGCCTATGCGTTGAGACCCCTAAGTGCTGCCATTCTCTTCTGCCCCCCAAGTACAGCCTAAGCATCGCGCCCCCTAATTGCTGCCATCCTCTTCTTCCCCCCAATTACAGCCTATGCATTGCGCCCCCCAAGTACAGCCTATGCATCGAGCCCCCCAAGTACAGCCTATGCATCGCGCCCCCTAATTGCTGCCATCCTCTTCTTCCCCCCAAGTACAGCCTAAGCGTTGAGACCCCTAAGTGCTGCCATCCTCTTCTGCTCCCCAAGTACAGCCTATGCGTCGCACCTCCAAATGCTGCCATCTTTTTCTGCCCCCCAAGTACAGCCTAAGCATTGCGCCCCCCCAAGTGCCACCATCCTCTTCTGCCCCCCCAAGTACAGCCTAAGCGCTGAGACCCCTAAGTGCAGCCATCCTCTTCTGCCCCCCAAGTACAGCCTAAGCGTCGCACCTCTAAAAGCCGCCATCCTCTTCTGCCCCCCAAGTACAGCCTAAGCGTCGCACCTCTAAAAGCCGCCATCCTCTTCTGCCCCCCAAGTACAGCCTAAGCTTCGCACCTCTAAAAGCCGCCATCCTCTTCTGCCCCCCAAGTACAGCCTATGCATAGCGCCCCCCAAGTACAGCCTATGCATCGCGCCCCCCAATTACAGCCTATGCATCGCGCCCCCCAATTACAGCCTATGCATCGAGCCCCCCAAGTACAGCCTATATGACGCGCCCCCTAATTGCTGCCACCCTCTTCTTCCCCCCAAGTACAGCCTAAGCGTTGAGACCCCTAATTGCTGCCATCCTGTTCTTCCCCCCAAGTACAGCCTAAGCATCGCGCCCCCGAAGTGCCACCATCCTCTTTTGCCCCCCAATTACAGCCTATGCGTTGAGACCCCTAAGTGCTGCCATTCTCTTCTGCCCCCCAAGTACAGCCTATGCATCGTGCCCCCCAAGTACAGCCTATGCATTGCGCCCCCCAAGTACAGCCTAAGCATCGCGCCCCGCAATTACAGCCTATGCATCACACCCCCCAAGTATAGCCTAAGCATCGCGCCCCCTAATTGCTGCCATCCTATTCTGCCCCCCAAGTACAGCCTATGCGTTGAGACCCCTAATTGCTGCCATCCTCTTCTTCCCTCCAAGTACAGCCTAAGCGTTGAGACCCCTAAGTGCTGCCATCCTCTTCTGCCCCCCAAGTACAGCCTATGCATTGAGACCCCTAAGTGCTGCCATTCTCTTCTGCCCCCCAAGTACAGCCTATGCATTGCGCCCCCCAAGTACAGCCTAAGCATCGCGCCACCCAAGTCCAGCCTATATGTTGCGCCCCATAAGTGCCGCCATCACATTCTGCCCCCAGGTCCATCCATCATATTCTGCCCCCCAAGTTCGTTTCTGTTCCCCCGTGGTTCCATTCAGTTCTTTATTGCTGCTGTTGCTCCTCCATTGCAGTTCTGCGTTGTGTCCCCCAGGTTGTTGCTCCCATTGCTGTTAATAGGGCTGCAAAGCAAAGGGAGATTCAGATTGCTGCTGTGAATTTCCTATATGATACCTATAAGGTTTAATGGGGCTTACGGAGTCTTATGGAATCCTATGGGGCCTATGTGGGGTATCTATGAGGTCTAATGTGGGCGTATGGGGTCTTATGATATCATTTGGGGCTTCTATGGGCTCTCTATGGGGTTTAATGGGGCCCTATAGGGTCTTAGGGGATCCTATGGGGCGTATATTAGGTCTCTATGGTGCTTAATGAGGACCTATGGGGTCTAACGGGGTCATATGGGGCATCTATGGGCTTTAATGAGGACCTCTGGGGTCTAAGGGGGTCCTATGGGGTTTATTGGGGATCCGTATGGGGGGTACATAGAGACTATGGGAATTGATGGGGTCCGTAAGGGGTGTAATGGGGAGTTATGGGGTATTAATGGGGTTTGATGTGTGTATATGTGTGTGTATATATATATATCCCTTATACCCCATATCCATCCTGTTGTTCCTATTGCAGTGCTGATGCCTTTATTAATCCTCCCTGCTTTCCATCCTCACATGCTGCACGTTGGATTCCTCCACTGAGTCCAGATTGTTGCCGCTCCGCATCCATGTGTGTCAGCTCAGCATCTGTGTGCACAATGAAACACCAGTCACCGATTGGCTGCAGGATCATCTTATTTCCTGCAGGACCCCATTGTGTGCGGTAGGATCATTTCGTGCCTGAAGGACCCCATTGTGTGCGGTAGGATCATCTATCTCCATCATCATCACCTCCATCATAATAATAATGGCCAATTGCTAATTAATAATGCTCCGTCAAATACTAATTCCGCTTTAGAGCTAGTAAAGCTCCAGTGTTAATAATAAGACTCCATTGCCAATAAATAAGAGTCCATTCCCAATAAATAAGACTCCATTGCTAATTAGTATCCATTGCCAATAAATTAAACTCCATTGCTAATAAGTAAGAGTCTATTTCCAATAAATAAGAATCCACTGCTAATTAGACTCCTTAGCTAATTACTATGACTCCATTGCCAATAAATAAGACTCCACTGCCAATAAATAAGACTCCATTGCAAAGGAAGACTATATTGCTAATAAATAAGACTCCATTGCTAATAAATAAGACTCCATTGACAATAAATAAGATTCAATTCCTAATCAATAAATCTCCATTGGTAATAATGAGATTCCATTGTGAATAAGTAAGGCTCCGCTGCCAATTAATGAGTCTCCATTGCCAAGAAATTGAACTCCATTGCCAATAAATAGAACTCCAAGGCCAATAAATAAGAATCCATTGCTAATTAATAAGACTCCATTGCCAACAATTAAGACTCCATTGCCAATAATAATACTATATTGCCAGTGAAAAAGACTCCATTGCTTATAATTAAGACACCATTCCCAATAATTAAGACCCTATGACCAATAAATAAGACTCCATTGCTAATTAAAAAAATACCATTGCTAATATCGAAGACTCCATTGCCAATAAATAACAATCCATTGCTAAAAAGACTCCATTCCTAATAATTAAGACACCATTGCCAATAAATAAGACTCCATTGCCAATAAATAAGACTCCATTGCCAATAAATAAGACTCCATTGCCAATAAATAAGACTCCATTGCCAATAAATAAGAATCTATTGCCATTAAATAAGACTCCATTGCCAATAAATAAGACTCCATGGCTAATAAATAAGACTCCATTGCCAATAAATAAGACTCCATTGCCAATAAATAAGACTCCATTGCTAATCAATCAGCCTCCATCCATG
Source organism: Excalfactoria chinensis (assembly GCF_039878825.1). NCBI lineage: Eukaryota > Metazoa > Chordata > Aves > Galliformes > Phasianidae > Excalfactoria > Excalfactoria chinensis. The sequence continues at coordinate 15,590 of NC_092829.1, read as the reverse complement.
TTACTCACTCAGTGCCTGCTTGTGTTCCCAGCCCTATTGCTGCAGGTAACAGCATTGTTCACAGTGTGGTACCTGCAGATGTGGGCAGCGCCTTCATTGCCGTGTCGTGTCCAACAGGTGCCAGCAGAGCCCCGAGAGATGCGCGGCTCCCGATGAGAACAGCGAGGAACAGAAACCTGCATTGCCTGGAACGCCTCGGAACTCAACTTTGCTGGCCGGGATTGCCTGCCCTGCAGGTAAGAGCAGCACACACTGACTGTGTTGGATCTGTTCCTTAGTGGGACTTGAGCTCATGAGCCAGAGCTCATTGCTGCACTGCAGTGCTGAATGCTGAATGCAGTGCCCTTCTTGCTGCCCCCAATGGCAGCCATTGCCTTCTGCCCCCCAACTACAGCCTATGCATTGTGCCCCCCAAGTACAGCCTAAGGATTGCACCCCCTAACTGCCGCCTTCCTCTTCTGCTGCCCAAGTCCAGCCATCCTCTTCTGGACCCCAAGTACAGCCTATGCGTTGAGACCCCTAAGTGCTGCCATCCTCTTCTGCCCCCCAAGTACAGCCTATGCATCACGCCCCCCAAGTACAGCCTATGCATCGAGCCCCCCAAGTACAGCCTATACGTTGCGCCCCCTAATTGCTGCCATCCTCTTCTTCCCCCCAAGTACAGCCTAAGTGTTGAAACCCCTAATTGCTGCCATCCTCTTCTGTCCCCCAAGTACAGCCTATGCGTTGAAACCCCATAAGTGCTGCCATCCTCTTCTGTCTCCCAAGTACAGCCTATGTGTTGAGACCCCTAATTGCTGCCATCCTCTTCTTCCCCCCAAGTACAGCCTAAGCGTCGCGCCCCCCAAGTGCCACCATCTTCTTTTGCCCCCCAAGTACAGCCTATGTGTTTAGACCCCTAAGTGCTGCCAGTCTCTTCTGCCCTCCAAGTACAGCCTATGCATTGAGCCCCCCAAGTACAGCCTATGTATCGCACCCCCCAAGTACAGCCTATGCATTGAGACCCCTAAGTGCTGCCATTCTCTTCTGCCCCCCAAGTACAGCCTATGCATTGAGACCCCTAAGTGCTGCCATTCTCTTCTGCCCCCCAAGTACAGCCTATGCATCGTGCCCCCCAAGTACAGCCTATGCATCACACCCCCCAAGTACAGCCTATGCATCAAAGCCCCCAAGTACAGCCTATGCATCGAACCCCCAAGTACAGCCTATGCGTCGCGCCCCCCAAGTACAACCATCTCTTCTTCCCCCCAAGTACAGCCTATGCGTTGAGACCCCTAATTGCTGCCATCCTCTTCTTCCCCCCAAGTACAGCCTATGCGTCGAGACCCCTAATTGCTGCCATCTTCTTCTTCCCTCCAAGTACAGCCTAAGCGTTGCACCCCCCAAGTGCCACCATCCTCTTTTGCCCCCCAAGTACAGCCTATGCGTTGAGACCCCTAAGTGCTGCCATTCTCTTCTGCCCCCCAAGTACAGCCTATGCATCGTGCCCCCCAAGTACAGCCTATGCATCGAGCCCCCAAGTACAGCCTAATCATCGCGCCCCCCAAGTCAAGCCTATATGTTGTGCCCCATAAGTGCCGCTATCACATTCTGCCCCCATGTCCAGCCATCATATTCTGCCCCCCAAGTTCGTTTCTGTTCCCCCGTGGTTCCATTCAGTTCTTTATTGCTGCTGTTGCTCCTCCATTGCAGATCTGCGTTGTGTCCACCAGGTTGTTGCTCTCATTGCTGTTAATAGGGCTGCAAAGCAAAGGGAGATTCAGATTGCTGCTGTCAATGTCCTATATGGTCTCTATAAGGTTCAATGAGGCTTATGGAGTCTTATGGGTCTATGTGGGGTATCTATGGGGTCTAATGTGGGCATATGGGGTCTTATGATATCATTTGGGGCTTCTCTGGGCTCTCTATGGGGTTTAATGGGGCCCTATAGGGTCTTAGGGGATCCTATGGGGTTTATGAACGTTCTTTCCGCATTCATTGCCATTCACTGTCCAATCATTTTCTGCGTGTCACTCTGTCACAGTTCCCTGCTGCTCCTTGTCCAATCGTTCTTTGTGTTTCAGTCTGTACCCATTCCCTGCCCCTCACTGTCCAACCATTTTCCGTGTCTCATTCTCTCCCCATTCAGTGCCACTCATTGTCCAGTCGTTCTGTCTCATTCTCTCCCCGTTCATTCCACTCAGTGTCCAACCATTCTGTCTGTCCATCCCTGGGCACCCCTCACTGCCCAGCATTTTCTATCAGCGCTCTGCCCACAAATGTCGTAGCTCTCTGCCTCTCATTGTGTACTAATTAGCTGCCTCTTGTTGTAATGACTGTCTGCCTCTTATTCTGGCATCCCTGGTTGCTTCTCGTTGTGTTACCGTTCTTTCCTCTCCTTGTTCAACCATTCCTTGCCACCAGGTACAGTTCTTCTCCCTCACTCATTCTAGCAATTCTCTGCCTCATTTCTCTTCTATTTTGCTGCCTCTGACCGTAATCATTCCCTTGTTCTAATTCTCTACTAACTCTGTACCCGATTCCCCCTCCATGAGCTCTCAGCATTGCCACACAGCATCCCTTACAGCGTCAATCCAGCACGGCTCCTTGCTGTGTAACACCAACGATGCCTCCAGATCTACACACAGCTTCAGTGCCAAACATCAGCTCAGTGTCTCGTCCCAGTGACAGCTCCAACTTCCCATGCCTGCTATTTATCTACAGCATCAGCACAGCATTACGGCCCTATGGCGGCCCTATCAGCCTTACGGGTCACTTCAGGAACATCAGTCCTCCGGGTCAGTCCAGCAAAGTTCCCCCTTCAGTCCTTGCTGGCCTTCCAACACTAAGTCAACATCACTCCACCGTCTCACTCTCCCTCATTGCCCCACAGTGTCACTCACTCCCATCAACTCTCACATTGTCTCTGCCCCACATTCTCACCCCACACCATCAGTGCAGTCTCAGAGCAAGGCCTTACCTGCTGTAGTGCAGTAATAGAACAGGCAATGCAGCAGCACTGGCAGAGAAGCGCAGTCCAGGAGCACAGCACGGCAGGTAACGGTCACACACAGCAGCTACGAAGGCAGAACAGAGAAGAGGAGCTCCTCAATGTGGGCAGAGCTTCCGGCAGAAGGAGCTGCAATAAAAACATTCTCCCTTCCACTGGCAGCCCTTATATGAGGATTGAGAGGGGGCGGAGCCAGGGTCCGCCCTGCAGCCAATCAGGTGCATTGCCTGCAGCTGTGCTCTGCTGCCATGTCTGCCCCCAATCATGGCTTCCTGCATGACTCAGCATTTCTATTGCAGCACCCCAACGTCCCCCCCGGCATCGCCCCCTGCATCACCCGCATGTCACCCCCCTGACGGAATCCACGTGCCGTCATTTCTCATCTACTGATGCACCCCCCTTTCTTTACAGGTAGATGTGATTGTTGGCTGGTTATGACTTTAGTATTGTCTATAGTATTGTCTAGTATTGTCTATAGTATTGTCTATACTATAGTATATGTCTTTAGTATTGATTGCAGCTGTTACGTAACAGCCTGATTGTTTACCTGCTGGGGGGCGTGGGCAGCCAGTGAGCACAGGTGGGAGCAGTTCAGGGCTGGAAGCTGATTGGGCCCAGCCTGGCTCCACCCCCCTCCTTGAGCCACATTTAAGGGCTGTGCAGGGCAGGGGGCAGCATCAGCTCCTTGCGGTGCCTCCAAGAGAGCATTCCAATGAGTGTTTGCTCTTTCTTGCTGGATGCCGTATGGGCCTTGTCTCTGCTTGGAGAGCCTTTCCTTTGGGCTGCACAGTGAGTGTTGGGCTTTGCAGTGCGGTAAGAAATTCCTTCTTTATTACTGGGTTTTAGATTTCCACTTTTTGTGGTTCTTGGCTGCGTTTAAGGATGGGAAGAAGGAGCAGCATTTGTGTCTGGAATCCGCTTCCTTTGGAGAGCTGGGTGAGCCATTTCCCATCCTTTCTTTATTTCAGGGCTTTGGGGGTGAAGGAAGCGGGGTGGAACAGGGGGCACAAGTTGGTCTGTCCCATCCTTGGAGCTGTTTAGGCTGCGTGTAGCCTGCTGTGGTGCTTGGTTATTTTAGCCATAGCAGGGGGGTTGGAAGGAGATGATAGTTAATGATCCTTCTCAGCGCAGGCCATCGTATGATTCTATGATTATGTATTGCAGAGTATCTCCTACAGCTGTGATTGCTGTGGCACACCGCTCGTCGCTGCAGTTGTCATCATCGTCATCATCTCCATCATCACCATCTTCATCATCTCCATCTGGACGTGGAGCCTTTGGCCGCCGTTGTCTGGACTTGGTTGTACAGCGAGTTGGTCATGCATCCTAAGTCCACCCATCCAGTTGGTGTCTTCCTCATTTGGAGCCGAGGATGCTGTGGGCTCCCACGTCAGAGGCCTTGCTGAGTTCCAGCTGGATGATATCAGCAGCTCTTTCTTCCCCTTCCATCCCTGCACCGACACCGTCACAGAAGGCCACCAGGTCGGTCAAGCAGGATTTGCCCTCGGTGAAGCCACGCCGGTTCTCCCACATCACATCCAGCTTCCACGTGCCCTGGCTCTCTTCTAGGAGGATCTGCTCGGTGGTCGTTCCCAGCACAGCAGCGAGACTGGCGGGTCAGCAGTTCCCATCATCATCCCTTCTACGCTTCCTAAACAGGAGTGCGATGTTGGCCGTGTTTCTGCTCACCAGGACCGCACCTGACTGCCACCACTTCTCACACAGCACTGAGAGCAGCTCGGTGACTGCAGCACTGAATTACCTCCTCACTCTGTGATGCGTCTCATCAGGATCCACAGAGTCCTGTTTTTCAGGTCCTTAGGACATCTAAAGGTGGATGTCACTCACAGCGCGGGACAAGGAGGGAACCAGCAGGGCTGGCGTCGCTTCCTCCATCCCTCCCTCCCAAAGCAAAGGCGAGGGCTGTGTATAATGAGCAGCGATCAGAGAACACAGAGGTAAAAATGTGGTTGAGTACCTCAGCCTTCTACTTGTGTGTTCCCAGCCCTATTGCTGCAGGTAAGAAGCATTATGAACAAGTGTGGTACCTGCAGATCTGGGCAGTGCCTTCATTGCAGTATTGTGTCCAACAGGTGCCAGCAGAGCCCCGAGAGATGCGCGGCTCCCGATGAGAACAGCGAGGAACAGAAATCCGCATTGCCTGGAACCCCGCAGAACCAGCTTTGCTGAGGGGTAACTCTCAGCCCAGCAGGTAAGAGCAGCACACACTGACTGTGTTTTATCTGTTCTATATTGTGACTTAAGGTAGAGTTCCAGAGCTCCTTTCTGCACTTTTGGGGTGCCCTACGGGCTGTCTGCTCTCGTCCTTCTGCATTCTGTTTGCCTTTGCACTCTGTCACTGCTCATGTATTTCCTGCAGTGTTCTCTTTGTTTTCAGTTTTGCTGTTCTTTTCAGCATTCTGTTAGGTTTGTTTTCTGTTTTGGTGTTCTCTCCTGTATTCTCTTGGGTCTTTCCTCCCATATCAGAGTCCCTTTCAGCTTTCTTTAGTGCCTTATATCCCATTCTTTTGTTCACTGCAGCCTTGGAGGCCATGCTCTCCATCTCAGTGGTTCTTGCAGTGCCCTTTTGGGCCTTGTCCCCACATTTATGCTTCTTGCAGTGCCCTTTTGGGCCTTGTGCTCTGTTTTAGTGTTCTTTGCAGTGCCCTTTTGGGCCTTGTCCCCACATTTATGCTTCTTGCAGTGCCCTTTTGGGCCTTGTCCCCACATTTATGCTTCTTGCAGTGCCCTTTTGGGCCTTGTGCTATGTTTTAGTGTTCTTTGCAGTGCCCTTTTGGGCCTTGTGCTTTGTTTTAGTGTTCTTTGCAGTGCCCTTTTGGGCCTTGTCCCCACATTTATGCTTCTTGCAGTGCCCTTTTGGGCCTTGACCTGTTTTACTGTTCCTTGCTGTGCCCTTTTGGGCTTTGCCTCCTATCTAGATGTTCCCTGCTGTGCCCTTTTGGGCCTTGCATTCCATCTTGATGTTCCCTGCAATGTTCTCTTGCACCGTGCCCCCCTGTTTAGTGTTCCTGCAGTGTTCTTTTGGTGTTTCCATTTGGCCTCCTGCGCTGCCTTCCCTTTGGCCTCTGTTCTTAGTGTTTCATACCACTCTCTCTTTGCCCTGACTTTCCCTTGTGCTTTCCCTTTGCTGTTCTCTTGTTTTTGCCCTTGTGTTACTGTTGGCTGCTTGCTTTGCTTTTCTTTTTTGGGGGCTTTCTGTGGGCGTTCTGCTTCCATTTGCCTTTGGCTCTCTGGGATTTGTTGGGAGGCGGCGTTCATGTTAATGTTGACCTGAAGCTGCACCTTAGTGGGAGCTCTAGTGATAATTGCATTTGTCTGCAGAGTATGTGTAAGTAGAACCCTTTGTTTTTGTTTAAGTAACCTTAATTCTAATCCTAGTGCAAAATACCACTTGTAAAGTAACTGCACTTTAACCTTAGAAATAGCATTACTTCTATCCCTAATAGCATTAATTCTACTGCTCCCTTCCATCACAGTTAGTGTAATGTTCACAGTGTGGTACCTGCAGATGTGGGCAGCGCCTTCATTGCCGTGTCGTGTCCAACAGGTGCCAGCAGAGCCTCGAGAGATGCGCGGCTCCCGATGAGAACAGCGAGGAACAGAAACCTGCATTGCCCGGGACACCGCAGTACCAGCTTTGCTGAGCGGTAACTCTCAGTCCAGCAGGTAAGAGCAGCACACACTGACTGTGTTTTATCTGTTCCATATTGTGACTTAAGGTAGAGTTCCAGAGCTTATTTTTGCAGTTTTGGGTGTCTTATGGGCTGCGTGCTTTTCTCCTTTTGCCTTTTTTCTTGCCTTTGCTCTTTGCTGTTGTTTTGGGTTTTGATGCAGTGTTTTCTTTGCTCTCACTTTTGCTGTTCTGTTCAGCATTCTATGGGCTTTGTTGTTCATTTTGGTGCTCACCGCAGCATTTCCTCCAGCCTTTCATTCCATATTGGAGTTCCAAGTAATTTCCTCTGCTGCCTTGCCCTCCATCTTGATGATCTTTGCAATGTTCTCTTGGGCCATGCCTTGCGTTTCAATGTTCCCTTCAGTGCCCTTTTGGGCCTTGCCCCCCACGTTAATGTTCCTTGCAGCACCCTTTTGGGCCTTACCATCCATCTTGATGTTCCCTGCGCTGTTCTCTTGGACCTCACCTTCCATGTCAGCGTTCATTGCAGCATTGTCTTGGGCCTTGCCCTCCATCTTGATGTTCCCTGCAGCGTTCTTTTGGACTTTGCCATCCATCTTTATGTTCCTTGCAGCATTTTCTTGGGCGTTGCCATGTATCTTGATGTTCCCTGCAGCGTTCTTTTGGACTTTGCCATCCATCTCGATGTTCCCTGCAGCGCCCTTTTGGGCCTCGCCCTTTGTTTTGCAGTTTTCTGCAGCGTTCATTAGGGCTTTGCCCTCTGTTTTAGCGTTCCCTTTGTTCTTGTCTTGGCCTCCTACGCTGCCTTTCCTTTGGACTTTGTTTTTTCTATGACCTACCACAGTCTCTTTGCCCTTGCTTTTGCTTTGGCTTTCTCTTGCCTTTTCTCTTGTTTTTGCCTTACTGTTGGCTGCTTGCTCTGTTTTGCTTTTTTGGGGTTTTTTTGTCTGCTTCTTGCTTGAATTTGCCTTTGTCTCTCTGGGATTTCCTGGCTTACGGCATTCAAGTTAATTTTTATCCGTTTCCCTATTTTAATCGGGGCTCTAGTGGTAATTATAGTAACCTGTAGCGTTTCTGTAAATATAATTGTTAACGCAATATTAAAGATGTCTGTTAAGCTAAATGTAGCCATAAAAATTGATGCCTTGTGTTGTATGTGAATGTTACTTTCATTGTAATCATAGTGTGGAATAAAATTGTTAAACTTAGTGCAAATTTAAACATATAAATAGCATTAATTGTTTCCCTAATGGCGTTCATTGTTTCCCTAATTAGAGCCCCGAGAGATGCGTGGCTCCCAATGAGAACAGCGAGGAACAGAAACCCGCATCGTCCGGAACACCGCAGAACCAGCTTTGCAGACCGGTAACTATCAGCGCAGCAGGTAAGGGCAGCACACACTGCCTGTTTTTTATCTGTTCCATATTGCGACTTAAGGTAGAGTTTCAGAGCTTATTTCTGCACTTCGGGGTGTTTTACGGTCTGTCTGTTTTTGTCGTGCTGTGTTGTTTTTGTGTTTGATCTGTGCTGTTTCCCAGCTGTTTCTTGCAGTGTTGTCCTCGCTCTCCATTTTGCCATTGCCCACATCATTCTCTTGTGCCTTGCCTTTCATTTTGGCATCGTTTGCATTGTTTTCTCGCGTTCTATTTCGGCGTTCGCGGCATCATTCTCTCGGGCTTTGCCCTGCATTTTGGCGTTTCCGCGTCGTGCTCTTTGCCTCGCCCTCCATTTTAGCGTTCTCTTCATCATTGTTTTGGGCCTCGCCCTCCATTATGGCGTTCCTTGCATCATTCTGTAGGGCCTTGCCATGCCTTTTGGCATTCATTAAGTCGTTCTCTTGGGCTTCGCCCTCCTTTTCAGCGTTCGCCGCATCATTTTGTAGGGCCTTGTTCTGCATTTTGGCATTTTTTGCATCGTTCTCTTTGTTGCAGGCCTCCATTTTGGAGTTGCCTGCATCATTCTGTAGGGTCTTGTCCTTCATTTTGGCATTTGCTGCCTCGTTCTCTCATCCTTTTAGCTCCTTTTTGGAGTTCTATTCAGCCTTTTTTGGGCTTTGCCCTCTACGTTACCCTTCCTTGCTTTGTTCTGTTTGGTCTCTCGGTGTTGCCTGCAGCCTCGTCTCAGGTCTGATCTGTGCGTCAGCTTCCCCTTGGGTTTTGTGCACGCCTTTGTCTCATGTTTGCCTTTGATGTTTTCTTCTGTCAGGCTTTTGCCTTTTCTTTTGTCTTTGCTTTTTGTTTTGCTAATTGTGAATATAAGGGTAATAAACGTGACCTTTATACATTCACCCCAACCCTAATTTGTTAGCCTGATACGTGGTGTTAATTGTTATTGTCACTGTACAGATATTTGTTTTAAATGTAGAGATTAACTCTGAATCTACTTTGCAATGTGGCACTAAAGTTACATCTTAATGTATTGCTAATAGTTTGTTCCATTGGCTTCAGCCCACGATCTAACTTTGCCATTTTCTTCCTTAGGGCCCTTCTGTTCCCCGGTTGTCGGATGCTTCCTCGTGACGCAGCACTCCATTGCTGCTATGTTGGCGTTTAATAAAGTTTTTCGAGGCCCGATGAGCCATTACGATACTACATCAGCTGCACACAGTAGGATTTACAGTCCTATTTTAGCTTTACACTGACTTAACCTAATTAGTATTAGCTTAGGAATCAATTCACTTCACCCACATTGGCTTTAGCTTTGCATTCAGTCACTTTAATTTAATTAGGTTTACGTTAGGAATCAATTCACTTTACCCACATTAGGTTTTGCTTAGTAGTCACGTAACCACAAGTAAATTGGTTTTTTGCTTTGCAATCTGTTAACCTTATAGTAATTGCTTGTAGTTTTACATTTATTTAACTTTAACCAAATTGGCTTTAGCTTTGCAATCATTTAATCTAAAACTAATCGGTTTTAGCTTTGCAATTATTTAACCTTAATCAAATTGGCTTTAGCTTTGTAATCATTTAACCTTAATCAAATTGGCTTTAGCTTTACAGTTATTTAACTTTAACCAAATTGGCTTTAGCTTTGCAATCATTTAATCTAAAACTAATCGGTTTTAGCTTTGCAATTATTTAACCTTAATCAAATTGGCTTTAGCTTTGTAATCATTTAACCTTAATCAAATTGGCTTTAGCTTTACAGTTATTTAACTTTAACCAAATTGGCTTTAGCTTTGCTATCATTTAATCTTAAAGTAATTGGCTTTAGCTTTACAGTTATTTAACTTTAACCAAATTGGCTTTAGCTTTGCTATCATTTAATCTTGAAGTAATTGGCTTTAGCTTTACAGTTATTTAACTTTAACCAAATTGGCTTTAGTTTTGCAATCATTTAATCTAAAACTAATTGGCTTTAAATGACTCCAAAGCTAATCTTAAACTAATTGGCTTTAGCTTTGCTGTCATTCAATCTTAAACTAATTGGCTTTAGCTTTGCTATCATTTAACCTTAACCAAATTGGATTAAGGTTTGCTTTCAATTAATATCAGCCAAATTGGCTTTAAATTGGTCTTGCTTCCGGGGCTGGGCGAGCCCATTTGTTTGTTAGTTAGGGCGGACCCAGCCCCGGAACCAACGCCCATGGCCTGGAGGAGCCTAGTTGCTTCCCGGCCACTTTGAGACTCGTGCCCATTTGCGGCCACTCTGAGACTTGCGCTGGTTTTAGCGCTGTGCAGCGGTTTTGACTCAGCCACATTGGCTTTAGCTTTGCAATCAAATAACTTCAATCAAATTGGCTTTAGCTTTGCAATCAATTTAATTCAACCAAATTGGCTTTAGCTTTTCAATCAATTTAATTCAACCTAATTGGCTTTAACTTTGATATCAAATTAATTCAACTAAATTGGCTTTAGCTTTCCAAATTATATCAGCCAAATTGGCTTTAAATTGGTCTTGCTTCCGGGGCTGGGCGAGCCCATTTGTTTGTTAGTTAGGGCGGACCCAGCCCCGGAACCAACGCCCACGGCCTGGAGGAGCCCAGTTGCTTCCCGGCCACTTTGAGACTTGTGCCTATTTGCGGCCACTCTGAGACTTGCGCTGGTTTTAGCGCTGTGCAGCGATTTTGACTGAGCCACATTGGTTTCAGCTTTGTTGTCCATTCATCTCAAACCAATTGGCTTTAGCTTTGCAATCAATTTAATTCAACCAAATTGGCTTTAGCTTTGCAATCAATTTAATTCAACCTAATTGGCTTTAACTTTGATATCAAATTAATTTAACTAAATTGGCTCTAGCTTTCCAAATTATATCAGCCAAATTGGCTTTAAATTGGTCTTGCTTCCGGGGCTGGGCGAGCCCATTTGTTTGTTAGTTAGGGCGGACCCAGCCCCGGAACCAACGCCCACGGCCTGGAGGAGCCTAGTTGCTTCCCGGCCACTTTGAGACTCGTGCCCATTTGCGGCCACTCTGAGACTTGCGCTGGTTTTAGCGCTGTGCAGCGATTTTGACTGAGCCACATTGGTTTCAGCTTTGTTGTCCATTCATCTCAAACCAATTGGCTTTAGCTTTGCAATCAATTTAATTCAATCAAATTGGCTTTAGCTTTGCAATCAATTTAATTCAACCAAATTGGCTTTAGCTTTGCAATCAATTTAATTCAACCTAATTGGCTTTAACTTTGATATCAAATTAATTCAACCAAATTGGCTTTAGCTTTCCAAATTATATCAGCCAAATTGGCTTTAAATTGGTCTTGCTTCCGGGGCTGGGCGAGCCCATTTGTTTGTTAGTTAGGGCGGACCCAGCCCCGGAACCAACGCCCACGGCCTGGAGGAGCCTAGTTGCTTCCCGGCCACTTTGAGACTCGTGCCCATTTGCGGCCACTCTGAGACTTGCGCCCCCTTGCGGCCATTATGAGTGTTGCGCTGGTTTTAGCGCTGTGCAGTGATTTTGATTCAATCAAATTGGCTTTTGGTATGAAATCAATTAACCTCAATCAAATTGGCTTTGATAAAAAATTAATTTAATTCAACCAAATTGGCTTTAGCTTTCCAAATTATATCAGCCAAATTGACTTTAAATTGGTCTTGCTTCCGGGGCTGGGCGAGCCCATTTGTTTGTTAGTTAGGGCGGACCCAGCCCCGGAACCAACGCCCATGGCCTGGAGGAGCCTAGTTGCTTCCCGGCCACTTTGAGACTCGTGCCCATTTGCGGCCACTCTGAGACTTGCGCCCCCTTGCGGCCATTATGAGTGTTGCGCTGGTTTTAGCGCTGTGCAGTGATTTTGATTCAATCAAATTGGCTTTTGGTTTGAAATCAGTTAACCTCAATCAAATTGGCTTTGATAAAAAATTAATTTAATTCAACCAAATTGGCTTTAGCTTTCCAAATTATATCAGCCAAATTGGCTTTAAATTGGTCTTGCTTCCGGGGCTGGGCGAGCCCATTTGTTTGTTAGTTAGGGCGGACCCAGCCCCGGAACCAACGCCCACGGCCTGGAGGAGCCCAGTTGCTTCCCGGCAACTTTGAGACTCGTGCCCATTTGCGGCCACTCTGAGACTTGCGCCCCCTTGCGGCCATTATGAGTGTTGCGCTGGTTTTAGCGCTGTGCAGTGATTTTGATTCAATCAAATTGGCTTTTGGTTTGAAATCAGTTAACCTCAATCAAATTGGCTTTGATAAAAAATTAATTTAATTCAACCAAATTGGCTTTAGCTTTCCAAATTATATCAGCCAAATTGGCTTTAAATTGGTCTTGCTTCCGGGGCTGGGCGAGCCCATTTGTTTGTTAGTTAGGGCGGACCCAGCCCCGGAACCAACGCCCACGGCCTGGAGGAGCCCAGTTGCTTCCCGGCCACTTTGAGACTCGTGCCCATTTGCGGCCACTCTGAGACTCGTGTCCATTTGCGGCCACTCTGAGACTTGCGCCCCCTTGCGGCCATTATGAGAGTTACGCTGGTTTCAGCGTTGTGCTGTTATTTTGTATCAACCAAATTGTGTGTAGCTTTGCTTTGCTTACAGCTGTACTCCACGCACTGTATGGAATATGTGGATGCCCCACCTGTAAACTGCGCTGTGCACCGTACCAACATGAGGATGCTGCGCCTGTGAACCGGGTCGGTCACTGTACTGTATATATGGATGTTGTGATTGTGAATTCCATTGTGCCGTGTACTGAATATGTAGATGCTGCGTCTGAGCTGTGTCGGTCACTGTACTGTATATATGGATGTTGTGATTGTAAGCTGTGTTGTGCCATGTATTAAATATCTGTATGCACACCGTGCTTGTCAACACGCAGTTGTTGCTGTACTGCGATTGTACGGTTGTATGAGCTGCGTCTTGTGGAAATAGAGCTGTAATGAACAGACATTAAAAGAAATAAACAAACATTGCACTGTGTGCTGTGTCTTGCATTGTCACCACCGAATATTGGAGCACGCTCTAAGGTAGGTGTGACAGGTAAGCGTGTGGGATGCTAGAATTAGAAGGGCTGTAAGCAAAGTAGATCAGGTTGTTGTTGAGTTCAGGTTGTAATTAGAAGTTGTTAGTGAACTTAGACTGCTGTTCGTGTATTTGGTCAGGTAGTGAGTGCAGTCAGTGTGTTGGCAGAGTCGGTAAGGCTCTTATATATTTAGGGTTATACTTATATATTTAGGGTTATACTTATATATTTAGGGTTATACTTATATATTTAGGGTTATACTTATATATTTAGGGTTATACTTATATATTTAGGGTTATACTTATATATTTAGGGTTATACTTATATATTTAGGGTTATACTTATATATTTAGGGTTATACTTATATATTTAGGGTTATACTTATATATTTAGGGTTATACTTATATATTTAGGGTTATACTTATATATTTAGGGTTATACTTATATATTTAGGGTTATACATATATATTTAGGGTTATACTTATATATTTAGGGTTATACTTATATATTTAGGGTTATACTTATATATTTAGGGTTATACTTATATATTTAGGGTTATACTTATATATTTAGGGTTATACTTATATATTTAGGGTTATACTTATATATTTAGGGTTATACTTATATATTTAGGGTTATACTTATATATTTAGGGTTATACTTATATATTTAGGGTTATACTTATATATTTAGGGTTATACTTATATATTTAGGGTTATACTTATATATTTAGGGTTATACTTATATATTTAGGGTTATACTTATATATTTAGGGTTATACTTATATATTTAGGGTTATACTTATATATTTAGGGTTATACTTATATATTTAGGGTTATACTTATATATTTAGGGTTATACTTATATATTTAGGGTTATACTTATATATTTAGGGTTATACTTATATATTTAGGGTTATACTTATATATTTAGGGTTATACTTATATATTTAGGGTTATACTTATATATTTAGGGTTATACTTATATATTTAGGGTTATACTTATATATTTAGGGTTATACTTATATATTTAGGGTTATACTTATATATTTAGGGTTATACTTATATATTTAGGGTTATACTTATATATTTAGGGTTATACTTATATATTTAGGGTTATACTTATATATTTAGGGTTATACTTATATATTTAGGGTTATACTTATATATTTAGGGTTATACTTATATATTTAGGGTTATACTTATATATTTAGGGTTATACTTATATATTTAGGGTTATACTTATATATTTAGGGTTATACTTATATATTTAGGGTTATACTTATATATTTAGGGTTATACTTATATATTTAGGGTTATACTTATATATTTAGGGTTATACTTATATATTTAGGGTTATACTTATATATTTAGGGTTATACTTATATATTTAGGGTTATACTTATATATTTAGGGTTATACTTATATATTTAGGGTTATACTTATATATTTAGGGTTATACTTATATATTTAGGGTTATACTTATATATTTAGGGTTATACTTATATATTTAGGGTTATACTTATATATTTAGGGTTATACTTATATATTTAGGGTTATACTTATATATTTAGGGTTATACTTATATATTTAGGGTTATACTTATATATTTAGGGTTATACTTATATATTTAGGGTTATACTTATATATTTAGGGTTATACTTATATATTTAGGGTTATACTTATATATTTAGGGTTATACTTATATATTTAGGGTTATACTTATATATTTAGGGTTATACTTATATATTTAGGGTTATACTTATATATTTAGGGTTATACTTATATATTTAGGGTTATACTTATATATTTAGGGTTATACTTATATATTTAGGGTTATACTTATATATTTAGGGTTATACTTATATATTTAGGGTTATACTTATATATTTAGGGTTATACTTATATATTTAGGGTTATACTTATATATTTAGGGTTATACTTATATATTTAGGGTTATACTTATATATTTAGGGTTATACTTATATATTTAGGGTTATACTTATATATTTAGGGTTATACTTATATATTTAGGGTTATACTTATATATTTAGGGTTATACTTATATATTTAGGGTTATACTTATATATTTAGGGTTATACTTATATATTTAGGGTTATACTTATATATTTAGGGTTATACTTATATATTTAGGGTTATACTTATATATTTAGGGTTATACTTATATATTTAGGGTTATACTTATATATTTAGGGTTATACTTATATATTTAGGGTTATACTTATATATTTAGGGTTATACTTATATATTTAGGGTTATACTTATATATTTAGGGTTATACTTATATATTTAGGGTTATACTTATATATTTAGGGTTATACTTATATATTTAGGGTTATACTTATATATTTAGGGTTATACTTATATATTTAGGGTTATACTTATATATTTAGGGTTATACTTATATATTTAGGGTTATACTTATATATTTAGGGTTATACTTATATATTTAGGGTTATACTTATATATTTAGGGTTATACTTATATATTTAGGGTTATACTTATATATTTAGGGTTATACTTATATATTTAGGG